>NC_067127.1:14884731-15535880 GCF_021347895.1 Acanthochromis polyacanthus | reverse complement strand
CTGGAAGCACCTCCTGACCATCCAAAGCCTGTCTCAACTCTTTCCTGAAAGTCATACAACACTCTTCCTTTTTCAGCTTCCACCATTTGGTCCTCTGCTCTGCCTTTGCCCTCTTCATCTTCTTCACCACCAGGGTCATCCTACACACCACCATTCTATGCTGTCTGGCAACACTCTCACTTACCACTACTTTGCAGTCACTGATCTCCTTCAGATTACACCATCTACACAAGATGTAGTCTACTTGTGTGCTCCTATCTCCACTCTTATAGGTCACCCTATGTTCCTGCCTCTTCTGGAAGAAAGTATTCACTACAGCCATTTCCATCCTTTTTGCAAAGTCAACCACCATCTGTCCTTCTGCGTTCCTCTCCGGGATACCAAACCTGCCCATGACCTCCTCATCATCTCTGTTTCCTGCACCAACATGTCCATTGAAGTCTGCACCAATGACAACTCTCTCACTTCTAGGGATGCTCTGCATCACTTCATCAAGGTCCAACCAGAATTTCTCCTTCTCCTCCAGCTCACATCCTACCTGTGGAGCATACCCACTAACAACATTGAACATCACACCTTCGATTTATAGCTTCAGGCTCATCACTCGACCTGACACTCTTTTTACCTCCAGGACATTCCTAACAAACTCCTCCTTCAAGATAACTCCTACTCCATTTTTCTTCCTATCTACACCAGGATAGAACAACTTGAACCCTGCTCCTAAACTTCTAGCTTTACTACCTTTCCACCTGGTCTCCTGGACACACAGTATGAGGCAACTTATCTATCAGCACCTAATTATGTTGACATTTTACACATGCATGCATCAGTGGCAACACTGCTCAGTGTGTGTTAAGATTTATTACTTGTGATAATTAAAATACTCAGCATGGTGAGCTGTATGCTAAGGTTGGATGACCCTTACTCTGTGAGGTGTGACATACACTGGGTTTTATTCATTTAGAAGGCCTCTGCTGTGTTGTACCCCCTCATGTCATTTCATGACTGTCTTTTAATGTCGGTTCCTAGACCTTGCATGCTCAATTTCTTGGATTACAAACGTTTAATCAAAAAAAATAAAGCCAGTAAAAATAAAGGTGGTTATTATGAGCACATAATACAAGTTTAGATGGAGTTTCAAGCGGATTGTTGTTTTCTCGAATCTTTTTCCGTGTAACGTGAACGCGGCATTTTTGTCACACACATTTCCCATGATGCAGTGCGGCAAAGATCCAGCGCAGTCGTTCAAAAATATGGCAGAAGACTTGGATATATTTAAACCAACTTCTATCCCTGCAGACTCGGTAAATACGTCCATAGTTAGCAGCGGAGACACGGCGATAAAGAGGCGTCTGTCGTTTTCGTCAGAAAGAGAAATTAGCCAGGAGGAGCCGAACATGACGGGTTCAGTAGAAACGGTACAAAATGTTTCCGACGACTCTGGTTCATGTCGACTCTCTCCACAGACCGTTAACACACGTTTCAAGACGAAACATGGTTTAAATGTAATAATCGTGAACAGTAGCGAAGACAAGGAAAACACTGCTGTGCCGCCTACAAACATCACTCAAGGTGGGTAACACAACAGCTGTGGGCTCGCATGTTTGTCCATCAGGGGGCAAAAAGTGTATTTTCACTGGTTCAGTCACCAAAGTGAGGCAAAAGTTTCCAGCACTGACTGATTCCAGTTTTCCGAATGTGGTACTTTGCAGCTCACTGTGAACTGAGTGCCCTTGTTTTTGGCCAGTTGAGTTATTTATTGTTTCAAAGTTACTTACGAACGAACATTTTCCTTCAAAAACAGTAAAGTCAACAAAGACTTGTAGATTAAAGTATCCATCAAGTGCATGTGTTTAGATTTCAGAAGAGTTCCAGGAAATACTCCCCCTCGACTTTTTAGAACACTCGTATTTGTCCCTCCTTTTGAAAACATTCAAAGCAAAGCTTACGCCCAACATCAATACAAAAAGTGGTTCCAATAAAGCTAACCTTGATCATCTTTGATTTGCCTGAAATTTTTACAGCTTAAAACATTTCTTAATTTGGATATTTATGGCATTTTTAGCTTGATATATGAAATACTTAACTCAGTTTTTGTCATTGTGGTACAGCTTGTCATACCTGCTGCTTTTTTCTCTCTGTGTGACAGTCTTGAATATTGACACCTTCCTAAAATAATGGCCTAAATCATTTTTTGGGAGACACAAAAAACTGAACCACACCACACTGAACCTTGGCCTAGGTCATTATACTACAGGGTTAAAATCACATGATCTATTCAACTGAGCATGTAGGTGATTTTACCAGAGATGGGGAGCATCATGAGGAGATGATTGAGGCAAAAAAAAAAATGTCAAAAACTGACTAAGGCCATTATTATATACACACATCTTTTTACTAATGTGTGCTCAGAGATCTCTGAGCACTTCTCATGATGACTTAAATTTTAGTTTTTTTAATATTTCAACTCACCCATAATCAGAGATTTTTCGATATTGTGATGCAAACGTAGCATCAGATTTTAATGTGTGAAAAAATTTCCTGAGAGTGAGTTGACAAGCAATTTAAAAAAAATACATATCACTTAAAAATCATGATGTATCAATCTAAAATTTCACTGATATTATTTCAAATATCTATAGTTCATGGTAGTTTTTTTTTTTTTAAACAAATCAGAGATGGTCGAGGATTAGTCCAACTGAAATTAGTCCAATTTGACATTAAATGACCCCTGTATTAAAATGCAGCTTATGCTTCAACATGTCATAGATGAGTAAATAATTAGAACCCTGTATTGACTTTGACATTAATGCATAATAATCTGAGTCATTTCTCCACCACACCCAGTCAGCTGGAAAATTTCACAGTGGCTTTATCAAAATACAAGTCTTGCAAGAATGCATTAACATTGAGCTAGCTGGAATTGAGCAAGACCGGTCCATTACTCACCCTAGTGATATTGTGGTTCTTTACAGACAAAATACAAGAGGAGGACATTTCTGGTCGGGGAAATGTTGAAAGTTCCACTGTGACTGGCAGTAATCAACACACTACCTCAGAGGACAGAGATGCTGAGGTGGTGAGGAGAGCACAGGAGGAAGGCTGTGTGAACGTGGTGTTTCCTGGCACTGTAACGCAGGAAGGCTGCTGTCGTTTCGTCAGTGAGATCCTCAAGTGCATTCTCTATCAGAGACAGCAGCTCCCCATGACGTACGACCAGCTAGTATACTCTCAGAAGAAACAGCAAACTTCAGTGCAGGTGAAAGTTATTGAATTTCAGCATTCAGAAAATAATATCTGTCCGTACTAACTTCCCTGACGCTGCATTTCCCCTTACTGTTGACACACATTGGGAATGCAGGAACAGCAAGCACGGGGTTGGTTGCTTCAGTATTACAGAGGAAGAACAGCAATAGCTTTAAATAAGATTACTTGTATGACAGCTGCTTGCACATGGACCATAAGAGTGCCAGTTTTGTTAACTGTATTGAACTAGCCTCTGCTAGTCAACATTAACGTCTCTGTTTTGAATCTGCGGTGATTAGTTGGACTAATCCATGGCATCACTTTAGCTTCAGTTTGTCGCAGCAAATGTTTTACTGCATAGTTGTTGTATCATGACGTGGATGTAGCCTAAAGGTGTTTGTTGAATTTTTTGTTTTTCAGGATAAAGACGCGGTGAGTCGGAGACCAGTGCAGTCTGCAGACATGGACTGGCGCAAATGTCAGCAGACGCTTCAGGAGCTGGAGGAGGTGCTGCAGCATCTGGAGGTGCTATTTTCTCTCAGCAAAGTGCCGCGTGTGTTACTGTTGATAGGCGGCACCCTCATCGTCCCCAAAGAGCTGTATGAGATCAACATGGAGGATCTGGTATTAGCTGGTGGAGATCAGTGTCTGCGAGTGTCGTCATGCTTGAGGCAGCTCTTCCGCACTCTTTTTGTGGCCGACCTTTTGTCCGACACCAGACCTGTGCGATTAATGCCCACCACAGTCTTGGTGATGGCTCACAGGGATTGCGGTGTGGGGTGGTTCCGCCCTAAACTACAATTTAAAGTCCCAACTCGTGTGAAAAAACAAATCATTGCTCTGTCTACTGATCCCAGCATCTGCAAGGAACCAAGGGCAGAAGGGTCAGACTGGGAGGATTATGTATGGTTTCAGGCACCCATGAATATTAAGGGCTTCAGCAACTGACCGAAAGAGTTGGAACATGTCTGATCTGAGATTGGAGCTCCTTTTCTGGAGCCTGTGTAAGACAATAAATTTTACCTGTGGTTTAAATGAATTTTGAACCTAAATTTTGACTTGAGCTGTAGATATTGTAACGAATTATGGGTTCAGTTTTGCTTTTTTGTTTCAGTGTGTCAAATCAAACAATAGTGAGTTTACTGACTTCTGTTTTCTTTCTTTGTTTTTTTTTTTTTAATAGTTTTTGAAATACCGACAGAATGTGTTCTTAAGAGTAGTTGATTGACTCTGAGTGAGGATATGGCTTTGTTTGTATTTATAAAGAATGTTTATTCCGAAGTTTCAAGAACATTTAAACACAGAACAACAATACTAGTGCAATATATTTTTAAAAGAGCACAGCTTCAAGGTTTAATGAAATGTATTGCTTTCTTTAATTCATTCCAGGGGCACATTTGGCTGCCAGTATCATGTGTGCAAATGTTTACATTCATTAAAATCTGCAAGTGATTTCAATCATGTAGCAAATCACTCAGTAAGGTGCATTACAGTGTGGACTGCAAAAAAATCAGAGTAACAAGAATTTGTATGCGTTCTATTTGGAATAATCAATAAAACATTTTAAAAAACACAGTAATTGCAGTGGTCTGAGAGAACATCAGAGGGTTTAGAACTTCTCCACTTTCTTGACAAATTGGACAATGTCGTTGGCTAGAAGCTGGGGTTCTTCAAAGGCAGGAAAGTGACCACCTCGAGGCATAAAAGTGTAGGAGCGGATGTTTCGATACCTCATTTGTGCCCATGATTTAGGAGTATGCATCAGCTCATCAGGGAAGGCAGCCAGGCCAGTGGGGACAAATATCCCGGTCCTAAAACAAAGGATAAGATGGCATGAGAAGGCTTTCAGATTTGTGGTCAGTATGTACAGTTTGAGCACTTGACCACATACTTTGCATCCACTCTGCTGGTAATATCAGTCTGGAAGTTCTCTTTGTAGAAGCGCATGGAGGATATTATGGAGCCTGTGGTCCAGTAGATCATGACATTTGTCAGGAGGTCATCCAGGCTGAATTTTCTGTTTAAATGCCATCATTTTTAATTAGAGGCTGAAACACTCACACAAACCTTGCTGAATGTATCTATAAAATGTCTAAGATTAAACTAATTCTTGTACCTCTCCAGCCCACCATCCACCAGATCTCTGTTCTTCATGTCAGTCCAGGAGGAGAACTTTTCCAGAATGTAAGCTGCCAAGCCTACAGGAGAGTCATTCACTCCACAGCCTGTAAACACAATTTAAATTGTAGTGCCAGCACAAACCTGTTAACATCATCAATAAGCTCATGAGAATCAGTGAGCTTGTTTACTTGTGTTATGCTCCCACCTGCAGTGTCTGGTTTAGTGGCCTGAATGTGCATGTAGCCAGATTCCCTCAGGATACTGTACACATTCTTCTCAAAGTAAGGGAACAACCGGCGAACATCTTCTCGACTAAAGCCAACCAGGAAGGGCAGATAAGGGCCGATCATGAGGGACAAGAGCATTTTAAAACCTCTTGCTGGCATGCACACATTTAGGTGGAGACCTTTCACACAGCTGGAAGAGATAAACAGTGAAACATGACAAAAACAAACTTTGTATGATTGCAGGTCTTATGATATTTTAATGCATGTTAAATGTGGTGTCATGGTTTCTTAGTGTTTCCTTTATCAGCTTCACTAGTGAGGAATTTGTTTCGTCATTGGTTTTTGGGAGTCTGTACACAGTGCAGGCACTGTCACAGTTCCAGTTAGAATGTCACAATGTTCACTTTAACAAACAAGTGGGTGGTGAAAATTCCACTGCTGTGATAACTTGTGGCATATTTTCTGCTAGTGCTTGTTTTGCACTTACTGAGGCTTCATCTGTGACATGTTGGTAGTGATGAGCGAGCCCCAGTCTCCTCCCTGCAGATAGAACTGGGAGAACCCCAAACGCTCCATCAGAGTCAGGAAGATTCGGGCAGCAGCAAAACTGTCAAAACCTGGAAGGTTCAAGAAGCACAGTTGTTAATAAATGCTCGTCAAGGTGAGATAGATACATGTAATTAGAAGCATTTACCTTGTTTGTGAGAGGCTTCTGAGTAACCGTAGCCAGGGATAGATGGGCATATGACCTCAAAAGCAATACCATCATGGTTCTGTGTGAGAAGGGGCAGAATCTTGTAGAACTCATAGAAGGAGCCAGGCCAGCCGTGAACCATCATTAAAGGCAGAACCTTCTGATTCTCACGGTGTGGTGGCCGAACGTGGATGAAGTGAATATCCAGTCCTGCATCACATCAACGGCATTGGTGTGAAAAGAACAAAACATGGAGAGATTTTTGATCATATTTCTACATTATCATTAAGCTTTGTTTGCTAACTTTGAGGCTTTATGTACCTTCGATTCTGGTTTTGAAGTGTGGATACTGGTTAAGCACTGCCACCTGCTTTTTCCAGTCAAACTCATGCCTCCAATAGGAAACCACTTTCTTGAGATGAGTGGAATTGAAGCCGTAATGGAAGCGGCTGTCTTCTAAAGGATCTGTGTAGCGGGTTCTGTCAATGCGCTCATAGAGGTCCTGTTGAATAAAGAACACTACTGATTGCATCGCATAAAGGTGTATTAATGCTGTTACTTATTAACAGATATCAGAGGTTTGGTTCACCTCAATCTCTTTGTCTGAGGTTTGGACTGTAAAAGGGTAGATTTTCTGGTCCTCTGACAGCGGCTTCTCTCCTGCTCCCCACCATCCCTCACCAAGTGGAATAGTTTTCACTTTTTGCTTTCTGCTTCTGGACATCAGGTATGCCAGTAGTCCAACTACCACCACAGCAGACAGAATCTGCTGCTGGACCACATCCAAGCCAAAGAAAGTTTCCCTGCAAAGTGTAGAGAATTATTAGTTTATACTTTATATGTTTTTAATAAAACTGGAATATCAGTGGTTTAAAAAAAAAAAGTCTTCTTACTTAAGAGCTTGCAGTCTCTGCATGGTGCCAGTCCAAAGGTGAGCGCACACAGGTGTTTTAACTTAGACCTGGATTAGGACAGAGGTCAGAAATTTTAAATTTTCCCCACAGCAACTGAAAAGTTGTCTGCACCAAAATCCAAACACCATCAACATACCTTGTTTGTTTCTTTGCAAGTGTTCCTTGAGGTAATGGTTTTTAACTTCCACAAATAGATTCTAGGGGGAAAAAAGGAACAGGATTCCCTGTTGCTCACACAAATAACCGGACCTCGACGAGCAGTGGAATCAAAAGAGAGAGAAAAAAAACGGGGGGCGGGATTTGCGTTGCAGAGGTTGTTGCTGGTTGGCTACGTCATGTGTCACTCAGAGAGAAGCCCTGACGAAGTTCTTTATATAACAGGGAGGAGATAACGACTGTTTTTTTTTCTTTACTCCGCCAAAGAACAGCGGAGTTATGTGATGATCAGCGTACGTTTGTCTGTGAATCTGTCTGTCTGTGTGAAACATCACTCAAAAACTGAATAACAGATTTGGATGAAATTTTCAGGAAGATCAGAAATGACACAAGGACCAAGTGATTAGATTTTGGCAGTGATGTGGCTTGTAGTCTGGATCCAAGAATTTCCCATTGCCAGATGGTTTTTTTGTTTCTGCTTGTGTGTTTTACAGCCGGGAATCAAACGGATAAAACGTACCTTGTCCTGGTCCGTGTATATTTTGGTAATTGGATTTTCCGTTCTAAAGCAGGTATTGAAAAACAAAAAACGAGTGGTAATTTGATTTTCGTTTTCAAAGGCAAAAATTAAAATTGAAATACAAGGCGTTTTTCTTTTTCACGATCAAAAGGGGATATACGATTTTTAAGAAATGCTTTGATTTTCATTTTTTATTTACGATAACAAAAAATAAAATAAGTAAGAGACAGAAACGAAGAAAGGTCCGTTTTTTCGTTTTCTGAGACCGGAAGTGGTCATCAGCAAGGGTGGAGCCAAACAGTACGGTGCATCGACTGTAAATAAATGGGTTTTTTTGTTAGTTTTCATGGTCAAAATGAAAGATCAAGTGGCCGATCTTAAAATAAATCAATATCGATTTTTTATTTATTAAGTTTTGCGACGCAAGGGGGCGTGGTAACCTGATTGACAGTTTGTCTGGAATGACTGCCAGTCTGGAGGATGTAGCCGAGACTCTGCTCTCCTGGATTGGATTAATTCTGATATGGTCACTGGTGGTTTATCGGTGAAGAAGCAGAACCTTTTCCACAGACACTTTTCCTGCCTGTTGGCTTGTTTTAACCATCTTGCTCCCTTCGGCGGATTCTACCGGCAGACACTGAAAGTTCGGTAAGTAGACTAAATGTTTATTTTCTTATCGGTACCGCTTTTAATGCACTTCATATGCAACTTTCGTGAGAGACAGCAGGTCCGATTTGTGGCACTGGCAGCGAGCAGTGACACTTTTTGTGGCACTGCTGCGGTGCCACGGTTAATGCCACTGTGCAGTGACAGTTTTTGTGGCACCGCGCCGGATGCCACAGTTAATGCCATTGCTGCAGTGACACTTTTTGTGGCACCGCGCCGGATGCCACGGTTAATGCCACTGCCGCAGTGACACTTTTTGTGGCACCGCTGCGGTGCCACGGTTAATGCCATTGTGCAGTGACACTTTTTGTGGCACCGCTGCGGTGCCACGGTTAATGTTAACGGCCAACCTGCGCAGGTTGGCCCGCTGTTCGATTGTTTACAACAAACATTTTGGCCCGAAGCCACATCTACTTGCCGACCCCTGGTTTAGGGGATACCACGGTCAGTGCCACTGTGAGGTACCACGGTTAATGCCACGATCTGGTAGAGATGCCACATTTTAAGCCAGTAGGCTACTTTTACCGCTGTTTGGACGAGATGCTACGGTTAATGTCACTCTTTGGGGGAGATGCCACTACTACTACTACTATCAGGATGGGGTTATCCGATTCTGTGGTTTGTCCGGTGACCGTATTAACCTGAACGAACTAGTGGTCGTTGCCCCTTGGGGCGCTAAAGACACTAGTTATTTGAGGGAAGAAACTGCTGCCAAATGCTGGCAGACTGGAATAATGTGAAACAAATTCATCTTCAGTTCTTTTGAAATAGGCTATTTTATTTCCATTTTCATTCAGTTGTTACACATGTGTGGATTGTCACCAGAAAATGTGTTTACTAAAACTGTTTGAAATAACTTGTCTGCGTGCTTTCTTGATTATTACAGCCTTTACCAGGCGTGGGTTACAACTGCCACAAAGATGCCACAGCTGATGTTGCTTTTTGGGAAAGATGCCAGGGATGTAAACATGATACATGAATAAAAGCATAAAACAATTGTGCTACAATTTTGAGGAACAATTTTACAATTTATATATTCTACATATCTAAGTCTACTTCTGTAGACTTTGACTTGGTCTGACTGTACCGTTACTAGACTGTCATGTCTTATGCTGTTTATCTTTCAGTTACATCTTTCAATCATGCATTTTGCCTCAGGTTTTGAAAGTAATATGTTGCCAAAATATGTTTCTTGTAGAGACCACAGATCCAGACATGTCATGCTCACAGTGTCAGTACATTAAACCAATCAGCCTTGAAACTAGCCTTCTGGTTTTTCTGGTATATTGCACAAAGAAGAAGGTATTTTAGGTGTTAATTAGCCTAGTCTTAACAGGTGATAGAGATCACCTAAAGCTAAAGTGACTACAGGTCTTTCTGTCGTTCAGTGCTTGGAAAACTATATGAAATAGTAAATCTTTCCAGGGATACTTTAAAATGAACCTCTGCTGTTGATGCTGATACTGTGACATCTCTCTTCATCTCAGGTGTCTCATGTTCACTGTGAGGATCTTCTGAGTGAAGCCAACAGAAGGAAAACCTCATCTGGTTGTGAAGAAGGAGACTGAATGGACGACACCCTCAGTGAACCACTTCCTGTTTAACTTTCACTGACAGAAGGACAGACCAACTCTTTCAGCAGTTTATTATTTTCTGTTCTTAGTATTCACAGATTCTATTTATCACCTTTAACTTCATCTCTGCTGCTGTAGCAGAAATACAACAGGGTTTCTGCAGGACATTAATAGTCATTAAGTTGATTTTGCAAAAATTAAGGCCTTAAATGGCATTAAAAATCATTAAATTTGATTCTTGGTGGCATTAAAATTTCTTTCTGCAGTTTTCAAGAAAGTAATTGACAATAATATATATTTATAAATTGCGATTTGTCAGATATGTGCATCTGCGGAAACATGCCGAAGCATTGAGATAATTGTTCCAGCCGGTTGGGTACAATTTCTAAAAACTGCATGTTTTTAAAGTGGTCGGCAGGCTGGACCAGGCTGGGAAATGGAGAAACACAAATTCCAGCAAAAATGGCTCAAAAACGTGGATTTCAGAGAATGACTGCAGCCCGTTGGTGTTCAGGGGTGGTTCCCAGATTCAGAAATAGTCAAATGTAGGGTTTTCATATAAAAATCATCTTTTACAACAACAAAAAAAACCCGTGTAATTTGAGTTCATGGTCGTGGCATTAAAATTTGTAATCATTTTTATCACTAAACACCTTGAGAATTAAGAAAAAAATACTACAGGTCAAATACTTACTTGGAAAATTATTGAAATTGTTCCAAAAGAGAAAGCTCGGAGGTCAATGGAAGACATGTTGTTTGAACTTGGAATGTGGTATGTCTTACAAGTATTAATATTTTCCTGCCAAAAATGCTGCAATTTAGCAGTTCAGAGTGTGGGGTGCTGGTGTAATGTTTCGTGTTATTTCAGTCAGCAATAGGTACAGCTAGACAGCCTTAAAAAATGTTGCAATTTTGCAACTGTGGCCTCGTAGGGTTAAATGGACTGTACAATACAGTGGCTTTGAAATAACAGTACTTTAAATTATCACAGAACAAAACGGTAGTTTGTACATTTGACAGTTTTGGTGGCATACTACTGCAGCCTTACCACAATGCACAAACACCTAAAGTGAAAACACGGGCACTTTACATATTAGCCCTTCTACTGCCCTAAGTGCTCACACATGCTGTATTTTAATAGACCTGAATTCCCAATAAATCTGTTCTCATTTACATATTTTTCTATTTCTGTTGTCAGGCAACAAAATGAGTACAAATTAGTGACTGAAATGTGGATCAATTATCACCACAGTGTTTTCACTAGACTGTTTTTTCAAAAATTATGTATTCAGCTGTATTTTCATAAAGATTGAAGGCACTACCTGAGTCAGAGAACAACTGCACAACAGGGCAAAAAGGCACTGCTTTAGCATCTCTGCTGGTAACATATCCATCTCCTCTATGCTGCAGTTGGTTTAAAATGCAGCCGTAATTATTTTTTTTTACTTCATTAAAGGGTGTAGTAAAATGTAGGTGTTTCGCTGTCACACTACTGGCTTAAATAATGAGCCCTCTTTTTAATTTCTATCATATTGGAGTTGCCAGTTTACAGCATTGCACTTTAATATGCATACCTTTGTTTACATTTTGCACTTTGCAGCATTACACAGTGACATAGTTTCAGAAAAAAAATTTAATGAAATGCACATCTTGCTTTTTGGAGGTCATTTCTATTGACAGAATATAAAGTAAAATAGCTGACAAAATGGACAGGAAAATAGTTGTTTATGGCAGCCTTGCCTGGTTTTATTCCAGAAGATGGTCATGTGATAGGAGCATGATGAATCAGAGAGCAGCACGAACTGACAGCTCAGAACTAATCAGAAAGCAAACATGGATGTTTGTACACAGTTGCAGAAACAACTAAAACTGTGGTCCACAACATTTCTAAAAGTCTCAATTTTCATGGTGCTTCAAATGCCAGAATAGTGCTGGCACTGGGTTTAAATGTAGCTGAAGTTACGCATTTTTAAATCATAACACATTAGTGTGGATGTAGCCTAAAAGTATTGGTTGAAAGTTTGCTTTTCAGGATAAAGACATGGTGAGTGGGAGACCAGTGCAGTCTGCAGACATGGACTGGAGCAAATGTCAGCAAACACTTCAGGAGTTCGAGGAGGTGCTGCAGCATCTGGAGGTGCTATTTTCTCTCAGCAAAGTGCAATGTTTATTCTGAATTTTCAAGAACATTTAAACACAGAACAACAATACTAGTACAATATATTTTTAAAAGAGCACAGCTTCAAGGTTTAATGAAATGTATTGCTTTCTTTAATTCATTCCAGGGGCACATTTGGCTGCCAGTATCATGTGTGCAAATGTTTACATTCATTAAAATCTGCAAGTGATTTCAATCATGTAGCAAATCACTCAGTAAGGTGCATTACAGTGTGGACTGCAACAAATCAGAGTAACAAGAATTTGTATGTGTCCGATTTGGAATAATCAATAAAACATTTTAAAAATACGGTAATTGCAGTGGTCTGAGAGAACATCAGAGGGTTTAGAACTTCTCCACTTTTTTGACAAATTGGACAATGTCATTGGCGAGAAGCTGGGGTTCTTCAAAGGCAGGAAAGTGACCACCTCGAGGCATAAAAGTGTAGGAGCGGATGTTTCGATACCTCATTTGTGCCCATGATTTAGGAGTATGCATCAGCTCGTCAGGGAAGGCAGCCAGGCCAGTGGGGACAAATATCCCGGTCCTAAAACAAAGGATAAGATGGTATGAGAAGACTTTCAGATTTGCGGTCAGTATGTACAGTTTGAGCACTTGACCACATACTTTCCATCCACTCTGCTGGCAATATCAGTCTGTAAGTTCTCCTTGTAAAAGCGCATGGAGGATATTATGGAGCCTGTGGTCCAGTAGATCATGACATTTGTCAGGAGGTCATCCAGGCTGAATTTTCTGTTTAAATGCCATCATTTTTGGTTAGAGGCAGAAACACTCACACAAACCTTGCTGAATGTATCTATAAAATGTCTAAGATTAAACTAATTCTTGTACCTCTCCAGCCCACCATCCACCAGATCTCTGTTCTTCATGTCAGTCCAGGAGGAGAACTTTTCCAGAATGTAAGCTGCCAAGCCTACAGGAGAGTCATTCACTCCACAGCCTGTAAACACAATTTAAATTGTAGTGCCAGCACAAACCTGTTAACACCATCAATAAGCTCATGAGAATCAGTGAGCTTGTTTACTTGTGTTATGCTCCCACCTGCAGTGTCTGGTTTAGTGGCCTGAATGTGCATGTAGCCAGATTCCCTCAGGATACTGTACACATTCTTCTCAAAGTAAGGGAACAACCGGCGAACATCTTCTCGACTAAAGCCAACCAGGAAGGGCAGATAAGGGCCGATCATGAGGGACAAGAGCATTTTAAAACCTCTCGGTGGCATGAACATGTTTAGGTGGAGACCTTTCACACAGCTGGAAGAGATAAAGAGTGAAACATGACAAAAACAAACTTTGTATGATTGCAGGTCTTATGATATTTTAATGCATGTTAAATGTGGTGTCATGGTTTCTTAGTGTTTCCTTTATCAGCTTCACTAGTGAGGAATTTGTTTAGTCATTGGCTTTTGGGAGTCTGTACACAGTGCAGGCACTGTGTCACTGTCAGGCTGGCTGCTGCCAGACCCAGATAGTGCCTGCCCTCCCTTTTTCTCTCTCTTTCAGGTTGGCTCAGCAGTGCAGTGGCAACGGCAGGTGTTTCTCATCAGCAGTGCGCAACCAGAATTAGGAGCAGGTGGAGAGCATTCAATAAAGCACACCCCGCCTCAATTTAAGCAGAGGCCTCACAACTCCCAGATGCTGAATCGTGACACGTCATGTAGGAGCTGTGTAGACAATCTAGCCAGTAACTCATGTCTTGCTTGTTTTACACTTACTGAGGCTTCATTTGTGACATGTTGGTAGTGATGAGCGAGCCCCAGTCTCCTCCCTGCAGATAGAACTGGGAGAACCCCAAACGCTCCATCAGAGTCAGGAAGATTCGGGCAGCAGCAAAACTGTCAAAACCTGGAAGGTTCAAGAAGCACAGTTGTTAATAAATGCTCGTCAAGGGGAGATAGATACATGTAATTAGAAGCATTTACCTTGTTTGTGAGAGGCTTCTGAGTAACCGTAGCCAGGGATAGATGGGCATATGACCTCAAAAGCAATACCATCATGGTTCTGTGTGAGAAGGGGCAGAATCTTGTAGAACTCATAAAAGGAGCCAGGCCAGCCGTGAACCATCATTAAAGGCAGAACCTTCTGATTCTCGCGGTGTGGTGGCCGAACGTGGATGAAGTGAATATCCAGTCCTGCATCACATCAACGGCATTGGTGTGGAAAGAACAAAACATGGAGAGATTTTTGATCGTATTTCTACATTATCGTTAAGCCTTGTTTGCTAACTTTGAGGCTTTATGTACCTTCGATTCTGGTTTTGAAGTGTGGATACTGGTTAAGCACTGCCACCTGCTTTTTCCAGTCAAACTCATGCTTCCAATAGGAAACCACTTTCTTGAGATGAGTGGAACTGAACCCGTAATGGAAGCGGCTGTCTTCTAAAGGATCTGTGTAGCGGGTTCTGTCAATGCGCTCATAGAGGTCCTGTTGAATAAAGAACACTACTGATTGCATCACATAAAGGTGTATTAATACCATTACTTATTAACAGATATCAGAGGTTTGGTTCACCTCAATCTCTTTGTCTGAGGTTTGGACTGTAAAAGGGTAGATTTTCTGGTCCTCTGACAGCGGCTTCTCTCCTGCTCCCCACCATCCCTCACCAAGTGGAATAGTTTTCACTTTTTGCTTTCTGCTTCTGGACATCAGGTATGCCAGTAGTCCAACTACCACCACAGCAGACAGAATCTGCTGTTGGATCACATCCAAGCCAAAGAAAGTTTCCCTGCAAAGTGTAGAGAATTATTAGTATATACTTAATATGTTTTTAATGAAACTGGAATATCAGTGGTTTAAAAAAAAAAGTCTTCTTACTTAAGAGCTTGCAGTCTCTGCATGGTGCCAGTCCAAAGGTGAGCTCACACAGGTGTTTTAACTTAGACCTGGATTAGGACAGAGGTCAGAAATTTTAAATTTTCCCCACAGCGACTGAAAAGTTGTCTGCACCAAAATCCAAACACCATCAACATACCTTGTTTGTTTCTTTGCAAGTGTTCCTTAAGGTAATGGTTTTTAACTTCCACAAATAGATTCTAGGGAAAAAAGGAGCAGGATTCCGTGTTGCTCACACAAATAGCCGGACCTCGACGAGCAGTGGAATCAAAAGAGAGAGAGAAAAAAAGGGGGGCGGGATTTGCGTTGCAGAGGTTGTTGCTGGTTGGCTACGTCATGTGTCACTCAGAGAGAAGCCCTGACGAAGTTCTTCATATAACAGAGAGGAGACAACGACTGCTTTTTTTTCTTTACTCCGCCAAAGAACAGCGGAGTTATGTGATGATCAGCGTACGTTTGTCTGTGAATCTGTCTGTCTATGTGAAACATCACTCAAAACTGAATAACAGATTTGGATGAAATTTTCAGGAAGATCAGAAATGACACAAGGACGAAGTGATTAGATTTTGGCAGTGATGTGGCTTATAGTCTGGATCCAAGGATTTCCCATTGCCAGATATAGGCTAGTTCCCAACACCGCGTTGCTATAACCATGACGTGAACACTGTCTGTTGCCGCTGACGATCACATGATTGCAATCCTACTACAAAATGACCATCATGTAGCCTGTCGGTTGGAAATCATACAAGGAACAACCGATTTAGTCCATGGGCCAGGACCCAAAATTTTCAATATCGGTACCACTCGATGTGACAAACACTTTTTGATATTTCTAACTTGCTATATGTCTCTAGTTTGCATTTTGATATGATAGCCCTTGCAGACTTACAGCTTAAAGCTGCTGTCCGGAGTTTCCGTTTGTTTTCAATTTATGTATCATTTTTTAACAAAGCTTAAATGTGTTAGTCTAGTTCGATACTATAATATAAAGTTAGTATAACGCGATATGAAAATTTATTCCTGAGCTCCGCCTTCCTCTCATAGACCCCCATGTTATTCCAAAAAGCGCAGGTTGCTGCCGACCAATCAAGTTCGAGCTTCAGCTTTGTCATGCTGTCAATCAACGGTTACGCGCACAGCAAGCAAGCCCATGCAAAGGTGGGCGAGCTACGCACTACGCAACCGCGCGCACATTTGTTTTGCTTGTGGAGGAGAGAGCATCAGGGCTCAGCAACTTCCAGAAAAGTTACCAATCCCACGGCTTGTCAGGCCAAGAGACTGCAGGACGTTTTTTGGCTCGGGGTGCTCGCGTCGCTCCCCGACCACGGCCTCCATGGCCCGCCTGCGGGCTTCGTTTAGATGCCGTGGTCGGGGTGCTCGCCTCGCTCCCCGACCACGGCCTCCATAGCCCGCCTGACGGCTTCATTTAGATGCCCGACCTCTGGAGGAAGATGTTGGGGCGTCTGGGACATACTCTTCGTCAGAGGAGTCATGCAATTCTGAACTCTAGATAGAAATAAATAAACAATCTAACACATATACACGCGTAAATGCACTAAGTTTGATAAACAACGTCATCGAGAGGGATACACGAGTGTAATCACATATTCAAACTTTACTCGTTCGTCCTAGCAGATTCATGTTATTTTGGTATTAGGACAAGTTAGACTCAATACAGCATTCTAACGTAATTCCTTTATTATTTACTAAATGTACTAAATGCAGAAGAGGGGAAAACAGCAAAACAGGCCATATGCTGCAGCACTCCGGGCACTTCTCTCATGTACTGCGCGCGTGCACAAATAAAGGGGCGAAATCAGAGGGAGGGAGAGTGGGACCAACAGCGTTTTGGGAGACGCTGCGATTCAAACTCCGGACAGCAGCTTTAATATCTGTGCGGGATCTGAGTCAAAAGTCCTATCAATGCAACGGGACAGAATTTGATAGGATTTTTCCTCATTACAAAAAAATATGAAACGCCACATGCTACACATCATCATCTGTATAATAACTTAGCAGCACAGAACAATGCCATAACAGACTTGAGAATGAGAAAGATTTCATTGCTATGGTAAGATTTTCTGTAAGCAGGACGGAACAGTGAAATTTTGACCAACATATTCAAAGTTAAATTCTATCAAAGTTAAAAACAGGACTAACCATATCTTATGATTTTTGGTGAGTGTCACACAGCACACTATAATTTCCAGTGAAACATACAAAAAAAAAACTACTTAAATGGTGTCAAAACAGACAAAATTGTGATTTTGCACCAAAAAGTTCAAAATTTAACCCAATTATAACAGACTGCTAACAGAGTTGAGCATATGCCAAAAACACGATTGCAAAGACTATTTCCATTACTAAGTTGAATTTTCAAATGCTTGTGCAGTTTTAATTCTAATTACATTTTTAATCAATTCCGTCCCGTTGCGCTGTGTGGGCACTTTTTACAAATTCAAAAGTATTTTCCAAGAATGGTGCATGTTCATAATGAGACAAAAACAAAAGTACAGGTAGCAGTCATTTCTTCCATGTACCAGTATCATATAAAATAAAGGCAGTCATTCAAGTTCATTCAAAATTAATCCTAGAAAAGGAAAGGATAATACCATAGTTAACTGATTTAATGGAGCTGAATTAATCTTAATTGGAAAAGTAAAAGACATCTTCCATAACTAGACATCTCAACAGTTTATATGTGAAACTGAGGGCAGCAGTTTTTTGTAAACTGTGAAGCACACATGAGCCCCATATTGCAGTACCTGTTAATATATTGTTAATCCTTTACAAAATGAATAGGATAAACCTTTAACCTTTACCCCATAACCTATATATTTAGAGCATGAACACTGTATATTTCCATAGATGGCACAATTGATGAATTTACTCATGACCTGTGATGGGGCCTTCTGTGTAAATAAGTAGCACCTATTAGCATCCAGTGTTGCATCTTTGCATCATTGAAAGAAATCCCTAAATGTCACATGTACAGTTGAAGCCAAAATGATCAGCCCTCCTATGAAATTTACAATTTTTTTTTTCAAAAATTTCCCAAGTGCTGTTGAACTGATCAAGGAATTTTCAATACAGCTTTTCCAAACATCCTAGTTTTATTTTGGATGCTTACGTTGTTTTTGCTTTGCACACAGAAACAAAATTATTGAACAAAAATCAAAAACTACCAGGGTCAAAATTATTAGCCCCCTTGATGTTAATAGTAAGTTGTGTTTCCTTTATGCTGGATGGCATCTTCCAGTCATTTATTGGAGTTTGTAGCACGTCTCTGACATCTCCTGAGGGACCCCATTCTTCTTTGCCAAATCTCTCAAGCTCCTCCAGATCTGATGGTCTTCTAGCTTGGACCCTGGACTTCATTTGACCCCCACAGATTTTCAATGGGATTCCAATCAGGGCTTTGTGCAGATCAGTCTGAAACATTCACTTTGGTCTTCTGGAGGCAGATCTTCACCAGGAGTGACGTATTGTTTTGTGTTGTTGTCATATTGGAAGACAAACCAATGACCCAGTTTTGCAGCTGACCGCTGGAGGTTTTCTTTCAAAATCTTCATATATCCTTCTTTCTTCATGATTCCTTCAACCTCGACAAGATTCCCAGTTCCAGATGCACTGAAGCATCCAACAGCATGATACTGCCTCCAACGTGTTTAACTGTGGGGACGATGTTCTTTGAGTTATATGCCTCTCCTTTCTTTCTCCAAACATAAGGAGCGTCTCTATGGCCAAAGAGCTCTACTTTGGTCTCATCTGACCAAAGGACACATTTCCAGTCTTCATAATCTTTCTCCAGGTTGTCCACAGCAGACTTCAGTCTGGCTTGAAGGTGTTTCTTCTGTATAAGTAGAGGGTTAGGGTTCAGTCCATTTCCGTGTCTTCTTTGATGCTACAACTCCTGACTTCTCTACGTCCTTAACCAGTGTTTTGGTGGTTGTTCTGGCTCGTTAGACACATCTCTCACAAGTTTTCTTTCCAGAGTCTTTGAAATCTTTGGCTTCCTCCCTCTGCCAGACTTGTTCTGTACTGTGTGGCTCTCTTTGAAGTTCTTGATGAGACTTCTCACTCCACTTATGGACACTTGGAAACGCTGTGATAACTTTGTAGACCTTCTCCTGCTTTGTACGCATCAACGATTCTTTTTTCTCAAGTCTGATTTCTTTTATTTTGGCATGATGCTTTCTCCAGTGACAGCTCAAATCCTTAATGAAGTTTTCATACTGTGTGTAAAGTGGTTTGGCTCTATAAAAAGGTCAGTTCTAAAGGGGCCTAATAATTTTGACCCTGGTAGTTTTTGGTTTTGTTAAATAATTTTGTTTCTGCATCCAAAGTAAAATAACGTAAAGCATCCAAAAATAAAACTAGGGTGTTTGGAAAAGCTGTGTTAAAATGTCTTCATCCGTTTAACAGCATTTGAGAATTAAAAAAACAACTAAAACTAAAATTTCATAGAGGAGCTAATAATTTTGTCTTCAACTGAATTATACTTTAAAAAATAATTTGAGTTGTCTGTCACTAAACACCTTGAGAATTAAGAAAAAAATACTACAGGTCAAATACTTACTTGGAAAATTATTGAAATTGTTCCAAAAGAGAAAGCTCGGGGGTCAATGGAAGACATGTTGTTTGAACTTGGAATGTGGTATGTCTTACAGTATTAATATTTTCCTGCCAAAAATGCTGCAATTTAGCAGTTCAGAGTGTGGGGTGCTGGTGTAATGTTTCGTGTTATTTCAGTCAGCAATAGGTACAGCTAGACAGCCTTAAAAAATGTTGCAATTTTGCAACTGTGGCCTCGTAGGGTTAAATGGACTGTACAATACAGTGGCTTTGAAATAACAGTACTTTAAATTATCACAGAACAAAACGGTAGTTTGTACATTTGACAGTTTTGGTGGCATACTACTGCAGCCTTACCACAATGCACAAACACCTAAAGTGAAAACACGGGCACTTTACATATTAGCCCTTCTACTGCCCTAAGTGCTCACACATGCTGTATTTTAATAGACCTGAATTCCCAATAAATCTGTTCTCATTTACATATTTTTCTATTTCTGTTGTCAGGCAACAAAATGAGTACAAATTAGTGACTGAAATGTGGATCAATTATCACCACAGTGTTTTCACTAGACTGTTTTTTCAAAAATTATGTATTCAGCTGTATTTTCATAAAGATTGAAGGCACTACCTGAGTCAGAGAACAACTGCACAACAGGGCAAAAAGGCACTGCTTTAGCATCTCTGCTGGTAACATATCCATCTCCTCTATGCTGCAGTTGGTTTAAAATGCAGCCGTAATTATTTTTTTTTACTTCATTAAAGGGTGTAGTAAAATGTAGGTGTTTCGCTGTCACACTACTGGCTTAAATAATGAGCCCTCTTTTTAATTTCTATCATATTGGAGTTGCCAGTTTACAGCATTGCACTTTAATATGCATACCTTTGTTTACATTTTGCACTTTGCAGCATTACACAGTGACATAGTTTCAGAAAAAAAAATTTAATGAAATGCACATCTTGCTTTTTGGAGGTCACTTCTATTGACAGACTACAAAGTAAAAAAGCTGACAAAATGGACAGGAAAATAGTTGTTTATGGCAGCCTTGCCTGGTTTTATTCCAGAAGATGGTCATGTGATAGGAGCATGATGAATCAGAGAGCAGCACAAACTGACAGCTCAGAACTAATCAGAAAGCAAACATGGATGTTTGTACACAGTTGCAGAAACAACTAAAACTGTGGTCCACAACATTTCTAAAAGTCTCAATTTTTATGGTGCTTCAAATGCCAGAATAGTGCTGGCACTGGGTTTAAATGTAGCTGAAGTTACGCATTTTTAAATCATAACGCATTAGTGTGGATGTAGCCTAAAAGTATTGGTTGAAAGTTTGCTTTTCAGGATAAAGACATGGTGAGTGGGAGACCAGTGCAGTCTGCAGACATGGACTGGAGCAAATGTCAGCAAACATTTCAGGAGTTCGAGGAGGTGCTGCAGCATCTGGAGGTGCTATTTTCTCTCAGCAAAGTGCAACGTTTATTCTGAATTTTCAAGAACATTTAAACACAGAACAACAATACTAGTGCAATATATTTTTAAAAGAGCACAGCTTCAAGGTTTAATGAAATGTATTGCTTTCTTTAATTCATTCCAGGGGCACATTTGGCTGCCAGTATCATGTGTGCAAATGTTTACATTCATTAAAATCTGCAAGTGATTTCAATCATGTAGCAAATCACTCAGTAAGGTGCATTACAGTGTGGACTGCAAAAAAAATCAGAGTAACAAGAATTTGTATGTGTCCGATTTGGAATAATCAATAAAACATTTTAAAAACACGGTAATTGCAGTGGTCTGAGAGAACATCAGAGGGTTTAGAACTTCTCCACTTTTTTGACAAATTGGACAATGTCATTGGCGAGAAGCTGGGGTTCTTCAAAGGCAGGAAAGTGACCACCTCGAGGCATAAAAGTGTAGGAGCGGATGTTTCGATACCTAATTTGTGCCCATGATTTAGGAGTATGCATCAGCTCGTCAGGGAAGGCAGCCAGGCCAGTGGGGACAAATATCCCGGTCCTAAAACAAAGGATAAGATGGCATGAGAAGGCTTTCAGATTTGCGGTCAGTATGTACAGTTTGAGCACTTGACCACATACTTTGCATCCACTCTGCTGTCAGGATTACTCTGGAAGTTCTCTTTGTAGAAGCGCATGGATGATATTATGGAGCCTGTGGTCCAGTAGATCATGACATTTGTCAGGAGGTCATCCAGGCTGAATTTTCTGTTTAAATGCCATCATTTTTTGGTTAGTTAGAGCCAGAAATACTCACACAAACCTTGCTGAATGTATCTATAAAATGTCTAAGATTAAACTAATTCTTGTACCTCTCCAGCCCACCATCCACCAGATCTCTGTTCTTCATGTCAGTCCAGGAGGAGAACTTTTCCAGAATGTAAGCTGCCAAGCCTACAGGAGAGTCATTCACTCCACAGCCTGTAAACACAATTTAAATTGTAGTGCCAGCACAAACCTGTTAACACCATCAATAAGCTCATGAGAATCAGTGAGCTTGTTTACTTGTGTTATGCTCCCACCTGCAGTGTCTGGTTTAGTGGCCTGAATGTGCATGTAGCCAGATTCCCTCAGGATACTGTACACATTCTTCTCAAAGTAAGGGAACAATCGGCGAACATCTTCTCGACTAAAGCCAACCAGGAAGGGCAGATAAGGGCCAATCATGAGGGACAAGAGCACTTTTAAACCTCTTGTTGACATGAACATGTTTAGGTGGAGACCTTTCACACAGCTGGAAGAGATAAACAGTGAAACATGACAAAAACAAACTTTGTATGATTGCAGGTCTTATGATATTTTAATGCATGTTAAATGTGGTGTCATGGTTTCTTAGTGTTTCCTTTATCAGCTTCACTAGTGAGGAATTTGTTTCGTCATTGGTTTTTGGGAGTCTGTACACAGTGCAGGCACTGTCACAGTTCCAGTTAGAATGTCACAATGTTCACTTTAACAAACAAGTGGGTGGTGAAAATTCCACTGCTGTGATAACTTGTGGCATATTTTCTGCTAGTGCTTGTTTTGCACTTACTGAGGCTTCATCTGTGACATGTTGGTAGTGATGAGCGAGCCCCAGTCTCCTCCCTGCAGATAGAACTGGGAGAACCCCAAACGCTCCATCAGAGTCAGGAAGATTCGGGCAGCAGCAAAACTGTCAAAACCTGGAAGGTTCAAGAAGCACAGTCGTTAATAAATGCTCGTCAAGGGGAGATAGATACATGTAATTAGAAGCATTTACCTTGTTTGTGAGAGGCTTCTGAGTAACCGTAGCCAGGGATAGATGGGCATATGACCTCAAAAGCAATACCATCATGGTTCTGTGTGAGAAGGGGCAGAATCTTGTAGAACTCATAGAAGGAGCCAGGCCAGCCGTGAACCATCATTAAAGGCAGAACCTTCTGATTCTCGCGGTGTGGTGGCCGAACGTGGATGAAGTGAATATCCAGTCCTGCATCACATCAAAGGTATTGGTGTGAAAAGAACAAAACATGGAGAGATTTTTGATCATATTTCTACATTATCATTAAGCCTAGTTTGCTAACTTTGAGGCTTTATGTACCTTCAATTCTGGTTTTGAAGTGTGGATACTGGTTAAGCACTGCCACCTGCTTTTTCCAGTCAAACTCATGCCTCCAATAGGAAACCACTTTCTTGAGATGAGTGGAATTGAAGCCATAATGGAAGCGGCTGTCTTCTAAAGGATCTGTGTAGCGGGTTCTGTCAATGCGCTCATAGAGGTCCTGTTGAATAAAGAACACTACTGATTGCATCACATAAAGGTGTACTAATGCTGTTACTTATTAACAGATATCAGAGGTTTGGTTCACCTCAATCTCTTTGTCTGAGGTTTGGACTGTAAAAGGGTAGATTTTCTGGTCCTCTGATAGCAGCTTCTCTCCTGCTCCCCACCATCCCTCACCAAGTGGAATAGTTTTCATTTTTCTGCTTCTGGACATCATGTATGCCAGTAGTCCACCTGCTGCCACAGCAGACCCAATTAGAATCTGCTGCTGGACCACATCCAAGCCAAAGAAAGTTTCCCTGCAAAGTGTAGAGAAATATTTGGTTTCGAGTATGTTTTGATGAAACTGGAGAATTACTGTTTTGTTTTTGTTTTGTTTTTTTAAATTCCTCTTACTTAAGAGCTTGCAGTCTCTGCATGGTGCCGTTCCAGAGGTGTGCGCACACAGGTGTTTTAACTTAGACCTGGATTAGGACAGAGGTCAGAAATGTTTCATTTTCCCCACAGCGACTGAAAAGTTGTATGCGCCAAAATCAACATCAACATACCTTGCTTGTTTCTTTGCAAGTGTCCCTCGAGATAATGGCTTGTAATTTCCACAAATATATATATATATGTGTGTTTTTTTTAAAAGTAGAGTAGAAGGATTAACTGTTGCGCACACAAAGACTCGGATCTCGATGAGCAGTTGAAGCAAAACAGAGAAAAAAAGCGGGGGCGGGATTTGCGTTGCAGAGGTTGTTGCTGGTTGGCTACGTCATGTGTCACTCAGAGCACAGCCCTGACGAAGCTCTTTATATAACAGGGAGGAGACGACGGCTGTTTTTTTTGTTTTTGCCTCCGTAGATGCAATTTTGGAGAAACAAGATGTGGAAGATTGTTGTTTTCACGGTTCTTGCGTCCGTTTTTACCGTCGGGCTGGGCGCTATAGTGGGGGGCTTCCGTAATTTGGAAGTCGACGACGAAGGAATGCTGAATGCGCTGAACTACGCTGTTGTCCAACACAACAGGGGCACCAACGACATATACCTCAGCCAAGCGGCAGAAGTGCTCAGTGCTCGGAGCCAGGTTAGTGACGTTTACACTTGCTAATAACTGTCTTATGGGTGAAACCACCTTTTAAAACGAAAAATACTAAATCCTGTGGGAATAACAGGCTGTTGTGTACCGTTCCAAGAAGGCCTGTTATGCCTTCACCCAATAAAGATTTCATTTTCACTCATATTTAAAATCTATATTACATGGTTATAGGACTCCTATGCAACTATTTATCTATGGACCTTGTGTATTGATTCTGTTGTATCCAGTGACAGAACATTTCAGGCCCAAAAAACAAAACACCATTATCCAGTCCAATCTCATCCTGTCTGATCCTGCCCCATCAATCTCCTGTGATATTTGTAGCACTGTATATTTGTGTCCATCTGCCCAAGAAAAGAATGAGCTTTACTATAAATATCTATAAAGAAACAAAGAAAGGGAACCTCTGAAGAAGTACTTCTTTGCTGCAGATTAGTTGCTGACTCATTTGCTGTACTTTTGTGGCTGAGTTCTTTGTATGAACACAGCAATATGCGGATTGACAAGCATGAACGTTTCTTGGCAACTTGACAGCAGGGCTTTTAATATTAAGGTTTGGCAAAGTGTGCATTTCCACGTCTAACATCCTTTTCCTTACAGGTGGTCGCTGGTATGAATTACGTCATAACAGTGAGAATGGCCAGAACCACCTGCAAAAAGAACAGCGTAAATGAAGTGTGTGCCATCCAGACGGACGCAGAAAAGGCCCACGTAAGGACCTTATTAAACAGCTGCAGACCTCAGCTTTTGGAGACCGAAGAAAAATCCCCACTTAATACAACCGTATACTTGTACTTGAGCTGTAGACCACAAACTCCCGAAAGTGAAACTATTTTATACTTCCCCTTTTTGAAGCAATGAGCTTTGTTTTTGCTGTTAACTTGAGAAGAACTGCAACTAGATATATCAGAGTGAATGACTATCTTCTCTATGACTCCTGTTTAGTAATGATATAATTTTAACTACATGATAAATAAGCATATCACAGACATTTTAACCAGATCACTGGTCTGTAAATTCTAAAGTATTTATTACTTGAATGACGTTTGATCTTCAGATAACTATGATGTTTGAACAGATGACATTAAGTTCATCTTACCCTCTTAAAACCCCTATATTTATAATGTTTATCTTTATAAATATTAGTATAATCTCCAAGTTTTTAGTATTCAGTGTCTTTTTCTCTTTTTCTTACAGTCTTACCAGTGCACATTTACAGTGTGGACCCGCCTGTGGATGAGTGACATCAAGCTGACGAAACAGGAATGCTAGAAAAAGAACTACGTGGGACATCATTGAGATTTGGCTTTGTTTGCAGCATAACCTTCACTCAGAGTGACATGTATTTTCCTATAGGTGAACCACAAACGTGTTGACATTTTTGTGATTTTACTGCCTATGCTGCTTCACTGTATGCTAAACTGAGTAAACGTATATGAAACTAAAAGATGCCGTGTAGGAATGCAAGGTAGCGGTTGACTGACCTTTAGAGGAGCACCTTTGTAATGCCTAATACCTAAACCAAGCAAATACGTTATTTTGTATCGACTTGTTGATTAACCTAATAAAAAAACACAGTTTTAAAATAAAAGTCAAGTCAAAGTTGTGTACTTTGATGAATGTGTCCATGTGCTAAAATACACCCAAGTATTATCCAGGCCTTTTTGTTGAGCAGTTTCTTCACACGTCTGCCTCTAAAATTGGCTACAAAGGACATAAATGCTGTGGAAGAAGCTATATTTCAAGCTGGAAAAACAAAATCTAAAAAAAAAGATGGACTTTCAAGCTCTCATTTTAATGTAGATGCCCAACACATTTATTTACACAAACTGTGTGTGAAGAAAGTGTCTTAGACGCCTCCATGCGATATATTATTGGCAGATAGAGGAGACTGCACACAAGAAGTCCTCTTAGTGGGAAGAAGAAGCTGGCCTGACAAAATAACAGGCACTAGCACCGAACCTAAAGAGGCGGAGGTCCACCATCGGAGACAGGCTCAAGGTGCCAGCTGTGCCAAGAGGCGCCTGAGACTCTCCAGCAAGTAGAACGGGATATGCACGGTGAGAGGTGGCTGGGTTAGTGTGCAGGAACATCTGTGCCCAGGAATCCAAAGCTTCACCAGAGCTAAGATTCTGTGGAATTTTAAGTTTCATTCTGACACACAGCTTCTGGCAAACCAAGCAGAGAGTGGTGGTCAACATGGAGCAGAAACAGGCAGTTGTGGTAAATCCCTGCTGACGGTGCTGTCAGGAATAAGCAGCATGAACAGACAAAGTACCAGGGCGGCGGGAACAACTGGAACAGATGTAGAAGGGAAAGTCCACAGTGGCACCAGTTTTAATCAGAGCACCAGAGCTGTGACTCCAACAGAGGAGTGAGGCACCAGCACACTGCGTGTCTTTCTGGGAGTCTGAGGTGCCCTGTCCTCTATCGTAACATGCATCGTAGTAACCTGTAAGGCCTTAAAAACAAACCCCAAAATCCAGTGACATATCTTGTCTCATCCTGCCCCAAGGAGCTTAAACAGTTGTGAAATTTGTAGGCCTATATGCTTGTGTTGATCCACTCTACACATAAATGAGTTGAACTTCACACATCGAGAAAGAACCACCACAAAACTGAAAAGAAGCATATCTTTGCTGCAGAACAAGTCCTCATTTGCTATTATCGTCTGCCCATCCTGACAGGATAGATAGTTCAGTTCAGCAAATTTATTTCAAACCTGCACACAGCTCTTTTAACAACAGACATAAAAATATATCTTGGTTTGAAAAGGGGATGGATGAAGCAAAAATGTTTAAATTTCCAACCCCCCAGATAGATAGATAGATAGATAGACAGATAGACAGACAGACAGACAGACAGATAGATAGATAATCTAAACTAATTTATCCAGTAAAGGACTCAAAAACAATTCGGAGTGGATCAAGTCGAAGCTTTTATTTTGACACTTCAGACCGGAAACACATGCAGTAATGAGACGTGTATGAGAAATCTGTACATTGATCGGCTGTCAATAATTCATAAACACTGACCCCTTTTCAGTGAGGCTGACACACAATTAACCAGACTGTTGAGGAAAGTCCAGCAGTTAAACATGAAAGTTCTGGATAAAGACGAGCTGCAGGTCGCTGAACAAGTTTTGCTCCAACACTTACCGAAGAGCTACAAGGTAGACAGACAGCAGCGAAGCATGTTATTCTCTATGTCAGTAAATGTCTAATGTCAGCTCTAAATGTTTCTATTCAGGTCTACGGTTTCATACATGCTATCAACAGGAACAAACCACCTACACAGCAGCTAGTCGTTGATTCGTGGCCTGATTTTAAAGTCATTATTTGTCGACCTGATCCCATGGTGAGTTCACGTCCCACCGGACAACTGGATACACTATTCACAGCTTTGTCAGGTTGGAATTTTCTTGTAATAGAGGAAGTATTCCCATTCTTTGAGTAAACGTAACAGTGCATGAGATACAGTGGATTATTAAGAGTGAAGTTGTTGCTCTTAGCGACTTTATATTAAATAATCATCAACTATATTAACTGCCAACTATTCTGACAACTGATTTGTTTTGAATATCCTCCAGCTTTTAAAATGTCAGTGTTTTCTGGCTGCTTCACTCCTGTGTTACAGTAAACTGAATATTTTTGAGATGTCAACAAAACAGAAGTTTTGGAAGATTTTTGGAAACACTGATAAACATTTTCACTATTTTCTGGCATTTTATCAACAAAACAGCTTATCAAGTATTTGAGGAAATCCATGACAGTTAAATCGACAATGAGGATAAATTTTAGTTTCAGCCCTACTTGATAAACAGATTTATGGACAGGAAATACGCCTGAGGGATGTTGAGATGATTACTATAACAGAAAAGAGAGAGAAAAAACAACACTGTTCTGATACACGAATCTGTTTCCGGTTTGTGGAGTTTTTTTCCACTAATCTAAGCTTAAAATTGAACTACCAAATACCTCAAAGTGGCACTGCAGTACTTGAGTAAATCTACTTTCTACTATTGAATTTTGGTATGCTACATGATTGCTAAATGTAACATCTACTTCACAGAACAAGCGTGCCCTGGACTTCAGGAAAAAGGTTTCATACTACAGCATGGATGAACAGATTTTAAGGAAAATGCTGACAGAAGAAAATGCAATTGACTGGAGCACTTATTTCCTAATTGGAGGTAAGTTTAGGGTACTGCAAAAACAAAACAAAACAAAAAATTACCATTTCATTTTTCGCTCATTTACTTGATAGTTGTTCGTAATGGTTTATGCATAAAATTTCACCAAAAACAGAATGAGCAAAATATGCTAAATTATCATTGTTCCCCCCACCAGTTAACTGATAAAATGATAGTATAAGGCATTCATGGATCAGTAGTAATATATTTGTACTGTAATATACAAATAGTAATAAAATTAAATAGTATCTTCACTTTTTCAGGTACATTTTGCTGGTAATTGGAGTTTTTTTTTTGATAATTTATTCTGAGTATAGGAAAGAAATACTAACATCACTATGGGGATGATCCATCTCAAAGAACAATAATTGAATATATGAAACATTTTTTGTCCCTCAGGATTTGACTTTTCTCATGCACCTATGCTCAAGGAAGTGTCCTCTGACAGAAAAGTCAACAACAGAATCTTTACTTTGGTGCATCTTTTGCATTTGCCAGACATCAACTATCTGCTCCCACCAGCAGTCGACAGGTATAGTCAGATAATTAAAATGTATTTTATAGGTCCCATATGGTGAAAAGTCCATATTTATAGAGCTTTATTGTTGTTTTAAACTTGGAGGTATAAAGCAAGAGCTGTTAACATATAAAGACGTTTACTTCTGCCATTCTTCATTATAATCAGGGCTTATACAGTCATGGTAAAATGAACCATCTTTGCAGTATTTTGTGCTGAAAATCTGAAAGACACATTCTGGGGACATGTGAGATTTTGATTTATTTGCTGAACAGGAGCACAGTATGGGACCTTTAAAAGAAATCTGTACATATGTCACTTACAGCTGCATCAGAGAAAGTAAATTAAATAGATTCTTCACTTACATGAAAGCTTATGCATTTTTCTTTACAGTGAGCTTGAGTCAAGGGTTTCATCTCTTAACCTTTCCCATGTGGACTTGGTGAATAAAACATGGAAGTTTGGAGGGAACGAGCAGAGTTACATGACCATTAAAAATTTCATCAGCAACTTCCCATCAGGCTGCATCACGGATGGCCAGGGTGAGCCGGTGTCCTGGATTCTGATGTATGATTACTGCGCCATGGGTTTGCTGTACACTCTGCCAGAGCACAGAGGAAAAGGCTATGCCAAAGTGTTGGTCAGCACCATGGCCAAGAAGCTCCACGCCGAGGGCTACCCAGTGTACTCCTTCATAGAGGAGGACAACATTGTATCTTACAAACTCTATAAAAACCTGGGCTTCATTGAGGATGCCTCTTACAGGGCAGCATGGTTTGAGTTCAACTTTTGACTTGGCATCTCTTAAACATAAGGCAGATAAATATAAACAAGCTTTCTTAACATGAAAAAATATGATTAAAATGTAAAGTATTGCAAGTCAAAGGTGATTATACAGATATGTAATGTTTTATTTTTAAGATGTTTTCAGTGATGGAATTGTAATCACTCTTGGTCTACAGTACATTTCAAGATGGAGTTTATAAGCTTCCCAAAGCACTACATTAAACTTGGACCAAAACAGTTTAAGTTTAGTGTAAGAGATCTTGATTTAAATAAATAATACAACAATAAGGACATTTTTTTCATACCATGCATACCCTACAGTGTCTAAAAGAGAGATCCAAATGAAATTGAGCTGTATTAATTTACTCTTTGCTTTCTGTTAGCGCTGAATAATTATAAAAAATCAAACACAAACAAACAGTACCCTCTATTACTCTGTAGAGTAGTAGAGGGTACTGTAAAGATGAGAAACACATGCAATAAATGGATAAAATAAATAATGTGTTGCTGACAGTGAAGTGTAAATACTGAGCAGTCACAAGACAAGTTGTATTATGAAGAGAGGAGCTGAATCTGTTACTGTTATTACCGGAAGAATGAGGAGGACATCAGTGCTGCTCTTCCTCACAGTGATGGAGAGAAAACTCTTCACCTCAGACAACCACAGCTGGATGTTCATATTCTCTGCAGCTCTTAGTCCATCAGACCAGATGTTCCCAACAATCCAGACCAAGACTGGAAGGAAAAGACACTAATAGTGAACAAAATATCTACAAGGTTCAAATATCAGAGTGACCACAACAGGGTATGAATGTAACACAATAGACTATTATGTTTTTGTCCTATTTTTTTAATCTTCTGGAAATGCTTGTTTTCCTGCTTGAGGCCAAATAATATTTTACTGCCTTAAATGGACAATAAAGTTTATTCTTTTTCATTCTAATGTATCATTTGCATAAATATGACCTTCATAGTTATCTGACCATACATTGTTGTGGAGAACACACTGCTGTTATCATTAAATAGCAGCAGAAAGTACCAATCAACTTTGTGGTTTAGTGTGATGGTGGGTAGACCTCAGTAACACCACTGTTTCTGAAGGATTATCATTTCAACAGATGTTTTTCTCAGTGAAATGAACAGAAGCTGTTAAAAAAAAAAGTCTGAAGCAAAGAACAGAGATATTAAACTCAGAACTGAACTATTCTTCATTCATTGAACTGAGAACTCTCTTACTAACATTCATTAGCAACAGAGTTCTGTGGTTGAACGTTAATGTACAATAATTTAAATCTGCTGATCATTAACGAACAGCATGTCGAGACAGCAGTGATCAATCCGTTATCAACTGTGACCTGCAGGCCATTTAGCTACAGCTAACAGTTAATTAATGGGTCAATATATAATTGTGTGACTTTTTGTAACATAGCTGACAGGTGTCATAGTTGGCATTTTTGCTGTTTCAGGCCTAAAATCAACATGGCCAACCTATAACCAAACACCACATGGCATTTTTACAGAAATATTCTTCTAAATATTATATATACAATTTAATAAAATTGAAATTGAAAGTTATTTATGAAGATATTGTAGGAACACTGTCCATACTTGACTCACACACTACTTTATATTAAATACTTAAGAATGCCTTGGTGTCTTGCCAGTCTTTACTTCAGGAGGAAACAACATCATGTGGAGCAGGTCATGTGATTTGACATTAACACTCTTCCTTGATAGGTGTTTTTGTAATGGGTAACTTAGTTGAGTGATTTCTCAGACACAGACACAATTTGTTATTTTCCATATAAAATGTTATATATTGCAAAAAAAAAAAAGAAATATCTGTCATGATGATCTCAACTTCATAAAAACAGCACAATCAGAACAATCTCATAGTAAATGGACTTACTCTTATATAGCGCTTTTCTACTCATCAGAGTACTCAAAGCACTTTTACAACAATTGCTCCCATTCACCCAGACATTCACACACTAATGTGCAGGTTGCTAATCAACCTACAACATCAGTCAGTACACATTCATACACTGGTAGGCAATTCGGGGTTCAGAATCTTGCCCAAGGAAACTTCGGCATGCAGCACATGACTAGACGAGAGCGGGAATCGAACCGCCGACCCTTCGATCATTGGACGACCCGCTCTCCACCTGATCCACAGCCGCCCCACTACTACACTACAGTACTATTGTTTAGTTTATTAGAAGGTGGTTGTTATTAAATTCAAACAGTTATTTAGTTGGCATTTTAGTGATATGATATCCAGTCATTTTTTATTGATAAGGGATTATTTCCATAATAAATAATTCAGCATGATCACAATGAACATAGAAAATATTAGTTGTTTTTTTAAAAAATAAAAATGTAGGGAAGACATATCCCATGGACTTCAAAAGTCCCTCAATTATATATTGACCCCAATTTATGACACTGATAAACCTGATTTAGCATCACTGTTAATACTAAGTCAGTAAACGTAATCTGAGATTTACATAACAACTTTAAAACACGATGCTAGAACATGTTTACCATCAGAGGTGCCAGTCTGATGTTACAGTTACTTCAGCTACGGTAACGTAGATCACTGCTTTGTCCAGATGTGGAGAAGAGTACAACAAGTAACAAAGATGACTTTAACACTTACCTGTACTGTACAGGTAAACTGTACAGGCTGTACAATTTATCTTCACTTTTGGAGGCTAACGTTGTTAGCAACAGCGTGTACATGTCGATGAACAGCGTCAGTCAACAGCAGAAGCCGGTAAATGTGGACGGGACAGAGACGCCTCAGCTCTCAGTCTGTCTGACCAATCACTGCTCTCCGGCTCCGTCCTCTCCAAGATGTAAACAAGGAAGTAGCAAAATTCTGGCCGTTTGCGTCATAATACAAACATGGTTTGCGTGCGGTCTCGCGCATAGAGCGCGAACTCGTGAAACGTCATCAGTCGGAGACTCATTTTCTCAGTGCAGAAACCAACGTCTTTATTATAGAGTCTGAGTATGAGACATCTGGTGCATTGATCGGCTGTCAATAATTCAGAAAGACTGACCCATTTTTTAGTTGGACAGACACACAGGATAAACCAGACTGTTGAGGAAAGTCCAGCAGTCAAACATGAAGGTTCTGGATAAAGACGAGCTGCAGGTTGCTGAACAAGTTCTGCTCCAACACTTACCGAAGAGCTACAAGGTAGACAGACAGCAGCGGAGCATACTATTCTAGGGTGACCAGACGTCCTGTTTTACCAGGACATGTCCTGTTTTCACATTCTGTCTTGGCCGTCCTGGTTGTTTTTTATAAAGTGATGAAAATGTCCTGGTTGTCATTGTTTTTCATTGGGCCACTAATTTGACCGGCTCTAGGACGCACTCTGCAGCTGTCGTGCTGCATGTGACGTAATTTTTGTTAAAGGTAGATGTATTATTTATTTATTTATTTATTTATTCTAATACAGAAGAGACATTATTTCTATCATTATTTCATTCGATATTTTTGAAACTTGTCATAATGTTGAGTAACTTCTGAGAAGCCTGTCTGAATTTGTGTTTTCAGTTATAGATGATATAATATAGCAATTTTCTATCCATACAGAGGAGTCATACTTTAAATGTATTGAAATTATAAGGCATCTTTAAGTCAACTTCAAATATCATTTGAATATTTCATTGAGGGGTTGTGTCCTGGTTTTCAGGAATCAAAATATTTTCACCCAAGTTATTCTGTATGTCAGTAAATGTCTAATGTCAGCTCTAATTGTTTTTTATGCAGGTCTACGGTTTCATACATGTTATCAACAGGAACAAACCAACTACACAGCAGGTGGTCGTTGATTCCTGGCCTGATTTTAAAGTCATTATTTGTCGACCTGATCTCATGGTGAGTTCATGTCCCACCGGACAACTGGATACACTATTCACAGCTTTGTCAGGTTGGAGTTTTTCTTGTAATGGAGGAAGTTTTCCCATTCTTTGAATAAAAGTGCCAGTGCATGAGACACAATGGATTATTAAGAGTGAATCTGTTGCTCTTAACAACTTTAGATTAAATAATCATCAATGCTATGAAGCTAATCGCCAACTATTTTGACAACTGATTTGTTTAGAATAATTAAAGAAAAAGTCTAAATCCTCTCACTTTTTAAATGTCAGTATTTTCTGGCTGCTTTACTTCTCTGTGAGAATAATTTGAATATCTTTTGGTGGTCAACAAAAGAAGATATTTTACATCTTACATTAACATTTTCATTATTTTCTGACATTTTATCAACAAGACATCTAATCAGGTAATTGAGGAAGCACATGACAGTTTATTTGACAATGAGAGTAATTGTTAGTTGTAGCCCAACTTGATATACAGATTTATGGACAGGAAATATGCCTGAGGGATGTTGAGATGATTACTATAACAGAAAAGAGAGAACACAACAACAAAAAACATTGTTCTGATACACAAATCTGTTTCCAGTTTGTGGAGTTTTTTTCTATAATCTATGATTTTTCATGACATTTCATGTCAAAATATGCCAGATGTTTTCGGGAGTAAAGTAACTAAAGTAGTGAAATATACAGTGTAACAGAAAATATAATACTTCCCGATGAAATGTAGGAGAGAGGAATTATAAAGTGCATAAATTAGAAATACTCGAGTAAATGACCAAATACCTCAAAGTGGCACTGCAGTACTTGAGTAAATCTACTTTCTACTATTGAATTTTGGTATGCTACATGATTGCTAAATGTAACATCTACTTCACAGAACAAGCGTGCCCTGGACGTCATAAAAAAGGTATCATACTACAGCATGGATGAACAGATTTTAAGGAAAATGCTGACAGAAGAAAATGCAATTGACTGGAGCACTTATTTCCAAATTGGAGGTAGGTCTAGAGCACTGCAAAAATAGAAAACATTACTATTCCATTTTTCCCTTTTTTTCCTCATTTATTTAATAGTTGTTGGTAATGGTTTATGCATAAAATTTCACCAAAACATATGGCCAGCATATGATATTGGATATTGAGATATTGATTGATTATTATTCTACAACCAGCTAACCGATAAAATGATAGTATAAGGCATTCACGGATCAGTAATTTATACATGTAATATACTTATATACTGTAATATAAAAACAGTAATAAAATTAAATAGCACCTTCACTTTTTTCAGGTACTTTTTGCTGGTAACAGGAGTTACATCCTTTTAAACTGTGTTGTTTTGATAATTTATTCGAAGTATAGGAAAGAAATACTAGCATCACTGTGGAGATAATTCATCACAAAGAACAATAACTGAATATGAAACATTTTTTGTCCCTCAGGATTTGACTTTTCTCATGCACCTTTACTCAAGGAAGTGTCCTCTGACAGAAAACTCAACAACAGCGTCTCTACTTTGGTGCATCTTTTGCATTTGCCAGACATCAACTATCTGCTCCCACCAGCAGTTGACAGGTATAGTCAGATAATTAAAATGTACTATAAAGGTCCCATATGGTGAAAAGTCCATTTTTGTTGAGTTTTGCTGCAGCTGCTTCACAGTCCACCAGCTTTATTTACATTCTGGAGTTACTTAGGCTGACTTAAAAATGTCTCAGCCACAACCAAAGTGAACCAAATGTTCGGCTGCTGATTGCAATAGTGAACACAGGAGTCTTTATGCACTCCCAGCATCGGAGGAGCTGAAGACTCAGTGAACAACTTCTGTTTTTGACAGCGATGACACAACAACAATAGGTTCTAAATAGAGTTTTATACATTGTCTAACTTGCAATACCACAATCCGAAAATCTTTAGCGTTACCACATGGTATGGGTTATGCTACCATTCGCTTTGATGGTACGCCCACAGGTCCAAGGTTTGTGGAAATTATAACACGAAAAGACATTTAGAGAAATTGGAAACTCAAAGTCAGACTGGAAACCAATAAACAAGGATTGGGTGAGTTATTATATTTTCATTTCACCTGCTGTTCTTCAGTGGAACCTAAACTTAGCCAGTGTTTACATTAATTTGCATCTCTCCTGCTCCATGTGCCCACATATGCTGCATTTTAACACTGACAAATTTCTAATAAAGCTGTTGTCAATGTAAATATTTTTCTGTTTCTGTTGTCAGAGATTGTAGAGAGTGTGAATTAGTGAAAGTTGGAATAAAAAGTCCTGATCACACACACTCACTAACATCTGAGTTAACTGCCATGCAAACAACTGTTTTGCTCCAGTTTCTCAGTCACAGACTCAGAGAGAGTCTTCTTCCTGAAGGAGGCACAGAGAGCAGAAATCTAAAAGACACATTCTGGTGATATGAGATTTTGATTTATTTGCTGAACAGGAGCACAATATGAGACCTTTAAAAGAACTCTATACATACGTCACTATCTGCATCAGAGGAAGTAAATTTGAATTGTTTCTTCACTTACATGAAAGCTTATTCCTTTTTGCATTACAGTGAGCTTGAATCAAGGGTTTCATCTCTTAATCTTTCCCATGTTGACTTGGTGAATAAAACATGGAAGTACGGTGGGAATGAGCGGAGTTACAGGAATATTAAAAATCTCATCAGCAACTTCCCATCAGGCTGCATCACGGATGGTCAGGGTGAGCCGGTGTCCTGGATTCTGATGTATGATTACTGCGCCATGGGCATGTTGTACACTCTGCCAGAGCACAGAGGAAAAGGCCACGCCAAAGTGTTGGTCAGCACCATGGCCAAGAAACTCCACGCCGAGGGCTACCCAGTGTACTCCTTCATAGAGGAGGACAACATGATATCTTACAAACTCTTTAAAAACCTGGGCTTCATTGAGGATGCCTCTTACAGGGCAGCATGGTTTGAGTTTTTGATTTAACATCTGTTAAATGGCTGGTATTTCTCAGATAAATATGATCAAACTTTGTTAGCATGAAAAAATATGGTCGAAATATAAAGTAATGCAAATCAAAGTTAATTATACAGATATGTACTGTTTTATTTTTAAGATGTTTTCAGTGATGGGATTGTAATCACTCTTGGTCTACAGTACATTTCAAGATGGAGTTTATAAGCTTCCCAAAGCACTACATTAAACTTGGACCAAAACAGTTCAAGTTTAGTGTAAAAGATGTTGATTTAAATAAATAATTCAACAATAAGGGCAATTTTTCATAACATGTATACAGTCTTTAAAGGAGCGATTCAAATGAAATTGAGCTGTATTAATTTACTCTGCTTTCTGATAGTGCTGAATAATTATAAAAATCAAATACAAACAAACAGTATCCTTTATTACTCTGTAGAGGCTACTTGGCTTTACACACCAATACAAATAACAATTGTTCTGGTTCTCCAAACTAAAGACATTTCATGCATATCACAGAAAGTATGTTCTCATTTGCACAGTACTGTCAAAGCTACAATGGGTTTTCAATGTGAATTTCAAATAAAACACTTTTAATGTCCTCTTTTCTATTTTCATAAATGCAACAAAGGTTTTACAGTCCTAAGACAGGATGTACAACAGTTTTCAAGATCTCTGTGTTTTATCTGGCTTTAACGGTTTGAGGTACAGTGAATTTTGTAGATCTGGGTTCATAGGCTGTGGTTTTCGAGAAATAAGTGGTAAATTTAAGGGAATACTAACATAAAATGGCTTAGTGGGGTGTGTAACCACCATATGTGACAGAACAGCTTCAGTGCAGTTTGGCATTGATTCTCCAAGTATGGAATCACCAGGGTAAAACTCATTGTACCTAAAGATATTCCTTCATTTGGTGTTTCAATGATGGTGGTGGAGAGCACTGTCTGACACAGTCCAAAACTTTCCATGGGTGTTTAACTGGGTTGAGATATGGTGATTGGCCATTTTCATACGAATACTCACACTTTAAGGTTCAGCCTAGTTTAGTCTGGCCTAAAGAATTCAGGGAAATCTAAAAACAAGCTTAGTTCAAAATCGCCTTTGTTTGTTTTCCGAAGCAACATTTCGCTAGCCTTGCTGCGCTAGACAACCCACGGCAACGAATTTAATTCTCTGCCAGGGTGGGTCTACCTCCATAAGGCTCGAGGCTGGATGCTCCTAAAATTGGCCGGACGAATCACCATGAAGTGTAGAGTCAGAAGGCGGGCATAACTAAGTGATGACAGAGGCGCGACGATTCTGACAGAAACAAGCGGCACACAATAAACAGTTATCTTTTGACTCGGCTTTGGCCACAGCCCTTAAAGATTTGAAGCTAAAATTCAACTTGAAAGATAAACAAAGGACGGCACTGAAGTGTTTCATTGAGAAGAAAGACGTATTTGGACTTATGCCGACAGGATATGGCAAATCCTTAATATACCAGTTGGCTCCACTGGTTGGGAAGCTAATGGGACTTAGCCACAATCCGCCCGCGCTCTAGGAACTACGTCAGCCTATTTGTTGCACTGATTGGTTGTATACCTACCCAATTGCTGCAGAGTGATTTGAAAGACAACCTTTAAGTCCGCCTCCCTCCCTGTCGAGCGGTCCCAGACCCTTGTGCCTTCAGAACATGGGTCTAGCGCGGCTAGGCTAACATTTCACAAGTTTTCTGGACAGCTGCATGGAAACACAGCTACTGTTTATACTGAAACACAAGACAACTGAGCCACCTCTTGCTATTTTCTAAGTCGCGCAACTTTTTATTTTAAGTATGTACCACAGCTTCCCTTACAATGTGCATACTGTTTAATGTAGTATGCATGCAAATGGTACATACCTTAAACTGTGATCATTGCAGGCTTTAGTGCAAAATGATCTGTCATTGAGTTCTCGTGGGAGCTTAAACTTGTTTACATTCGCATAAGTCATGATGACGTACACCACATAACAGTGCATGGCTAGAAAAGTATGCTAGCTTTAATACTGCAAAATCTGACTGGCTGTAGTAGGACACCCTGGTATTGTCGGTCTACGTCATTTGACATAGTACATATGGGGACACACTAAATCATTTTTTGGCATAATATTTGGTATGACAAGGAAAGTATGTATGCGTAATGTGAGTAGTAGAACACACCCTTTGTGACTGAAGCTCCTGCCATCCGTGTCCCAACACTGAACCCTCTTTCAGAGTCAGTTCTTTCGCTTTAGTCATTGTGAGACACAATCAGTCAACTGAGCCCGCACAACATCTTTATACATGTACAGAGCATGACTGGATGTTACCTGTTTAATTGTACCATGCAGATCCTCTGTGTGGATGAATCTGCATTTGTTATGTTTCTCCGTTCATTTATCCGGATTTTCCTTTAATTTGTACCGTCTATTCCAAAGATTTTTTTTAAATGTCATAAATCTGAAAAAGAAAACCTCTTTGCAACAAGTGTGTGAGCTGCTTTGGAAGTTGTAGCATATAAAACACAAGCTGTTGTTCCTTTCCACTCACAACCACGGTAACTCCATGCGCACAACTGTGTGGAAAGTGCTTATCGCAACTTCAGGTTGAAGAACAACACAAAGACCGCCCAGTTAGCAGTCCTCAGCGCTGCACTTCGCTCCGGTTTCCTAGAAATATACCATAACTAAACAACTGACCATGGAGCTGACGGATGATCAGCTGAAAGTGGCTGAAATTGAACTGGAAAGATATTTACCTCGATCTCAGCAGGTTTGTACACTCAGATCTACCACATTAAAAACCATGGGCTCCCGGTCTAAATGTTGGTTTTGTTGCTGTCGCGTTTTAATGTTCAAAGGCTGTTCTGTGGATTCAAATGTAGTCGTGTTTCATTTTTTAGATCTACGGATTTGTGGTCCTCCGAAACAGAGTCAAATCAGACCCAGTGCAGATTTTTGTGGACAAGTGGCCACAGTTCAGTGTTGTTTTCTGCAAACCATTCTGTAAACAGGTACGCATGTGCATCGAAAACACTCACATTGAGCTTCTGTGTTTTTGCATACAGTATCTTTCACGTTTTGTTTTTCGTGCAGGAAAATGATCCTTTCAGAATTATTTTCGTCTTTGCAACCGATGAAGCTGTTCTGGAGGAAACCCTAAGGAAGTCTTCTCTTATTGACTGGACCAGGTATTTTGGTCTTGGTAATAAAAACAATTATTTATATTCTTTTTTATTATCTCTGAATAGTATTATGGAAGGCAACTCAATTATGTTTTTATTTTACCAGCAAACTGCTGGCACGACTGTATTTTGGGTGATTTCAATGTATTTTAATTTACTGATTTCAAATTTAAAAAAATACATCACTCAGTAACATGTCACTAACTGATCTTCTACTAAATGTCATATAATCTCTTCTGATTTCAACCGTATTCCATTTCATTGTGTTCAAAGTCCTCCATTGTTAAGGCATATCATTTAGTGATAGTGAGATATGACACCATGTTGTCATATTACTATACCACAAAAAGTAATGAGGGCAAAGATCTCCACTTTAGTGTCATTATATAGCACTGTAAAGAGAAAATGGCTTGAAAGAGAATCAACAAAAGCTCAGAGCAACTTTGAATGTTTTTTAGTCCTTTAAATACATAAACATTTACACATTTATGGTTTAAAAGCACCTCTGATAGAGCAAGTGGAGTCTTTATTCATGTTATAAGGCATTTTATCAATAAAATGAATATACATTGTATAATTACAAATTAATTTTCACACATTACAGCTTTTGATTGTTCCTGTTTAAGGAATGAACAATTCTCACATGGAGATACTCAAAAAAATGGCATCGGAAAAAAATGTGCCCTGCAGGAAAATATCAGTGTGTCATCGGATGAGACTGGAAGACATATCCAAGCTTCCCCCTATAGACAGGTAGGACCTATCCATGTTATCACATCATCAGTCAGTGCATTATTTTAGGTTACATAATTATTAATAAAAAACAAAGCTTCTGCTCTTAAAAGCTACTTGCTCTGCTCTGCATCAGCTCGGGGATCTCGCTGAGCTCCCTGGATGAATCGCACATTGGTTTGGTGTCTCAGACATGGAAGTTTGTTGAGCATGAAGGAGCTGTTGGGATGATCCGCAGGATGATTTCAAACTTTCCCTCCTTCTGTGTGCTGGATGCTGACGGACAGCCCGTGTCGTGGATCCTGACTTATGATTCGTGTGCCATGGGAATGTTGTACACTCTGCCGGAGCACCGAGGGAAAGGCTACGCCAAAGTCCTGATCAGCAGCATGGCCAAGAGACACCATGCTCTGGGCCACCCAGTGTACTGTTTCATAGAGGAGGAGAACACGACCTCTTACAGGCTCTTTACAAACCTGGGCTTTACTGAAGATCCCTCATACAGGGAAAGCTGGTTTGAATTCAACTGATTTTAAATATTCAATAAAAGTAATATCCTGTGCCAAAGATCCCAGAATAATATGTTATGGTTCAAGTCTGCGCTCATTAAACCTGCCTTCGTAGCACAGAAAATACAAGAGCTGAAATGGAAATGCAAGTCAGAAATTTGGTTGTTATTGTAGGAGCAAGTTATAAACTTGGTGTAGGTCTTTGCAGACCATTCCAGACACATCTCATCTGTTTTCTGGCAGGGTGCTGGAAGCATGACTGGCTCTGAAATGAACACAAAATCTTAATGTGAATTATGTGCACTTAAAAATACATTGCTTAATTGTTATTGTTTATTGCTGTGGTTACTCTGATTCTACGTGTAAAATAAATAAGTCTTTTGTTGCCATTTTTGGTGTTTTAAGCCTTTGATGGGTCAAAAATGGCCCATATTCAGTGGAAAATGGGTTTCTCTTGACCCATGTTGTGCATCAAAGGGTTACATTACTATGTAAATATTTATTCAATTAACAATTTGAGCTATAAAAATCTAAATATAAGAAGAACTTTGATCTGTTTGATTTTAGTTTCCTCTTGCATCACTAAATCAATAATCAACATTTCAGTCTGACTGGTTTGTAACACCAAATACTACAACATTATGAAAATCTGTCCATTTATTTCTAAATAAATGTAACCTGATATAACTTTGGAAAGAGTAAACAATCCTGTTCTCACTGCTTTACCTTTTTTCTGTGAATTCTTCAAGGCGTAGCAACCAAGTCTTCCAGTACTCCAACATAACCTCTGAGCTGAGCTGGTGAGCATGGGCAGGTGAGCCGTCCTTATAGGCCACGACAATGAGTCCATTTTCAACCTGCAATGAGAAGAGATTAGTGAGTGTGTGACTCACTCAGGCAGATGCAGAAGCCATAAAGTTCAGGAACTGTAAAGAAATGAATCCGACTTCAGGCTGAGAGATAGGACAAGAAGCTCATTACATCATTTGTCTCAATAGATCACCTGGTATTTATAGTTGCCGTCATTGTTCAAAGCCCCAGCATAGGCTGCCACTTGAACCGGGTTGTCGTATGTGTTGCTTAGGAATGGTTTGGGTTTATCTGATGTCTTCCAGTCAATAACACAAAGTACACCCCTGCAGACAAAGTGGGCTGTGAGTATAGGGAGAAAAGTCATGTCTAGAAATGAAAAAGTAGTTCACTTTGGTCTGACGATTTTTACCTGTACCGAGCAACACAGTCCACAATTCCCAGATAGTTCAGTGTACCATGTTGTACAGTGCTTTCAATGGCTCTCACTGCACTGACGTCCTCTAGTACATGAGAGATGCTCTCCAGGTATCCCCGTACTTCAGGTGGATACTCTGGTGTCTCTGAAGGATCTCTGTCCTTCCATGCTGCACCTGATGTCAGAATGTCCTCCAGAGCTGAATGGAGAAGCTTCCCTTGTCTAAATAAATCTGAGTACAACAACTCTGAGTCACTTTACATACACTTTACATACATTTACATGGGAGGAACACTCAGAACATAATGTGTAATCTGAGAACAGCATGGATACTTACTCTGACTGTGTTCTTTGAAGCCTTCCTCTCCCAGTTCTGCTATCATTCTCCTCTTCCATCTCTCCAGGTAGAAGATCTGCTCTGGGGAAAGAGTCTGCTGAAGGATTCTGGTCACACTCGGCACGAAAGATCTGCCCTGTCCTCTGTTTAACGAAATCCGGGCTGGAAGTCCTGACTCCGGCTCTTCTGTGTCTACAGTCTCCTCACAGTTCAAGAAGGGATGCAGGGTTTTCGGTTCCCTCACCTCTGGTCTTGTGGGAGTCTGAGCTTTAACAACAGGTCCATAGATGTGGTCGTCTTCTGCTTGGAGGGTCTCGGGGGTTTGGGAACTGACCCTGGAGGACATGACGGACTTCACCAGAGAAGAGTAGCGCTCACTGTCCACTGAACTGTACGGGCTGCTTTTTCTGGATGTTTTGAGGCAATGACAAGCAGAAAAGTGGCTCACACAGAGGGAGGTGCTTTGAGGCACAGCGGACAAAACACGTTTAAGAGCGAACATTCTGGCGGCTTTAACGCAACAAGCTCAGAAGACTAAAATATATTAACCAAGGAACTACAAACTACTGAAGAGGTTTCGACGTTTTTAAAGTATATTTACAGTTTTTTTGTCTTCATTTTAACACCGGTACTTGCCCTGACATGTTCCAGTGTAACTCGCCCTACAAACACAACTGTTTCTAAACGGCGCGCCTTTTTGGTTGCACAAACTTCCGTTGTTGGGATTTGAAGCAAAAACTACATTACCCAGTAGGCAAAGTGTATCATCGAAATTCATCCGTGTGGTTGTTAACAGTGGGTGGTACTCATTGTAGTCACTTTCATTCACTTTTTCCGCTCATTGTTGTCTCCCTAGTCCATTACCTAACGATCTTAAAGTGGAATTTTGCTGTTTAACACTAAGTTCCCGTAAAACTTTAGCTGTATCAACCCACAGGTACATAAATGCGAGATGATTGATCAGATCAAAAACCAATAGCAGCTTGTGTGAAATAGATACTATCCAGTCATATTCGGTTAAGGCGGGATTTATTCTTTCATCATCAGGATGGGGCGAAAAAACGATTTGACAGCTTGTTAGGAGGCTAACCAGCCACTGGAGAGACAGCTTCCTGCATACAGTTTTGTTATTTGGGTTGGCCTTTTCTTGCCTTTCGGTAGATTAAAGTTCCACCATGACATCCATAGACGAAAGCAACAAAGACAAGGTGAGTTGAATGGGGTTTGGCATGTAAACTGCATCAAAAGTCAGCCCCGGGTAGTTTGAAGATAGCTAACGTTAACGGTCGCTGCTCTCTGGCTAAGTTACTGAGTTGTTTTCGGTCTGCATAACGCTAGCATCAAGCTAAAGCTAGCTATCGTTTTATCGACAAAGCTATCGAGAAGTGTATTTGAACTAACATGTCTGCTGACAGAAAGTTTTGTTTGCTAGTGTGACCTCCCTTTCCTGATAGTGAACGAGTCAACACATGCATCGTTAAACGCTAACCGTTCATTGCAACATGTAAGGTTAAAAGTCACGTAGCCGGTTTATTCCACAAACCTGTGCCTTTGCGTTTATACTCCATTAAAGACTTGTTGTGAATATAAAACTAGTAGCATTCTGACTGATATGGATTCACAGTAATACTACAGGATGTGGTTTTGTGGTACGTGTTTATTGTTATACTATAAGACAACAGATCAACATGATTGTGGGTCTAACTTTTAAGCCCAGGCAGGACTGGAGCATGTACCTCCAGGCTATTTAGCCAACACCAGCCCAGGATGCTTAATTCATGGGAGAAAAACTTGCAATGCTACAGTTCTGTGCATTTCTGATTTCTGAGGGCCCATGTACATGTTAGAGAAAGTGTTTTTAAAATTATTTTTGGAGTTGTGTGGTTTGAGATTAGGTTCTATGTTAATCTAACTTCAGTAGTACATGTTGAATTAGAAAGACGCTGATGGTTTTGGGCTCTCAACACTATAGCTGCTAATAGAACATTCCTTTGAACTCTTTGTATATTGTCACATGAGAAAAGACTGTAGAAACTGAGAATTTGTAGAGATGCTTGACAGGTTTAAGATTTTTCTGATACTGTTACATCTGAGAAACATGGGTACAGAGTAAAAGAGATAGCGTATGCACATCCAGTACTATATTTAGGTCGAACACAGACAAAACAGTCAATAAAAGAGAAATGTAGAGCACACACACATGGAGATACAGCACCCAAAACGGTATTGAGTAATTATTGAGTCCTGATGAAGACCTGGTTGAGTGGAAACGTTGCTTATTTTCCAACTCATACATTTTGGGAATTGTACTTCCATGTGGAAACTATTCTAAAATGAATTTTGATCCATAATTGCACATTGTTGAAGTATTATTGAACCGATATTCAAAATGAAACTGTTGTAAGCTGTGCTGAATAAACGGTCTAGGTGTTTCCCCGCATGCAGTCCCACTCTACAATTTAAACCCAAAGTTCCCTAAAAGAAACACCAGAGCGGAAACATTGTAAATGTTAAATAAACAAACTGAAGTCATAAAACAGGGGGCTTGTTATTGCAAATGATCACACTTGTATATAGCATTTTGTAACCCTACCTTATAACCATCAAACCTACAAAGCTGCTGCAAAAGGCACTACCCAGACTTGTTGAATATTTCTTGATAGTCGCATTAAAAACTTTGTCAAGAATTTTTACATATTGAGTGATAGTTTTTGTGCGTAAAATCAGGCAGCTAATTCATATTTTTCTCTATAACCTTGTTTTTTCTTTCTCCCTAGTTGCGTTCTGTGTCTGTGGACTTAAACAATGATGCCTCTCTTCTCATTGACATTCCTGATGCACTCTGTGAAAGGGACAAAGTAAAGTTTACAGTTCACACAAAGGTAAACAAAAATAGTTTGTAGCCCATAACACTGACATGTTCCTACACATAAAATGAACCCAAAACCTTTAAAATATTCTGTAATGGTATACTGACAATGTCTTTACAAATGAACTCTTTCCCCAGACCACACTTAGCTCTTTCCAGAAGCCAGAGTTCTCTGTTCCCAGGCAGCACGAAGACTTCATCTGGCTACATGACACTCTGGTGGAGACAGAGGACTATGCTGGCCTAATAGTGAGTTGAAAAACTTCTAGACACAACTGACGTACATGGACAAAGGCTGTAATATCATAATTTGTCTTTGGCGGCTGTATAATCCATGAAAAGAAATGATGTCGATGCCATGCAGGTTTATTGTTATGTGTTTTTGAAATAAATGTTTATACTATTTTACTAAATTACACCATTTATTCTGACATGACTCTTTAATTTATTTCTTGCATTGTCATTCACAGATTCCACCAGCACCCCCGAAGCCTGACTTTGAGGGCCCAAGGGAGAAGATGCACAAACTGGGGGAGGGTGAAGCCACTATGACAAAGGAGGAGTACACTAAAATGAAGCAGGAACTGGAGGCGTGAGTGTGACACTTCAACTGTGTATTGCATTGTATCATTTTGTGTCATGTCAATAAACCTACATGCCATATTGTTTGAATAAGATATTTTATCTGTGTAACATATTCCTTTTTTATGCTTTTCAGTGAGTACCTGGCTGTGTTCAAGAAAACTGTTCAAGTGCACGAAGTCTTCCTGCAGAGACTGTCTTCTCACCCCATTTTAAGCAAAGACAGAAACTTCCAGATTTTCTTAGAGTATGACCAGGATGTGAGTTCTTCATAATGCTGACTTCCTTTCCTGGGCTGTCAGTTGGAAAGAGAGGAAGTAGAGTTTACTGGAGACTTGTGACACATGGCTTACATCCTGCTGTGATCAGCAGTTATGCTTATCTATGTAGTTATTCAGTGGCTGGTGTTTGCGAACAGAGCTTGGCTAACACTTTATATACTATATCTAGGTTGTAGTGTCATAAAGGAGCGTAGAGCAGTAACACTGTGATGCAAAAGCAATGAACTATTGGTACAAGCGCAAACATTTCTTGAATTCTCACAGCATCTCATAATAATCTTTTATAAATACGTCATATTCTTGTCATTTTAGCTCAGTGTGAGGAGAAAGAATGCCAAGGAAATGTTTGGAGGATTCTTTAAAAACATGGTGAAGTCAGCGGATGAGGTCCTTATCTCAGGAATAAAGGTGGGGCTTCTGTATTATCTGCTTACAGAATACGTAGGACAGCATTTCAGATACAGTGTTGTGGCCACTTCTCCAGTTACCTTTGTGTGTTTTTGTGTGCTGCACAGGAGGTTGATGACTTTTTTGAGCAGGAGAAGACGTTCCTGCTCGACTACTACAGCAAGATAAAAGACTCCACTGCCAAAGCAGAGAAAATGACCCGTTCCCACAAAAGTAAGAGAGCGTTTTTACCCTTACAATTACAATTTTACATCGGATTTGTGTAAAACAGCTTAATATTAAAGTTATGTTTAAAATTTGCATGGCTTTAATTGCTATTTCTTGATGTTGCAGATATTGCGGACGACTACATCCACATCTCTGCCACTCTGAACAGTCTGTCTGCTGACGATAGTACAGGAAATAAAAAGTGAGTGGAATACATAATTTTAAAATTAACATGTGATTGTAGAGATTTTCATGTTGTGGCTTTGTTTTTTTTTTCTTCCCCTCAGGAACCTGGAGAAGTTGTCGGATCTGTTTGAAAAGCTCAGAGTAAGTAGAAGCTCATCTACCAACAAAGAGAGACACCTGAAAATGTGTCTCTCAATTTATACATAACATTATGGAATCTACTAAATGCCTTTGTTTGTGTCTCTGCAGAAAGTGGAGGGAAGAGTCGCATCTGACCAGGAGCTGAAACTCACAGAGCTGCTAAGATACTACATGAGAGACATCCAGGCTGCTAAGGTGAGACAAGATGTGCAGTGTTAATCATCCCCGTCCTTCATGAGGTAACCCGAATGAAAATTTGGAGGTGAAATATGAAGAGAAAATAACATGTCTTGCAGTTGAGCAGATGAAATACATAAGAGGAGTGTATCTCTTAGTGAAATGTAGTTCTAAGTCAGCTTGCTCTGTCGCCTTATTGCAGGATTGTAACAGTGACTGAACAATGTCACATTTTTGTTCTCCAAACTAATCAGGTTTTGAAGCATTAGGTGTTGCATTGCTTCTTTCAGTTGCCTATTTTTTCTTTTGTTCCCCTTGTAAAACTATTTCAAACACGTCTGTTAGGACCTTCTGTACAGGCGAGCCCGTGCGTTAGCTGACTATGAGAACTCTAACAAAGCCTTGGATAAGGCTCGACTGAAGAGCAAGGACATTCCCCAGGCAGAGGAACATCAGCAGCACTGCCTGAAGAAATTTGACAAGCTCTCAGAATCTGGGAAGAAAGGTTTGTGCATTCAAGCGTAACATATGCAGATTTATTCTGTGTTTGTCTCTTTGTTTGTAAAATGCTGTTCACTGCACAATGTTATCCTCAGAACTCACCAGCTTCAAGGGCAGACGTGTCGTGGCCTTCAGGAAGAACCTCATAGAGATGGCTGAGCTCGAGATCAAACATGCCAAGGTGAGCAGCACAATATAGGAAACTTTTCCACAGGGGTGTGTAGCATCTTGATTATGTTATCTAGTGTGGTAATGTTTCCACTAATGAAAAGTGCTGTAACATTCCCATCGGCACATACTCTTTCGTCTGTAGTCTAATGAAGATGAAGTTTAGTAATCAGCTACCATAGTGAGCACAGTGTGATTAATTCATCTTGTACCTCCATACTTCAAAGTTTATAAATGAAACATTATAAATTGGTACATACAGAGAATTTAACACACAGTGGAATTGACAAACCACCTGAAAAAAATATGATTTTTGATAGTTTCCAGCAGCTTTCACCTACTTCAAACTGTAGTGTGGAACAAAAAAACAACTGTTTACTGATTAATTGCTGGTGGAGGCGACTGCACAATCTCATGCAGGAAAACTGCATTTAGTCGGGCCATCCTTTCTTTCACAGCATCATATCAAAGGAATTCAACATCAAAATCAATTAGACAGTCCACATCTTAGTGTTAATTCACCATAATTTCACAGATTGGCTTGTTGAGTATATTAACACAGATGTCCTCCTCCAGCTGTAGCAAGATTATACTATGCTATACTAATATATCTGGATTATTCCCTCTCAAACCATCATGCAGCTTCTGCTCAGCCATCTTTAATTTGCTTGTATTTTTTTTAATAATGAACTGTAAATATTTAAATGATTTCTGTGAAATTTCACATTGATTTCTGAAATAGTTTTCAAAGTAATTTTTATCTGGAAATACTCTCATCTGAACATCAAATTTCAAGAAAGATGTGCGGACAGTGGGTCAACTAGAAATAAAAAAAAAAAAACCTTGGAGAATGTTTCAAGGTAAAATTCTCAGATATCTTTAGAAAATATAAAGATTATATGGTTTACAAAATTAATAAAAATGCACCCATCTATGTCCTACAATGTGTTATGCTGTTTAAAAGTGTGTTTATGTTCTGTTTATACCTTAAATCTTTACCGGATAAGTAAATAGATGGGAAACAACATACACTGACTCTTTTCAAATCAGTAAACTGAAATTTAAGTGATCCAGACAGTTCTGGGAAAAAAGTAACAGATACGGGAATGCTGTCAGCCTGAGGCACAATGACAGTTTTTAGGACTTTAAACAGAATCGACTCTGTTATTCAGGAATAACTAAACAAGTTACTTCTGTCTCCACAGAACAATGTGACTCTATTGCAGGGGTGCATTGAGCTGCTCAAGACCAACTGACGTGTTTCAAGTATTTCTGCCCTACCATCACCAAGTGACCAGTCATAGCAAATGGAAACCTGGTGTCCCCGGGGCCTTGCATGGACATGACTCCAAGCCCTCTCTCTGCTCTCACCTGGGTCTGATGCCACTTTAAACCCCTGCGCAAGACTAAGTGTCTTGTAAGCACAATGTCTTCATGTTTACAGACTCCCTGTCCTCTTGTCTGTGGTCCATCTTTTTCCATTATTTACGGAAGTCTAGCCCGATGGGAATGGCTCCAGAGAAAGAGGCTGCCAACTTTACGGTCTTCCATATTTTTACAGCACCAATATATGTGATTTTTCTTGCTTATGAATATAGTACACTTCTTGCCTTTCTGATCACATTTCTGCCTCCATTCTGACTCTAACCTTCTCCTATATATATATACACTTTTACATAACTTTTTGAAAGGCTCAGAGAATGTTTTTTTCGTATTTCAATAGTCCCAACCATTTTTTTCAGATTTATGTGCTTATTCTGTTTGGACTTTGCTGTTTGAAGCAAACTGAGTGCCTGGAAAAACATCCTCGTGCTCTGCATTCCTGTGCTCTGAGATTAGTGTACAACTAGTAAAGAAACTCATGACTGACTAAGAAGACTAGAGATCTTCAAATGCTCAAAAATAGCTGCATTTCTCTTCAGGAACAGGACATTGGTTCGGTCTCCACATTCTTGTTTGTGATAAGTGGCTTCAGATTCCACTTTTTCACAAATGCACATTAGCTTTGTAAATACGAATGAATCATAGAAGATTTGAGCAAGAGATTGTTGGGGGGGAATCATCCAGAGTAGGCTATTTGAGCATGCTAGTATAGCAATATTCACTGCAACACACTGTTCTGTCTGTTCTGCAGATTTTTCACCCCAGACAACTCTTCCCATTCACTCTTTCCTTTTCAGTGTGCAATTACCATTGTTTCTTAATTTTGCCATTTGTTACCAAGTTTTATACATCAGACCTGATATATCTACCAGATCCTCTAAACAGATTATTTCAAACAATTATTTAAAAAAAAAGATGCACTAAGAAGATGAGAAATACTTTACAATCATCACCAGGCTGAGTGGAGTGTTATAATAATGCATTATAGTTTTTTAAGAAATTGAATGTATTTCTAATGGATTCCAACTGTGCGAAATCCTTTACATGATGCTTTTTCTTACAGAACATTAGCATTTTATAAATTTGTGATAATGGCATTGAATAAATCCTACTTTCCCAAGTTTGATCTGTGCCATTCTGTATTTTTTTTTTACTGCTTATGAGCTTGTTTTTATGTTACACGTAGAAACTGTAAAAGTTAGTGATTAGCTTTTACAAGTTTCTTCTTGGAAAAAAAAAGTCTGTATTTTGAAGACCACACATATCATACCACTAGGTGGCAATGTCCAGCTTACCAGTTGTGTGTTTCCACTAAGTGTAAGTATGTGAGTCCTTGAATTTAAACACAGCTGTGTGCATGCTTGTGTTAAATCCATTGACCGCTGTGAATCCTGGAATGGGACAGTGTGGTGTATTAGGTAAGCTTTGAGGAAATGCCAGGGGGCTCATGGGAATTACCACCACCAAAATGCACACTGCATGTCCTACTTTACGAGCAGCACTAAGTAGTAAGAGTTGAACAAATAACCTGCGTAAAAGACAACAGCTCAGGTGGAAGTAAAGTTTCTTTATCTAGCTGATGAAGCGCCTTTTGCTAGTATGCATTATAGTCGAAATATATTTAGCTACATATATAAATCCAGCAGTTAAAAAAAAAAGAAAACGAGCATAGATATGGAAATAATTTTCACCATTATTTTTCTATTTTCCACAAAGTGCTGTGAAGAAAATCCTAATGCTACAAATATGTTCTTGGGAGGTTATGGTAGTAGTGCTTAATGTCACTCTTCCCAGCTCTAAAGTAATTCCACAGACACAGCAAGAGAAACAAAGCTGTAACAATCGTGTGCATTGACAGAATATACGGTACCTGTCCACACTGGATTTGTCAATATTGGCAATCCGTGTCATGCCTGTCACCCTGACCCGTAGGATCTCCTCCTCCACTGATTGGATGAAACCACAGGCTGTAGCCAATGAGACTAAAACAAATTATCAGTACAAACAAGTTAGTTTGCCAGTTGTGGTCAGAGCAAACATTATTTCCAAGCATAAGCATTAAAGAAGCAGTGCTGTGATGGATCCAAAGAGCAAGGCCTCTCTTTGGAACACGCCTGGATAATACGATGCCCAGACTTTAATATGAGAGATAAACCCTCTTCTCATACAGTTTCACTTCCCTGCAGCTACTAATCTGACTGTATCAGTATAAACAAGAAAAGTATCAGACGTACATTTAGCCTTTTCATGTTCCTTTTGTGTCGCTGTAGTGTGGTGATAAAGAATTTCCTCAGTTCTTCTCTAATCTCAGAAGCAAAACTTCCGAGGCAATAATGCATTGTGTAATCTGGCTGTGCAAACCGATGTGAAGGAACAAGTGTGCTTGCTTCAAAGACTTACTTTGCTGATTTTATGAATTTCCTTATCTTCCCTTAGGCACGCTTAGATAATTTACAGGCTTTTAATGGATGATACGGAGTAAGATTTTGCACATTTTTAGAGCTTTTGGAGATACTGTCAGTGATTTACCATTAACAATTGATTCCACACTATCTTTATGATCCTATTCTTGATCCTATCCTCATGTCAGACCAGGATTTTGGGAACACATAATGAAGGCTGTAACAAAAAAGGCAGCTAACAGAAGAAAAATGCTGCATCATTGCCCATTTTTCTGCTGTGTCATGTTACAAAATAAAAAAAATGGCGTTGAGTCGACTTTGGCTGAGGTCATGGTTGGATGAGCTGCAACATCACCTTACGCTGTCTGCCTGTGAAAGCACCTGAGCATATCCTGCAGCTGTGCACTGTTGAGTCACGATAACTGTCGACAGAGGCCTTGGAGCAGGACTTGGAGGCATGGTGCATGAAAGCCTCCTCAAATAGAAACCTATGTCCTCTGAAGGGACTTGCTATGAAAAAACAAAAGTGCACCTGCAGGGCCTGCTGACGTAACCGAATCCTCTGTGCTTCCTAAGTGAAACGGAACGGGATGTTTCTTCCTGATGTTTCTTCACAGATGCAGATTTTTAAATACTTTTCGTCTACCTTTTCAAACTTCTGGGTTACACCAGCAGCTACATTCATATTTGTAGCATGAAAGCTTGAACATGAGCATCTTAAAAACTGTATTTTCCTCCCCTACCAAAGCAATTCTGTCACTGGCACGACACCAGAATGCCAAACCTTTTCTCAGTTAGCACACCCTGCACTGTTTGTTTGGTATTTTGCATATATGCACGCAATCCTAACACAACGACATCTCAAATTATACATAACTGGCACGAATGGCAGCCAAGGTATTTCAGCTCATTACACAGCAGAAATACTTCTGATGTAATGATCAGTATTTCACATTTGATTATGCTATGCTGTGTAAGTACAAGGCTGGTTATAATTATTTGAATTGTCTCGATACACAAACACTGGAGAGCAGATTTGGCCGGTGCTGAACCTTTAGGAGCTGGCAGAATGCAGAGTCAGTGTGAGAAAAAGGGAGTGAAAATGGCAAACAGCACCTACAGCAGAAATGCAAAGCAGAGGCAAAGTTACTGACTCCGATTTGTGTTTCTAAGTTTTCATGAACCAGTAGCCAAAGAAAAGATAGTGAAGATTTATTGACTGGTTTGTAGGCCAGGGTGCAACCACTTTTAATTAACAAGAAATAATTTGAAATATTCTACACAGTTCTCTTGGTTGTGTGTACCGTAAAATAAAGTTCATTATTGTTCATATTGACAGAAAAGCAACTAGTCACATATTTTGGAACTCCACAAGCTGTTCATTAGAAATCTTCCTCTTTTTGTCAAGTTTTTTGTGCGTGTGAACAACACAATGTCTTTTAAGTATCATGTTGTTCATGTGAGGTCTGTTGCGAAGCAGTTTGTTTAAGGCTGACGAGGACAATGTGCGAGCGAGGTTGAGCAATGAGTGCCTCCACTTACCAGATCGTTTTATTAAATAGTTTCAGGAGAGGCTGTGGCAAGGATGCCTGTAAAAACAGCTTTGTTTCCTTGAGAGTAACTTGGGGTGTGAACATTCAAGTGTTCCATTATCAACACAGTGGAGCTCTCTAATAATCCCACACTAATGATATAACAACTTAGACACACACATTCAGACCTTGACACTACGTTCATGCATCACGTCAATACAAAATCCTTCAGGCGTTAAGATAATTAAAGGTGTGGTGAAAAAGCCTTTCAAAAGGAATTATAAGAAGTTTAACGTCACTATAGTGCTAAAAATGTAGTTCATCACCTTGTAGGAGAACTTGCTGCTCATTTGACAGGTTTGACTGCTGGTGAATATTTCAAGAAGATGCCTGTAGACTTATTGTGGGATGCAAACAGGTTCTGATGCCTTTGTCTCTTGAGAAACGGAGGAAATAAAAACATACTGAACATAAAGTTAGGACACTGGTATAGAAAAGAGTAAATGAAAGTAGAAAAAGGATTGTGATTTTAACATTAAAAGCTATCTAAAAGATGCACCAAAGAGAAAGACAGCTCAGTGTCATGATATTCCATAAATTAAGATAACACAGTTTCCAAAGATAATAAATATGTATAGTCTAAATTTGGAGGAAACATGAGTAAAACTGTTCAAGATGTCCCTAATATTTCTATTGCAAAAAAATAAATAAAAAAAAATGGCGTAGTCAATAAATAAATAAACTTAGGGGATGACATGTTCCCCCAAAGAAGAGTCAGAACAGAACAAGCTGATTAAGGATACGTGGCCTTATGATACTGGTAGGTAGTTTGGAATGACATAATTTTAAAACCAGAGCAAAAACCATTTTTTGCAAATGAGTACTCCTTTTAGCCGACAAACAACTTTTACCATCTGTAAAGCGTAAAAACTCGTTCTCCTTTAAATGTTAGAATTTTTGCCACTTGAATAGATTTTCCTCAGCTCCTTACTTTTGTCAATGTTTCTCGCCGTCTCAAACAAACCGCTTTCGTTTGACTGAAAACGGTCCGGCTGTATGAGCCTTTTCATCCACGTAGAAGAACTACAACTCCCGGCGTTTCCGTTTCCGGTCTGAGCGCCTTCCAGCCAATCAGGGAGCTCCTGGATTTATGGCAGCTATCTGGGGCACGGGGCCAGCACGTCTAGCCAGCTCGAAGTGCCACGACTTCACAGCGGACCACGGATTCTCCAGCGGAGTGAGGGGGAGAGCACTGGAAAAAAAGCAAGTTAGCTAGATAGCTGGACAAATAGGTAGCTTTTCCCAGAAGTCACTTCATCTACAGCTCAAAGCTTTTTGCCCTCAATCCGCTCCCTTTGAAGCAAGCAGACGTAGCTTTATCAGCGCCGAGGTAAGTGTGGGATTCTTGGAATTTTTTTTATTCATTGAGCCAGCGTTAAGCTAGCTCGGAAAGCTATCTACTGCTAACCTCTGAGACAACTACGAGTACAGAGAGACATACGGTTAAAGTTGTCTAAAATTATTTAACATCCTCCCTCTCGCTAGCAGTTTAGTTTGCGGTTTTGTAATAGGTTTTGTAGCGCAGTTTTGTAACGGAAACCGACGCTCAGTGTGCAGGACGTTAGCCAAGTTCATTGATTCATACCGTTAGCTGCGATGCTAGCTGGGAAGTAATGGTTAAAAGCATATCCTATAAAATGATTCCGGGATTGCACACCATTTTATTGTTTTAATGCACATAAGAATGCCGATGTTGGGTTTCCTTAATGCCTCATCAGCCTTAAAGCCCATTTTCACCTGGGCTCTTGGTGAGATTTTATCATTAGCGGGACATCAAATAAACTTATCTGGGAAGTTCTTGGGAACTATGCGCTTATGTTGAAGTATTTTCGTCTAGATATTGTTTAACCTTACCGTGCGTCTGAAACTACAAGCAATGAAAGACAAGTAATGTATGCAAAGGAGGGGGGCAACTAATCATTTACATATTTTACAGTTTTAGCTTTATAAAGTTCACATCTTCATTTTAATTAAAGACCATTTTAATTTTTAAATTTATTTGTTCGATAATTTCAGTGCCTTTTCAATGCAAGTCATATATTAGAATTAGACGAGATACTGTGTATAACCCTAGAAACTTTCGTCCCATAATCTCCTCTCTCACAAAGTTTCAGATGCTCTTTCATGCTCAGTCCCTCTAAGTTAATTTTCTTGAAGTCCTCTTCTTCAGGAGGTACACTGACGTGTGAATCTCAGACCAGGAGACAGGACTATCTTTTCCCTGCACTTCTAGCTTTTAGATCCTGCAATGAACAGAACAGGGACTCTGGACTCTGTTTTGATTTTACTTAAGTTAATCAGCAATTTTCCTCAACAATCTCACATTTTTGGTGTATTTTAAAACCCTAAATCCACATTGTTCCATTTTTTTCCGTTATGTATTTTTGATCGAATCTTCAATATAACCAAGGATATAACTGACAGTGCTGCAGGAATGAATCAAAGACTGTCTTTTTAGTGTACCTAAGCCGCCATCTACTCCCAGCCAGCTTTATTGCCCCGCAGGCTAAACCTTCTGTTTTGTGACAGGCACCTTAAAGAGATAGCTGAAAGACCCTTTAAGGGATGTCTTTACAGGGCAGGAAATTAACAGTAACCACTGGCCAACTTCTGGAAATGCTGGCGGTTGCATTGTGTACTTCATCCATTTTTGTCTGTAACCGTTTTTAGCCTCTATGGTTTGGGTTTGTTTCACTGCCTTAGAATAACATTCAAAGCGTTTAGTTGCATATGTTGTTGATAATCCGTTACATAAGTGGTTGTGAAATGCGACTAACCTAAAGAGGCTTTTTGCTAATGAGTAAAATAGCGTTTTCATAAAGCATTGCTGTGCATCAACAATAGTAGAACACTAATCCAAATCCAAGACTTTAATGTAAAATGAAACTAAGCAGTGTTAAATAGCACTCATTTAAAGTAAACTATATACTCTGGTTTAAACTAGTTCTGTTTCTTGTACTCAGAAAAACTAGTGAATTTCAGAATAATCGTAAGTTTTTGAGGTGTAATTAATTGGGTGAATTTGAGCTGAATGAACACACATGCTCTTCCTGAAGTTAAAGCGTCTACACTGTGTGACACGTGGATCTGGAGCTGAACTATTTGCTTCAGTTTGCAGATAAGATTTGCTGCTCTGCCTTATGCATGTAGCAGCCTCAAGATTAAGGTTGAAACAGCGACACCTTGAGGCTGTTGAAGGCAAAGCTGGTTTTGTTCTCCATGTAGCATTAATCACAGTTGTAACTCTTCAGCAGTTTTTTTTATGCAGCTGTTTTCTGTTTCATTTTACTGTTAGTAATATTAGGTTTTTGAACTACTATGAATTATTTTATTAACTTACAGAAACTGTCTTTTTAGTCATTACCTTTGCTGACAAGTCGCTCTCTCTCTTTTTAGGTTTACTAAACTTGAACAATGGATATCTATGATCCCCAGACGCTTGGGATTATGGTGTTTGGTGGATTCATGGTGATCTCTGCTCTTGGGATTGCCCTTGTCTCCACCTTCTCCATGAAGGAGACCTCTTATGAGGAGGCTCTGGCTAAGCAACGCAGAGAGTTGGGTAAGATACAATCTGGTCGGTCAGACAAAAAGAAAAAGGACAAGGTGTCTGAGAAGAAGAGCCGTGGAAAGAAGAAAGAAGAAAAGCCTAATGGTAAGATCCCAGAACAGGAGAAAGCTGAAGAGGCTGCTGAAGCTGACGGTGAAGCTGACTTGGTCGATGAGCCTGCTGCCGCTGAGACAGTTGAAGATGCTGCTCCTGCCCCGGTCCCTGAGCCTGTCGCTGCTTCTGAGGCTAAATCAACTGCAGCCCCAGCGGCAGTAGAGACGCAGACCAAGGCTGCTGCTGAACCTGTTGCCGACCCTTCACCTGCACCCTCGCCTAAAGACAAAAAGAAGAAGAAGGTAGCAAAGGTTGAGCCAGCCTCCACCCGGCCAGCCCCAGTCGTCTCTCCTCCTGCACCAGCCAAGTCTTCCACTGCCCCTACAGTAAACCAGGTTCCTGCGTCTGCCCCGGCCAAAGCAACCCTCCCAGTCACTGCACCTGCCCCAGCCAAGTCTGCCCCGACATCAGCCAAGTCTACCCCTGCATCAGCTAAGCCTGCTCTTGCCCCTGTGTCAGCAAAATCTGCCCCCACCACAGCCAAATCTGCTCCTTCTGCGGCTCCTGCATCAGCTAAGTCTGCCCCTGCCGCATCCAAATCTGCCCCTGCACTGGCCAAGTCTGCTGCAGCCCCCGCCAAGGCTGCACCAGCTCCAGCCAAGGCTGCCCCAGTGCTGGAGGCTGTCACCAAAGATGTCCCGGTGATGGCCGTGCCCCCAGTGGGATCTCAGCAGGCTCCTGCTGTTGCAGCAAAAGGACAGGAGCCCAAGAAGAAAGCTTCCAAGAAAAAGTCTGAGCCCGGTAAGCAGATGTGTTTTAGAGAAATGCCCCTACTGTTTTGCATTTGTAATTGTATACTACATGCATTTTTGTGAAAAGGTATAATTTTATTTTATTGTACTGTATTATTTATGTAGTGTTGAGGTGGTTGTTAGAGATAACCGTTTCCAGAACACTGAAGTCTACAGACAGTGTGCATATGGCAGGACATACATCTGAAGGGGATCACATGGTCTGCAGTTTCAACTATGACCACTAAGTCAAATTCACAAAGCAGCTCCAAACTGGTGACCTTCCATCTGACTGGATGTCAAATGTCAATACATTTTAGACAGTTTACAATGCAGCTTCACTATAATTTATGAGGATTTTTTTCAACAAATAGAAATTAAAAGAGCCCAGATATTTAGTTTGTCTTAATCCCACTGCCAGATCTCCTTCCTTGTAAACCAGTCATTGTTTTGCTTCCATTTTCTTGCACTGTTCTGCTTTCATGCATGACCTGTAGCTGGGATTTTGATCGTGTCCACATCGATGCTTCGACAAACCACCCTTCTCACCATATCGCTCATCAGAAACACTATTGTTTGTTAATATTGTTGTTAGAACCACAATTGCAACAATTAGCCTCCTCCTTTGATCTAATGGAAATGGTGTCTAGGCAGGAACTACATTAGCCATAACAGTGGAGACTGTACTTGGGCTTTAATGTTTGGAAGTGGGAACAGAGGCATGTCTGCACAGTTGAGTTGCATACATTCACAGTCTAAGGCAGGAATAACTTGTCAGTACCAATGAACTTCTAGCTCTGTACCCATGGAAGGTAGTGGCAGTGACAGTGGTGGGTAATGTCTGGCACTCGGCTCTGGAGGGCACAGAGCACACCAGCTTATCCAAACACCGTTGCCCTGTTTTGTTAGCTGACAAAGCCTCTCAGTGCCTCTGACAATGAGTAGAGAAGGGGGGGTTGGCTTTCTCCTTTGCCTGAGGCTTGTCTCCGCCTGGTGCCACAATGCCCCATGATTTTGCCATCTGAAACTGCCCAGGGCCCCAGACCCAAAGGACCAGTCGCAACCTTGTCCTTTTTCCTACGGCAGTGTGAGCGTTCAGTCATCTCTGACAGCTTGAAAACTTTTTACACCGTGTGTTTATGTTTTTTAACATGAAATAAATTTTGAACTCCTTCTCTTATGCTGCCGTGTCATTTTGTGTTTGCCTCTTCAGCTGCAGCGGTGGATTCTGCTGACGCGCCGCTGTACCTGCCCTATAAGGCTCTGGTGTCCACTGTCAGCAGCATGGTGTTCAGTGAGGGAGAGGCGCACAGGCTCATCGAGATCCTGTCTGAGAAAGCTGGCATCATTCAGGACACTTGGCACACGGTACAGGATGCTGCAGTCAATAGCAAAGAAATACATTTGAAAGGGCACTTGAAGAGAGATTAATACTTTATTCTGTCTGTCTGGGTATGTCTTTAGGCCACTCAGAAAGGAGACCCAGTGGCTATGCTGAAGAAGCAGCTGGAGGAAAGAGAGAAACAGCTGGCGGCAGAACAGGAAGATGCTTCAGCAGTAAAGAACCGTCTTAGGGAACTCACCAAGGTTAGGCATAAAAGTGCCTCAAAAACTGTTCCCGCCACAACATACTGTTTGGTCTCTAGCCAGGATGGTAGCCCAGTGAGACTCATTACATGTGTGAGAATCTCGGATCCTTGCTGTTACATTCCTATACTTGCACGTGCACTGACATTTGGGTTGCAGTAGCTGTTTTCAGTCCTGAAGGTGGCACTAGAGGAACACTAACTAGGTGGTCAAAAATGTACAGACTGTCCTTAAAGCAGCAAGGAGGACTCAGTCCTTTTTATCATACATAGCTATAATATTGTTGCATTTCAAGTCAAAATCAGTCCATTGGGGGCATCAATTTGCTTAGCAAATGTCATTGTAGTCTGTGTTGTATATTTAACATGTCTTGTGAGCATTAAGGTGGTGGTGCTGATGATGAGGATTGGGTGTTATCATGTACTGGGGAACTAGAGATAAAGCCATGATATCCTCCAAAAGATTGAATTCTCTGGAGAGTTATGAATGTCTTAGCTTGATTTCACAAGATTTCCTGGTAAAGATTTTTTGCTTTGAACTGACTCTTCAGCATGTTTGGTGTCAGACGGTTTGCAGGGAATCTGCTCTCTAACTGTGCTGTCTGTTGATCAGGAGCTGTCTGCCGAGAAGTCCAAGGTTGCCAGCGTGGAGACGAGACTGAGCGCTCAGTTGAGTAAGAGGGAACAAGAAATGATTGCTCTGCAAGCTCGTATGCAGGCCAGTTACCAGGACCATGTAGCCCAGACCCAGAGGCTCAATGCAAAGGTGAGTTCTCGTGCACAAATAAACTTAAAATTCAGATGGGTGTATTTATGTTTGCTTTTTGACCTGTTCTAGCCCTCAGGGGATCTGACTCCTCTTAGAAGTGAACATGCAGTTTTGTTACTCTTGAACTTCAGTGTTCTTGAGAAACATTTAAGTCTGAGCCATTGCCCAAGGTATAGCTGTTAAATAATTAATGGGAAACTTTTGTAATTACTCCAGATCCTAAGCTTGCAGGACCAACTGGAAAAAGGCCCCAATGCCCAGCTTGCCCGCCTACAGCAGGAGAACTCCATTCTTCGTGACGCCCTCAACCAAGCTACTAGTCAAGCTGAGAGCAAGTGAGTCTTTCCCACTGACACAGCAACAATACAGTAACTCTGTATCAAGGATCCAAAATGACCGCATTTTACATCATAAAGCCTGATAATTCTAATGATCATGTGTACTCATTACAGCATGTACAATTTCAGAGACGTGTCTGGTTTGTCAGACCTGAAGGCTGACGTGTCTATTTGTGAGACAAGTGTCCTCACCGTGTGTCCCTTTGCCTTTCTTTTACATTTTCTTCTCAGACAAAATGCAGAGCTGGCCAAGCTGCGACAGGAATGCGCAAAGTTGACCAAAGAACTTGGAGAGAAGTCAGAAAGTCTGCTTGCTGATGAGCACGTCAGGAAAGGGCTGGAGGCCAAGGTGTCCACGACTGAGAAGCAGCTCTCATTGCTGCAGGTTGGTGGCATTGTCATCCTTTTTCTAAATTTCATCAGACATTGTGAAGTTTACTCAGAACCAAATTTCTTCTGGCTTTTTTTTCAGTAGGCAGTTGGTTACAGAGCGTCCACAAAATGCAAGCCTAGACCTTTTCCACCTATGTCCCGACCCTCTAATGTTATAGGAAGTTTAAGTGCCTTGTAATCACAAAGCCCAGGGCTAAGCTGGAATGCAACCATACAATAATGGGGCTGCAAGGAAAATGCTTCTCCTCACCAGCTGGAATGTGTGCGTGTCCAAGCATCTCTCTTCTCCAGTGCACTGTAATTGGCTGTGAAAGTATAGAGCAGTCTGATGCCATTTGCAACACGTGACTTTCAAGCAGGAACTACTTCTTTCTGTCTCGTCGTTCTCATGTATTATCGGTGCACGTAGTCTCTGTCACTAATGGAATGTTGTTGGTCTGAATGTTAGCTTATGTGGAGCAAGTGAGTCAGATCTGCTGACAGTCAAGTGTTCATTTTGATTAATCATTTACTTACATCCTTCCCAACAGCTGAAGTTCTTTGAATGTGTTATGTAATGGCACATACCATGAATCAGTAAGCAACGGACCAATGATGAAAGCTTTTCTGCCTTCGTGCAAGGCAGGCTAAATATCTCAAAATCCCTTTAAAGCTCAAAGCACTTCATAGTAGGCATTTAAAAAGGAGTCCTAAACATGAGGATAAATTGTCTTTTATTTATTTGGTACCAAACTTCAAGTCAAAGGATGGTCTGATTGTTCCTAGTGGTGGATTTTTAGTGAGTAGTTTTTTCTGTCTTTGTGTAGAAATTTTACAAATAGGCAAGAGAGATTAACACAGGTCAGATGCACTGCTCTTGAGCTGCAAATCAGTGTTTCCGAGTCAGATAATTTCTGTGAATCTGTGCTGCCCCCTGCTGTTTAACATATATTTTTCTATCAATTTCTTTCTCAGGCCAGCCATGCAGAGAGCGAGCAGGCGTTGCAGAGGAAGCTGGAGGAGGTGTGTGAAGAGCTCAGAACCACACAGAGTAGAAACAGCAGCCTGCAGGCCACTCTGGACAAAACCCAACAGGAAACCAGCACACTCTCAGGTCAGCGAATGCAGGAAGAAAGTATAAATGGGTATCAGATGGTGAGACACTGGACTACAAGTTAAATATATGGAATAAACTAAGTGTTTTGTCCTTGCAGATTTTCAAGTTCGTATTGGGAAATTAGAGGCTGACGTGATTGAGCGCTCTGCTCAGGTGGACGCCCTCACTGCCCAGCTGGAGGAGACACAAGCAGAGAAAAGCCGGCTTGTGCAGCAGGTGGCTTCCATCAACTCACTGTTGGAGGCCAGTCAGAACAAAGAGGAGGTGGACAACACACAGGTACAACATTCATCTTCAGTTGAACCTTTCTGAAATTGAAGTCTGACCACATGTGATCATCCCTAAAGTTTGTTGGTTTTTATTTTCCAGGTGAATACTGCAGAGCTGGAGCAACTACAGCTCAGGTAAGTGTTTGAGTGTTGTTCCTCCAGAACTGACATTAGTTCCAGAGCTGTTTCTTTTTGTGGTTTTTAATACTGCGCCTCCTTTACAGCCTGCAGGAGAGAGACACCCAGTTGAACACACTTCAGGAGGAACTGAAGCAATTGCAGGCAAAGCAAGAAGCTGCTGTAAGTTTTACAAGGACTTTTATTAAGTCAGTTACCAAGTACTATCACTTTTCCATTACATATGGCAAATATTTATGTGTTCTACTACAAAAAATGTGACACTGCTGATCACAAATGTTCTGCTTTTGCAACAGGAGAACACTATTGTTGAGCTGGAGCAAAAAACTAATGGGTATGTTACCTTGTATTATCAGTATTTTTGACTAAAATGTTTGTTTGCCTTGTGGTGACTGACAGTATTCTATCTGTATAAATCATATGTCCCTGTAGGGAGGATGCCAGTCTTATCACATCACTTCAAGATGAACTTACAAACCTCAAAGAGGAGATGGTGCAGCTTAAGAACACACCAGTAAGCATTACTGTTCCACTTCCAGAGGTGTCCTATGAAACAAACAAAAAAATCTAAGTAATTTATTGCATGTTCTTTGTGTTTCAGCAGTCAGATAACTCCTCAGAGATCACACTTCTCCAGAACAGGTAAGAGGTGACACTTATATGGTTATGCTGCCTTAACACACAAATCGCTTTACTATGTTTCATACTAATGGTGGCAGAGCAACTTTGCAGAGTGATGGCTGCCTGATGAGCAGGCCAGTAGATGAGACTGACACATAAAAAGATTGCTCTCGGATATTATTAGGTCTGTCATTTAGAACTCAGTTTTGTCTTGTTTGCTACTAGTCTGACTGAAAAGGAGGCCCTCGTCACATCACTACAAGAGGAACTGAGAGAAGCAAAAGAAAAGACAGCCACTGATCCAGTAAGAGTCTTCAACTCATTAGTGGTTTATCAATTGAGATTAATTTGCCACCAGTCTCCTGACTGATTATGTCACCCAACGCTTTAACAGAAAACAGAGGCACAACTGGGAGCCTTTCAAACAGAAACCAAAGAAACTCTTCAGACACTCTTCCCACAGATACCTGTAGAGACAGAGCAGGTAAGAAAACGGGGAGTTCACCAGATCAGATGGGAAATTATGAATGGTTATGCAGTCTGATGAATTTAATAATTATTGTGACACTTTTTTTTTTAATGCATGAAACATTTTTGTCTGTTTTTCTCATCACTTAGTCCAACTGGTTACAAGTATTTACGCAGAAAGCTCAGGAGGCTCTCAGCCACCAGAGCCAAGAGTCTCAGTCAAGCACAGCGTCACTAGTAAGCCAGTTTTATACAATTACTGTATACTGGTTAGAATTGGCTTGGCAGAAAGTTCTCAATGTGTTTGGTTTGTTTCAGGAGTTGCTTGAGAAACTGAAAGAGGCAGAGGAGAGCCATGGCACCTTACAGGCTGAATGTGAGCAGTACAGGACCGTTCTGGCTGAGACAGTAAGCGACTTGAATCATAATATGATGGAAGATTGTGAAATAAGTTTATTGAATTCAGTTAAACTGGTTTCCATTCTGCTGTAGGAAGGAATGCTGAAACATCTGCAGCAGAGCGTGGAGGAGGAAGAGCTGGTATGGAAGTCAAAAATGGCAAACTCAGAGGAACAGCTGCAGGAGGTGAGTTATTATATCTCCTTGAAATCACTGTGTAAGCTCCCTTACATTATATGCAAAACCTAACTGTAGTCTTTTGTCGGACTTCCAGGCTTTGCAGAAAGTCAGCAAGCTGGAGGCTGAAAACCAAAGTGTGGAACAGGTAGGGATTTTTCCACTCATTTTAAAAACATCTCTCGAGGCGAGCTAGCGGGTTCAAATGTGTTTTCTTTCCTTTCTTTGTTGTCTCTGCAGATGAAGGAGCAGATGATGCTCCTGGAAGCCCAGCTAGAGAAGCAGGCAGACAACCAGGTGGCATCAGAGGAGATAGAGCAGGTACGAGAGCAGCTGAAAACTACAGCAACATCACATTTACTAAACCTCTACGTTCTTGTTAAATTAAAAAATGCTTAACTGTTACTTATAGAAATGGTGGTGAATGTACAGAATTACCGTATTTTCACGACCAAAAGGCGCACTGTACCAAAAGGCGCAGTCTCAGTTATGTGTGCCATTACTGTATTTAACACACACATAAGGCGCACCTGATTATATGGCGAGGGTTTTATATACAATCCACGCCCACACTTACCCCTTTAACGTTCTCATGGTGTCCTCTACTACGTCGGCCTTACAACACCACACACACACAAGCATACAAGTGTGCGTATTTAAAAATAGAGCCGGAGCAAAACTGAGTTTGGTTGCGCTTTATTTAAGTATTGATTACAAAGTACTAACATTTTTTTAATCATCAATAGGCGCGGGCATGGTAAAACACAGATAAAACAAGCACACAAGTGTGCGTATTTAAAAATAGAGCGGGAGCAAAACTGAGTTTGGTATTCACATTTTTTTTTACCGGTAATCGTCATCAATCAAACCCATGGAAGTCCTCATCCTCTGTTTCTGAATTGAACAGCTGCGCTAAACCTCCATCAAACATGCCAGGTTCACTTTCTTCACTGTCAGAGTCACTTTCCGTGCCGTGCGGCGCCTCGGAAATGATGCCGGCTTTTGTGAAAGCTCGAACAACAGTGCCAGCAGACACGTTAGCCCAAGCATTTACAATCCATTGGCAAATTGTGGCGTAACTCGCCCGGCGCTGCCTTCCACTCTTAGTGAAACTGTGGTCTCCATCGGTCATCCATCGCTCCCACGCCGCTCGCAGCCTTACTTTGAACGGCCGGTTCACACCGATGTCCAGCAGTTGGAGTTCCTTTGTCAGGCCTCCCGGAATGACAGCAAGCTCAGAGTTCATTTGCTTCACTTGTTTTTTCACATCGGCTGTGAGATGGGCACGCATAGAGTCACAGATCAACAGCGATGGTGATGCGTGGAAAAAACCACCTGGTCTACGTCCGCCTTACAACAACAACAACAACACACACAGGACGCACTGCACCATAGGGCGCGCCGCACAATTTGAAGAAAATCTAAGACTTTTATGTGCGCCTTATAGTCGTGAAAATACGGTAGTAGTCAGTGTTTTATAAAACACTGGTTCTGTGTGTGGCCTGTCATGAAATTGAAGAGACATTTCACATATTTAGATATATTTATAGCCTCTGTTGCTGCTCTTACAGCAATACTTGTCTAACATGTGTTGCTTTCTTTACTTTGCTCCATGTTCAGCTGAAGCTGCAGCTGTCGGAGAGTCACAGACGGTTGGATTCGGTCCAGAAGGAGGCCCAGGCACACAAGGAGGAACTTGCACAGGTGACTTTACTGATATAACTTGCTTTTCCCATCCTGTAGACAACAGTATGTAAAAATGATTTTACATGAGTGAGGTGAGATACAAGGATGTTATTTATGAGATGTCTAAAGTCATGGAATTTGTGGAAATACCTGCTTCACATACATCACCACCTTGGTTGGGTGTCACTGACGTGTAAGCACAAAAGGGATTCGTGGATGGCGGTTACATAACCAGTGACTCGCGACGGCTTCCTTTTTCAGGTCAGGGAGCAGCTGGCCGAGATCACAGTGCGGGCTCAGAGTGAACAGAATGGCCCAGCTGAGGCTCAACCCAGTCAGGTTAGGGTGCAGAGGACACAGGGCACCCTTCACGTCCTGTCAGAGAGCACTGGACAGTTACTAGGGCAGTTCTTCAGAGATCCTCTCTGTTACAATTAGTCTGTTTTGTAAATGCTTCTCAAATGTGCTTTGTTCAACTTTATCAGATAGATTCCCTTAAAATCCATATTTGGTATTGATTTGTTATTTTGTGATTTTAGCTTAGAAGCACATCTGGTTTTAGCCACGTCTTAAATGAAGGATGTGGCTACGGATCCTGAGTAACAGATGATGGCGATAAAGAAGGGCTGCATTTCCAGTCTGTCCAGTACTCCTCAGACAGTGCAGCTGTAAATGCTAACCACTGTATGCATTGACTGAATTAACCTACCTCTAACCACTGCTGTTCTCAGCTTTGTCGGCATGCTCACCTCTCCTTTGTTTTCAGATATTTCTAACAGCATAGAAGTTTTGTGTTTGACTTCAGCTTTTCACCACAGATAGTGAGAGAGGAAACTAACTTGGTGCACAAGTTGAGCAGCTTTTGTGTGTGTGTGTGTGTGTGTGTGTGTGTGTGTGTGTGTGTGTGTGTGTGTGCAGCGCCGCTGCTGTTTTGACACAAGAATGTTTGCAGAGACGCGTACGTGCAAGTAGTCTGTTTGTATACTTAGTGTGTCTACATGTACTTGTCTGCCATCAGGTCCAGGACGAGCTGCATCAGACCACAGACAAACTGCACATGGAGGCGTCTCAAAGGCAGGAGCTCTCTGAAGAGTTTGAGCAGGTAGGAGCCATTATCTCCACTCTCATTGTATTCTTGTCACGCCGAAGTGTTTCAAAGAAGTTCTCAGTGGCTAACGGTGTGTTGTCAACCTCCAGGCCCAGAAGACTGTAGCAGAACTTCAGGCTCAGCTGGATCTGTTAAATGTTTCAGCAGAGTCGCCACAATCTGACACTGAAGATGTAGCTCAGCTCAAGGTGCGTTAAGATAACATTGTTTATTGTAACTCGCAGAACTGAAAAAAATCTAAAGAATTCTGAAACTATGCATGAGCTTAAAACCACAGATAAATACACTATATATAGTGTGAGCATGTCACACTGCTGACTGTTTGCTGTTGCATAGATGGATGAGTGAAGTAAACAGATTGACTGACAGTAGTGTGTGGGGGTACATTTCAGAATGGAATATCCCAGAGTCTAAACATTTAACTATGATAAATGCCTCATTTTTTTCATAAAGCTAGAAAAAACGTTTTTTTCCAACTGCACCATTAATAAGAAATAGCTTATAGTTTATCTGTGGTTGATTTTATTTCAACACGTCCTTTGAGTCTGGTTTTACATCACACAATTTCCCTTGTTTCTCATCACCATATTGTTTGCCATTAAGGAAAACTGGTGCTTGGAAATAAAAGCCCCAGTGACTAATTAAAATTACCTAAAATTATCGTGAACAGAAGAAGAATTGATAGACAATGATGTGATGGAACATTTAATAATAATCTAGGGCAGGCCCAAATAGTGGTTTCTGGCCTCCGAATATTCGGGCCCTATTAAAGACGAATATCCGAATATTCGTTCTGCGAGGGCGCGGCGGCGGCGGCTTGTGGCAGAGACGGCCGTTCGGCTGGTCTCCCGGGTCCAAATGTTGCCTTCGTTTTTTTCTTCAGTTAAACTGAAGAATTCCCAAACAGCGGAGGTCTTCAGCATCTTGTCTTGTGTTTATGCAATGAAGTGCAGCGTGACGTCAGAGTCAGCAGCCACCAGGCCATTCGGGTGGTGTTTACAAACGGGAATGGAGGAGCTGAAATGAGCCGAAGAACACGGCGGGATGAGCCTAAGTGGGCCGAAGGCGCAGGGAAGAGACGAGCTCCGAATATTTTCGTCTGGGGGGAGGAGGGGGTTATCACATAGACATATGTGCAGGGACGGCTGGTATAAATGGGCTAACAGGGCTAAGCCCTCCCAGGTCAACACAAAAAAGATGAGAAAATTATTTTTTACATAACTTACGATTGTTTTAAGTTTAGGTGAAAACAAAGGTAGCAACAGCACCAATCAGTCAAAAAAAAAAAGAATATCTCTAGACTTATTTTTACAGCCCCAGCAGATACAGTCCGCTTTCATTCATTTTGTTCTTGTAAGTGATTGACAGGTGTCATGTCCCGCCCCTGTGATTTACTGATCATTTGGGCTAACTTCAGGCAGGCCACAGGCCACTGACTTTTGACCAATAGCAGCGAGTTAATACAGCATTTTTGACAATTTATAGGCCGTTACCATATAAATCAGAGAAGGTTGGCAAATTCCACCTCAACCATCACTTTGCTGGGTGACAAACACATTAGGAAGTGGCGACAGGTAGCAAAAGGGCTTCAATACTCTAAGACAAGTCGACAGAACATTAAAGATGCAAAATAAGAAGCAATGAGTCAACCAATAGTTGCTAGCAAAAAAAGGTAAATCCACCCTTCACCTATCGCATTTTTCCCCATTATCTTGAAACATTCAAGATAAAGTCAGGCAGTTTTTGTACAGCAGCCCTCTAGTTTCAGGCGTAGGAAAAATTGGGGGGGGGGATATTCGGATACCAAAATTAATATCCGGATAGTGCCGTAGCGAACGAATATTCGGGTCCAGCCCTATAACGTACGTAAAATTTCTGCTTTATTTTACGCTTTATAGTTACAAGTTTTTCGTAAATTTTTATTTATGATTACCTTTCTTCTTAATATCAGACCCTTTGGATATCCATACAGTCTTTTCACTTGGTGCTTTAAAATCATGTTTGCTGTTGGAACAGGAGCGCCTGGAAAAGGAGAAGAAGCTGTCCAAAGATCTGGGCCAGGCAGCCACCAAGCTCCAGCAGCTTCTTAAAGCCACTCAGGAGCAGCTGACCAAAGAGAGGGACACAGTGAGAACACTACAGGAGCATCTGGAGGGCAAGGTGAGACAAGTAATACCAGTATAACAACACACACACCCATATGCAAGCTCAGTGTGTTTAAATACGCTTGTTTATTTTGACGCTAATTTTTATCATTTCTGTTTAAGGGAGAGTATGTGGAGCTGAAGGAAGGAACGTCCGTGTGAGATGAAGGTGACTGCGGACGCTACAAAAAAAAACTGCCAAATATGCCTTATGAATACCATAGTTATGCATTCCAAAATTATTTCTTTCTTGTACTGTAGTTGATTGCATTTGTTGCAAGTGTAGGAATCAAATATTTGTTATAACGAACATTTCAAAGTGAGATTAGAGGAGCGAATCCTGCTGTAATCTTTATTGAAACCCACATTCCATCAACAATTCTGGCTATGTCAGAAGTTATTTATCCCCCTGCCTTATATTCCAAACATTTCCCCATAGTTCAGTGTTAAAAGGGAAACCGAATGTACGTCAAACGTACATCAACCTGTGCAATTACTTTGTATGTCTTTTCTATGTGGTTGAATGATGGGAACATTTTATGGTTCATCGATGCAGTACCTTTAGGGCCTGCTTTTCTCTGTAGCTGGCTGCCACACATCGAATTTGTATGAATGAATAAACTACAGTGTAGCACTAAGTAAATCTTGTCAATGTGTGTGTTTGAAGTTGGTGTAAAAGTTGTGACTACGTTGTATTTTAACACTGATCAGATGTATTATGAGTCAAGTTTGCAAGCCTGCAATCTTGTGCACTGCACATCTGGCTCATAGCACGTTCAAGTGAACACATCTGCATCAGGACTACTACACTGTCATTTGAACACTTAAAGCTGTTTGAGGAAGTACTGCTACACAGCAACATCCTCACAATATGTTTCCAATACAGCAAAATTGAGCGATATTACCTCTATCCAGAGCACACCGTGTAGTAGTTTTGATGTGTTTGTCATCCTTTAAAAATGCTCTCCAAAGCATGTTTAAAAAGGTGGCCCTGGCCTGAAAACATGACAGGAAACCTTAATTTTAAATAAGACTTTATTTTAAATTGTGGTACTTTACAAAATAAAACTAAACTGTCCAGTATAGTGCAGTCAAACTTCAAAGATTTACTGTCTGTATGTTTGATACAGACGTTTCTGAGGCGGATGTGTTGCTTACAAACCACCTTCCTCAAATTGGTGTAACCAATGTGATGGTGATGATTCCCTGCCAGATTTGGCCTGAATCCAGAATGAAAAATTAGTTCTGATGGGCTGATCAGCTGGTGTATCCAAACTGTCCAAATGGATTCCTGGTTTTGCATAATTTGGTGATATTTACTTTTGCAGTACACCTTAATTTCTAACTGAGATTTTAATGAAAATGTCATGATGAACTGATTCTTTTTTTACTGCTATTTCTTTTGGCAGATGTTGCATTTAAGACTTAAGTATGATGGATTGCAGAAAACGGAAGTAACCAACCTATTGGTAGGAAAATAATTAAAATGGGCAATGATCCTGAAGCTGTGAAGTATTGTTATACATCAGAGTAAAATATTGCAAATGAAATTTCTTTAAATGTATCCACTTTAGCTAACATATCCAGGTACACAGGTAATACTTTTTAATGGTAACAAAAATGAAAATGACACAAAAGCAACCACAGGTCCCTGCTGGAAAGTTTCTGCGAGGCTATGGACTAGTGCACCTCAGGAGACCCATTGTCAGGGATTGATGGGGTGTAGAGAGGAAGCACTCTTGGATTTGTTCATGCAACTGAACTTTGGGTTTTCACTGTGGTTTGCATTGAATGCATTTAAGTAAACTTACTGATCATTCTTTTCAAGAATTTTCTTATTGCTAGTATTGAAGTGTTTTGACATTTCATTGCCCAGGCTGGCGGAGGACATTTATGAAGAGCAGCTAAGAAACACAAGTTACTGATTAAATCTATCAACTATAATGTGATTATTAATAATTAACTATAGTGGATTAACATGTTCACTTTGGAAGCAAACAGAACCTGAATAGCTCAGCATTAAAGCATTTATTTGTTAGTGACGTGTGAAATTAAAAGATTCCTGTTTGGTACATAGCTTATGCTACAGCAAGCGGCTTTTAAGCCTAGCTTAGCATGAGGACTGGGAACAGGAAAACTGCTGTAGGAGCTCTGTTTGAACAACTTGTACTTTGTCATTTTGTGACTTTTCTTCTTCGGTTGTCTGGCAATAGTTTTCTGCTGCCTTTGGACAACACCAGGCTAGCTGTTTTTCAACCTTTATGCTTTAAATTCATACTTACCTATGAGTGTTTTTGAAGCAGTTTGCCTGCTCCATCTGTCACCATCTTGACAGTGCCAGACTCCTCCTAACTCCATTGAGCTCAGAGGTGGAGTGCGGGTGGGGCTAAAGCATGAAAACATGTCCAGGCCATGGACTTGGTATGAAAGCACCCATCTGTCATTGGAAGCAACCACACCCTAAATTATGCACAATTTTAAGTCTTAATACAATTTAAATAAGTGAGTTTATGTGTCTATTCCTCCTGTAAAGCAGAAAATGGTGACACTCTGGGGACTGGCTCACTTTTGGAACCAGCCTTAATAAGCCATTGGAGGAATTTTAGTCTTTGGCGTTTCCACTTCGGCGTAACTTTTCTGCCCTGGAGGGAGCCCCTTAAATTCACCACTCTGACATGAATGTGGTGTGTTTTATTGGTCTAACTCAACAATGAAGTGAGTGAATACACTTCTCAAAAATATCAAAGCATTACTTCAAACTATTAATGGCACTTACAGTCAGTGGTGGTTGTGTTTTACGTGTACAGGGAGACATGAGTATGAAACCTGTATGAAGGCATGTATTAAGGATAACTGCCTGTGTTTTTATGAGGTGCTGGTATATTGATTCCATGCACATTTTGTTACCAAAGTCACCATAGTCCGTGTGGACGCAGTGATTATGAATCAAGATCAGTGGAAATCTTACAAGCAACTCCAAATTTTTACAACTAAAAGCCACCTGCTTTAAAATCCAGTATAGGATTTTACTAGATTTCCAATCAACAATTTTGTGATGGACAACATGACTTCAAGTGTTTAGTTTAAAACAAGCCAATCACAACTAATCTGATGAATGCAGTTAATCATTTCCTGAAAGGAGGGAGAAACTCTGCTGTATACTACTTCACATCCAGGTGTTATTTATAGCTTTCATAAATAATCCTTTGATGCTGAGAAGAGCCATAATGGCCGTAAGATTGTCAGTTACGTAATGAACACCACAAATCTCCATTTTCAGTAGAAAGAGAGGAAAAAAAAAAAACAGCATACACATAGTTGCACTGAATTTATTTGTTAGTACTCAACGGTGCATGGAGTGCTGTAATTTAAGCGGAACATTTGCTTTTTGGATAAAAGTTGTATAATTCTTTCAGACATCTAAGTGTAGCAGTCAAGGAAAAGCAGATGTGGCAAACTTACAAACCAAGCCATAATTACCCAATATAAACTGCAATATGGTGTCAATTTATTGTACAGCATATACTAGTACACACTGAACAAATAATTACAAAGAAATATGGCAAATGCAGGTATGAAAGCAGTATATAAGTATTTATACAACAGTTTGAGGGATTTTAATGTACCAAAAGTGAAGTGTCAGATTATTAATATTTTTACAGAATGTTCAATTAAAAAAAAATAAAAAAAAAAGTAAAATGACATGAACAAGATTGATTTTCCAGCCAAATTTGTCTGACTGGTGAGCAAGGCAAAGACATCAGGTTTGTATAACAGAAATCTAAAACCATTCACAGCCCAGTCTTTCCTTTTTGTAGCTTTTTACAAATCCAGAAAAGCAAATAAGTTCATTTTGAAACACTGCCATTATCCTCTCAAAATCCTTTAATTCAACCTTGTTATGAAACACGGGGAAAGATGGTTTATTTAGTACCCATTGGTTTGACCGTAACATTCAGATAGGAACGTTGTCAATCTTGGCTACTCTCAATGAGTTTTTGTCTTGTAATTTCTCTGCAATCGTCTTCTTGCTCCAGTCACTGCGGTCATTTAGCTGCATCGTATGTTTCACTCCTGTTGAAGAAAGAAGAGGAAACATTATTCAGCACGATGTCCAATAAACACAAACTAAATCTTCTGAAGATAGGCAAACAACGTTTAACCTTTTCATGGGGGAAAGAAAAAAAAAAAAACAACAACAACAAAAAGATCAGATGGAAAGAGTTGACACTATGCAATGCAAAAAAAAAAAAAAACTAATAATGCAGAAGAAAAACATACCTTGAAAACACTTTTTCAGTTGCTCTTTCGAGCTGGAATATAACATTTTGTTCTTGATGGCACCAGCATCAGAGGTCCTAACGTAAAGAGAAATCATTCAAACACTGAAACTGCTTACTGCAACATTTTTCCACATATAGACACAACATGTTCAGAAGAACACTGAGTTGTAAACACATGAGCATTTTGCCAGGATTTTACTGACAGTCTGTCTGGAAGAGTTAAGCTTAAAATAGTTATGGTTCAGTTTTAATACAAGGGCCTACCATGTGATGAAGATCAGTTCGTCTTTCTCAACGTGGCTCTCTGTTTCAAAGTGGCAGTCATACAGTGCATAGAAACATGGACATTCGTCCATTTCCTGGCAGAAGATGGAGAAAGGAGTACTGTCTCCCAAATCTTTTTGTGTGTATTTTTTTGAAATCTCAATGACTTCATTGTTTTTTACGATTTTGAATATTGCCAATCTCACACGGTCCTCTGGCTTGTCTTCGTTATGCACCACTTTCATGGTGTCATACAGGTTCTTCACTTCATCACAGACTGCTACTCCAGATGCCTGGTGAAAAGCACACAACACACATTTGCATTTAGTACAAGAAAAGAAAAAAAAAATCAATGAAAGACAAACCTGTTCATTAAGGCATATGACTACTCAGGTTATAAATCATGGTCTTAAGAAAAATACCAAATCTGGTCTGTCAGTTCAGTCAACACTTTCCTGCAAGATGACAAAAATGTACTCTTCAAAAAGATATCAGATGTTCTTGTAGCTTGGATTTTGAGATTAAAAGCAGAACTGAAAGATGAAGAAATAGGAAGCTCCTCAAGCTAAATGTTGAAGAGAACACTGTTTAGACAACCAAATGTGCAAATATTACACCAGCTCCTCAGCGACATGCCATGGGCGTTGCTTCCCCCATGAATTTTCAAGGCCTTGGTTCTGTCACATTCCAGTCATTGTGGAACAAGCTAGCACAAGAAAGACAGCCCCAAGGCATTCTCTCTGAACAAGTTTGAGGCACGAAATACACTCCCACCATTTTGGAGACAAAACCACACCTTAAAACAGAACATTCACCAGCACCAGAGCACCTTTTCAACATTTTCTCAAAGAAATATCAAATACAAGTCTTACACTGTAGATATACTGGCAACAAAGATTCACTAACTTCATGCTGTTTTCTTTCTTTTCTTTTGTAACATTTTGTGTTGCAATAAGGAAATGGCACATAAAACATTCCTCATTTCTAGGTTGCATGTCCTGAGGAGCACACTAGAGGTTTAAACCGACTCAGTCAATCCAGTTGAATTCTTTGTGAAAGCTACTCACCATTTTGCTTGTGGTGTGTGGAGGAAACAGGCAGCAGTGAAAGATGGCAGCAGTAGTGAAAACGCTGAGAGGTTATAAGGAAGGAGAGCAGGTTGAGTCATGGAGGAGGAGCTGTGGTAAATGAGCACACCTCCGAAAGTATGCCCACCCCTCTCCTGCCAGGTGTGACACAGTTTCATCTGCAGCTTCCACGTTTGGACTTAGTCACATTAAACTTTACCCTATGATATATGTTATTCATTGCTTGACTCAGTACATACATTCTTCTTGACCTTTTCGTCTGCTTTCGTTGGGCAGTGGCAGAGATCTTCTGTTTAGGTGAAGCTCCAGGTGTTGTAGGTGGGAGCGGCAATGAATACCCTTATATGGAGAACAAACCTGTCCACATTAGCTGCTGCTGAGATGCAACTCAGTGGCCTTATAAGGTAAAAGGTATGGTGAGTGCTCAGATGTGTCAAAAGGATTCATCTACCTACCTGGTGCAAGTAGGATGTTATATCACAGTCGACAGTGACACAAAAAAACAAGAAAAAACTCATGGACCCTAAGCCGAGAAAACACATTTACATATATTTACTACTTAATCTGACCAATCAGGATGACATGAACTGAAAAGTGTTTACTTTAGTATTGTATGTTTTGCTTTTAATTTGCTTTTCTCCACTCATGTTCTGACTTCACACAAAATGATTATGTTGCCCTTAAAATCTGAGGCACATACAGTTGTGTTCAAAATTATTAGATAAGTGTTTTTGCAAGTTTGACATTTATTCTTCATCTTGTTTATAATCACATGTCAAATAGACAAATACAACTGAAATTAGAACAAAAATGTTTGTAATATAACAATTAATGGCCTTTCTGTGATTACCTCATTGACAAAATTATTCAACCCCCTAGTCCACCACTCTTAAGAACAGAGGTTTCCATCAGGCGTCGTCAAACAGCTGATGAAAACACGTGTAGATGTGAACGGAACCCTAATGAGCAGCAATTAAGCAGATTTAAAAGGACTGTGACACATGGCTCTTCTTGGCAGTTAATGACATCTTTGCAACTTGGTGAAGTCCAAAGAATGGTCAAAAAAGTTCGGAGAGGAGGTCATTTCACTTCATAAGCAAGGATATGGATATAAAAAGATAGCAAAGAGGCTAAACATTTCAAGAGACACAATTGGGAGCATAGTCTGCAAGTTTAAAGCTAAAGGCACAGTGGAAATGCTACCTGGGCGTGGTAGAAAGAGGTTACTGTCTGCAACTGCTGTGTGATACCTGAGGCGAAAGGTGGAGAAAAATCCCCGGGTGACAGCTGAGGAACTATGACAGGACATGTCAGAGGGAGGTATTCAGGTTTCATCCCAGACAATAAGACGCACACTGCGAAATGATGGCCTCCATGCAAGAACTCCCAGGCGTACCCCCCTGCTGACTCCAAAGCACAAGAAGAGTCGACTCCAGTATGCCAAAAACCATGTGGACAAACCACAAAGGTTTTGGGATACTGTTCTCTGGAGTGATGAGACCAAACTGGAACTTTTTGGGCCAATGGATCAACGGTACGTGTGGAGGAGAAAGAATGATGCCTATAAAGAAAAGAACACCCTGCCTACTGTGAAGCACGGTGGGGGGTCAGTCATGCTCTGGGGTTGTTTTTCAATCTTCAGCGTGTGCAAGGTATTATGAATTCAGTTCACTACCAGGAGATCTTGGATGCAAATGTCACGCAGTCAGTGACGAAGCTGAGGCTTGGGAGACGTTGGACCTTCCAACAGGACAATGATCCTAAGCATACCTCAGAATCTACCACAGCTTGGTTACAAAAGAAGGGCTGGAAGATATAATATTAAACGGACATGGCATGCAGCTGCAGGAAAACTGCACTGATTCAAAGAGGAAAATGCTTTTAAATAGGACCTCTAGAATATTTAAATTAGAATGTTTCCGGTATGATTGACAAGAGGGGTCCCTTGACGCCTTGGCCCCCACATCATGCCTTTTTTAAGTACATTTACTTATTCATCAAGTTTGAGGTTTTGTGCTATATTGTTTATATAAAATGATTTATTTCAAATGTATAGAATGAAAACTTACAAAAATTCATATCTTGGTGTTTATTTCACTAAACTTGCTTGTCATGTATGTAGATTTAATGAGATAATACCTACTTTGCCTATTTTTAAAAAAACAATTCTGAAAACTTTTAATTAGAAAAAATGTTTGACTTAATGTAAGTAATCAGCTAGATAATTTTAATGGCAATATCTATTAGTTCAAAATTTTACCTCTAAAAAGTAGCTTCCACTAAAAAGCATGAAATTTTACAATGCGTGTCTTTGAAGGCCATTTCCTAAAAATGACTTTTTTTTTTCTCCTCCTTGCCAGAAATCCTTTCATTAGCACTAACATCAAATTTCCCAGTTTTGTATGCATCTATATTCTGAAGGTTTTCCAGAGATGTTTGTGTATATATCAGTCAGAGAGATTTTTTCCCTGAAAATTGACTTTATTTGGCAGCTGGCAGTATTTTCTGATTTATGGAGTGACATGAGGAGGTATTTCAAATCCCCTCTGTAAACAAAAGTTTGACTTTCATAGGTCTTTAAATGAAAGAATAATTTTGACACTACCTTGACACAATGATCACATTTCTGTTCTAGTTTTTTAAAAAAGCAAAAAATGCATATTTTGATAGATAATACCTGATTTGTATTTAAACATACAATTTCAGAGAACTTGTACCAAGAAATCACCATCTTATTTTAAGTGATCAATTGGGAAATTTAAATGATAATATGTCTTAGTGAAACATTTGACTCTGCCCACCTGTAGTCTCTTTCTTAAATACTGTGATTAAATACTTTCAAGGTACTTGTACTTCACTGATTCTTTTATATTTCTGCTGCTTCATGTCTCTGCTCAACTACATTTCAAAGACAAATATTGTATGTTTTATCATTAATAATACAACTTCAGTTGTGAATTTGCATTTTTCTATTAATTATGTGAAATAGAAGCAACAAATACACGAGGATATGTATTCTAATTAACAGACAAGAAAAGAATCGAGTGATTCTCTGGAAAATTCATTAGCTACACAGGAAAAATAAAGTAGTTTAATATTACCCCCACCTTTACCAGCTCCAAAACTAAAATGGTTTAAGTCAGTATTATATTATTAATTGTTCTGATTCATAAGGAATACTTTCTCCTTTGGTACTTTAAGTATGCAATGATTCTTATGCTTCAGCATTAGTAAAATTTTAAAAATGTGACTGGTTCTTGTAGTATTTCTACACTGTGTTGTTTTGCTTTAGTAAAAATTGGTTCATCACCTAATTATGGAACAGAATACTAATTACAATCATTCACTGTGGAAAAGTCCTTATTATGCTTCACATTCCAAGGTGTGTAAAATAGATTTTGTTTTCTTATTTCTTTGTGTTTTATTTATACTCCTGCACCTCATATATTTAGTAATTCTTACAGTCATTCATACTTTTACTGGCTGACAGCTTCTTGAAGTATTAGTAGGTCTAAGAAAAAAACTATATATTCATGATTTTTTTTTTTTTTTGTTTTTAAGATGGGGCACACCTATCCTTTTAGCAGATAATCAAACTCGTCTAACTCCGTATTTTTAGATTCCGATGCTTTGCTTCATCATGAATCTGTGCCAATTCATGATTTACAGCAAGTCCCACAGCGCCACATCCGGACCAACTTCTTTTCCAAATAGGCAGTTTCCCTGTTTGCACTTCCACTTTGATCGTTAGACTGTGACTTGTACAATAACACTAAAACTTCACTCATGTATGTCCCGCAGTTGACGGTCTGTGTAGCAAAAGTAGGATAAAGTTGGCCACAGAAAGCTCTCACAGAAATGTGCTGGAGGGCTATTTTTTAGGGTTATCATCACAGCTGTGGTAAAGCCTGCCTGCCAGAGCTAGTGGCAGCCAGCAGTAAAAGGGGAAATACAATCCCGAACCACATAGGACAGGAAATGGCTGCTGCATAACCGTATGTGAGCTGAAAGCTTCGTGCTGATACAAGCACTGTGGGAGTTTGGACTCAACCCAGTCATTGATGTCAGAGCAGCCAAAAACCCAAATCTATGAGAACTGTGACATCTGCTGGCAAATTACAGGACTGAACTGCTCATATATGTTTGGATGACGTTACATGTGATACGCAGAAAGTGACGTCTGCCACCAAATAACAGGGCCGGTAATATGAAGTTCCTCAGAGTTAGATTTGCGCATCATGAGCAAGAGAACACGTGGCACTTTAAGCAGATTTTACATAAAGCTCTTTTCCCTGTTTTATACAAGGATCCCAGTAGCTCCATTTGTAGTCACAAACATTTTAGAGGGTCTCCACAGATACACCCTGTCAAAAGTTTTGAGACGGGTTCTAATTTATTTGAATGAGAAAGTGTCTCAAAACTTTTGACAGGGGGTGTAATTCTTTCTTGAAATGCCCGTTTCAAAATCTTTTCATTTTTTAAAAACAATAACACATATATTGCAGATAAAGTAAAGAACATATAGTAAATAATAATGGAAACATAACTAAGTGAATACTCTTAACGCTTCCTTCTTGCATGTTCATATTGAAGCACATATGATCTGGATACAATGAATGATGGGTAATCTTGGTAGCACATTGCAGCCATATCACATTACCTTTGGAGGCCTGCAGATAGCTCAGTTAAAGCTCGGGGGATCGTTTTTGGCCGTGATTTACAACATGTATGAACACACAATATGCACACTCTTAGATTAAGTTGCAATTTTACTATTTACGCACCCAATTCTATGCATTTGAATTTCATAGTTTGAAGTATAGTCATTCCTAAGACCCTTCCTTAGAAGCTGGGTGTTCAGGCCATTAGGACAGTTCGGTATTGTGAACCTGTAGATGTTATGTTTCATACAGATTTGGGTTGATCTGTAAAAAGTTACTTTACACTCAGATGGACAAAACCAATTGTACGGATGACCTCAATTCACGTTTAATGTCGGTTCAAATGTGTTGAACTTCTCTGATAGGGTGTGATCAAAACCTTTCTTGGTGGACTATGTTCATTTAAAGACCTGCTCCAGTGAAAATAAAGTGTTTTTCCTTGTTCACATGTCCATGTGGTGATTTTTATGAGCAAAGGAGCCAGTCAACATTAAGGCTGAGCTTTTCCACCTTGACGCTGCAGTGAAAGAACGATGTCAGTCTTAAAAGACACAGACCAGGGTTTTATATGGAAAAAACCTTCTCCTAGGTCTTTCCGTAAATATTGCCAATTTTACAACTTGCCATTGTGCTTTTACAGTGTTTGAGCCGAATCATGGGTGAGCTGATCAGCTCAAGGTGCAGCTTGGGTGAAGAAACAGGTGGAGACTCTACATTCCAAAGGAACGAACAGTGTAGAGTTACATCAAAGCCATTCAGGGCAGGAAGGTGTTGTCATGGGGAAAAAAAATATATATTCTACCACCAGGACAATAGATTTACAACTGGCTTCTGCAAATAAGTTTCATGAGTAAATGAAGAAGAAGCTACAAGAATTTTCCTTGATCACAGATTTCATGAACCAGTGAAGTTGAGAAATGCAAACATTTACAGAGTAGCTCAGTATTTTGGGAAAATAAGACAACCACATGTAGCTGGTCACTTTAGCATAAAATGAGGAATCGGGTCCAAACATAAAACAATATGCCCACCAACATGTTGAATTAGTTTTATTCAGAACTAAATGCATAAGGTAAGAGCTGTACTTTTATGCAGGACAATGTGGGTATTTTGTTGCCCAGCTCCGGAAACATAATATGTTATTATGGTGATGGTAGGCAGGTTCACCTTCAACATCACAGCTAGTTTTCCCTCCAAGTCTCAAGTTTTGATGCTAAGCTAAGCTAATTAACTACTGGCACTGAAATGAAAGATATCAATCATTTAATTTCATTTTTGTCAACAAAGAAAATACACTTGTTAGTGGTTTTATTGTGTTTGCAGATAATCAGAACAGAAGAAATTCTTTCCTCTCATAATTACCATCCATTGATTAAGTTGTCTAGAAGACAATTTGTGACAGAGTATAACCAACAAACAAATGTTCTGATATGAGGTCTCATCAACACAACTCCGGATTCTTCAGCAGTCAGAGCTCATTTATAGCATCGCCACATTCAGCCACTGTAGAGGAAACACGGGTACAAGTTACTCTGTGGTCCATAATCCACCCGTCTATCTTTTTTTTTTTGTCGTCGTCGTCACAGATGGGCTCTTACCTCAAAAAAGCTCAGTGTTATTTCACCAGACCCATTCTTGTCCAGGGTCTTGAAGGTTTCTGTTGGAATTTGAAGCAAACATCAAAATTTAATATCTGATTCCAACAAGATCATAGTGTGGTCAAAAGGACAAAAACTCACTGAAGAGCGACTCAAGGCGAATGAGACAGCACACGAAGTTGTCAAAGTCAATGGTGAGGCATGGCTCACTGTAGCGGGCCGTAATTATCTGGTGCAGTGGGTTGTTGAGTGAGAAACCTGCCAAAATGGAATCGGATGTACTGAGAAAAGAGTCACACAGCTGATTGTTGCAGCTAAACCTTTTTTTTTGCTCAAATCTCAACAGTCTCCTCTACCTTCCTATGTGTTACTGTAGAGAAATGTTTTTTGTGAAATGTGCTTCTCACCGGCAGCCTCGACAGCCATCCGCATCTCAGAGGAGCTCATGCATCCACTTTGATCTGCGTCTCTCTCTTTGTACAGATCCTAAAGCAGAGACAAGTTAGCATCCGCTACCATCCGTCTACTAATACGCTACATGTTAATGTAAAAACAGACAAATAAGGAACGCACCAAGAACTTCTCAATCTTGGTCCACAGGATCCTAAATTCAACCACTCCCAGCTTGCCGCTTCCATCTTTCTTTAAAAAAAAGTGTGTCAAGCATAATTGTAACGAAGTACACAGAGTAACGTGTGCTCGTAATAACAACTGGAGAATGCAGATAGTGAGCAGTGAGATGGCTTTCCTGGCCTTTAAAGAATATATTTCAAATTAAGAATTGAGCTCTCTTGTAGCGTTACATTTAAAAAAAAAACTGATATCACTATCATGTGTGTTAAATGTACAGCAACAGCGCTAAGCCTGACTTAAGAAAAAGACTAAGAACAACTAGCCTGACTGCCAGCACTTCTGAAGTTTACAACCCAACATACTGAGTCTTGTTTAAATGATTCATACAAAAGCGTGACGCAGAAGTGTCTAAATGACAATTTGTGGTTTTGCATGGGATTATATTTCTTGGTCAGGTGCCTGCATGTCAACAGAAATATTCAGATTCATGAACAACTGTGCTACCACAGCTTTTCCTCTACAAGTACAGTTTTGTACAGATTAAACAAGAGAGATAGAAGGTTTTCATTAGTGAGCTCCAAGTGCTTCTAGTTTAATTTTTCTTTAAAGCAGGTTCACTGTTTTCTTTATGTTAAACCTGAATTGCAGAACCTTTGTTTCCTCCTTATCATTACACAAACACTTAACTGTAGACTTTTATCCTTCCTCAGAACAGAGAGTTTAGTTTTCATTGGAAGCTTCAAAAATGTTTCTAGACACTGAGTTTTCTGTTATATGTCCCACCGTACTCCTATTTGCTAGGAAACATACTTGGTACTTATTGTGTCTTTCCTTAAAATGTTATACTATTTCTTTGAAACATTTTGAGGAGAAATCTGAGCAGATAACCACATATTGGGAGGTTAATGGTTTTGTGGAAGTCTCATGATACAAATTAAAATAACAAGGAAGGATACATCCAGCAGATTGACCATGTTGCGGCAAGTTGTCAGACTGAACCCGTCGGTTTTGATGTCATCTCCTGAAAATGAACAGAACACAGGTATAATTAGGTGTCTGGTGCACATTAATGTCCATTCTGAACTTGCGTGACAATGAAGAAATATTTTTCTTACGTCTAGCTACCACTCTGTTCAGGATTCTCTGCAGCTCAAAGGCAGAAATCTCTGCATCCTGAGAAGTATACGACACTTAGTAAGTCATAAAAACAATCATTAGAGACCATAAGAAAGTAATATACACATTTTTTTTAGTCAACATACATGTCCGGCAAGCTGTCCAAACAGTCCCTGGAATCTGTCGCAGATGTCATCTTCATCAATATCAATCTAGAGAATAAAAAACCTCCCATTACTTCTTTGTGAAAGTATTATCATCAACATTACAACAAGCAAATAAAATGTTAAGATTTTACCTCCTCAACATGGCAGTCCACAGGATCATCAATCTCTCTGAAACAGCGAGGGGTCATGGTTATTATTCATTATGAAGGCTATAATGGAATACTAATGAATTTGAATTGCACATATTTGTGAAAGGAACTTACTGGAAATCGGCTTGTTTCTCAGAGAACACCCTCATATAGAAGTCTCCATTCTTGTTGGGCTCAAAGGTGGAGGGGACGATGAGATATTCTCCAGGGGGAAGACAGAGGCGGTTGCTCACTTCGCGTAGGTTGATGAAGGTCTCGGAGCGCGCTTCTGAACGGTTGTACAGGAAGAAGTTTTTCTTCAGGTGCACCTGCCTTTTGCCTGAGTGCTGGAAAAAAAAAAAGTCACAGATGAAATACGCTCACATGAGTATACCTTCCCTCTGTCCTCCATGTTTATTATGTTGCACAAATATCTACAAAGTACTCTGAGGGAATTTTCAGAACTGAACATGGAACAGTTGCTGTGAATACTCATTCTTCCGTTATTCCCAGTAGTGTCTCACATACCTCCTCAGGCAGCTAGAAAAATCCACAACAAATCAAATGTTAGAATAGGATGAAAATGCTGCATTTTCAGTCTCTACTTTTATTTGAATTGAGATCTAACAGGCAGCTACCTACCTCATAGATAGCAAAGCCAATGGTCTCCATGTCCTGCCCTATTTTCTTCATGCGGCGCTTGTTCTTCTGCATCAGACCCACGATGAAAGTGCAGAGGTCCTCCTGTCCATCATCAGGGTCATCGTCCACCTCGTCCAGCTTTATGACAAACTGAGGATTCATCCAGAAGGAGTCTGAGAAGGGAAAGTAAGGGTTAGCAGGGAGTTGATCAGCTGTATTACAGCAGCCAAGCCTGTACGTTGATTTACGACACACAAATAAAATGCTGCAATCAAATCTTGGAAGTGAAACTGGTCATACTTGCATAGTTTCTGCAGCCTCCAGCAGACACGCCTCTTCTCCATGTGTCCTCAAACTCCGACTCTGCCCATTTCTTGTACTCGTCTCCTGTGAGAGCATCTGGGGTGAGGTTACAGATTTCAAGGCGGGAATATTGCTGCAGGAAGTCAGAGAAGGACATCCTGTGGGGAAAAAAAAATGTACAATGCGGAAAAATAAAAAAAATCAAACAATCACATCCATTGTACTGGATTCAGTGCAAATGAGTCAGTGCCAGGAATCTAGGACTTTCATTTGCTGGAGCATTGGAACATTTTGGCTTAGAAATCCTTCCTCAAATGGTAGTGAGTTTACCCATTATAACACAATTCATCCAAAAAAAAAAAAAAAAAAAGCGGGATTCCCATTTTTCTTTTGCAAAAATGACAATATGATGCATCAGGGTTATTTAAAAGCCTTTATGTAAGCATTACTAGATCAAACTGCTTTTATGTGTTAATCAGTGGGACAGAAACGGTTTTTAGTTTTTTGGAAAAGAAAAGCGGTTTCAGCAAAATTTACCAGAACTCTCCATCCTCAGAACGGTTTCTCAGCCTTTCCTTGTCCTCACTGCTCACACATTCCCATTCTGAAGAGCTAGAAAAAAGAAAGATGGAAACCAGGCTCAGTCATTGTCAGAGCCATAGTGAATGTTGCACATGCCTCCGCCTATACTGCAGCCACAAAAATTAACGTTAAAGCCAGAGTCTGTGCAACAGTGTTTTCACAACAGGATTTACCAGACTTTCCACAGGGTGTGCATGTCTTTGTATGCCACAAGCATGACACAGACCTTGTCCAGCCACAAGACACGGCTGTTTCAATTAGGGTGGATCATTTTATGAACCTCACAAGACAATGGCAAGCAGCCTCCTCAGAAAACACGATACTCTTGGCAACTTTCAAAAATAGTGGTATTTTTAGAACAGACATGGATCTTCCAGGTCGACACAAACACCCCCCCACCCCCCCAAATATGCTCTTCATGTCTTTCTGTTGTGTCAAAACAACAACAAATTATAGTTCCTCCAGTAACTCCACTTCAATTTGCATGTAGAATACAGAACAATAGAAGGTTTGCAGTGGCATATGACCTATATGCCAAATTTTATGTTGTTGATGTCAGAGAGAAGACTGCTGTTTGATGAGGATATTAAGAGGGCAGAAATGTTTAATAGTCACAGGGCATACACCAAATTTCATAGCAGTCCATTCAGTAGTTGTCTAGTCTGAGCCAAAACTGTAAAACAACCAATTCACCAACGGTGGTGTAGCTGCAGTGAGGACTAATTTGAATCTAATGTGAACATGTTGGCTGTCCTTAATAACTCACTTGTCACTCCAGGCTCCGTTCCACTCCACCTGACCCCACGGGTTCCTAATCCTGATGAGCTGCACCATGTCTCTTCCGTATTCCACCTTAAACAGAATAAAACAAGAAATGGTAGACAGTGCAGCTTCACTTGCACCTGGATAGCCTGTGTGCTACGTGCGTATATACATTTGGCATGCAATACTTCCTCACCTGCTCTGCTCCAGTCACAGAGTAAGCATGGCCCTTCACCAGCTTGCGATATGTGACGGCCTCTGAGTCGGATGCGCTGGTGATCTGGGATGGGGAGAAAAATCTTGTCAGGTAAAACTGTCACATAGAAAAAAGATAACAAATGCGCACTGATACAAGAAGCTCAAACGAACATCAATGGAGCAGCCCAGAAGGGAGCCTCTCTTCAAAGCCTTGCCGATGATTTTGAAGAGATGTGGATCGGGATTGCTCAGCTCATGTTTCTCAGCAATGCCTCCAGTGAAGTCCTCAAACCCCTCAGTGGTGCTGCCTCCAGAAAGAGCCTCGTAGCATCCATTTATCCTAAAGAGAAAAGGATTACTCAGGGTCTACACAGAAAAAAAAAAAAAAAAAAAAAAGATACTGAAACAACCACAAAGGTAGCCAAATGCTTCCATACTTTGCATAGGCCTTCTCCAGCAGCGCACTCCAAAACTCTGCACCATCCTTCGAGTGAACAAACAGCAGCTCGTCATCTCGTACGGGCAAACGATCATCAACCACCACATCCACCCACTCACCAAACTGCCAGAACTAAGGGACACGGAGAAGACATAATAAATAAAATCAAATCTGCTTGTGCCTCTGTCTCTTTATGTACGCTACAGAGACGTAAAGTAGCTTTAAATGAGACAGTGCGTTACCTCAAAGTGAAAGATGCCAGCATAGTTCTCCTCAAAGCTTTGACCGTGGGGCACAACACGAGATAAAACCTGTTTGTTGAGAGTCAAGGAGGCGATAGCTGCCAGGAGCCAACAGTCACCTGAGCACAAGTAAACAGTGTCAGAATAAAAGGACACTCCTGTGTAAAACTTCATGGAACACCCAGAAAATTTCAGGTTGTCATCATGACATATCTACAAAACATGACAGCTGTGTAGCTTGTTTGCACACACCAAAAAACAAACAAACAAAAAAAAAACCCTCAGTTGTGCAGAGTTACGCCTGTTTGTCTCACCACTCATGACTAACTGCAAAAACAACTGTCTCGCCCACATGTGTATGAATTCTGTCAAACTGGGTGCAGTTAGATGTTTTGTACACAATGACAGTTGATGACAGTAGACAGGCGTTTACAAGGAATTCTGAGATTTAGTTGTCACTTCATTAATGCAAAAGTACACAAATTCAAGCAAAAGGACCATAGAGGAAACCAAGAAAGATGAGTCAACAGGAATAGACATACATTTCTGATAATGATACATAACAATAATATAGCAAATGCTTCATTGTGCCAGCAAATGCAATTAAATGTAATTCAGTGGAAAGCAAAGGTGACAAACATCAGATAGTTCAAAATGATGAAAGCACTGTATTAATCTGTATGTTAGTGTGTGTGTGTGCGTCTCACCCAATGCTCCCTGACAAATATCAGTCCTGGTAGCACCTTCATCTATGAATTTTGGATTGGAGCATAATTCCTGAAAGGAAAAAAAATGGATTTAAAAAGATTAAAGCTTTTCCTAAAATGTAATGCTTGCTCACAGTTTTATTCCCCCGCTCTTATTTAGATGATTATCACTATAAAATATCCAAAATGCTCATACAAAGCAGAGGAAACTGCATAAAATGTTGCTGCAGGTTCAAAAACGAACAAGTATGTTCAAACTTGGAAAAGGATCAAGCTTACATAACCAAACAACAGTAGGGATGGGTATCGTTAGGTTTTTCATGAATCTGATTCCGATTCCGGTTCTGCTTATCGATTCCAGTTATCGTATTAAGGAATCGTTTGGCACCGGAATCGATAAGCAGAACCGGATTCATGAAAAACCTAACAATACCCATCCCTAGTACCTAGTAACTGTAAAGTGTGTAGCCTACTGAGTGACCTCTCATATGGAATTATAGAGCAAAAATAGAACTCCTACAACCGAAAATAAGATATGTAAACCCATAGCAAGCCTTAACAACTGTCAGTTCTACTTTTCTAGCATGCAAAATAAGTGCAACCGCATAACACCAGCCTGTACTTTCAGCTGCTGTTTCCATTTACCACTGCAACCCACCGTGGGTCTCTTCCATTCGACGCCCCGAACTTTGTAGGAATTTGGTCCAAGCTCGTCGTAGCCTAAGGATGTGGGAAGAGGCTCAAAGCAGTCATCCTCAAACAGACGTCCATTTTCCAGGCAGCTTCTCCTCAGCGCCTCAAAGTCCTGGTTCAGGTATTTCACGGCATGAGAGTTGGTTCCAATCCCTTGTGACTTCTCTCGGCTATGCTGAAGCTTTTCTGCAATTCCTGGCATGTCGAAGGATCAGAATACGCTCCGTCTGTCTCCAGCTGTGTCTCAGTTTGTGCGTGCGATGAGACAGGATCTGTGCCATTTATGCAAATCCACACCCTTCATTGTTCACACCAGCCGGCTTGTTGTGCCTCACCTGTTTCCCCCAGCCCTCTGTGTCTCATTAGATTTCTGGCCTGTGATTGGTCTAAATGTCGCCCTCATAGATTGCTGAAACTTGTGCTGGTTCTCAAAAAAATTCAGTGGAATGAAATTGCAACACTATTTCATCACCATTTTTCTGTGTCAACAATTTCCGACTGAGAACAATTAAAAACATATTTTCAGAGGCCAGAGTTTCTTAGTTTCTTTATTCTCTGTCATTTTATAGAAGTTACAACAGCTAATGAGCAAAACGCCAACTAACAAGATGAACAAGGCTTTCCCAGTTGCACATAAGAAATGAAAAGAAGCTACTTGAAATTGAACAATAAATGTGAGTAATAAAACACGTTCAAAAATATGGAAAAATAGTCTCCAATGTACATTGTATGTTCAGACATTTTAAGCCATTGAAACAAAGTGAGTGCATGTGAAAAGTTTAGTTTGGATTCTTTTAAAGAATTTAATTCTCTTCCTGATGGTATCAGAAAGGTGTCCTTGCTTATCTCATCTTCAGACCTAGTTGATTGCCAGGCACAGCCACTGTAAGAGAAAACAAAATTATACAAGTAACTGTGTAAACAAGGATCTGCAACACACCAACGGCTTTTCTTATTTTCTCACACACCTGCTGCATGTCGAGCTCGATTTTCCCAGAGTCATCTCTTTCCAAGGCCTTAAACATTTCTGACAGAGACAGAAAAACAGATCCCAGTAATGTAAACATGCCATGACTCCGATACAGATCAATATGAGATATACTGATGTGATATTGTTTTGTTTGCTGACACTCACTGAAGAGCATTTCCAGTTTGATGAGACAGCCTACAAAACTGTCAAAGTCTACAGCGTACTGATGATCAGCGTATCGGCTGACAATAGCCTGCAGCACCTGACTGTTGACATGGAAACCTGTGGAAGAAAAACATCACGTTCTGTTACCTTGGACGGGTCGCTTTCATAGATGTGGGTTATTTTGTTTCTGATCCTGGGGGAGCGTAGTTTTAAAAAGATGTTGGATTTTAGCTGTGAGATAATGGATGTTATTCAACCTCGCCCTTGTATGTTTTGTTCCTCTAGCAAACTATACAAGCAGGAATTCAATGTCCTGGGCGGGAGTCTCCTAACCGGCTTATCTTGTCTGTCAATAACTGCTTTCACACTCCAACACCATCAGCTATTGCCACCGTGTTATTTGATCCTGCACGGGTCCAACCATTTAAACTCAGAAATACTAGCAACATAAGTAAGGTAGAATAACTCAATATTTTCTGCCTTTTTCCATCAGCATGTCATAGGCATACCTGTTTCTAATAAACATCTCACAACTTAGGACAAAGTTATGCCAGGTATCGTGGCGTACTCACTTCAAAGGTGACTAAACAGCTAATTGAGACTCTTTTGTCAAGCAAAAAATAAATTAGAATTGAAGCAATCAGTGTACTGAGGACATTTTACCAAAAGGCACATGCAGCAGAGGATTATAGCTCAGAGCAAAGCTAATCTTTTTAAGCTCATTTAGCTTACAAATGTAAGATCTCCTGTTGCCATAAATTGTGACTTAACTGCACCTCGATTGAGTAATTAAAACTAGCTGGGTTAAACTGACTTAACCTGAGAAAAAAAATTTGATACATTTATTTTGGATTAACTAATCGCATGGATAACGGTAAGAGCCAGACTGACTTTCCTTTTTATTTAAAGGCATTAGAGGAGATTTAATTTCCTACGACTGTGAACGTATCATGCGCATGCGCACATACAACCTCTCCCTCACCCCCCCCTCTAACCTCCCCCCTCTTAACATTTACGAAGAAACGCCCCCCTCCAGAAACTTGCATAGCACTCGTGAAGTTGTCTTTTACGACTGGGTCCCCCTGGATCTTTATCTGCCATTATGTAAAAAAAGATGAGCAAAACAAGTCGCCAGCTAACTACGAAGCTATACCAAAGCAACACATACAGAAAACACGTAATTCCAAGGCGTACGTAATCTACGTAACTAGGCCTGAGCCGGAAGATTTTTGATTGACAGGAAAGGGAGCAAACCAAACGCCTCGGTCCGAGCGCATTGATTGGCTGATGTTTTTCAGGTCCTGCCATGTCCACAGTTATTTTTTTTTATTTTTTATTTTTTTAGAAACCATACATACAAGTCCACTAAAGATCAGTATATTCATTTTATGTGAATCAGACAAATTAAACAAACAAAAAAAACCATCCTCCATAATGCCTTTAAGTATATAAGTCTAAGTTAAAGTTTATTCTGGTGTAGGGACTGAATTCTTTGGAAGACTTGTTCTGATTATTATGAGAAAACAAACAATATCTCTATTTAGCATTTTCTCAAGCTATAAAAAACAAATCTCTGGGGAAGTCTGCTTGCATTTCTTATATATACAGATGATTTAATGAGTTGAGTGAATTCTCAGCTGTTCGTTCATTCAAATCGTCATTTTAGGACTAAATATCTGAAGTTCTAAGAATCGTTGCTTTGAATTCTGAAGTGCCGGAAAATAAAATAACTGATATTTTAAGTTCAATTGCCAATAAATTAACAAATATCATAAATTTACATGAAGTAAACTAGAAAGGATAAGTTTGTTTGATTAAATTCCTTTATGGTGTTTTACAGTGTGTAAAAGCTGTGAGATAACTAAACTGAATCCATTTTAAGTCATGTAAATGTACAATCTGCCAGAACTTTACAGCCATTTGACTCATCTTTAAAACATTTCCTGTAGATTTTAATTAATGTTAGTGTATGAACTGAAATATTTGTTACCTGCTTCAGTGGCAGCACCTCTCATCTCATGGGAGCTCATGGTGCCAGAGTTGTCAGAGTCGTGATTCTTGAAAATCTCCTATATGACCCATATGTGTTGTGTTAGCAGATAAAGTCAGGTATTCCAGTGTTCATAACATTCATTTAAAACCACATACGTAACCTTACCAGGTATTTCTGGATTTTGTTCCAAAGCAAATGGAATTCTATCAGTCCCAACTTGTCACTTTCGTCTTTCTGGAGAATGTTAAGGCTTATCAGAAGAAGAGAAAAAAAAATCACCGTATAAATGATAAAATTAGCAGATTTGATGAGCATTGTATCAAATATCTGGCTTGTATGTTTTCATGTTTAATAAAGGATACATCCAGCAGACTGATTATCAGGCGACCTGTCTCAAGGCTGAATCCATTTGTCTTGATGTCAGACCCTGAAAGAACAAAACATAGCTGGCTGCAAGTCTGAAGTCAATGAAAATAAAGCAGCTTTATGTAAACTAGTCAGATCTTTGTGTTACTTACGGTGAGACACCACGTTGTTCAAAATTCTCACCAGTTCAAAGATTGATACCTCCATGTCCTGTTTTAAAAACAAGTTCAAACCAAAGTTCCTAATACATGTTGATACCTACTGAATGTTTCATTTACTGCCAGATGTCACAATATTCAACTTACACTGCCAGCAATCTGCTTGAAGAGCTGCTTGAAATGAGGATCCACATCACTTTCAGACACCTGCTCCTATGAGACACGAGTAAATCACATCAAATCCAAACACTGGCTCTTTAGATTTTAACCCTTTTGTTATATCAAGAGAAAATTGAATGTAACATATTGTGTATTAAGCAATATGCATTTGAAATTTCATCTGACACTGTTTAAAATTTTAGGGCAAAGGTGGAAAAAGGTATGCAACTTTCCATTTTTCATGGACAGCTTATCATCATATAGGCTTTCTTACCTCCTCTATTTCAGCATCAATGTCCTCTTCCAATGGACTAATAGAAAATAAAAGTGCAGACCTTTAGCACACTCTACTGTGTTGCATGAAAATAACATGTTCAGGAAGTCATGTCTAATTTAATTAGTGAGCTGGCTTTCTCCTCTAGGTGGCTGTAAAACCCTGAGGTCTGTCTGAAATAATCTGCTGTTTATATGCCACAGATACCTGGTCGCAGCCTGTTTCTCTGAGAACATCCTGAGAACGAAGCCGCAGTTCCTGTGAGGCTCGAAGGTTGAAGGAATTATGACGTATTCTCCTGGAGGGAGCTTGAAGCGATCACACACTTCTCGAGTGTTGATGAAAGTGCTGCTGCTGGCCACAGCTCTGCGACGCAGCAGCACATCCGGACCGAGGTGAACGTTGCTGCGTCCTTTGTACTGAAGATTTATTGAGGAGTTTTATTACTGGAATGTTGGGCATCTACAGAGTTTCACAATACAATCAAGTAATGCTGGTGACACTTCTAATGTCTACTTTTCGTACTCAAATTTCAGTTTTAAATAAGGCATAAAGGGAAGAAATAATGTAAACACAAACCTCATCTGGAACCTGTCAAAAGGAAGCAAATGGATATTAGAAAATTTTGTTATTTTTTTTACAAAATGACTGTTCTCGTATGAAATACCACAATATTCTTGGACACCTCGTAAATGGCATAACCAATGGTCTCAAGTGGGCGGCTGAGCCTCTTTTTCTGTCGCCCACCCTTTTGCATCAGCCCCACCAGAAAGGTGCATCCGTCCTGCCCATCCAGAGGATCGTCATCCACATCCTCCAGACGCACCACAAACTGAGGGTTGGATGAGAATGTGGCTGGAACACACAACAGAATGTGATCTTACATATGAAGTATGAAGCAACAAACTTCTTGCTCAGACGTGCAGGACCTGTGGTTTCTTTATTACCCGGGTGATTGCGGCAGCCGCCAGCGGTGGAGCCAACCCTCCACATCCCTTCAAACTGGTAGTGGCTCCAGTGGCCCACGTCATCACTCATCAGTGTGTCAGGAGTCAAGTTACAGATCTCCAGGCTGGAGAACTGCTTGATGAAGTCTGAATAGGACATCCTGCAGAGAGGAACACATTTCCCATCAAAACAAATACTTAAATCACCTGTTTTGTGTCTGAACTTTAATGATTGCTTTAGGAATGTAGAAGGATGCAGTTATCAGTTGACATAATAGTATCCACATATCTAGCATTTTATAACCACAAAGTTGGAATTTACAGTACATGAATAGTAAAAAAAAACTGTATTTTTACCAGAACTCTCCATCTTCAGCCACATGGTTCAGCTTTGATTTGTCATTTTCACTGACATGCTTCCATTCACCGGATCTATTTTTTGGATAAACAATCATATTTTATTGAGAAATCCCAGAGTTACCTAATGGTAGCTGATGGTATATGATACAGCATATTAATATTTACCCATCACTCCAAGGGCCCATCCACTCCACCTGACCCCAGGGGTTCCTGATGCGGACCAGCTGAACTAACCTGCCTCGAAAATGAACCTGGAAGAGAACAATTTGTATTGTACTGAAATTTGCACGCACAATAATGAAAATAAAAAGCATTAAAGGGGAACTTCGGTTTTTTTCAACCTGGGGTCTGTTTTCATATGTCATTTCATACATGTGAGTGATGGAGAAATAAATTTTCGACATAGCTCCAGTATTTAGCCAGGCAGGCAGCTTAGCAGCTCAGCTAGCAGCTCGGCTAGCGAAAAGTATGGGGCAGCTGGCCCCCCCGCGTCAAAGTCCGCCCTAACGTGCTTTTTGCCCCAAACTGACCGGCTCAGATAGTCTCAATGAGTGTCCCACAACATGCTAGAGATGAGAAGTGAACGAAAACCTCCACATTACCTGGTGATCGCTCTTTGTTGTGGTCTGTATCCAAATCTCAGGACACTAGAAAGCAAATCTCATTCCGAAATCGCGCAATAGCTTGCGAAATCGCACGATAGCTCACGCCAAAACACCGGTTTTGGCGTGAGCTATCGTGCGATTTTGGAACGAGATTTGCTTTCTAGCGTCCTGGAAAAAACGAAGTTCCCCTTTAAATTGTATACCTCTTCTGCTCCGGTGACTGAGTATGCATGTCCTTTAACAAGTTTCAGAGCTGTGACTGCCTCCGTCTCATAGGCACTGGTGACCTGAAAGCACCAAAAATAAAATGTTTTCATTGGAGGCCGTGATCACAGCATCATTGTGGGTGGGATTGTTTGCAAACTGTAATGCAAATAGGTATGAAAATCAGACTTGCATCAATGGAGCAACCCAGTAGTGAACCCAGCTTCAGAGCTCTCTGAATGATCTGAAAGAGGTTGGATGGAGCCTTCTCCATTTTGTACTTTTCTGCGATTCCTCCAGTGAAATCCTCAAAACCCTCGATAACGTTTCCTCCTGACAGGGCCTCATAGCTGCCACTCACCCTGTTACATTTAGTGTGATGTGAATTGTTTACAGCCTATCAAGTGCACATTTAAAGCACATTAAGGTTTTGATTAAGTAGCAAATAAAGGAAGAACAATCCATACTTAGCGTAGGCCTTCTCCAGCAGTGCGCTCCAAAACTCTGAGCCCTCCGCTGAGTGAACAAAAAGCAGCTTTCCATCTCTGGTGGGTAAACGGTCATCCACCACCACATCCACCCACTCACCAAACTGCCAGAACTGAGAGGACAACAATGCCATCAGTAAACTCACAGAAAACCTCATGAAAACTGCAGTCATTCATCTGTCCCATGCTGTGACTCATAAGCCAATCAAAAGGCAATCAAGTAACCTTTGAATTGTCGTTCCTGTATTATCTGTTGGCTTACTGGATTTGTCTTAATGAATGAAGCTCAGTATGACCTCAGTTTTTCCTTGGCAGCGGGACAAAGAGACAGGTGAAAGTTTGTTTGTAAGCAGCGTACGCAAATGTTTAAATACTGATCAACTTTGTTGAAGAGTAAATACACGTTTTAGTCTTATATTGCTGAATGAACTCTCTGAAACTGACCAGAGTAAATTGACAAATCTCATCTTGGCTTAAAGGAAATTATAGCAATTGATGTTATACAGTTACGATGCAAAACATTTTTATTCTCTAAATCTTTACTTGAGCACCTTTTTGTACTGAAAGAACTCAACAGTCCAAGATAGTGGGGAAAAAAGGCAATGAATGAAATATCAAAGAAAGAAAAAAATCCAATGAAAGGTCAGCATTAGTGTTCAAATTAGATGGTCTTTGTCTGACCTGAAAGTGAAAAATCCCAGCATAATCCTCGGTGAAACTCTGTCCATGAGGCACCACACGAGCCAGGATCCGCTGGTCTAGAGTCAGAGAGGCTATGGCAGCCAGAAGCCAGCAGTCACCTGAACAGAAAGAGCAGATATGTGACTACATTCTCTGAGATTAGGCAACATGTGGTGTTCACCACAGTGCAACAGAGCTGTAAACAGAATGCGCCACAAAACCATGTTCTTACACAAGCCTAATGGCAGAATGGGTGGAGGGTTTATCCTAGCCATTCCTTTCTAAAATATAGAAAAATATTTATTTGTTGATAAATTGTTTTGTGTGTTTGTGTGCGAGTGGGTGTGTGTTCAGGTTCAAGTTCAAGTTCACTTCATTGTCTCCCATTGGAGAAGTTAGTCTAAGACAAGGCAAGACATCGAGCTGCACTGCAACACAATAAAACATGATAAAGACATGACATATAATAAATAAAGACATGACATATAATAACTAAGTTAAGATATGTAAAAAAAAAATCTATAAATAAGCAAACTAAAATACACACATTCCCCCATACATACATATCACACATCCCCAATTACCTCCCTTTGCTAGCTGCACCTAGCCGCTCATTAATGAGCCTGACTGAGACAGGGATAAAAGAGCTTTTAAAACGGTTGAGCCTGCACAGCGGGACTCTGTACCTCCTGCCTGAATTCAGCAGCTCATATTCTTTGAACAGGACATGGGATGGATCAACAAGAATATTGTTTGCTTGCCTGATGGTGGCCTGTATAAATAAATCTTGTGTCATTAGTGGCATGGGGGTTCCCATGATTTTGCTTGCCATCTTCACCAGGTCATGAATCTATGTTTTTGACTTGACTGTAAGAACCCCAAACCAGCAGGTGATCCTGTCCCTACGTATGGATTTGATGGTTGCACATTCGTGTGTTTGAAGAGAGAATGAGGGGCCAGAGGAAGGACCCCAGCACTCGGTTGTACGTCGACCAAATAAGTGTCAATATGTAAATAAGAATCACTCCCCTAAACTCCCTCAACTCTAGTGCTGATTCTTTCTCTCCCTCCCCACCAACAAACGGATTTTATACACACAAGGTTGTGATTCCTTTCTAATATCCAAAACACACCATTATTCATCTTAGTTTCCCCACACTTACCCAGAGCTCCCTGACAAATGTCTGTTCTTGTGGCTCCAGCATCAATGAACTTTGGGTTGGAACACAGCTCCTTAAAGGAAAGAAAAAAGCCAAACATTTAGAGCTATTTTGACAATTTTTCCTGGATAAAATATTGGAGGTGCTGAAAAAACTGAGTCACTGTTTTGTTTTCAATTGCTTCTTACCGTTGGCCTCTTCCAAACAATGTCCCTGGTCTCTGATGAATAAGGTCCCAGAAGCTTGAAGCCCAGGGATTTGCGCTCAGCTGGGAAGCAGGTGTCCTCAAACAGGCATCCTCTCTCTAGGCACCATTTACGAAGAGTCTCGTAATCCTGCTGGGAAAACTTCACTGCATGCTGGTTGGTGCCGATACCTTGTTCCCTCTTCTGCTGATGAGCAAGTCGACCTGCCGTTGAAGTCATCCTCACCTCGCTGCTGAACGATTTTCAGATTCCCTAGATGGTGGGATCGGATTACCCTCTTTGTGAAGCTGAGCTGTGATCTGCCTCCAGCTGAACACTACACAGACCAGCTTTTGTCTCACTGTCCTTTATAGCAGCCACTGCTGATGGGAGGACAGGGTCAGATCACAGACAGGGAGGGGCCTCAGTGGACAGGTGATGGAACAAAGGCAGCAACCTTAAGCAAATGCGTATTGAGGTGGTTGTGACCACAACTGAAATACAAACAGGGCCACACCTAAAAGCAACTTAAAACGAAACGATAATTATCTCATACTGATGTAAAATTGGGAATATTTGGCATTTGCTGTCTCCTCGCTTCTAACAATTCGCTTTAATTAACTTCCACATGCTGGAGCAACACATGGATGTGCCACAAACAAAAACAAGATGTTTTCCTACAGCAGAAGTATCAGGAGGGATTACATGGAGTAAGCTGAGACTTATGGAAGCGGAGCTTAAATGCATAGAATGAAGCAACAGTTGAACAGAGCATAAATAAGAGTGGAACATGACTGACACTACAACACTAAGTCTGCAGCATCTCATATCCGTGTTCTGCACTTACACCGTCTGAGCTGAATAAAGCTAAACTAAGCCTTAGTCAAGCAGCTCTCAAAGTCAGTGTGATCAGGAGGTACACTGAGTTGTTGCAATGTTTAATAAGGTCATGACTCATGGATGTGTCACAGGTGCATCCGTACATTCTTGGTCAATAAGGATTTATGTTATAATCCTTTATATCACCTCCCAACAGAAATAACAAAACAAAAAATGGAACACTTGCCCAACTTGTGATTCGGTGATGTGAGCTGCGGATGTAGTGGCATATCATCAGATGTTTTCTACACTCAGCGCACACATGGTGTCCTTTCAAACAACAGCCCTCAGGTTATCCCTGTACGGTACGATAACTAGTTCTAACTACTCTGAGCTTAACTCCAATGAGACACAGAAATGACATAACCTGCATACAGCTGAATATAATCCATTAACAGTCCATTCTCCTTATATTAGTAGTGTCTTTAATATGGGTGTACAGTAATGTCAGTATTGATAGAATTAATTATTACTCAACTTACATGGCATTAAAGATAATTAATTATACATGCACTGACCAAACAGCCAATAGACATCATTCATCATAGTTATGAGAGTAAAACCCACTGCTGGCCTTGATACAACAATGTTTTAGAGTACATAAATCAGTTGTCATTTAGCATAGCTGAACTAAATTAATAAACGCTTCATCTTCAAAATGACGCACAGTACGGTTAACAAGTGTTGTTGTTTGAGGTCTGTAGAGAGGCTCAGTGTTTTTAAAATGAAATTCTGACCACTGACTTACTGTGTTATTTCGTAGCTTTGCCTGAGGACATAGAAGTGCAAACACATGAACACAAACTTGAATTGACCATTTTTAGCCTCTTGGTGGCAGTGCAGCAAGCTAAACAAAACTCATATTATTGCCTTCCTGCAAATGTGTTAGCATAGCTGCACAACAACCACATACAGAGCATGATGTATGCCTTCTTTTGACACGCATGGGGAAAAATGCGTTTACCTGTTACACACCTTCGACATGGAATCATCTGCAGAAAGATCTAAAGCTGGACACATTTGTTTCTGTTGATTAATTTAAGGGCATTGTAAAGAATGTTGTGAAGGAGGTTTGGGATTGTTTTTCATGAGAGTGTTTACAAAGCTGATTTTTCTTTCACTGTGGGTATACACTACTGGTCAAAAGTTTGGGGTCACTCAGACAATTTCATGTTTTCTATGAAAACTCCCACTTTTATTCATGTGCTAACATAACTACACAAGGATTTTCTAATCATCAATTAGTCTTTCAGCACAATGTAGCATTAGAACACAGGAGTTATGAGTGCTGGAAATGTTCCTCTGCACCCCAATGCAGATATTCCATTAAAAATCAGTCGTTTCCAGGAAGAAGAGTCATTTACCACATGAACAATGTGTACACTGTATTTCTGATTCATTTAATGTTATCTTCATTGAAACAAAATTGCTTTTCTTTCAAAAATGAGGATGTCTCTAAACTTTTGAAGGGTAGTGTATGTTTGTGTTGCATTTTAATATGTTGAGAATTGCCACAGTTGCAACCTTAGCTAGGTCATATTTTTCATCTCAGTTAAACTATGAGGCTTCAATAATAGAGAAAAAGAGCATCTCTGTATCCATCCATTAGCTGTTTCATCTTGTAGCAGGTTGCAGAGGGCTGGAATCTTTCCCAGCTGACACTGGACGAGAGCCGTTGTACACCCACACAGATAGAAAGTAATCTAATTTAGAATGGCCATTTAATCCATCATACATGTCTTCCGACTGGCAGGAGAGGCTGGAGCATCTGGAGAAAACCCACCCAGGCACAAAGAAACATACACAGAATTTTCTTTCTGTGATACAACAGTGTTTGATACTGTACCAGTGCCACCCCGCAACAATTTCTTTCTTTGTCTGTTTTTTGTAGCAGCTAAAGGTTCCACTGTGTTCACCATCCTATTTCTGTACCCATGTAGTGTACTATATGTGTTTGCTAGAGCTTTTTAAAACACCTGCGCTCTTTATCCAGAAACCACTGTACATTCTGTAGCAGATGTCTGGGCTAAAAAATAAAATAAAATAAAGTACAAAAAAAATGAACCTAACAGTTTGCTTCAGTTCTTTAGATCTTAGGTTCTTTTAAGACAGCATTCCAAAAGATGATGTTCAAGAAACGAATTATTTTGAAATAGTCAAATTAGCTTTTCCTCTGCAGTCAAGGCTAATTTTAATTAGTTCTAACATGTCTCAACAATTTAAGATACGAGTGGGTACTTCAAATCTTGAACCCAATGTAAGTTTACATTTTCAATCATTTTTACTCTCAACCACATTTCTAAAAGTTGCCTCAACTTGAATTTCATTTTTTTTCCAGCAATTAGGAACAATAATGCTCAATGACTCAAGTTGCAGATTGACAACAAAACAAGGTGAATAACATTACAACGCTGTACAGCTAAGAGGAAACCGCTGATTTGGATGACAATTTTATGTAAAGACAAGTGACTCTTTTGACATTCTACATAATCATTGTATTCAAAACTAACATAAAAATACTGATCAGAGCTTTAAAGTTGCTGAAAAACTTCTACAAATTTGTAATAACTTGACATAACAGGGTGTGGTCTGAAGACTGACAGTGACCAATCAACTCACCAGAAGTATCAACAGCTAAGTTGCATGAAATGAGTAAGAAGAAAGGTGCAAAATGGAACTGGTCTAAATTTGGCTAAAAATATTACGTTTATGTAGAATCCCACCCCTAAGGAAAGCTTCAAGACCTTCAAATAACATAATCATATTATTTGATAGTAAATGCATCAGTGCTCCACCTTTCAACAAGTATCTCTAAATATGGTGTATGAGCTGTGACACAAACCAAATAAAGGAGCGTATCAAAACTTTATTCGTCTGTCATCAGCTATCAGGCTGATAGGCGTGGTGACAGGAGACCTTTAACCACTGCAGTCATTTACTACACTTTATCTCTAAGGTGACAGTCATTTAAGGCTGCAGGCGTTAGTCAGAGGATTGACACAGATCCTCGCGTAGGTTCACACAGGTGACAGTTAGAGAGAGTGCCCTCCATAATTATTATTGGCACCGCTGGTTAAGATGTGTTGAAAACTTTAAAATAAATTCAATTTTTATTGCAGAAGCATACTCTCACACTGAAAATTGTTGAAAGATGTATTATAGGAGAAGATTAGGTGCTGTTTTGTTGGCAAAAAGAGAGTTATACAAAGTATTAACATCAGGAGTGTTAATAATTATGGCACACATGATTTGATGTAAAAGAATTATTTATATATATATATATATATATATATATATATATATATATATATATATATATATATATATATATATAAACAATTGTTTTATTTTTTTAATTATTATTTTCTTTAACTAAAAAATAATTTCATAATAATAAAATAAACAATTGTTTTATTGTTTATATATACATTTATGTATCCATATATATACAAACCCAATTATAGAAAAAAAATGAAAATATATATTATATTTTGTATATTTTTATACATATTTTACAAAAAACATATATTTAAAAGAATAACATAAGCATATCTATATTTAGATAGATAGATAGATAGATAGATGTCTAGATGTCTAGATAGATAGATAGATAGATAGATAGATAGATAGATAGATAGATAGATAGATAGATAGATAGATAGATAGATAGATAGATAGATAGATAGATAGATAGATAGATAGATAGATAGATAGATGGATGGATAGATGCTTATCTTATTCTTCCATTGCTCTTTTTTCTGTATTTGGTCTTACAGAGTTAAAGATTCATTCAGGAACCCTACAAGCAAGATTGTCCCCAGGGTTCCTGTAGGCACTGATTCCTGATTGTAAATAAATTATTCCGAATTCTCAGACGGTGTGGGGCTCTTTGGCGCCTTGAGTGGTGAGGTCTGGAACTGCATGGCTCCTCCTCCTGCAGGGGCTGGTCTTCCTCGGATCTTGCGTGTTTGTGCGCGCAGTGGACAGGGTTGGACCTGCGCCCTGACCAAACCACTGCCCCCTTTCACAGATTCACCGACTTCCACGATTATCGCTCAGAGACTGACCCTGGAGGAGATCTGAGTTTACCTTCTCAGCGGTGGTGAGTGCTGTCGCTTTGCTTTTATCTGAATAAACGCGTTGAGGAGGTTAACGGTGCCGGGTGGTTTTATTGTAGCGCAGGCCACAGTGGCGGAGTGTTTGCAAGATCCTGCTCAGTGAAGCTCTAATAATAAACACAGTACCAGCTGTCTCATTCAGACTCAAAGATTTCATTCAGATTCTACCCTCAGAGTGGAATAAGTCATCTACTGTTGTGAGAAATCTTTGAAATGACTGCTGCAGGCCGGTGCGCGTAAAAACAGTCCTGCTTGGACTTCTGAACAGGTGCTGCTGAGCTTATGCATGCCTGACATACTGGGACCTTTGATAGGCCTCTGAATTCACAAAGGATTTCACAAAGGATTTCACAAAGTGGCCCACATCAGTGCAGCTTTGCTCAGAGAGGAGGGGACACCAGTGCTCGCTCCAGCCTGTTGTGTTTGGGGTATTGTTGAGGTTGTAGTCCTATAGATGACATCATGGTCACAGTGCTGCATGGATCAGCTTAAAGAGAGATATCCTTTTTGTCAGTGGTTTGACAGAGCAGAGAGACATTCCTGCAGACTCTACAGGCATGTGGGGCCTCAGGGTAGGGGGCTGTCAACAAAGTCCTTGTTTCTATCAAAAGCAAAAGCAGAGCATGCCAACACCATCTCCCGCTGAGTCATCTTTCTTCTAGTCCCTCTCTGCTTTAGTGTAGTCCAAGTCCCCCCCTCCTCTCTTACTTTGACTGTCTCTACTGTTTACCAAACTCAACTCATTAGGATTCCTTTAGAGTGGAGCAGAGCCGCAGAGTTCGTCCCTTTGTTCCAGGTTCCAGCACTGATTCAGAGAGGGCAATCCAACTTCAAATCGAGCATTTTTTTTAGCATATTAGATTTCTGGTTCAAATCTGTGAAGCTTTCTGGCAGAAAAAAAAATCAAGCACAGATGTTGTGAATGTTCTTTCAGGCCCTTTCTCCAATTCAGTCCAAACACAAAAGCATTTTGTCTTCACTAAATTGCCAATGATGACCTCTTTCTCTCTCCTTTCTGTCTCATTCTTCCTCTCAGCCTGCCCAAAAACACCAGGTATCATATTTCCAACTTCTTTGTTATTCCTGGATTTGTTGTGTTTAAGGTGGTGGTTATTATCTTGCGTTTCTCCATCATCCTCTTTCCTGTTTTCATGCCTAGATTGTGTCTCTATAACAATAACATGTCTATGCAGCTTTTATTTCTGTCTGTTTATAACTAAGGTTTCCACAGCAGCATGCACTACTGTCCAAAAGTTTGGGGTCACTTAGAAATGTCCTAATTTTTGTAAAGAAAACCTTTTTTTTTTCAATACAGATGACATTAAATCAATCAGAAATACAGTTTAGGCCAGGGGTGTCAAACATGCTGCCCAGAGAAGACACTAAATGCAGATTATAAATTAGTAAAACTATGAATTCTAAATAATTTTATTTAAAAGAATAAGTTGTTTTGATCATAAAGTAAAATACTAGATTGCTTATTGTTCTTTTGTCATTTTTGTCTTATTTTTGTAACATTTAGTTTTGTTTTTGTTGTTTTTGTCTTGACATTTGTCAAACTTTCGTCTCATGTTTTTGTCGTTTTGTGTTTCCTTTCCATCTCGCTTATGTTTTTCTCTAATTTCTGTGATGTTGTGTTTTGCTCTATTCGTTGTTTCGTGTGCCGTTTTTGTCTTTTTGTGTTTTTTGTCTCTTTTTGGCATTTGTCCGTTTTTTGTCATTTTTTAACTTTTCTCTCTAATTTTTGTCTAATTTTTGTTTTGTTTTGTGCCACTTGTCAAATGTCTTGTCATTTTATGTCTTGTTTTTCTCATTTTATGTATTTTTGTAATATTTTGCCTAGTTTTTGTTATTTTTTGTCTGACTTTTGTCGTTTTCTTTCTCGTTTTTGTCGTTTTGTGTTTCCTTTTTGTCTCGCTTGTGTTTTTGTCTCTTTTTTTTGTCATTTTGTGTTCTGCTTCATTCGTTGCTTTGAGTGCTGTTTTGTCTTTTTTCTTTTCGTTTTTGTAGTTCATCCATTTTTTGTCACTTTGTAACTTGTCTCTTTTTTTTGTTTCATTTCGTGTCTTTTGTCTAATTTTTTGGACGTTTTGTGTCTCACTTTCACAATATTTTGTGTTGTTTTTTTGTCTTTTTTTAATCTGACTTTTGTCATTTTGATCATATAGTAAAAACGCTGTGTTAGCTAATGTGTTGAAAGGCTAATTGATGATTAGAAAATCATTGTGCAGTTATGTTGGCACATGAATAAAAGTGTGCGTTTTAATGGAAAACATGAAATTGTCTGTTTGACCCCAAACTTTTGAATGGTAGTGTATTTCCTTTGGGTTTATATGCCACCACCCACCATTAATTCTTGAGGTTAAAGCAGGGAAATTCACTTGGTTATTATTTAGTTCTATTATATAAATTGGTAAGGAATCATTTCTTGCTGCTGGGCTTTAGCCTGGAATTTGGAAATACTGGAGCCATGAGTTTGAACAATGTGAACCTCATTACTCTAAAAATAATTGAACACAGAAAACAAAAATGTCTTTTTTAATCACTTCACACAGTCAGTCAGTTAATTGCTTAACAATCCTTTATTTCCCATCATGATGCTGTTAATGATTTGACAAAGTGCTGAATATTTATGTAATTATTATTTTGTTGGCCTAAATGTAGTAAAATTAAAGCCTATAGAGGCTAAAAATGCAAGAATCGCAACACACAAAGCTCAGTTTTTAAGGTTTTTAGGCCACTTAGACCAAAACTGTAATGAATGAATAAGAACCCTCAGGCTCTAAACTCAGTTTCTTTTCTGGCTCCAGCTTTGTGCTGCTTGCAGACTAACTACATAATGCAGTTGTGGAACATGGGGTTTCCAATTAGCTGAAAGCAGACTTCTTTTTTTTTTGCTAAACACACATCCTACTCCTGACTGCTGTGCTGTAACTCTTAGACAAGAGGGTGTTGCTGATTAGCTTGTGGCTATTTATAGGCGGCAGCGTGCATACCCACCCACCAGCTCCATATTTTTATCTTTCACCAGTATGTATCCGGCTGGAGGGATATCTGCAAGCATACAGGCCAACAGGCTGCGGGCAGAAGGCATGGGCTCCAAGGACCAGGCTGTGCACTTCAACAACCAGGACTACGAGGCGCTGAAGCAGGAGTGTGTGGAGTCTGGCAGCCTGTTTGAAGACCCCTGTTTCCCTGCTGAGCCTCCATCTCTGGGCTTTAAGGAACTCGCACCGTATTCCTCTAAAACTAGAGATGTGGAGTGGATGAGGCCCACGGTAAGACCATACTTTTGATTTATGTGGGTGCATGAAATCACAAACACACTTTCTGTGCCAGCATTTACACATCCAGACACAAGACTACAGATAAACCGATTACTGTTTTGAATCATTTTCTTGCAGTATTTCACAACTGGCATGTAGTTATTGACTGTTGCTGGTGATGTCTGGAACTTAAATCTCATATAAACAAACATATCGGTGACACTGTCTCATGTGGTGTCTGCAGGCTCAGACAGAATAGGACAAGTAGGGACAGGAACTTCTCAGGCCACTGCAGCTGTTGTTACCTCATAGCATTCTCTGACCGCTCCCTCGCTGTGACATGTGTTTACAGTGCCTCATTAAAACATAGGAACCTGGCACATATGTGCAAGAAAAGCAATGATTTGAAAGAAGTGGCGCCTCAAAGTAAATCATAGATGTCTTCATTTGTTGGAGAAGTTGATTTTGGACATTAAATTTTTCTATAGGAACTGACGGACAACCCTCAGTTTATCGTGGGTGGCGCCACCAGAACAGACATCTGTCAGGGAGCTCTGGGTGAGTACTTGATGTGAAAACTGTTCTACTAAACAGTAGAAACACTTAGATGGAGGTTGCTAAATGCTTCTTCTCACTTGCAGGCGACTGCTGGCTCTTAGCAGCCATCGGCTCTCTCACCCTGAACGAGAGGCTTCTTCACCGGGTTGTTCCGCACGGTCAGTCCTTCCAAGATGATTACGCTGGAATCTTCCACTTCCAGGTACTTTCAGATCATCTTCTGCTCTTTTCTTTTCCTTTCCAAGCAATTTAGATAGATGGAGTTCTTGATTATTGCTCTGTGTTGCAGTTCTGGCAGTTTGGCGACTGGGTAGATGTTGTGATTGATGACAGATTGCCTGTCAAAGACGGGGAGCTCATGTTTGTCCATTCAGCGGAGGGCAATGAGTTCTGGAGTGCACTCTTGGAGAAAGCTTATGCCAAGTAGGTATTGTATTGAAAGCTTCTGCGCAGTTTCTGCATTATTCAGTATAAGTGTATTTAGCAGGAAGTCATACTGTGAAGTGCTGCTGTTCAGGGCGATCAAACTGAAATGTGTTCCTAATGTGCTGTCAGGCTGAATGGCTCTTATGAGGCTCTGTCTGGGGGAAGCACCACTGAAGGCTTCGAGGACTTCACCGGTGGAGTTTCTGAGATGTACGAGCTCCGCAAGGCTCCCAGAAATCTGTACAGGATAATCAGCAAAGCCCTGGAGAGAGGCTCCCTGCTGGGTTGCTCTATCGATGTAGGTGCTAAAAAAAAAACCATGAGCACACCACCAAGATCAATATTACATCCTGAGAAGGCCACTCACATTATTTTCTCTATTTATTTCTGGGCATTCATACTCACATGCAATAATTGTGTTGTTTTCGTACAGATCACCAGTGCCTTCGACATGGAGGCTGTGACGTTCAAGAAGCTCGTCAAAGGCCACGCCTACTCGGTCACTGGACTGAAGGAGGTCTGTCAGTGTATGACTCATTCATCTTAGCTCAGTTGTCATCGTGCACACTAGTTATGACTACATTTCCTGTTGCATTGTTGTTTATGTAGGTGGATTACCATGGCGACATGGTGCGCCTGATCAGAATACGTAACCCTTGGGGTCAGGTGGAGTGGACTGGTGCCTGGAGTGACAAGTGAGTGTGCCCAAGTGTAAATATAACGATGTACAAAAAGTTTTCATCTGTTCCTTTTGTTACATCATCTCCCTTTGCTTTGTCGTGTCATCTGCAGCGCCCCTGAATGGGATGACATCGACCCTTCTGAACGAGAAGATCTGCATCTTCAGATGGAAGATGGAGAGTTTTGGTAGGATGTCAGAGTATGGGAACTTTTCTATAGTGGACTGATTTTAAAGGAACTCTTCAAATTTTTGCAAAATTTGATTCTTTGAGCTAGAGTTAGATGAGAAGATTCTTACCACTCTGGTGTTTGTTTGCTGATTTTAAAACACTACCACTAGGAGACTGTTAGCTTAGCATAGCGCAACGACTGAAATGGGGAAACAGGTAGCCTGAGTTTGCCGAACTCCTGGTGTTACATCTTTGTGCATGTTCTGACTGCTTGAACTCCACCCCGTAGAACTTCTTTCAGGGTCATTTTTGAGGGCAAAAAAATACCTACTCAGGAGTATTTTTAAGCTGCCCTAAAAAATGCTTTGCGAGACTTGATGCTGATTAGTTAACTTGAGGAAGACAAACTTCAAGATGTCCTGTTTAAGCAACAATCTTCCTCTCTTCAGTGTCCTTGCCAACAAAGTGAATTTCACATATTGACTAACACAATCAACCATCTTCACTCAAGCTGCATCCAGTAGCTCTTTGTTGTCGGTCAAAATTGACACTGTGGTTAAAGCTATTGCTAAATTATTTCCCTGTGAAGTCGGTGGATCCAACATCGCAATGGAAACAGAAAGGATGAAAGTACACCCAAGGAAGGTGTTCCTCTAGGTGGCAAAATTTACCCAAGAAAACCTCTAAAGCTCACTTATAATCATGCTTTATATTGTCTATTAAATCCGTACAAATGCACATTAAACAGGACAGAATTTGCCGGAATCTTGTTTTTACGCTTATTGTACAGATTATTAAGGTGTAATGTGCTGTCTCCTGGCTCCATATGACAGTAGCATCTTTAAAACTTCAAAAAGTTTCATATTTCGTCTCACTTTCATCATGCAGGATGTCCTTCAGTGATTTCATGAGGCAGTTTTCTCGACTGGAGATCTGCAACTTGACTCCAGATGTTCTCAGCGAGGACAGCCTCAGCCACTGGAACACCATCAAGTTCTACGGGACGTGGAGGAGAGGAAGCACCGCCGGGGGCTGCAGGAACCATCCCAGTGAGTCACAACCATATAACAACAAAATTACCTTTTAATGTTTAAGTGTACAGAAAGACTTAGATAATATTAACTAACACAATAGTTAAGTGACAGCAGCTCAACCCTCTGAATCCCCCAACATCCCACAGGGTTCCATAAGCATGTTGTTTGCTGTTGAAATCATTATTTAGAGCTAGAAAATGCAAAACACCAAAAAATAAATAGATTTTTAACTTTCTCTGATATGCCATTCCATCCGGTAAATGATCCAAATCTAAGCTTAAATCATGGTATTTTATTAAAATTTACTAGCATTGCTCATTTAAAAAATGCCAAAAATAGACAGTTTTCTCCAACCAAATATTGTAAAAAAACTAAATATTCTGCGCTCCTTCGTGCAGCTGTGAAGCCACTAGGGAGGTCGCTGCAACTGACAGTAATGTGATAAAAATTCAGGGACTTTTTGGCTGAACTGGGCTGAGCTTAAAGTTGTGTTACCTCAGAGGAGATAGGAGTTAGCCTAGCCGCGCTAGACAACCCACGGCAACGAATTTAATTCTCTGCCAGGGTGGGTCTAGTTACCCTCCATAAGGCTCGAGGCTGGATTCTCCTAAAACTGGCCGGATGAATCACCATGAAGTGTAGAGTCAGAAGGCGGGCGTAACTAAGTGACGACAGAGGCGCAACGATTCTGACAGAAACAACCGGCGCACAATAAACAGTTATCGGCCACAGCCCTTAAAGATTTGAAGCTAAAATTCAACTTGAAAGATAATCAAAGGACGGCACTGAAGTGTTTCATTGAGAAGAAAGACGTATTTGGACTTATGCCGACGGGATATGGCAAATCCTTAATATACCAGTTGGCTTCGCTGGTTGGGAAGCTAATGGGACTTAGCCACAATCCACCGGCACTCTAGGAACTACGTCAGCCTATTCGTTGCGCTGATTGGTTGTATACCTACCCAATTGCTGCAGAGTGATTTGAAAGACAACCTTTTAGCCCACCTCCCTCCCTGTCGAGCGTTCCTAGACCCTTGTGTCTTCAGAACATGGGTCTAGCGCGGCTAGGCTAGATAGGAGGCAGATATAAAAACAAATAAAAAATCGTCAGTTGTAAAATATCTAAAGTATGTACAGCTGTTATGTTATCCAGTATTATTAACACCTGTGGAACAATAACGTGCATGTTGATTCCAGGGTTTTCATTTTTTTGTTAAATAAATTCTAAAAGAAAATGTACTTAATTTTTTAATCATTTGTGGCACTTTTAATTTTCTTGCACTGCATAGAATCTGTTTTCAGTTGTCTCTCCTTCTCGTCATTTTGTTTCCATAGAGATGCAGGACTTTATATTGCAGTGAAATATAAGCCCACAGTGAACAAAAATGTCACTGGGGCAAAAAGCATCTGCAAAACTGCAACTACAGAGCTAAAGTGTAAACACATTGTCTAATGAGCTCTGGGACTATAAAACAGACTAACATAAAATCACCATCTGTGCAGACACATTTTGGATCAACCCTCAGTATAAGATCACGTTGTTGGAGGAGGATGATGACCCAGAGGACGATGAGGTGGCGTGTAGTTTTTTAGTCGCCCTCATGCAGAAGGATCGCCGCAGATATCGCCGCCACGGTCAGGACATGCACACCATTGGCTTTGCTCTCTATGAGGTGAGAACAGAGATGGAAAATCAGTCTTGTCTGTTTGCCTTTCCTGTAGTTTGCTGACTTGTTTACATTATGTTACTTTTTAATAACATTGTCTAAATTAATTTGTGTTTCCTCTGTCTTCTTTTGCAGATTCCAGAAGAGGTAAGCAGAGCATCACTTTCTCTCACTGTTTATTTTGAAGCCAGCAGGGCCCACAGCACTACACTGGAGATTAGTCATGTTGTAGCCTATTAGATGTAAAATACTGTGTATTTTACAATACTGCTGGTTATTTTAGTTTATAAAGCATTTTTCCTGCGTAAAATATTGCTATATCAATATATCACATACTTTACACATTATAACCAACCTGCATACATTGCAAATTTTTACTTTATTTCCATCCTATATGAAGTCCATTTTCATTGAAATACAATGAGGTGAAGAAATATGCTCTCCTATGCCTTTACAATAGTTGGCAGTGATGTAAAGCATATACAATTTTAATCAGATGGATCCTAAAACCTGCTTACATCTAAACCCACACGTTTTTTCCTGCTGCCCTCAGTACAAAGGCTGCCAGAACGTCCATTTGAAGAAGAATTTCTTTTTGAGCCATTCGTCCTGCGCTCGCTCAGAGACCTTCATCAACCTCAGGGAGGTGAGCACTCGGCTGCGTCTGCCGCCAGGAGAATACCTCATCGTCCCCTCCACCTTCGAGCCCAGCAAAGAGGCCGACTTTGTCCTCAGAGTCTTCACTGAAAAGCAGTCGGAAACAGAGTGCGTGTCATGTTAATGGGATTTTAATGTCAGCTTTTTTTAAATGTAGGGAAAGGAAATCTCATATCTGTGTTTTTGTCAATTGCAGAGAACTGGATGATGAAATCTCTGCCGATTTGAAAGATGATGTACGTATCAGTGACAGCTGACCAGCACTTTTGAAATCTTATTCTATGGTATTAGTTGCATTCAATATTTAGGCTTCTGATTTCACTCCAGTGACTTGTTATTTTTGCTTTTCTACAGGAGGAAATAACAGAAGATGACATCGATGACTCATTTAAGTCAATGTTTGCTCAACTAGCAGGAGAGGTAGGTTCTGAAAAGTAGGTCTGTCATTTGTGTCTTTACTTACTGACACTACTTATATTATTTTTATGTGTAGTATTCAGGCTTTTTCCTGCATAGAGAGACTTTTGTGACCCCCCCATAGAAGTTTTAGCCTGGTAAAAGAACCATTTTTTGTAGTCATATGGTCAAAAATAATAGATTTCATTCAAATAAGCTAACACAGATTCATTGTTTTTACTCTAAGTGACCCCAAAGGCCCATTCTGAACCAGGAAAACCCCGACATTGGCGGTAGTAATAGTAGTGTTTGTTGTGCAATAGTTTTAGAAAATATAAGAAGCCTAAATATCCAGAATGGTTCTATAAAGTAAAAAAAAAAGTTGTTCTTACTTGAACTAAAAACTTCCACATGTCCTTTTCTTCTGTGCTTTTCCAGGACATGGAGATTTCTATTCACGAGCTCAGGACCATTCTAAACAGAGTCGTCTCCCGCCGTGAGTTTCCTGGTTATCTTTAGAACAATTCATGTCTGCTGGAAGGTTTTTATAGTGGCAATAAATCTCACATTGCTATAGTAAATTCCACTGGTGGGTGCACAACATCTATTTCCTGAACCAAATCAAGCTTCTGTGTAGCCGTGCTTTTGTTAGTCAGTCTGTTTCACGTCAGTGTTTTTCCATTTCAGACCAGGACTTGAAGACTGACGGTTTCAGTATTGAATCCTGTAGGACCATGGTCAACCTGATGGACGTATCCTATTGACTTATCAGGCATGAATGGATCGAATCTTTGTTGTGCTGCGGGAAAAAAACATGCATTTAGCATAGCAGTGTTTGTGTGTAGTTTTGCCCCTTGACACAGTGTTTACCAGAAAGATGGTAGTGCCCGTTTAGGACTGGTGGAGTTTCAGATCCTCTGGAACAAGATCCGAAAGTGGCTGGTAAGAATGAGTGAAATAAAATAAATAAACGTCACACACAGTTAGAATCTCTATAGTTCTTTTTACATTTGTTTCTCTGTCTCCCAGGTCATTTTTAGACAGTTTGACCTCGACAAATCAGGGGCCATGAGCTCTTATGAGATGCGGCTTGCTGTGGAAGCAGCAGGTATATTGCTTTAGAGTGTTTATATTTAGCACTCACACTCACAGATGAACATTACAGCCCTGACTTTAAATTTTTACCACCTCTTGTAGGTTTTAAACTGAACAACTCACTGAACCAGATTCTGGTAGCTCGGTATTCAGAGAATGAGATGATCGACTTTGACAACTTCATCTGCTGCTTGGTCAAACTTGAAGCCATGTTCAGTAAGTAATTTTGTTGTTTACATTAACTGAAATATATACTGTTGCAGCATATACAACAGAATTAACAAATTGTACATTTAACAGGATCTTTCCAGCATTTTGACAAGGAGGGATCAGGAGTGGCTGAGATGAGTCTCACAGAGGTGAGTTGTCTTTTAAAAGGAAATCTCAATACAAAGTTGCTCCTCTTTTCTGTTTGTCTAAGTTTATTTCTCACATCTGTAGTGGCTTTATATGACAATGTGTGGTTGAAGAGGACCATCGTCACTGCTGGAGGGAATCAAATGAAGATAAAGCTCTTGCAGACGGCCACGAACCTGAAGCTCTGCGCACCCCTCAGCCTTAGTAACCTGTCGATCCTTTTACACATCCCACCTCAGCGTAAATAATCGTAGGGAACGAGTTATATGATAGGAAACCAAAGTTCAACAACGCCATGTGTGTCCCAGTTATATTTTAGAAACTATGCAAACTTGTAGTATGAAGCAGTCGCTGTGCCACATAAATCTGTCATCACTGTAGAAACAGCATGGCTCTGTGCATGACAAAAAACACTAACTGTAGCCTGCATTGCAAGTTGATTTTATATTTTGCTCTCTGTATCTGTATGTCAGCTGATTAACAGTCATTTCACTGTCATTCTGAAATCTCACTAAAAGCTGTTTGAGGTATTAAATCTGTTTGTATTTTTCTAAGTCTTATAGTTTTTCTCTTAATCTGTGCTCATGTTTTGCAATTGTAGAGCAGAAATAGGGAAGCGTTTGTCTCAGTGTTCAATGCTAGTTTCATTTTTACACCTGTAGGTGGCAGTACAGACCCGGTTTGATGTCAATGAAGGGACTTTTTGGCATTTTATACAGACGTGTTAAATATTTCAATTAAATTCTTTAGCAGCTGTTTTTTTAAAAATAAACTTTGCACTGGGATTTTAGTTTTAAGAAGCTGCTTGTGAAGTTGCCTCACATTAATAACAATTAGTGACTACCACAGGAATCACTTGATACTGAATGCCTTATACTTGACACCATGCTATAAACAGCTAATACTAATGTGCCAGTCATGTGTTTTGTGTTGTGAATGTATTTTGTGCCTTCAATAAATATTTCCCTCAAAGTTCATGCTTGTTTGTTCATAGCAATGAAGGCCACATTTGCCCCCAGACACTCCTATGCATTTAAGGTGAAGGTTATATTCATTGTAAACATAAAGAAGCCTCTGTAAAATGCCAGACACATTGCCTCTTTTACTGTTCACATATTAAGAAACAGCACAAAACAAGAGTCAACAACTGCAACATGATGTGTGTTTCATTTAAATTTACTGAAGACAACATAAACACGCACACAATGTTCACATACTTCACACAGTTAAACAAATGAACTAGCAATTGCCAACACTTTGGAGTAATCTCCCTCCATTTTGCGTAGCTGTGCGGGTATAGGGACTTTAATCCTTGTTCCTGTAGGATTACCATTGTCCTCGATTAGGACGACGTTGTTTGAATCAAAGCGTGGAGTCATGCATTCTCCAGGCATTTTGTGTCCAACGATTAGCGCTTTCTTCTTCTGTCCTTTGATGGCAAGCAACACCTTGTCGCCAACTTTTCCAACGCCATTCTTGGTGTAGACGTGGATGACTCTTGGTGAACGATGGTATGGTGTATTTCCAAGAGAGCTGTTGTCCACTACACGCACTCTGGTCAATTTTTGAATGGCTGCTGCAACAGGGGATACACTGACAAGACAAAGAGGAAATCTGTCACCTTCAGCATACTGGAAAAAAATACTTATGCAGTGAATAAAGATAAGACCTTGGGGTCATTTAAGGCTCTTCTACACACAAACGGTACTATATCAGTTAATCAAGTCAAATTACATGACAACGAGGCAGAGACAGACATCCAACTGCTGCTGTAGTGGCAAATTAAATTAATGTGGCTTCAGTACAATTTCAAATCTAATCTCCATCCATTTTTAAAGGACTCCTCCTGCCATATCCTGAGACCAGAGGCAACATAAAACAAGACAAAGACTGTATACTAGAATCTATGGTGACATCACATGGATAGATATAAAATAATACTTATGTAAATAATTTCCTTTCAATTAAAAAATAAATCGCAAATCTTCATTCCTATCATTTTTGTAACATTTACATCATCCATTTCATGGTGAATGATTGGATTTGTTGGGTTTTCGTGCATATTTCTGGTTTATCTCCATTATAAATAACACTACTGAGTCTTAGCCTTGATATTCAAAACTGCTGGGTTGAGCCCCATAATTAACGCGTAACCCGTTTATTAGTCAGATTAAGTTGTATTTTGTATAATTTCTGTTGATTTTAATCCTTAATGTTTAAATTATTCAGTTAAATTCACACCATAAACAACAATATAAGGTATTAGTCTCAATATTTATATTATTTGATTATATATACACACTACCAGTCAAAAGTTTGGACATACCTTCTCATTAAATGTTTTTTCTTTATTTTCATGGCTATTTACATTGTAGATTTTCATTGAAGGCTTCAAAACTCTGAATGAACACACATGGAATGATGTAGTAAAAGATGTGTGAAATAAGTCAAAACATGTTTTGCATTTTAGATTCTTCAAAATAAGGATAAAGCGGTGTATGGTGAATGGATGGATGGATGGATTCTTCAAAATAGCCACCCTTTGATTACTGCTTTGCAAACCCTTGGCATTCTATCAATGAGCTTCATGAGGTAGTCACCTGAAATGGTTTTCTAATAGTCTTCAAGGAGTTTTCAGAGATGCTGTCATTGTCCTGATGAAAAATAAATGATGGTTCAACTAAACGCAAACCAGAATGGATGGCACATGGCTACAGGATACTGTGGTAGCCATGCTGGTCCAGTGTGCCTTTAATATTGAATAAATCTCCAACAGTGTCACCAGCAAAGCACCCCCACACCATCACACCTCCTCCACCATGCTTCACAGTGGGAACCTTGTATGTACAGTTGAGACCATCCATTCATCTTTTCTGCGTCGCACAAAGACACGGCAGGTGGAACCAAAGATCTCAAATTTGGACTCATCAGACCACAGCACAGATTTCCACTGGTCTATTGTCTATTCCTTGTGTTACTTGTCCCAAACAAATCTCTCCTACTTGTTGCTTTTCCTTCGTAGTGGTTTCTTAGCAGCTATTTGACCATAAAGGCCTGACTGGCACAGTCTGCTCTGAACAGTTGATGTAGAGATGTGTCTGCTACTAGAACTCTGTGTGGCGTTTATCTGGGCTCTAATCTGAGGTGCTGTTAACGATGTGATTTCTGAGGCTGGTGACTCAGATGAACTTATCCTCAGCAGCAGATGCGACTTCTGGTCTTCCTTTCTTGGGCAGTCCTCATGTGAGCACTTGATGGTTTTTGCGACTGCATTTGGGATAACATTCAAAGTTTATGCAACTTTTTGCACTGATTGACCTACAGTTCTTAAAGTAATGATGGACTGACATTTCTCTTTATTTAGCTGATTGGTTCTTGCTGTCAACTGTGTACCAACCAACTTCTGCACAACACAAATGATGATCCCAATCCCATTAAGAAGGCAAGAAATTCCACAAATTAACCTTGACAAGTCACACCTGCGAAGTGAAAACCATTTCAGGTGACTACCACATGAAGCTCATAGAGAGAAGGCCAAGGGTTTCCAAAGCTGTCATCAAAGCAAAGAACGGCTACTTTGAGGAATCTAAAATATATTTAGAGGTATTTCACAATTGTTTGTTTGCTACATAATTCCATATATCAGGCTTCATAATTTTGATGTCTTCAGTATGTACCAAATCGTAGAAAGTAGTAAAAATAAAGAAAAATCATTGAATGAGAAGGTCACAGAGGCATCTGTGTCTTTAAATGTGCTCTATAAATGCCCATGACCTGACATGATGCGATTACTGATGACTACAGAGGTCTTCAATTTAACGCTGTCTGTTGGAGCTGACTTTAGCCTGCAGACATGTACTGTGTACTTGCCACGATAGGTTTCAAAACCAGCTGTGATGCAACGAAATCAGGCTGGTACATCCAGTTCTTAAACTAAGATTTAAAGTGACCGCGTACACTTTCCCTCTGGAGCACATGTAAACAGCATTATATGGATTCACTCCAGACACAGAAGTTATTGTCTTATAGCGTCAAACTTCCATTTGAAGTTACAATAAACAGAAACCCGTTTCTGTCAGACTAATGTTGTGCTACTACATGGTTACAAGTGTTGTTTTAATCACATATATTTGTCAAATTAATCAAACGACACGGACTAAACGTGTTAGCTGCAAAGCCTTCGCTTTATTGGTCTCAAAAATCTCTTACCTAAAAGTTCTCTGATGAATTAAGTACGAGGTCTCAACGAGGAGCCCAGTAAAGGACCTTGAAAGCCGGGGAAGAGCCATAACTACAGCAAAAACTGTGTCAGCTGGAAAGAGAAATGATATCAGTGGTTAGCAGCTAATATGCTAAAGCATTAGCCATAGCTAATAATCACACGATGGCCGACAAGTGCTAACAATGAAGCAGAATCCTTCTTGGTTTAACATAATAACAAAACACAAGGACACTTATATTACAATAGGTCAAAATTAAGTTCAAATGTATAACTTGGTAATGTTACCCTTCTATCATTCTCCATGCCAATGTCAAAAGTGTTGCGTCATTAAGGCGCGACTGGCAGCCGTAGCTGAACTAGCTGATGGAAATAATAGCCATTAATTTATAAGAAACACACATTTCTTGCTGTAAAAACAGGCTTCGCTTTTAAGCTATATTTTTTGGCTGAAAGTCAAAAATGTATACTCTTACAGATAAGAGTACTCAAAAGAAACCTAAAATAGCGTACCGCCTCCGTTAGCTTGCTTGTTAGCTTGTTTGTTAGCGTTGCTGTACGTCATAGAGACGCGCTGGGAAGGAACATAGACATAAAACAGCATAGAAGCTACATGAAACTGAAAGCCTGTGGCGCAATTAGAAGAAAATACAAAGTAGACAACAGAAAATGGAATTAGTATTGAATTATTTGACTGTGTAATCCGACCAACTGTCCTCTGTGATGGTGAAGTTTGGGGTCCAGTTCGTTACCAGGACTAAATTAGATTCCAGAGAGATCCTGCATGAAGAACTCTCCAAGTCCATATTAAAACATCCAGAAAAAAAACAACAACCAATGAATGCAGGGCAGAATTCGCCATTGATTCTTAAATTTATTAAAAGAACACATACAACTGTAATGCATTTCAAATCATGCCTCCAAGACACACTGAGATTTCAGGTTTACAAACTCAAGAGCTGAAATCTCCCAAAAGTCCCTTCAGTCAGTTACAGACTTACTTATGAGATAACACCCAAGCCTGATAAGCCTCAGACTAGCGTTGCACTCCAACCACCAATAAGGTTCACTCAGATTATTACAGTAACAAAAGATGCTTATCTGGAACACTGGAGGAACGAAACCAAAACTCCACATAAACTATGAATATAAACTGGTAGAATCAGTTTACAGTCAGAAATACTAAACAAAGACCAATTCTGACCAAATACAGAAGTAGAGAAGTAGAAACAGAAATTCACGTCATCTCAAAATGTGACAAATACAATAATATAAATTAGAAATGTTTTAAACACTGACCCCAAACCTCACAGAAATAGACTATGTAAAACAACAGACTGTAATAGGAGACTGACTTTTTGTTCTCTTATTGAATTTCTGTATTCCACTTAATAAATTGTATTGTTTTATTTATTTTTGCATACACAAATTTTTATTTATTTAGCCTTTATTCAAACAGGTAGTCTCATTGAGACACTAAGTCTCATTCCCAAGATTGTAAAATTGATGTTCATGCCAGTAAATCATAATAAATTAAACTGATCTTGAAGTCAATATATAATTGCGGGACTTTTTGTATCATAGTTGACATTTTTGCTGTTTTCAGGCCTATAAATCAACATGGCTGCTTATAACCAAACACCACATGGCATTTTTAGAGAAAGATTCTCAATATTATATATACAGTTGAATCAAATTTAAATTGGAAATTATTTACAAAGATATTGTTGTAAACCTGTTGACATGTGATAAATCCACATTTGACTCATGCACTCTCTTGCCAGTCTTTTCTTCAGGAGGAACTGAATCATGTAGAGCAGGTAATGTGATTTGGAATTAACACACTTCCTTAAGAGGTGTGTTTGTAATGGGTGACTTAGCTGAAAGTCATTTCTTGGACACAGGTACAATTTGTTATTTTCCATATGGAATCTGATATATTGCCAAAAAAGACGTATCTGACATGATTATCTCAACTTAATAAAATCAGCACGATCAAAACAATTTTGGAATGAGCTCATTTTATTATTGTTTAGCTAATTACAAGGTGGTTGTGACATTTTAGTGATGTCTAGTCATTTTTCATAAACAAGTGATTGCTTCCATAATAAACAATTATGGAATTTCTAAAGACTTGATTCAAGATGTATCCCATGGATTTCAAAAGTCCCTCAATTATATATTAACAGAGCTGATCTCGTTGGAAGGCTCTATAAAGATGTCGCACGTCGATGTGTCCTCTCTACTTGATCTACTTCTGGACACGTGACGCTCTAAACCGGACTGACTTCGCCTCCCGTTGGACTGGTTTGGCTCGCGATAGAGTTGTTCAACCGGCTGACACACACGACCGTAGCAGCTCACAGTCGGCTGTCAGTACTAACAGCTAGTTAGACGCTTCGACTAACTCGCTCCATCTGGTTAGCCTCAGTGTTATTAGCGTGAAGTTTTAAATTAACTGTGGTCAGATAGCCTCCACCTGTTATTTGCTCCGCCGACGGGCTAACTTGGCTAACGTCCCGGTTACACTGGACTGCTAGCTCACATTAGCAGATTGTGACAATTTGTTCCCCTGCTGCGTATCATACAAAGGTAAGTTTTTGTCATGTAGCTCTGTATTTATTGCTGCTTCCTGACTAATTTGTTAAGTTGTCTTATACAGTGGTGACAGTTCACCGCTAGCTACTTCTCTGGTGAACTTAATGGATGCTGTCGGAACAATAAACACATCCCATTAGCGTTAAGCTAGCCGATCCAGCAACAGTGAGGTCAGCTGTAATGTGAACGAGTTGTTTCCATAATTATTGGAAGTTATTAAGCAAAATTCTACTGTTTGATAGTGGTGTTTTCAATTTGGTTTAAAAAAAAAAATAACCGCGATTGTTTTCTTATTTGCCCAAAGACTATGCTCGCCTCCTCCTCGGCGCTTGGATATTTGTTTTGCTGCAGCTGATCATGTTTTCCTTCTCGTGATCAGATCGATCAATAGCGAGAATGTTCTTCAGATTATGTGGAAAACTCCTTATTGCATGGCTGCTGGGAGGCTGCTCGTACATGGAAGTGAGGTTACAAGAGGGAGATATGGGACAATGCAGCTAGAGTTTAAAATCTGATCGTTTAGCTGTAGGTTTGAGGGCAGTATTTTTGACATGCAGTTAGATAACCAGCGGAAGATCAGCAATTCCTAGAATTCCCCAGATATCTGACGTGATGACCATTGTTGCATTGAGGGTTTTTTTGTTTTACACCAACAGGATAAACTGATACGGGCTTTGTTGTGGACTGATGACTAGTGACAGCTTGTCTGTGATAGTTAATGCCCTAAGTCTTTCCCTGTGCATAGCCTGTAAAGGGATAAACATAGATTGGGTGAGTCACTTTGTGTTGAGAGCTCCAACGATTAACCGGGTCATCGATTAATTGTCAACTGTTCTATTTATCACCAGATATTTTAAATATAGACTCATTAGTTCAAGTATTTTTTAAAGAGAAAATAAAAAGAAATTCTCAGATTCTTGCTTCATGAATTTGGAAGTTTCTGCCCTCCTCTGTGATGGCAACATGAAAGTCTTTGGGCACAACACAATATAGACCAGACTATTTTAATTTATTGAAAATACTGATTAATAGATTTACAATAAGAAGTATTTGTTAGTTGCAGACCAAACTGTGCCATGGCGACATGTTAGAAACATTGATAAAAACAAACTTCCAACAAGAAAAATGTCAGCCTGACATACTTCTGCTGATAATGACTTCACAGAGACTGAAAAACAAAGAGGCCCAGTAGCCTGACTCTTTACTAAATGCCTTACTAGCTACTTTTTCGTTGGGATTTAACATTTTTCTGGTTTACCGTGCTGAATATTAACCATTTTTGATTTGATTAAATGTTTTTTCAGCAGTCATTGCAATCTTTAAATGCAAGAAACAATGATAAAAACTGCATCTCAAGCTGAATGCAAAGTGGCACCTGAATATTGCATCAAGTGGCCCAAGCCTAAATTAATAATGACGCTGAAATGGATATCCTTCACCTAATGCTACACCTCACATTCACGAGCCGGGCACCACGTGGGCACATGTAGTGTTGTTATTTCATAAACCACTAAAACAATAAATCAATGCAATAGGCGCACGTGTTCATTTTCCTGTGTGTCAATCAGTTCATACTCCGTTCTCAGCAAGGGAGAAGATTTCATTTGATTTTATTCTCTTTTATTTTACATTTTTTCAACAGTTTTGTCTAAATATTATGTAATGCTTTGACATGATTATGAAACCGTACTCTGACATCATGAAAATCTACGATAATCAAAGCTCTGGCACCGAGCGGCTGTCAATGATTTACAGGCTAATACAAACAAGGCTAACATGTACGAATCTGCATTATCTGCCATCAGCATGGTTGGAGAAATCATGCTAGGTTTGATAGTGCTTTGAAGCAGGAAGAATATGCATCAAAATATAAGGCAGGTTTTTAATTCCATAAGGTAGACAAGGGTCCAGAGCAGTGTTTACACATAGTGTTAATATTCAGACATGCTAGTACAGTTTGATTGCATTGAACTATTGCATGTGGAAATGCAACATCTACATAAGCCCGGTGTTTTTGGCTTTTTCCTTACAGGTTGTGCATAAATTCTTTGTTCCTCATTGCTGCGTTGCTGATAAGTGTATCGCCAACCGTTTAAAAACTGTTAGTAGAAGTTTGATCTGAATGACAAACATGACATCCGCATATTTCATCTTGTGCACCAGTTTTGCTTGTTACTCGGCTGTGAAAAACATGCATCTAAGTGGTGAACTAGCTTTTGTAAATATTTGTCAATGAGTTGTTTTTTTTCTGCTGAAATATGTGAACATCTTAGTAAAAAAAAATGGTGGTAGTAAAACTCTTGTAGGTTACTTATATCTTCTTGTTAGTCATAGTTTTCTGTTTGATATAAACAATCAAGTAGTCATAAATAACATAGTGTATGAAAGGTAACGTATTGTTGAACTTATCTATTTTGTGTCCCTCCTTTATTAAATTGCTTTTTTTTAGTCGGGAAATCAATCACAGAGAGACTGAAAACACCACAGATTTAAACGCACAACAGTGTGCATGAGTGTAATTCTAGATGGCAAGCATGAAGCTGGAGGAGCATTTAACAGTAAAAAGGTTTGTATCGGTAATATTGGCAGCTAATGAGCAAGCGACTGTCTGCCTGGAGCTGAAAGAGGCTGCGTATCGTATGACTTTTTTCCATTTCCTGTGTGCTGTTAGATGTTGTCTTCAGATCTGGTTTGTCTTATTAAATATTTGTGTTCTTCAGGACAATTAGACAAACTGCTTTGTTTTGCTTCCAGGAAACGGCTTGCTCACTGTAGACTGAGTTACAAATGGACGCGTCGGGTTTTTCTCTCCCACTGCCTTCATCCCCTTCATGTTTATTTGTATTTTGAGAATGTGTGCCAGAGTGGTGGTACCATGGCAACTAGCATCAGGTGGAAAAGGTGGCACAGTGTTTGTGTGCGGCTGAGTCATGCTTTAATCACACAGTGACGGTGCAGTAGAAATTGTTTGACACTTTCATATGATATGAATAGAATTGGCTGTAAATAATTTTTTGTCTGCAGTGTTTGCTGCTATGCTAAAGTAGTAGAAATTTGTATTTATTTGTAGAATAATTATAGAAACTGCTAAAAATGGGATTTGTCATGTTGAAAAACACCAACCATGTAGCAAACATCAACAAATTCATTTAATATTTCATATGTCATCCTATCTAAATTTCAGATTTCCATTGTAGTCACTCAAAATAAAAAGTTATTGCATCTTTAGCCAGCAGATGCTTATTAGGAATCTCAGCAGTTTTAAAAATGATTTTGCATTCCTTGAGTACAATTTATTAATATGCCATTTAATGTTTCATCTATGTTCTTCTGGATAAGTTGTACTTGTTGGTGGTCACAAGTTTGGTTCTATAATCACATACACAAATTCTTGTTCTGTTTGAAGCATTTGTGTGCATGAATGAATGCTATTGGTGTCCTCACTTGTGTGTGCCAAATCCCAGAGCTTGATTTTTAGACTCTTTAAACCTTGTGGTAACACCCAAATGACTGATCAGGAGGATCAGTTAATTGCTGCTTACAAAGCAGGGGAAAGCGAAAAGATTTCAAAGCCGCTCCAGCTTCCAGATTCCATTGTGTGAAATGTCATTAGGAAACAACAGTTAAGAGGAACTGTGGTAGTCGAGACAAGATGTGAAAGAGCAACAGTACGTAAAATTAAACCGTGTGTCTTCTAGGCAGAGAGACAAAGAAAAAATCCCCATAGGACTAAGAAAAAAGCAACATGAAAGTTTAGCTGACGTGAGAGAGCTTTTGGAAATTACATCATTTGATGGGAACAGCATCCAACCTACTGTTAATCATGCCGGTGGACACATTCTGCTTTGCACAGATTTCACAGATAGAGAAGACAGTATCAGCAGATTTTGGATGCAAATGTCATGCAATCAGAATCATTGTGAAGGAACTAAAACTGAAGGGAGTCTGGCCTTCACAGTAGATGAGTGATCTAAAGCTGTACGAATATCTCAGAACTTGAAATGATGTGCAGATAAGAGTGGGTGAAAATTCTGAAATCGGCAGCAGTTACTGGCTTGGGTTACCAAGAGCTAATTTTATAGGATGAGGAAACATTTGCAAATGCAAGAGTTTTCTGTACTTTAAAATCAACAAAAGGCAGTGCTAGAAATCCACTACGGTCAAGCAAATATGGATGGAACCAAAACCTGATTTTAAATACTAAACTGCTTTGTAAATGTTCATTGAGAAAGCAAATGTAGTAAACAATTTTGTGTCATCTCAGTGAAGCGCACAGTGTGTGTTGGTGAAAAATACTGATGCAAACATAACTTTGTTTACAAGAAAACCCCACAGGGCACCTTCAAACGCAGACACGCTGTCGAGAAAACAAACTCAAGGCAAACACTATGACACAGGTAGAGCACAAAAATGTAAACAGTTTTGTAATCCAGTCCAGATTGCTCAATTTTTGTGTGAAGATGTCAACTCGGCTCTACTCTAATCAAATATGAGCTTCAAAAAGATAGCAGACTTTTATTGCACTGTCGCTGCATTCTCAGTTTATCTTTCCTTTTTCTTTTCCAGAACTGCATTATAACAGATTTTATCTCTCACTCTGGTCTGCTTTTGCTTATTGCCTTTTATATTTGATTTTCCAATAACGTAGCAATAACATCTGATTGCCACTGGTCGTTTGAATTTTAAAAATAATAAATAAACAAAATAGCTGGAAATTAAAGTGCTACATTTTTGCTTTGTTGACTTTTTTTTACAGTGTTTTGCTGTGTACCAAACGTATGGTAAATCTGTGTGATACTCTACGCTTCACATTAGATGTTTTGCTTGAATATTTGAATATTATATTTGCATTCCCCGACATTTATAGATGAACGTTGCATATAATAATAAAAATGAAGACTGACTGCAGCACTCAAAAACATACACAGTGCTTGACCTTTTCAGGCGTTCCCATGACATTGGCGCTGCTGCCAGACTGTGTGCTTATTGTACCAACATCTATATCTTCAGTGCTTTAAGTGGTTTTGATTTCCTTTTCAAGATGTTGGTGCTGAATGTCAAACAGCCTCAACTTGCTGAAATGGGTCCACGACGTGCAGCAGTGGTGCTGAAGGCACAGGGGGGTGTGTTGTGTCCTCCTTGGGTTGAGACCGGTCCATTTGAACCCTGTGGTCTCTATCGTCTTATTGTTCAGCTCTGGCTGCGTCCCTCTCCACTGATGTCACAGCATTCCAGGGAGCGGATAAACGAGTTAGTGTTAGGGAAGATGAGCAGCATTGTGGATGCTGCTGATAATAGTGGGTAGAAGGGCACAAGTATTGTGGTGCAAACTGTGAAAACATACTTGCCAGCTCTCTCCAGAACACCTACGTGCCTTCTCCAAGCCTTTTGGTCACTCTGTGTAAAATAAGAAATCTTTTTACACATGTGAGCCTCTGGATCAGCACAAATGACTGGAGAAGTTAAATGTAGGATGTCAAGCCATTATTTTGTAGCATCCTTCCCATTTCCTGTAAGTCAGTAAAAATACTTGTCAATTTATAAACTACAGGGCTTCTGTATAGGGTGTTAGGGCTTTCCAAAGTTTATGTCGATGTCATGTAAACGGATAAAAACAGATGTTGATTTAATGGGCAGTGTACTTCTGGCCAACCTGTCGTTATTACTACCAGTGTTAAATTGCCGTATATGTTTATTTCCTGACCAGAAGTATCCCTTCCTGGGCTATTTAATGTGTACCGTAGTCAGTGTATCTCACTTTGTGACAGGTCAAAAAAATGTTATTCTTCGATTAGTTTCCAACCAGCTTGAATCCTAAGGTTTTGATTAAAAAATAAATGGTGCTCTCTCTTTTGTTTGGTTGAGAATTTCCTAGTAGACTCAACTGCAATACATTGGTGCAATGCATCTGTTTTCTCTACTTCAGTTCTTTTTCTGTTAATCTTTCTAGTTTTTAGTATTAGTATACAGTCACTTTACACAATTAAGACATTTGACACACTGTGACACTTCACACAAACACTTTTAGAAACTTTTCTACTTTATTTGTTATTTCTATTTTATTACTACCTTCTGTGTAATTGTGTATTTTCCACTAGCTTTTGTTATTGTTTATTGCACTCTGGCAAAATAATTTCCTCTGGGATGGATCTAATAGATCTTATCTTCTACACCAGTCAAGTTTTGTCGGTGGTTTCCATCATTTGCTTTTAAGCAGTTTGTTTGGTGAACTGCTTGTTGTTTCTGACTGAAACGCATTATAGACCAGAAGAAAGAATATAAAGAACATAATATGAAGCTCGCCAGTGGTAGGCTCATCCCAACAGGCCACATCTGTTAAACCTGACTTGTCACTACACTGCATTGAAACCTGTGTTCAGAGTAAATGATTTAGTAGTTTACGTCACAGTTGGCAAGAAACGTGTTCCTGATAGGATACCGGGGTTGTTTCCGCGGTGTTGTGTCTGCTGAATAACAATAGAAGATTGCTGGTTGACCTCTGTTTAACACCTTTCCCCTTACTGCAGTTGTTCCCTTAAATTAAGCACAAAGTTAGCTATGTGTCACTGACACATATGGTGGTCAGAAACAAGGAACAGAAAGCGTATCATGACTTACAAAAAGCATGCTCCAGTTGTCACGCATGTGGTCAAAAGCAGCTTCTCAATATGTGACTAACGGCTAGACAAAAATGTCAGCCTCAGTAGATTGGAAGAAAAAAAAGCATATTAGTTGTGTTTTATGATACAGCCTTGTCAGTTATCTTCTCTCCCTTCCTATCAATGTTCTTAGTATGCTGAGGTACTCTTGTTGTCTTAGATACAGACACACAGTGTGTCCAGTATGGCTAGAGTCAAATAGTATTACTTCAGTATATTCAGTGGTTTCAAAGTTTGTCTCCTTTTTTTTTTCTTACAGATTGTCAACATGCTGCAGTGAGTGATGTACCAAGTGTTGATATTAATAATGGCCATCTGGGGGGTGCAAGGATGCTCCAATTCAGAGAGCTGTCCAACACTGCCCCCCAACTCAACCTCCAAGGACTACTGTTACTCAGCTCGGATTCGCAGTACTGTACTACAGGGTTTACCTTTTGGTGGAGTGCCGACTGTCCTTGCCCTTGACTTTATGTGCTTTTTGGTAAGTACTTCCTTTAGTCAAATGGAGTTTACTACCTGTTGCTAAAGCTTAATAGTGCATTTTTGTAGCTACATATCCTAGTCATGACTTGCAATCTTTATTATTTTCTTTCCAAGTCTCAGTACAGAGATAAAATACTTCCAGGAACGTGTTTTTGAGTGTTAAACACCTTGAAGCACTTATGTAACTTTGTAGCTGTGGTGTAAATAAAGGGACTGAAGGTGACATGCACTGTTTGCTTTGTGATTCTAGGGGCTGCTGTTTGTGTTCTCCTTCTTGAGAAAAGTAGCATGGGACTATGGGCGCCTCGCTCTGGTGACTGACGCTGACAGGTAATACCAACACATTGGTCCTCCAGACTGGGCCAGTCCAGTGCCAAGTCTTTCTGACTAACTTGTCAGGAACCATGTAAAGCAAAACCATTTTGTCCAGCATGCACAGATATATGAGCTATGGCTGAAATTAGTTTTGTTAGCATAATTTCTTCATGAATATTACAAATACTCAATATACTAATGGTTAATTAATGGTTAATATTGGGTAGAAATCATCATCCAGAGTTCACTGTTTGACACAAAAGCTAAATATTTCTCAGATATTTTTTTAGAATGTGCAATAGTTGATTATTACAGTTTCAGTTTGTAGTATGCGTTAACTTACACTTTGTCATCTTTAATTTAGTTGTTGTGTTCTGTGGTGAATGCTGTAAGAGAACTTTACCACACTGTCATCTTTATTATTGGTCCTTATCTGATGTTGGGCTGGGAAATAGGCTTGTAATGTTGGTAAAGACAGCACTTTATATAGACCCAGTTAAGCAGGCAGCAAGTCAGAAACAGTCTGGATTCAAAGCCAGTATGGGTTATTGAATGTGATTGGCATACACAGAATGTATGTTGATCTACTGGCAAAAAAAATGTGACAAAAGCCTAACATCAGTTCAAGAATACACAAATGGTATTTGGTGAATAACACTGAATGCAAGCTTAACTTGTTTGTTTCCCAAAAAAATCCTCAGTACTAGGGCGCTTTTAAATTTGAAGTTCAGGGGATTTATTAGGTTTCGGACTGAGCCCTAAATACATCAAAAATGCTTTATTATGATTTTAAACATTTCTAATGAACCATTGCCTTGGTATGCATTTTTAGAACAAGGGAATTATGTTATGCTACATACACACGTGGACAAAATTGTTGGTACCCCTCAGTTAAAGAAGGAAAAACCCACAATTCTCACTGAAATCACTTGAAACTCACAAAAGTAACAATAAATAAAAATTTATTGAAAATCAAATAATCAAAATCAGCCATCACTTTTGAATTGTTGATTAACATAATTATTTAAAAAAACAAACTAATGAAATAGGGCTGGACAAAAATGATGGTACCCATAACTTAATATTTTGTTGCACAACCTTTTGAGGCAATCACTGCAATTAAACGATTTCTGTATTTGTCAATGAGCGTTCTGCAGCTGTCAACAGGTATTTTGGCCCACTCCTCATGAGCAAACAGCTCCAGTTGTCTCAGGTTTGATGGGTGTCTTCTCCAAATGGCATGTTTCAGCTCCTTCCACATATGTTCAATGGGATTCAGATCTGGGCTCATAGAAGGTCACTTTAGAATAGTCCAACGCTTTTCTCTCAGCCATTCTTGGGTGTTTTTGGCTGTGTGTTTTGGATCGTTGTCCTGTTGGAAGACCCATGACCTGCGACTGAGACCAAGCTTTCTGACACTAGGCAGCACATTTCTCTCCAGAATGCCTTGATAGTCTTCAGATTTCATCGTACCTTGCACACTTTCAAGACACCCTGTGCCAGATGCAGCAAAGCAGCCCCAAAACATTACTGAGTCTCCTCCATGTTTCACTGTAGGGACAGTGTTCTTTTCTTCGTATGCTTGGTTTTTGAGTCTATGAACATAGAGTTGATGTGCCTTACCAAAAAGCTCCAGTTTGGTCTCATCTGTCCAAAGGACATTCTCCCAGAAGCTTTGTGGCTTGTCAACATGCATTTTTGCAAATTCCAGTCTGGCTTTTTTATGAGTTTTTTTCAGCAGTGGTGTCCTCCTTGGTCGTCTCCCATGAAGTCCACTTTGGCTCAAACAACGACGAATGGTGCGATCTGACACTGATGTACCTTGGCCTTGGAGTTCACCTTTAATTTCTTTGGAGGTTGCTCTGGGCTCTTTGGATACAATTCGAACGATCCGTCTCTTCAATTTGTCATCAATTTTCCTCTTGCGGCCACGTCCAGGGAGGTTGGCTACTGTCCCGTGGGTCTTGAACTTCTGAATAATATGAGCCACTGTTGTCACAGGAACTTCAAGCTGTTTAGAGATGGTCTTATAGCCTTTACCTTTAAGATGTTTGTCTATAATTTTTTTTCGGATGTCCTGGGACAATTCTCTCCTTCGCTTTCTGTTGTCCATGTTCAGTGTGGTACACACCTTTTCACCAAACAGCAGGGTGACTACTTGTCTCCCTTTAAATAGGCAGACTGACTGATTATGAGTTTGGAAACACCTGTGATGTCAATTAAATGACACACCTGAGTTAATCATGTCACTCTGGTCAAATAGTTTTCAATCTTTTATAGAGGTACCATCATTTTTGTCCAGGCCTGTTTCATTAGTTTGTTTTTTTAAATAATTATGTTAATCAACAATTCAAAAGTAATGGCTGTTTTTGATTATTTAATTTTCAATAAATTTTTATTTATTGTTACTTTTGTGAGTTTCAAGTGATTTCAGTGAGAATTGTGGGTTTTTCCTTCTTTAACTGAGGGGTACCAACAATTTTGTCCACGTGTGTATTTTGACTATTTATCACTGACACTTGCGTTTACTTATACATAATATTAGCAATTATAAATGCATAAATGAGAAAATTGACTGTGACAAACAACTAGTCAGAATTTTATCACAGAAAACATTCAGTAAGGAGTCTGAAAAGGCAGACAGAAGAACTGCTGCTACGGTTTGAAGTAACGTTATCACGAGAGGCTTGTTGGTTGTCATGGGTGCTAAAAGTTTGGGATATTGCCAGACTTTGGCGCTCTGAATACACAGTAGGATGGTAACGCTGCCTTTCAAAAGGATTTTTTTAAACTCTCTGATAGTGTTTGACTTATTTTTGCAACAATTTCTCCATCTTGCGAAGATGCCAGAATCTTGTTATGATTGCTTAATTTAACTTTTCTAGCTGGTGGTCCTTATTGATTTGCCTTCCCAGAACAGATTTTATCAGTGTTTGATGTCATGATGTTAAAATCTCTGAGGTTTGGGTTTATTTTTCCAACAGCAGCAGACGTCACAAGGATGGTCCAGACAGGAAATCAGTGTCAGCAGTTGTCCTTTTAATGGCAACAATGCACTTTGACTTTGTCATGCTTTGTCAGTTTTTCCAGGGTTTGCTCAGTTTGAGATAGAGGCTAGACTGCTGACAGAATAAATCTGAAAATGAGGAATAAGGCACAAATTATTTGGAACTATTTTCCAATACAATTATCCCCTTAGATCCATTTCCTACACCACTTCAAAGCCGCAATCTGCATCTAAGCCCCACAGACTGGAGCTTGTATGATATGCTGCCAGATTTATCGAGAAAATTTGAAACTGGTGTCTGCACACTGATTTAATAATGAGAACAGTTGTGGAAGTAGCCAAAGAGATGCCTGTGAACAAGGACTGATCCCACTGCTCCTTTTAAACTCCTACACCATGAAGTGAACTGATCAAGTTGGCGAAATACAGAGATCAGACGACGCTCCAGACGTCTTTGACTGTGAACCCTGGAACAGTTCAAGACACAGTGCTCCATTACCTACTTCCCCCTGCTGCGTTTGTGTGATGTTGCTGTTACACTATTTTTTCAGCTGCATGTGAGCAGAGAATGGGGTTGCAGCGCGGTGGGAGGATGGGAGGGGGTGGCAGCATGGGACACTTTTGTAACAGACAAGAAATGTAGTTTGTTGTCTCATGACTCTGACTCGAGATCACTGTCTGTTAATTATTCTAAAACTTGGGAATAGTGAATGCAACCCTATTGAGAAACTCGTACTATCAGAAATGGGTTATACATGTGATGTTTGTGTTGTTAAAGCTACATAAGGCATGACACACACAATAAATGGAAAGGACATAAATGTATTTATGTGGATGGATAATGTATACCAGAATGAATGGAAACCTTCATTGGTATGCTTGTGGTGTAATATGCTTCCCCAGATTGTCTCAGAAGCAGCACCCTTTCTGGCCAATAGGGTCATTTCCTCTTCACTAAGCTGAATGGATTTGTTTTGCTTATTTTTTTTTTTCAGCAGACGAATGGATCAACGATACACTCGCCTAGATGATCGGGAATAGTATGTTATCTCTCCATATCCTAAAGTCACTTCCTTTTTCTTCTCTTCTTGCCCCCTTTCTGTAGTTAACCCAACTCATAACTCGTGTTGTCCATTCTGCCCAGGCCGCAGTGGGTTTCAGCCTGTTTTTCACTCTTGACGGTTGCGTTTTTTCCTCCTCCAGGCATTTCCCAGTGCCAGGCTCCTAATTATTCTCCCTCTACTTGTCACTCTTGTACTTCTGCTGTTGGGTGTCCCTGTCCTCTCTCACCGTCCTAATCAGATCTGTGTGTGCTAATCTGTGTATTGACCTCTTTATGAAGCTTGGACTTCTTCTGTGTGAGCGCGCCGCATGAGCCACACAGACAGGATGCTTACAGGGAGAGGTAATACTTCCCTGATCTGTGGTTGTTCATAGACAGGCCCTAACATGGCGTAGCTACAGTATATCCTGTCTTCTAGAGCCGAGATGAAATATTCCGTCTTCTTACAGGAATGTGGGAGAGGAGCACTGACTATCACGGCCTCAGGCTCTCTCCTCATTCCGTTAGAGATTTCTTAGAGCCCAGAGTGACGTCATTCTTACGTGTCGAACTGAACACCGAACCACTGTTGGGATTCCAGCAGAGCTTGGGTTCTCTTCATGTTTTGCAATTGTGTGTAATTTGAACTGTCGTGACCTCCTAAGGGAGTGCAATCAAATTTGTATATAGTAAATATGAAGGCGTTGACAGTGTGTAAAGTCAAAGAGAACCCGTGGCTCTGCTGGAAAAACGCTATAAATATGCCTCTTGATCATCATTGAGCTCCTGTTGTTTCCTCTGTGAATGCTCCTTTCAGCAGAGCTTTGCCTTCTAATGTGTTATTGCTACCTTTCCTCTGACAGTGATGATGTACTCCACCTATCTGAAGTAGGCTCTTAACTCCTAACGCAGCATGAAGTGCGGCTGCAGAGATTGTCGCTGTGGTTTACTAGTTTACCAAACTAAATCTCTGTGAGGGGCCAACAAAGACAATCTCTTCAGTTCATTTCAGGGCATGTGTTAGTCTGTGTGTTTTCGTGTCGTGTCGCCTTTTCCATACTGAAGGTATCCCTGTTGTCCCGAGACACAGAACTAACATCCACTTGTATGGTATGTGGTGATGCTGGGTAGTTATGTAACGTCATGCAAATGGTATTTGTTGTGTTTTCTGCATACAGTGTGGCCTCTGCTATGACATCAGACACACCTGAACGCTATGAGCGCCTCACCTCTGTTTCCAGTTCTGTGGACATAGAGCAGAGAGACACCGTAAGTAAAATGTAGATGTTTGAAGATGAACCATGGTTTTCCTTCAACCAAATCAAACTGTATGTATGTGAAAGCTGGTACAACACCTTCAGCTCTGTGGTCTCTTTTTATTTTATTTATTTTAGGGTTTCTGCTCCTGGCTAACCGCTATCTTCCGCATCAAGTGAGTCTTCCTGCTCACATTATGCTAGAAATAAGAAAGTTGGAGTAGCACTGAGGAGTTTTGAAAATAGTTTTTCGCTGGTTTGAATGAATCTTAAGTAGTTGTCTTTGTTGCTGCATTCTTTCTGAAGGGATGAAGAGATAAGGGAGAAGTGTGGTGAGGATGCAGTGCATTACTTGTCCTTTCAGCGCCACATCATCGGCCTGCTGGTAGTGGTGGGCGTTCTCTCCGTGGGCATCATCTTGCCCGTTAACTTCTCGGGAAACCTACTAGGTGAGCTGACTGGAATTTACTGTAAGACGATACTTGGAAGTTTTTAAATTTCTCTTACAATAGTAATAAATATAAATATAAATAAAAATCTCAGTCTTACCATCAGTGTTTGAGTGGGGGAGACTTCTTGGTTTGTTCTTGCTGGTTCATTTGTTAATTTTTTGTTTTCTTTCCTCTGACTGCCTTCCTGTAAACAGTATATAAGCCATTGCAATCCTCTCTAACATGTCAAACCAAAACTAAAAAGTTTTCCTAAACATATAAAGAACTATATAAACCACTGCACTATGCTTTTATTCAGACAAAATAAAATGCCATTATATATGATGTAACAGTTATACTTTTGATAAATTTGAGAATCTGTACATACAATAAAAACTTCAATTTCCTTTTCTCTTTTGTGACTAAATGCTTTGACATGGAGCTTTGCGCTGTGCTCCTGCTGGCAGCTACATATAAGTTCCATACTGCTGCAGAGTAATGCTGTGGGCTATCAACACAACAAACTATTCATTCATTAATGTTGGGATATTCACTGGCTATACTGCCAATCAATTGCTATTTTTACACTCTGAGCTGCAAGTGTGCAGGACCTCTTTGAAGTACGTCGTACTTCAAAGTTAAAGCATGCTGTGCATTTTGTGTTGTAAAAGTGAAATTACTCTTACTAAATGCTCTTTTTCAGCTCTGACAATTTAAGCCATGTTCCACATTCCCAGCTGCATTATGTGCAGGGCAATGCAGGGGCAGCCTTTCAAACAACTGATTGTCTTGCTTCTTTTATTTTTTTTTCTACAGAAAACAATGCCTATAGTTTTGGGCGAACCACTATAGCAAATCTGGATGCAGAGTGAGTAATTCCTTTCCTCAGTGTAAATGATACTTTTAAGAATTATGTTGAGTCTTCACTTTCTGACACTATAACTGAAACATTTTTGCCCTTCATTACCCAAGTAATGCACTACTGTGGCTGCACACCATCTTCGCATTTCTCTACCTGTTGCTGACGGTGTACAGCATGAGACGGCACACGTCCAAGATGCACTACAAGGAGGATGACCTGGTGGGTGGCACGTTTTCAGAAAAAGGCTGTTTAAATGCTCTTTTTATGCACATGGGAGTGTATGTTGTTGCTCATTACTTCTTCCTGTCATCTCATTTCTATGCAGGTGAAACGCACTTTATTTGTTAATGGAATCTCCAGATATGCAGAGGAGACTGAATTAAAGCAACACTTTGAGTAAGTATTCCTCAGGCTCTTTTTCACTGATGTCTTGGCTCCACAGTTAGTGGCTCACGCTTAAATCTGTCTGCTTTTGCAAATGGTACACTGCTCTGTCGACATGGCAGTAAGCTGTTCATTAACTATATTAAGGTATATGAGAGCCATGCTTTTCCTGTTAAAACATCTGTCTTGCCCAGGTCCTTATGGCTGGGATCAGACAATGGCAGGCCTATATGTGTAATTGTCTGTAATAGAAGCCAGATGAGCAGAATTAAGCAAGTCATGTGTCAAGATGGTCTCAGACTGAGGAGGGGATGTTTGCTGCTCAGACAAATAGTATTAATCACAGTTCTATATTTGCCCCAGCTCTGCAAAAACGTCTCCACACTTGAGAATAGATGATTTCCCTCATGGGATTAATTAAGTATAATCAAATAATATAATCGCAATAAAATCGAGAAAAGAAAAGCATTCTTCTGTGAGGGATTTGTACGTAACGTATGTGGGGAATTTCTCCTTTTATCAATCTCGTTCAATCTTTCCCTCCTCGCCCTTCTTTCATAGGCAGGCATATGAAAACTGCATTGTACTTGAAGCTCGCATCTGTTACAACGTGGCCAGGCTGATGTATCTCAACTCTGAAAGGTAACGGTGTTTCAGCTCACAGAAGAGTGTGCATTTGCCCAGTTGTAGCACTTTGGGACATGTTTGACGGGCTCCAAATAGACCGTTTCCCGTATGACACATCTGATGTTTCGTATGCAGGAAGAAGGCGGAGCGCAGCAAGAAATTCTTTGTCGACCTGCAAACCAAGGAGCATGTTACCACCATGATCAACCCAAAGCCCTGTGGACACCTTTGCTGTTGCATCATAAAAGGCTGTGAACAGGTAGGAGTGACATAGTAACCTCAAAACAACACTGTTGTTTACAAGCTGATAAATGAAGTGTTTTGAGAAGAAGATAAGGAAGTAACATAGAACTACCCCTCTAATAGCCTCCAAAACCATATATTATTACAACTACCCCTCTAATAGCCTCCAAAACCATATATTATTACAACTACCCCTCTAATAGCCTCCAAAACCATATATTATTACATCTCGGCACAATTTTGCTTTCTGTGTTTTAGTCACAGTGCCACTTGTGCTGATTGTTACATTTATTGCTTTGGCTGTTAAAGTCCATTCAGTTTTGCATTACTGAGAATGAACAATTATCTTATATTTAGGAGTAAGGTCATGTGCCATGGTAAATAGTTGCATGAGGAAAACAGATTTGTGTAATTATAATAGCTTTGCAAATGGAAAAAAAATAGGATTCATTTTGATTAATTGAATCTGGCTATAACTGTAGCCATAGCAATTGATTAGGTTGTTTTGTTTTGTCTGTGCAACCATCCAAAGAACAAGAATTACAATAGTGACATCACAGTTACATCTAAAATTGCATCTTTACGATCTAATTTACATCATTGCAGATTAATTCATTTAGAAAAGCTAAAAAAGAACAAAATAAACAACCTTGCAATTGATAAAACTAGTAACTTTTCTAGTTCATGGTTGGTATCTAGGTTTCACATTATCTAACTTGTGATATACTTAGTTTTCTAAGATATTTTGCTAGCCTGGTAGAAAGCAATACATGCCCATAATAATAACTAAATGTAATAAATGCATAACAGTGAGTCAGTAATCTCACAAAAAAATCGATAAAGTAAAAACACTGTATAATCTGACTATTTTTTTGTCCTTATTAGGAAGAGGCTGTAAGCTACTATACCAAGCTGGAGGCACAATTAAAAGATGACTACAGGAAGGAGAGGGAGAAGGTTAACAGGAAGCCTTTGGGGATGGCCTTCGTCACCTTCCAGAATGAGTCCATGACTGCCATGTATGTACATTTACACATGATAAAACAAGTGAACATGTGTCTGTGAAGCTGTTTATGGACTCTATGACTATGAATTCTACTGTGTTTTACCCAGCTAATATCTGTGCTATGTTTGGATGTTTGTCTGTGGTCAGAATTTTAAAGGACTTTAATGCTTGCAAGTGTCAGGGCTGTCACTGTCGACGCGAGCCCAAGAGCTCTCAGTTCAGCTCCAAGCTGCACACACACAACTGGACTGTCAGCTACGCCCCTGATCCACAAAATGTTTACTGGTAAGAACACATTTAAGCCACCTGTTAAACAATGGATACATTTTGGCAGAATGAAAGTAGTAAAAACCTATAACTATAATGCTTTTACTTAGACTGCAGTTCATTTTCAAAAGACTTTTTCACTCCAGATGATATATTAGTTTTTGAGCTGCAGTATCAGTTTACTGGCCAGCTGTGTCCAGAGCTGCGGGTCATCACACTGTGTCCATCTAACCGCTGCATAACCTTCATCCCACAGGGAGCATCTGTCAGTGGGAGGATTCTCCTGGTGGCTCCGCTGCTTGATCATCAACATTGTCCTCTTCCTCCTCCTCTTCTTCCTCACAACCCCAGCTATCATCATCTCCACCATGGACAAGTTCAATGTGACCAAGCCAGTGGAATACCTAAATGTTAGTGTTCAAAACTGTAATGTCGTCATTAGTCTCCCATCAGTTATCAGGGAGAGTAGATAAGCCTAAGAACCTTTTTTGTCAGTAGTATTACTGAAACGGATTGCAACAGAGTGGAGAAAGGATAAGTTTAAACAGCATTTCTGAGCCATAAAAAGTATGCATGGTGATGCAGCGTACACAGGAGTCGATGTCTTTACACAAACATGTCAGTGTCTCTCTGATCTGCTTTCCAGAATCCAATCATCACCCAGTTCTTCCCCACCCTCCTTCTGTGGTCGTTCTCTGCCTTACTTCCTACTATTGTCTACTACTCTGCCTTCTTTGAAGCCCACTGGACCCGGTATGGTTTACTTTTCCCATCATCAGTAGGACTGTTGTTTTCATTCTCATTTGAAATGTAAAAGTTTTTAGTGCATTGCATCAGTTGTATAACGTGTGAATATTCCATTTGATCATACAGGTCAGGAGAGAACAGGACCACAATGCATAAATGCTACACTTTCTTGATCTTTATGGTCTTGCTACTGCCCTCTCTAGGACTCAGCAGGTATGACATGTTTTTTAACTAAACGTGGCAATACAGTGAAATGTACAGCTCAAGCATGATTTTTTTTTTCTTTGTCAACCTAATATTTTATTTAAGCTGATTGTTTTTCTTGCATTTTTGCAGCTTGGATGTTTTCTTCCGCTGGCTTTTTGACAAAAGATTCTTGGCAGATGCTAAAGTGAGATTTGAGTAAGTAACATATTTAGATTTTTTTTTTTTTTTAAATAAAGCACTGTGGCAGAGCATAATGCAATGTGTATGTTGTAAATACACAGCATGAATGGTTAATAAGAATTTTTTTGGTACTTTAACTAGTTTACCGTAATGTATTTTGATGAATCCATTTTTAACACTGAACTCAACCTTTGGACTCATCGGCTTCTGTAATGATGAACTTTCAAAGGTTTCTGAGTCTGACTCCAGTCTTTAATGATACTGACCTTTATCTTTTCTCTCTAGGTGTGTTTTCCTTCCTGACAATGGAGCCTTCTTTGTAAACTATGTCATTGCGTCTGCATTCATTGGTAACGCCATGGACCTGCTGAGGATCCCTGGTTTACTGATGTACATGATCCGCCTCTGCCTGGCTCGCTCTGCAGCTGAACGGAGGAACGTCAAAAGGGTTAGTGGGGTTCCTGCTTAAGCCCCTGTGAATTATATTAGTTTGATTCTTCATAGCTCGGTATAATCAGTGTGTTACATGAACATCTGTCCTGTAACTAAATAGAGAGTCAAGTAGCTGCTGTTACATCTTATGTCTCAATATTTGCATCTTTTCTCGAGTTCGTTATTGTAACAGTCTGTTCTGTTTTTGCTTTGTTTTATGTCTGCACTGTCTGTCTAGTGTATGTCAGGAGTATCAAATGATAGAAACTACACAATCTGTCCATTTTGTGTGGGCTTCACTGTTAAATTGAAGAAATCATTTTCGCTTACTTACATGTGGCTTAACAGTGTTTCAGTGTGTATCTACTTAGTGCTTTTCTCTGACAAAAACCCTAGCAGGGAGTTGGGGAGTGCTTCATCAAAAAAAAGCACAGAAGTGAAGCGCATGGGTTTGTTTCTATGACAACGATATCTTGACAACACATCACCACTCTGCCTGTCGTTAGAACAGACTGGCATCATCCTTTGCTTTCATAATTACTGTGTGACATATGATACATGTCTGGATCGATATACACAGTCACAAGCTCCTACTCCATATTCTTGGACACCAGCACCTCTCTGAAGGGTTCAGATATTTTTGACGAGAAGGCAAAATGCTCTGAAAATAGATGTTGGTTGCGCTGTTTTACTTTGGGTCACTGTCTGTGGCCACATATGAACTAAAAAGCGGAAATAACACAATGAGGACACTTATCCTCTACTGCATTTTATAGGCAAACAGCTAGTCAAAGAAAGAACATACTACATAACACCATAACAGTTTTGACATTTTTTATATGGTGTCTTTGCAGCACCAAGCCTATGAGTTTCAGTTCGGGGCAGCTTATGCCTGGATGATGTGTGTCTTCACCGTGGTTATGACCTACAGCATCACCTGCCCAATTATTGTCCCTTTCGGTGAGTTCTGCTGTTTAATAGCCCCGCTGGCGTACTGCTGTTTTGCATCAAGATAGTGATTATTAGATGACTGCAGGGGAAACACTGCTTCTGCTCTTCATACAGAAGCTTATCGACAGGCCTAATTGGATTAGTTCCACTGACTGTCGTGTCTGTCTTCTGCAGGGCTGATGTACATGCTGCTGAAACACCTAGCGGACAGGTACAACATGTACTATGCTTATCTGCCATCCAAACTGGACAAGAAGATCCATTCAGGAGCCGTCAACCAAGTGGTGGCTGCTCCGATTCTCTGCCTTTTTTGGCTTTTGTTCTTCTCCACTGTTCGCTCGGGTAAGAAGAGGGCTCCATCTGCAGGCCACTGATGTCCTTACACATGCTTAGATTTTTTTTTATCTCCTACTTCTCTCTAAATGGCGATGACGTACAAATGCCTGTTCAACAAATATCCCTCCGCTTTCTCCCCCTCAGGGTTTTCAGCTGCCACATCCATGTTTACATTTGTGGTTTTGATCATCACAATTATCATTTGCCTCTCTCACGTCTGCTTTGGACATTTTAAATATCTAAGCGCCCACAACTACAAGGTACATAGTCACCTTTTTCTGCATTTCACTGAGTTTAATTTTTCTAATTCTCCCCACCAGTGTTTTAGACTAGCTTATATTCAGCTTCTTCTGGTAAATATGTGTTTCCTGTACCAGATTGACTCCCAAGAGGTGGACGGAATGGAAAATGGACAGCCAGTGTGCACTTCTGCTGCCAACAAGGCAGCGGTATGTATTTTTATTTGTTATCAGTGTGTGCCTCAGACCTATCAGGTTAAATATGGAAGATTGGGAAGAGTCAGCTCCTTTTTATTGCTCTTACTCTGCCATCCTTTTAAGGCAAAGTGAAGGTTTTGAATTCCACCCCTAAATCCTTCGTTGGAGAAAACTTTTACCGTACCGAGTTCAGAGTCCTTTTGTGGAAAGTATTCCTTGTCCTTGAGTTTTGCAGAGTTTGATCTTAGTGATTGGGATAGTTAGAAGAGACAGTAAAATGTTTAGCCATTATCAAAGCAAGGTTTTCCTCTTGGTGCGAACATTGGTTCACTGTTCACCCTGATGACGTAGAAGACTGGGTCGTTTGATTGACATCTCCGAAATGTCAGTTGCAAATTTTGGCGTCATGTTGCTGTCTGATTGTTTAGTAAAGTTGCAAAGAATGACAAGTCACCTTTGCAACCTTCACCATATCTCAGCTACAGGAATATTTTGTAAAGAGGATCTTGTTTTGACGATGTATGAAAGCTGCGTTGCTTTGCTTTTAGTGGCGGTACACGTGTTTGATTTGTTCGTAGTCAAAGAGCGATAATAACCATAAAAGCCTTGGTCTTGCAAATATGTTAACTGTTAAAAAACATCTCTTTACAGTAAACTGGACATGAACATAATAATTTTATTGTAAAAGGCGTCTTTGAAGCAAACTGTTATTCAGTGTTCATGGAAATGGGCTCTACTCTATGAAAGAATGCTGCTATGAAACAGTATCAGCAACAATAAATAATGGCCACCAGAAAATTGGTAATCAAAAATGCAGAGCATGTTATATTCTATAGAAATAACCCTTTTTAGTAAGAGGCACTTTTTGGAAACTTACAGATATCAGACTTTAACATTCTGTTTTATTTAATTCTCTCCCCTACAGCAAATGTACATCGCTCAGGTACTTCAAGACCCAAATTCAGAGGAGGGTGGGTCAGGCAGTGGCGAGGACGATGGCCAGGGGTCCTCGCAGGACGAGGAAATAATCAATGTCGAAAATGGCCTGAATGAGGACTTCCAGTCTGGCGAGGACAGCCTCATTGATAATGAAGTCCGGCACTGATATTGTCTGGAACAGAAAAATGAACACTAAGTTTAACCTGAGGAGTGCACTGAATATGTGAATTTAACGAGGAACTGAACCAACAGTTCTCCAAAGCATCTCAACCTCCATCGAGGGACTTGACACTAACATAAGCACACTGTCTACTAAGGATCTAATGGACTGTCGCTCAAGAACTCTTGCATTTCCTTCATTTGGTCTCACCCAACTACATCTTCTGTGTACCTGCAGAGGGAATCTCATCTGTCAATGCAAGGGTAACAAACATCCATCTGCCTCCACATAGCTGAGGCACACCCCAAACACTACACATGGACCAATGACAGAAGACACTAATGCACAAATGAAGATTTTTATGCCTTGTCCTGTGAGGGGAATGACGTTCTGTCTGTATTTCCTTAACATTATTGCACTTGAAAAAGAAGACGTGTAAGCTCAAGTTCCAGAAAGGTACTGCAGTATGGCATGCAAGTTGAAAGGGTAGAGGGATTTTCCCATAGTCCTTTGCCAGTAACTCTTAATCATCTGCACTAGATGCTTCCCCTGAATAAGCAGCATATGAGAGGAGTTCCCATGCCAGCAGATAGCTTGTTCTGTGCAGATTTGATGATCTCAAATGGTTCTTCCAATTCCATAGAAGCCTTTAAAAAAAAAAAAATACAAAAACGGAAAAAAATGCTACTGACACTCCTGGAAGCTTTGACACTGTACAGCTACAGATCTGGATTTGTAAAATAGCCTTTTTTGACATGGTATTTATTTGTAGGCATGGGATTTTAAATGCTATCCAGCTTGATAAACCCCTAAACTGTGGAAAAAGGTAATTCATATCTTGGCACACTACATTGATGGTGGTCTTATTAGCATCCAGTCCCTGAGCCTCTGCTGGGACTACTGTTGGACTGCTGCTACTGATGCTGCCCCCTCAAGGGGAAAATCCTTGCACAGCTGCTGCAGGAGGACCTGAGGCTGAGGGCCTGTGGATCCTTTTGTGTTGCTCAGAGGAAAGAGAGAAGGGCCTTTTTTGGTTTTCCTGGGTCAGTTTCAGATGACACTCATTGTGACTGGTTCTTTCTCTGTTGGTCTCATTTATATCTTTTTATTAATATGTTTACGTCTGTATGTACAGATTGTGAAGTTAGCATTCAGTTTAGATTACTGATAGTTTTATGAATAGAAAAATTATTTTCGTGTCACTCAGACATTTTTCAGTCCGTCTTCAACCTTTCGTAGACGCTTCATGTAAGTAGCAGACTGTTCAAGTGGTCATCCAGAATTGTTACAGTTTCCCGATTGCCTCCATGGCGAGCTGTAAATTGTTTTAACTGAAATTGAGCAATTTTGGCGATGGCTTGCTAAATCAGAGTTGAGCAGTTTCAGTGGGAGAGGTTTAGAGCTATTTATCGCCATGCTCATCTTCAACTTGAAAGGAAAATCTGTCAATTCTTACGCTTCTTCAGTTGTTATGATGTAATTAAGTTTAACCCCATGACAGTACATTCCATATGCAGATCCGGGAGTCACACACTGAAACTCAAACTTGATCATAAAACACGTAGATTAAATGTTTACCATATTCCAGATCTGCCTCAGCCATGTGAAGCAGCTTCTTGTCAGACTAAAATATCTACTTTAACAAAAGACCAAGTAACTAATAATAATGTGAAATGCACACTGTACTGACCTTACTCAGGATTTACTGTATCTAGCTCCTCGTTTTTTTTTTTTAAATCATTTTTTTTCTTCCCCATTGAACATAAAGAAGATTTTTGGTAAAGCAAGGCAAAGTACCACTACTGTGTACCAGTTGTTATTGTTGGACCATAATAGGAAAACGTGTTACCCAGCTGCTTGGAGAACCAATGTGGGAAATGTGCACTAATCTTGCCTTCACTTATATGACTGACAGAGAAGGGCACGTCCTCCGTAGGTGTGATGACAACAATGGTGAACCTGAAATGTTTTCATACTTTGTCCATCAGTTTTTTAGCGCCGCATCAGAGTCCTAGCATTATGGTACAAACCAGAGAATTGTTCAACACCGTTGAGTCTGGTGCTCTTCTAGTCATGATAAGGTGATTTTATTTTTTTATACCTCTTCATTTTTATACCTCTGAAATGTCTTGAAATCTCTGAATGTGTCCTGTCAGAATAACATACTGTCCAGCCCTGAGGGACATACTTTAAAATCTCAGCTTGTCTAACGACTTCTTCGGTTCTTAAGCTCTGAATGTAGATTAATTTCACAACTTTTGCTAAGATAAAAGTGGCCTAAGCAGCGGCGTGATGGCTGTATTTGAACAGCTTCAAAAGAACGGGTCACTTGCAAAACCAGAAATTGAAAGTTTTCTACTGTAACTGTCCAGTCCGATGTCATGTCATGGCATTTCATTTCAGTAAAGATCCACGTCTGTCATTCTCATTGTTGCAATGATGTCTGGTAGTCTTTTGCTAATTCCAAGACTCAGTAATGATTTAGTTTTACTTTAGATCATCTTCATAAGATCTGTACAGACAACCAGACACACTGGATTGTTTTTGTAAACTGCCAAGCTCTAATAGATGTTTTCAGCTCGTTTCTACCATGTATCCAGAATGGGTAGTAAAATGTCTCTGCGTCTCAAAACTGTGCACAATTAGAATGTGCTTCTGTGTGCTTTGCCTTTTCTAGGTTTAGATTTTTCTAGATAGGAAGGTAACAATAGCAGTTCTCAGCAGTTGACCGTCTCATTTTCTCATTCTTTCCAAAGGGCCGTCTGTATCACGGATATATACTGTTTATATCTGTACCTCCCCTGAGCTCTTTCAACAATAAACCTGTATTTGATCAAGTCTGTTGTCAAGGAGGGTTTCTGTTTAATAACCATCCCCTGTTGTTCTTTCACCAATTCTTTCTCTGAACTCTTATATTTAGTTTAATATCTGCTGACCTGTCGCTCTGTATGCATGTGGTGCCACTAAAGCCATGCAGCTGCAGTTGGCATCGCATGCATGCATTCATGTGATGATGCAGAGATACGTTTCTATACTTTCTCCTGATTTACCGTCCAGCCTAGTTCACACTACATGCAGCTAACAGAACATAGAATAAAACTGGTAAGATAATCCTTTATTCCCACGTCAGGCGAAATTTCCAGTGTTAGAGCAGCAAACATCTTTCAGAGCAGCACCAACCATATGTACAGTAATAATAATTATATCTACAATATATACAAGAATGAAAAATGAATAAATATAGTATTACTACACTATAAGTGACATCAGCATAAAATGGCTTGTGGCGTAAATGTAACTGTAAAAGTGCAAGAAATGCCAGCAGTGCAAGGAATTGTGTAGATTTTACCGTGGTTTAAGATGATATGATATAGTCCCGTTTATGTTAACATCAGCCAGTGATGCTGATGTTGTACAATCTTACAACAGATGGAATGAATGACGTGTGATAGCGCTTCTTCTTGCAGGGTGGGTGTCTCAGTCTGCTGCTGAAGGAGCTGCTTAGAGACCCCACAGTGACATGCAGTGGGTGAGAGGGATTGTCCGTGATGGATGTGATTTGTCTGTTGGTATTTCTCACAGAGAATATTCAGTCAAGAAAATTCATTTTACTTTGATCTTGGCAAAAACTTAAGTTATTTCTACTGATTCTTCATTATGGGACAGTGTCAGATCTAGATCCACTTCTGGAGAATCATGTTTATGTATTTTTATATATTTTGTCATCTATCTTTTATGCAAGCATGCAGAGTCTGATGAAGAAAACCTGAGATGAGAAAGCTGATAACCATCATCGGGATACCCATTACCTATAACTGGGCTTTTAGGTTTCATTGTGCCAACAAACAGGAAAGCCTGATTATGTCAATAATACTAATACTAAGTAATTAATACAAATCAAGAAGGAAAGAAATATAGTCAGTATCCTGTTGGTTTCTTAATGACATAAAACTGTGGTAGCTCTCATCACTGTTTTCATTGTCAGTCAAATAGCTTTCTGCTGCTGGATGCATCATTCACCCCACACAAACCTGCAGCACACACATGAAAAGTGACCAGAAACACTTCTTACCTGCTCATAATGCTCTATGGCCATGGCGAAAATATTGAGAAAAATGGCAAACATGATCACTGGGCCGAAGAGGCTGCTGTCAATAGTCACTTTCAGTTTTCTCTGGAGAGGGATCCAGGCCTGAACCTGAAGGATAAGGGAGTCAGGTAAGCGATCTCTTAGTGAGGCAGCAACACTTCAACTGCAGCGAGCTGTTAACTCGTCTTACCAGAGACATTTCTCTCTATCATGTTGTCACTGGGGTGCACCGAGTAAGGATGATCAGCGGTAAGAAGACAGGACATTAATCACATTCGTTAAACATCAACATTATCGCATTTATCAGAGCCAGAATCTGAAAAAAAATTTTTTAAAAAATGAGCTATCAAATTTTTACATTTTTCAATGTTCTTTTACCTATATATTCTTTAACCTAAGTTCTTTTACCACAGCAACACTTGCCCATCTGTATTACAGTGTTTACAATAATGTAAAGTGTGATATCTGTAAAAAGTTTAAATTTTCCTTAAAACAAAATAAAATCCTGGGTTATGAAATGTTTTTTATTTAGATCTTATCCGCTTCTGAAGATCAGAGATGCAAGTAAAATTGAGAAAATTGTCAGAATGATGTTTCCAAGGTCAAGAATTAACATCAATGCTAAAACAAACAAACAAACAAAAAAAACCCTTAAGATTATTCCTTATTCATCTGTAAAGCAGCCACATGTGGTATTTATTCTCTTTGGATAACATTCATCATACATGCAGGACTTTTCCAGTTCAAATAATATGCCATTCATTTTAGTGGAGAAGATACTGCATTATTCTGGTCATGTGTTCCATTTAGATCCGTCTAACACCAAGTTAAATGTGCAACACAACAATACCTATAGGATCTATTCAGGACACATCTGCGCATCTGCAGGGTCAAACTATTACTTGGATGGATGGATGATGTATCACCTAAATAACCCTAATCCTATTTTCCTCTGAAATGTAGTGGACTGGATGGATAAGTACTTTAAAAAGGCACTTTAATGTCCACACAAGTAAATGTACTTAGTAACTATACACTACTAGTGATTGCAGTTTGTACATCGTTTTACTGTTTTCAGTGGTTCCCAAAGGAAAGTGGGACTCTGTGTCTTTCTCATTGGTTGTTAGAATCTTTTATTGCTATGTTCACTTGATGTATTTCCTTCCTACTTAGTGAGCTGTGTTGGTAAGAAACTCAATGCATTTACCCAAACGACATATTTAAATACAAATTTGAGTTGAGTGGATCCATTTCGACAACTTGATATTTCTACTGTAATACATTTAAGAGGGAAATAGAATGTTTCATACCATCCCTGTCCAGTCGGTCTTTAAAGGTAATGAATTAGATTTTGTTTTCTGACAATCATTAGAACTGATCAGGATGTCACCTCTACAAATGTATGACCTTAGAGAGTAGGATACGTTGCTGATTAACCTGCCAGTTTATAAAGAAACAGCATCACGTATAAAGCGGTTAAAACTTTCTCCCATTCAAACAGCATCATGAGCTCAACAGTAAACATTATTTATATTAGTAAAACACAGACAGAGTCCATTTTCTGGCAATATTACTTTTGTTACTTTATATGCATGTTGCTTATAATGCTTAGTTCTACCTTAGTTTGGTTGTTCATGTTAATGGAATATTTCTGTAGTTTGGTGTTTTTACTTTTGCTGCATTCAGTCCCTTTTACTTCACTCTGTTCTTTTTTGACTGTTTTATTTTATTTTTTTTGGTTAAGTTCTTAACTTTTGTTTTTGTAGTGTGAAACACAAATCTGCATCATAGACAGTCCTCGTATTTCAACTCTCTTGTTAGTTTCTGTCTGATTTTGGATTTTTGGGAAAAAAACATGAAGCAGAAAATCTCCAACAGTTTGTTGGAGTTGGAACTTGTTTTGGTAAACAATTAAAATGAGGGGGCTGCACAGTGGCATAGTGGTTAGCACTTCCGCCTTGCGGCAAGAACATCCCCGGTTCAAATCCCGGCCTGGGCTTGGGATCTTCCTGCATGGAGTTTGCATGTTCTCCCTGTGCATGCGGGGGTTTTCTCCGGGTACTCCGGCTTCCTCCCACAGTCCAAAAATATGCTGAGGTTAATTGGTTACTCTAAATTGCCCGTAGGTGTGAATGTGAGTGTGATTGTGTGTCTGAAAAACTTCCATTTGCAAAGAACCGCAGCGCAACACACAATATCTGCTGGATGTGAGAGCATGACTGCGGCTGGTAATGTCAATGTAAGGACGGATTAGGTTGTTTATGAAGATTATGGGTTTGAAACGATTACGAAACGGTACCGCTCAAAGCGATAATTGTCCGGAAATGCGAGAACATTTATGCGCGGTCTGATAATAATCTACGACGAATATTTAATGATCTGTGCAGTAATGCTGCTCCTTTATCCACTGGATCGTTAATAAAAGCTGTTCTACGCCAAAACTCGCTCGCTTACTGACTGAATGAATGAGGAAATGAAACAGCGTGTGTGGCTGAACAATATGGACGGGGATTCGTGAAACTGTCACGTCAATTTTTGTTTCGGTTTCGTGCGCACCAACACGATGTCGTCATGTTTTTCGTGCCGCTCACCACGAGCGAAACCCGCTGTGGTAATCACATCTGAAAGTGGTTTATACCTGCGGATTCACGACGATCTAAGCTGTCCATCGGCGTTTGCGGCCGCCGCTTCGGCCGCCGGACATTCTTTAAATTCCTATGCAAATTCGGCGGATTCATGACGATCTAAGCTGTCCATCTGCGTTTGCGGCCGCGGCCGCCATTGCAGCCGCCGGACATCCGGCCGCAACAGCGGCCGGATCACATCTGAAAGTGGTTTATACCGGCGGATTCATAACGATTTAAGCTGTCCATCGGCGCTTGCGGCCGCGGCTGCAGCTGGATGTCTGGCGGCCCCCGCAAGCGCCGATGGACAGCTTAAATCGTCATGAATCCGCCGAATTTGCATAGGAATTTAAAGAATGTCCGGCGGCCGAAGCGGCAGCCGCAGCGGCGGCCGCAAACGCCGATGGACAGCTTAGATCGTCATGAATCCGCCGGTATAAACCACTTTCAGATGTGATTACCACAGCGGGTTTCGCTTGTGGTGAGCGGCACGAAAAACATGACGACATCGTGTTGGTGCGCACGAAACCGAAACAAAAACTGACGTGACAGTTTCACGAATCCCCGTGAGACCGGGCTAGGCTGAAAGAGGGCGGAGACAGAGAGAAACTCGAGGTTTTCTCAGATAAACCTGCTGCCGACCAGGTTAGAGTCATAGAGTCTGTTACTGCGGTAACTGACCGAGAGTTGAAGTTACCCCTCTTTGTGAAACAGGCTCAAGTTACCCCGCATTCCCTGGTTAGAGTTACCTCGCTTCGTGAAATGGAAAACTCTGAGTTTCCCTCATTTCAGGGTTAAGAAACTTAGAGTTTTCACTAAACCTGCTTCGTGAAATAGGCCCCTGGGCCCTTCAGACACCAACACCACGCTGCTGTTCAAGACTGTGACGACAAACACTGGCAATACATACGACAAAGATACAGGTACGACTCACCTGGACAACTCAGGTCATCAGAGGTGATTTGATTTTAAAGGTTCCATACACTGATTTGTAGTTGCTATAAACTTGGAGGATATGAAGATATCCATTCTGTCATTCCTTAAGACCCCCCACAACTAGATATCCTCCTAGCTTTGTAGGTGAGTCATTGAGAAGGAGCAGCTGCCTCTCAGTCCACCAGGTTTATTTATTTTCTAGAGCTGCTTCTGCTAACTTTAAAATGTCTCAGCTGTCAACAAAACACATCAAATGTTCTGCTGCTGGCTACAAGAGTGAACACAAGAGTCTTCATACAGTTCCAGCATCTGAGTGCAGGTTACTGTGTGTCCACATGGGGGAACTGCAAGACAGACTGTTCAACTTTGTTTTATCAGTCTATCAAAGTTGACTTAGTATCTTTAGATGGAGATGACTAAATGCTGGAGAACTACAAAACATATATTTTGAAGGAGATACTTCCACTGCAGTCCGTGTGATGGATTTAACTCCTCAAAAAGACAAAAATCAAAACATCATTGAACGTCCAGAAGCCTGGAGGTCGGTGGCTGAAGGACCAGGGGTTGGCGAGCCGGGGGGTGCAGTTCTCGGTGTCCGACACTGGGTGCTGCTTGTGAGGGAAGTGCTGCTGCTGCTGCTGCTGTGGTGCAGAAAGGAGGGAGACGGAGGTGCGACGTGGAAAGGCAGAGCGGCTCTCAGGTCCTCTGAGTGAAACAAATGAAATCCAGCGACACAATGAGAGCAGACGGTCCGCTTTCAGTGGGATCCAACACCGGAATGAAGCCTCTCAGCAGTCAGCCGAAGCACATGTGTTAGGAAGAAAGTCGTCGCCATGGACGGGGGGCTGAGCGTTACTTTTATATCTGTTGCGATGTTTGTAGGATCCTTTTTACTTGGATTCATCCCACTGTTGTTCAGACTCTCTGAGGTAAGTGTGTGTGTGTTTTTTTTTAAAATTTGTAACTCTCCTCGTGAGATCTAGATTTCTTAAGATCTTAGCTGCCGCAGTGACTGAATTATGATCAAAGTATTTTAAGCTGCAGTTTTTATTTGCGCCCTCATTACAGGGATGTAGGCAGAGATTAGGCTTCATGGGTTCTCATGAATGAGCCTCAGGCGGCATAGTTTGCTTGTTGTTTGACTAATAAATCATAGTGGGGAGCAGAAGCCTATTAACTGAAATCACTTGTCGTTCCCCAGAAAAGCCTGCAGTTTGTCTCCATCCTGGGTGCAGGTCTGCTGTGTGGGACAGCCCTTTCCATCACCATCCCTGAGGGGGTGGGCTTACTGGAGGAATCCTGGAGAGGTGAGAAGGGGAGAGAAACTTCTAATGCACACGTGAAAATGAACCACAATCATGAACAAGAAGTTTTACCAAACTTGGACCGCCCGGCGACAAAGATGACCCCTGTGACCTTGAAAATGAGGTCACGGTCACCAAATTCGAACTTGACCTGTGTCTTAGTATGGTACACCTGTGTACCAAATATGATGAGGCCACATCAATATTTTATCGAGTTATCGCGCGGAAACCAAATTGTTACAGACAAACAAGCAAGCAAGCAACCAACCAACCAACCAAGACCATGCAGCTCAAAACAATACCTTCCGGAAAACGCAGTTTTGCCGGGCGGTAAAATTCCTATAACTCCTGAAAAATGAGCCAAAATCATGACAAAATCAACCTGAATCATGGCCCTGTATTCATCTGGAAGGCCCCTCTCTTTGGTTGTCTTGACAACGCAAACACTCCACACCATCCTCTCCCACCGAATTTACATCAGTGCTTGATTGGAACCTCTTCAGCTGATTGATAATTGTGTATGGGGATGAAAGCAATGTCAGTGGTCCAAATGTATGCTGTTCTCCCTTGTTGTCTTTGATGTGGTTTTGATCAAAAGCTCCTCCTGTCCTTCATATTCCCTCTCCAGAATCCTCCTCCTCCTCCTCTGATGAGCTGTCCGGTCTGAATGCCAGTGAAAAAAATACAACATCCACAGAGAGAGGCCTTCCACCCCGGTTCTTCATCGGAGTGGCTTTAACTTTGGGGTTCACCTTCATGTTTGTTGTCGATCAGATTGGAAGCTACTGTTTTATGCGCGGCAAGTCATGGAAACTCTCCACCCCGCTTCATTTTACAGAATGTCATCTCTACAGATGTGTTTTTGTCCATCACCTCAACATGTGCATTGTGTAATTTCAGACCAAAGGTCTAGTTTGCCCAACAGCGTCCACATCACAGCCACACTGGGGCTGGTTATTCATGCTGCAGGTACGTAATGCAATCAAACATGTTCAACCTGTGTTTGCTTGAGGTACACAAGATACTTTAAGGAATTCCGGGACACAAGTGTGGAAAATTCCCAACCAAACACTGGAGTTGTTCATGCTCCCATGTGACTCAGCATGTGATTCTTTTATGTTTCAAATGACTTTTTTTTTGTGTGAGTCTGTAGCACAGCCTGGAAGCTTTAACTCTAAAGCTGTTGTCCCACAAGTGAAATCTGGCACGATAATAATCACACATCAAACCATCCGTCAGTTTAGGCTCTCACGCCCCCACAACACATCTCTTTAATAGATAAATGTTTTTAGCTTAGTTTTACTATTTTTATCTTTTGATCTTGTTTTTACTCCTCTGTGCAGCACCTTGGTCAACTCTGGTTGTTTTAAAGTGCTTTTAATTAAATTTGATTTGATTTTGATTTGCAGGATTTTTCCACAAATATTTCATGATATCATTTGAGATTGTGTAATATTTTAAGGGTGTCCGAAACATTTTTTTTCATCACTGTGTATAATAAGAGTCACAGGTAGTTTGACTTTAAGGTGGTTTCCTTTCTGACAAAATCTTTTGCTTGGTCGATTTTAATTTTAGGTCCATTTTTTCTCCAAAAAAGTGGTGGAATGAAGAATGTTAATGTACTGTTGAAGACTCGTTGCCAAAATTTTAACTGAAAAGGTAGACTGTGGTGACCATTCCTAATATTTCTACTTGCATGCAGTTGATGGATTTGCTCTGGGTGCTGCTGTGGCCACAGGCCAGGTGACCGTACAAGTCGTTGTATTTTTAGCTGTGATTCTACACAAGGTGAGAAAACAGTTCTGTGAAATACACAGTTGTGCGGATCGCAAACAAGCAAAGCAAATAATGACACCTCACCGTCTTTTTTTGTTTCCTAGGCGCCTGCTGCTTTCGGTTTGGTCTCTTTTCTGATGCATGCAGGTCTTGAAAAGAAATACATTCAGGGACATTTACTGGCCTTTTCAGCCGCAGCACCTATACTCGCTATCACCACTTACTTCACATTACATGCAGTAAGAAAGCACGCCTCAGCTGTATTGTTTCTGTCTAAAAAGAGAATCATTATATCCCAGTGATTGTACAGTGTCAGTTGATGCTGCTGTATTGTTTGACTTGAAGCTTGTTGTGTCCACAGTCTGGCAGCTCAGCAGAGAACCAGCTCAGTGCAACAGGAGTGGGAATGCTCTTCTCAGCTGGGACGTTCCTCTACGTGGCCACAGTGCATGTTCTTCCTGAGGTCAGCAGCAGGACAAGCCAACCCTCCTCTGACCAGCAGCAGCACGATGGAGCTGAGACCCACCAGCAGCGACACCTGGGGCTGCTGGAGAGCCTCACTCTCATCCTCGGTGTAGGGGTTCCAATGGTGTTGGCCCTGGGGTTGCAGGATGATTAAGAAGGGAACCTTGGGGCTATTAGGTTTAGTGCAAAGGGCATAATGCAACCAGATCTCAGTGGTGAGTTGTCTAATACTACACTGTACTGTATAAACTATCTGTAAGCCACAATGATTAAGAAATGAAATGTGCCTTGGAAGAAAGTTTACCCTTATTGTGTTCTGATATCAGTGAAACCTGCCTTTGAGTCCACTGGTATTGTTTGTTCCCAGTAGTGACCTCGGTGTACTGAGTTTGAGTTTCAAGACAACAAAAAGGGTGTCATTTGTTGTCATGGCACTCTGAGGACATGATGTTCAGAGGTGAAATCCCAGAAACTGGATAGATTTACGGGAACAACTGAATAATTTGATGCTATCTCTTAGACAATAGGAGATCTAGGCCATACACTTTAACCTGCACAGTTGGGAGTCTGAAAGCAGATTTTCAGCTTGTTGATGTGCAATAGTACAAATTACCAAGATGTGAAATTTTTTTGCAACTTTAGAATTAGTTTTATAGTTCTGATGCTAAGAGTTATTTTTTTCTTCAGATTAACTGAGAAAGCGTTTTGGGTTTGCAACATCTTCAGGAACACATAGAAAGTCGAGCTCCTGTACATCTGTTACAGTGGACATAAGAAGTATTCACCCCTTTGGAAGATTTCCTCTTTTATTGCTTTTAAATTGACCATGGTTCAGCACTGAATCACGGTCAGTTTAATTAGATAAGAATTTAGCAAAATAGGTTATTTTATGTCGAAGTAAAACAAGCTTCTACAAAGTAATGTCAGTTAATTTAAAATATAAAATCTGTGAAGCATGGTGGTGGCATCATGATGTGGGAATAATTCTCAGCAGCAGGATGTAAAGTGCACGCAGCAAAGTAAAGGGAAATCCTCAGGGACAAAAGATACAGTCCGCAAGACAACTCCAACTTGGAAGAAGAATTGTTTTTTCAGCAAGACAATATGACCCAAATCATACAGCTAAAACTACACAGACCTGGCTTTAAGACAACCATGTGAGTGTACTGGATTCTTTGAGACAAAGCCTAGACCTCAATCTAACTGAGAATTTGTGGCTGGACTTGAAAACTTATGACCCCCGTGCAACCTGGCAAAGCTTGAGCAGTTTCATAAAGAGGAAAATTGCTGTAATTGCAGCTAACTGTGAGTTTACTAAAAACTGACTTCTTTTTACATATTTTATGTCTTTAATTTACTGACATTTTTGACTTTGATATGAATTTTTTTTGGAAATTCTTGTCGAAAAATATAATATTCAGCATTATTCAGGGGTGAAACGCAATATAAAGAGAAAACTTCCAACTAGGTCAATACTTTTTATAGGCACTGTAAAAGACACACGAGCCAGAAAGAAACAGGCCGCTTACAGGAGGTATTTCGCATACCAGGTTATCAAATGAACTTTAATCCTCACATGTTCCAGAGTTTTTACCTGTGACACTTTAGGATGGTCTAACTTTTACCAACTCCTGCTGTTTCTCTTTTACTTCCTCCTTAGCACACACAAAACATGAAATACATGAAATAAAAACACACTCTATTTGCGATGGCCTGTTTGATTGCTTCATTTCTTGCTCTTTTTAGTTTTATCAACACCACACAGCAGTAAACTATCTGATGCTACTTAATTTTTAATGGTCATGGTGTCATGTAGCACTTGCCTTTTGTCAGCTACACTGGAGAGATAGACATTGGTGTTAAATACATATATGGGACGAAAATGTCCAAACTAAGACCCTAAGTTTAAAAGTATATTTATTAAGCTGTATGAAACATTAAAAATGCAATAAAGTTATACAAAAACAAAAAACAGTCCATACAATGGATTTTCAAAAGTATGCTATACACACCACTAATGGCTAAGTCAAACATTTCCTATGGTTTTGAACTGAAGTGATGCATTTAAAGTAACACAGTAACAGCTGTTGTGTTTATGCTCAACACTGACAAGTTCAATGAACATTGATCCTGTTTTAATGTAGCAGTTAAACATTTGACCTATTTTGATATTTAGATAAAGGTTCAAGTGAGACCTGGCGATATGTTAAGACAGTGGCACTAGTTAGTCTACCAGGAATAAATACAACATAATAGCCAGCTAATCATTAACTTCTTGAGTCATCACAGCTCACCCATAACACTGCATTTTGACACATCTTCAACCTCGCTGAATTATCCCCTCCCTTCTGAATTGCACTCTGCTGGTAGCTAATGGCTATGATATCAGTCTTCAAGCACCTGATACCTGCAAACAGTTTAACCCTACACTGTATGGCAAATTTTTGCAGGCTAAAAACTCCACTCTGCCATCTGACTGCCTGCTGGTCTCTCATTTAATACATCATATCTCTCCTATTGAATGTGGGTGTAATTCTACAGTGTGTAATGTGAGATAATTCAATACAAACTGACTGGTTTAAATGCACAAACAAATCCTTTCCTTATATAAGAAAGTTTGATTGCCCGTACAGCAAATCATTCGTACCTCTGGAGGCAGGACTCACAAGATCATAAACAACTGAGAAGCAAAAATCCCTCTGGTTGAGTAGTTCAGCTCACAGATATGCACCCTGACATGCGCAGACACAACAAGGCATTACATTTAATGGGGTCACAATCTCAAAACGCAAATGTGTTTATTATCCTGATGGGCAGAATGAAGCAGTTTCATTCTAAATGTTTATAAATGTAAATGCCATTGTACATTGTGCGTGTATAGCGCACAATTCCATTAGCCATTAGCAGCATTGTATATGAGTCACTGCACTCCTAAAATCACAGTTTACCCTTTTTACATTCACCATTATGACAGAATACTTTAGCCCAGTACAAACAGCTCTGACATGATAATATTTAATGGCACGTTCCAGGGTCCCAGCATCAAGCAGCACTCCAGTGATAGCACATTCACATGCAGTCATGGAGGAAAGTATTGACACCCCTGAAATTTTTCCAGAAAATACACCATGTCTCCCAGAAATTGTTGCAATTGCAAATTTTTTTGGTATACATGTGTTTAATTCCTTGATGTTCAAGGGTGCCAACAATTTCTGTCCAGCTCATTTTTTGAGTTTTGTGTAAAATTATGTCAATTTTTGCTTTTTTCTTCTTCTTTTTTGTGTTTTTCCAATGCACATCAAAGAAATAAACATGTGTATATCAAAAACATTTGTAATTGCAACAATGTCTGGGAGAAATGGTGCACTTTCTGGAAAAACTCCAGGGATGCCAATATTTTCATCCATGACTGTACATGCTACATCTTCAGAAAGTGCTATCATTTGTTTTGAGAATCCGCTGAAATCTTTTATTTGATTACACATCCTTCTATAAGTAACTTTAGAAGAGTGTGTCAAAAAGAGCTTTCCTGAGGTCAGATGGGAGTTAATCATTTCTCTCACAGTTTCAGGCGGCTTATGGAGGCAGTCAGCTGAGCCTCCCGAGCCATCTGATCAAAGGTCCGCCTGTGTGTCTGCTGCCTCACTCTCTCCCTCATGTGAAAGGAGGCCCGAGCCAGCCTCTGTGCCTCCTCCTGTATTTGCTCTCGCTGTTTCTGCAGCCTCTCCCTCTTCCACTCCTTCATAGAGACATAGCTTTCCCTGACCTGTCTCAGGGCCTCCTCCTCTCTCTGCAGCTTCTCTCTGAGCCTCAGGTGGCAGATCTGCTTGTGTTTGTTTCGCTGCTGTGTCTGTTGAGCTCTGCTCCTGCGCTGAGCCGAGGCTTTCAGGGCGGCTCTCTCCACGCGACGCTGGCTCAGTTGGACCAGGATCTGTTTGTGCGTGAGCTGCTGGATGTTTTGCAGCTCTGCCCTCAGCTGCGCCCTTTGAATCTGCTCGTCCTCTCGGGCTCCTCTCTCCTGCAGCTCCCTCAGCCGAGCTCCTACAACCTGGGCTCGCTTCTGGCAGGAGTGCTGCAGCTTCTTCTCAAGTGTGCTCTTCATGTGAGCTTCCTCTTCCTCCACCTGCTGCTCCACCTTTTGTTTCAGCAGGATGTGTCGCAGCAGCTCTCTGCGGTTTTCCTCCTGCAGCCTCCTCCGCTCCCTCTTCTCCTGCAACACTTTGCTCCTCCGGGCCTTCTCCTCTCTCTCCTCTGCTACCTGCCTCTCTTTCTCCAGGTGCCTCTTCTCCACCTCCTCTTTCTCTCTCAACAGCTTCTCCTGGTAACATTTGCGCTCCTCTGCCTCTTTCTGTGCAACCTCTATCTTCTCTCTGCGTTGGGCCTCCACCTCCTCCTTCAGCCTCTTCCAGCGGTCTTCTTGCAGCATCACCTCCTGCTCTAGTAGCCCTGCTTTCTCTTTCTCCTGACACTCCCTCAGCCTCCTGCGGGCCTTCAGCTCCTCGTTCCAGCGGTTCATGCTCTGCCTCAGCTTCTTCCTTCTCTTTTTCTCTGCTTCGGCCTGCTGGGCCTCCTCCTGCCTGCGGGCCTCCTGTCGCTCCTGCTCCTCTCGCTGGCAGAGCTTCAGGCGAGCCTCCTCCTCCTGGTGCTTCACCAGCATGAGAGCTGCTATCTTGCGGTCTCTCTCTGGCACTGTGACATACATCTCCTTGTTGATGTCTTTGGTGATCCTCTGCAGTTGCATCTCAGTAGCTGGGGATTGTCTGAGGTCTCCCAGACTGAAGCTGCAGACTGTGCTCCTGTCTGAGTCCCTTTTCCCAGCAACAGAACAGGTGGACCTGCTGACAGATTTCCCTTTAGAGCACAGATCTGCATAAGGAACAGGCCCTGATGAGTGTTTGTCAGCTGAGGGATCCTTCAGTTTGCTGTGAGGCAGCACTGAGGCTTTATGTCCACTGGGCCACCTGTCCTCTGTCCGCATGTCCTCCTGGATAATCCTCTCCCGCTCCTCGCGGCACATTTGCACAAGCTTTGTTCTCTCTTTTTCATAGGATTCATGCATGACTCTCATCGCCTCAAAAGGCATGTCACGTCGTTCAGCGATCAACTCGTTGAGCGACTTGATCAGAAGCTGCACTGGTCTGACACCAAGTCGAGCGCAGGACTCCAGAGATCGGGGGCTTGTTAAAACATACCGACTCCTCTCCGCTGCGGCAGACTCGAAGTTGTTCAGATCCAAACAGGGCAGCGGTGAGTTGGACCTCCGCTCCATCATCATGAAACGAGTTAAAGTACCTCAGAGCAATGTTCAGATCCTCTAAGAGCTGCTGCTTCCTTCAGGTGTTCTTTCAGCTTGGTGAGGTCAGCAGGGGATTAGCTGTCCTTACAATCTGCTATCAGTTACATCTCATTACTTCAGCTGTATGGGCAGACAGAGAAACAGGGGCAAATAAAAATAAGAAACAATATGCAAATATAGGCTCTTTCACTTTGCCACTAGAAGCACTGTATCTACTGATACTGCATTACAATAGCTAATACAGGCTGTAAAATGTTGCAATGATAAATGATTATGTTCAGCAGCTTCCATAAGGTTTTAAGCCTATGTGTGTCTGCAGCAGAGGAAGCTGCATTTCAGGACCCTAATTATTGTTTTTCATTAACTCCACCTGTTTACTACAAAAGTCAGCTAGCTTTTCTAGTTTACAGAAACTTATACAAAACGACCTTTGTTCAGTTTTGGGTGGAATAAACCTTCATAACTGGCTTGGATAGAAAATATGTATACATGTAGTGTGTAACAAACTATGGAAACTATAAGTAGTATTTGGGGTTGAAAAACCTTTAAAGCACTATACTAATAGCATTATTACTATTACTATAACTACTACCACCACCGCTACTACTAGTTTAGTTTAGTCTTTATTTAAGGAACAATGTACAGAAACATTAAGCTCACATGAGTCAGAGATGTGCTGCACCAGATTATAGCTTATTAGCTAGTTTCCATCTGCAGTCCCTATAACATTAATAAATAACAGTGCTAATACAATAACAAATAAGAAAACAATAAAATAAAACTCACACTTCTCACTACTGTCAGACCTTCACAATCAGACAGTGAACACGTCCAATTCCATTCCACTACTGCTATTACATCTGGTACTACTATTAGCTACTGTTACTACTGCCATTACTACTACTACTACTACTACTACTTCTTGCATGCCTACTATTACTACTGCTACTACGACTAGTAGTACTATTACTGTTACTACTGCCATTACTGCTACCACTACTACTACTACTGCTACTTCTACTACTATTGCTACTACTATTACTGCTGTTAGAACTGCTACTACTAAGAATACTACTCTACTACCATTACTTCCAATACTACTAATTACAATAATAACAACAATAATAACAATATAAACACTCACCAGTAGCTTCTTTAAACTAGCACCGTTGTGAAGTAAACATAAAAACAGTACTGCCAACAGCTGTCAGTGACGGTAGAGACGCCTGTGTTTCCCATAGCAACAGTACAGCGAGGATAAAGAGCGGACCTCTGAGCTCGGACTCTCTCACTTTTGTGAGCGCGCCTCCTACCGGTAACTGACTCCATGGTGACCAGCTCGGTGCTCACGTGCTTCGACCGCCGCCCTACAGGCGGCTGCTGCGGAAGTTGGTTTCACGTTCGCAAGACGTTTCTAAATCTGAAGTTGAGAGGAGAGGTTTTGATTTCTGGCAAACTAATTTTTATGTCAGGTGTGTATTTACACTTACATAACTTAAATTTCAATTTGCAGTTGATGAATGGTTTTTTAATTTTATTTAGATGATGTCTGTTGAGTATAGATGAACGCAAGCACTATAATGAGTGTACAGTCATGCTGCAAATGTGAATTTTTTGTAGCATTCAGTGGTTAGATCCACAACAAATTTTGTCCTAGTGCAGAACGGGTTAAAACCTTAGAATGACGGCATCTTACATCAATATCTAATATGATTTTAGTTTAAAACATTAAGAGTAAACAGTTATCATCTCCATCAAGCACAAGAGTGGCAATAAAAATAAAATTATTGTTCATTTTGTGCATTATTATTATTATTGTTGTTGTTGTTTTGTTGTTGTTATTGTTATTGTTATTACTCCCCACTGGCAATTTAACTTTAAGTTGTGGTTAGCAGTCAATACAAAACTCACTTCGCTTTTGCTACCGTTCGAAATTATGTTCCTGGCGCGCCTGGTGTCTCCTTGCTTTACTGGTACGTTGAAGTAATCAAAATTACAGTGGACTTACGTAGTTTTAAAACAACGAGAACATGTTGTGAGCTTGTTTTTCACCTGGTCTTTTAGGGCCAGAGAGTCAAATGTCTTAATGTTCTGCTACGTTGCTAACACGACCGGTTTCAGTAGCTAACGTCAGCTAACGTTAGCACGGACGAAAGACACAACTGAAACAAAATAGTAAACTCTTCAGCATTCCGTGTTTGCAATAACCCACTCCGCTCCGTTCTGATGTAATATAGCTGATTAGACGAGTGTTGTGTCTAGTTTTGATTAGTTGAATATTTTGCACGCATGCCTCACGAAATCGCTAAATATATTGCATTATAGTAGTCACTATTCATTTTTGTACGTTTTAACGCTAGTTCGACATTTAAATACGGGGCCTACCTTGTGTATCTACTCGAGCCTCGGATTTCTATCTTGATTTTTTTTGTCAAATATCTTTGGCTAAACTTTCAGAGAACAAGTTCTGTTGTGTTTATCATTAAAAAGGACGCCAAATACATTGACAACGAATTTGGTAATGTAATTGCGTCTGTGGTCTTTCTTCAATGCCTGTTGTCAGAAGGTAGTTATGTAGCTATAACATTCACAAACGGAATCAAACTGTGTTTAGAATTGACCTGTTTTGCGCCTCTCATGACACACAGCTCGTCGGCTAACTGAACAAAGATGAATAGAGCCCGAGGTGGAGGAGACGAGGAGGCTCCCCGACAGAATGGATCAGCTGCCAGGAGGAGAGGAGACCCTCCGCTCAGCGACGGGGACGATGCTGGCTCTGACTTCGGCTCAGCTGACCTGCAAGACACCGACAATGACCCGAGCCTCAGGAGAGAGATCCGGAGCAAGTACAGAGACCTCATCAGCTCTGTGCAACGTGAGTATTTACAAACAGACAGGTTGTTGTTATTGTGCACAAAGAAGTTGCTGTTTATTACCTAACAAAACTGTAATGTGCTTTCGTTTTCAGAGAATAGGGAAGATATGCTGAGCCCAACCAACAACAGGCTCACAGAGGTTTTAGAAGAGGCAAACAAACTGTTTAAGGATGGTAGGTGTGATGGACCCGCAGAGATTTTAAATATGCTTGCAGCCCAGTTGGTCCTGTCGCATTTTTTCTCACTGTGGTCTCACTTTTCACTTCAATATAAAGTATTGCACCTCTAGGGAAACAACACACCCATGGATAGAAGCAGAGAAAATAGAAGAATGTCCTATGAGCAATCTATCGCAGTTATAAAGACATAAATCATTTTAAAAAATATTTTGTTAATTGTTTATTCTACAGTAACTGAAAAAAAACCGAACTCAAAGTGCCCTCAAGTGTGAGCAGTGAAGAAAATGCTTGATTTTCATCCTATCGATATTACACTGCTTAGGTTTTGTTTCTTTCCTCCATGCTTTTTTTTTTTTTACAGAAATGGTTTATTTCTGGCAACATTTTCAACTAACACACATGGAATAAAATGTTTTTTAGATAAATTAGGCCAATTATTGATCAACTTTCTCAATGGATCATCACATGGGATTAGTTAAAAGACATCCAGAAAGTTAAAAATTTGATTATTCCCTCCGTTATGACAGTTTCTGGTTCAGGCAAATGGTGTGCTTTGGAGAGGATTTTTTTCAAGAAGAAAACAACATGCCTTTCAAACTCGCTGGCATGTTTTGAGATTTTGAGGATTAAAAAGACACAAACCGACTGCAGGGTTGTGCATTTAAGAAATCAAAACGTGAGCAAGCGTTCATGTGTTCTCCCCTGGTTGAGTGCGGTGGTTTAAGTAGCTTACTTTTATAATTTTGCCTTTAGAGTATCCCGAGTAACAGGTCATACCTAAATCACTTATCATCATCATCCTCCTGCAGCCCTCTGGGTCAGTCAGTTTGATTTTACTCTGTTCTTTGCCAGTTAAGCAGGCGAGAGAAGCCGCTCTGGACGCTCAGCTCCTGGTTGTGGCCACCGATCTGGGAAAGGAGAAAGCCACCCAGCTGTTTTCTGACGGCGCTGCTTTCGATCCCGCTGCTTTTGCTGAGCATCTTGTGAGTATGTTTACTGTGCAAACCCTTTATGTTTATGCAGTGCTGCTGCGTAGAGGACCTGCTGGTCAGGAATGCTGAGCGGCATATGTGTATTATTGAGTATCTGGGAAGGCTGCTCTGTTCCAAGTCGTGGCTGCTGGATTGAGATTAATTAGATGGCCGGAAACACAATTTAAAGCAGAAGCAAGCTGTTAAACATGCAACTTTTAGGGAAAGACATGAGCAATGACAGCTTTGTAAGAGCAATTCCCAGTTCATTTAAGTGAATAAGAGTGGTCATTATTGCTATGTAAAGGTTTAACATAAATGTAATAGGCTTTCAGACTTTTTAAATCTAATGAAAGCAGCGTCAGTGTTCATGTGGAGATGTCTCTGCTTCTCTAACAGTTGTCGATAATGGGCATCAACCGCCTGGAGGACGCAGAGGATGAGCAGCAAAATGGAAGTGATGGCTACCTTCCCCAGGACGCCTGGCAAAGAGTGGCCAGGAAGACAGAGTGTTGCTTTAAGGCAGCACCCTCTTTCCACTACATGTGAGTGCCAAAGTATGTTATGTATCAGGAGTGATTTGAGTGCTTGAGGAAATTGTTGCGTTTTTTCAACACATTTGAACAAACAAATATTAGATCTTCTTTGAAATGGTGTCTATTAATAAGGAATAAATTTACTCAAACAAATGACATTTTGCAGTCATTTCTATGATTGAAATGTAGAAAGTCACAAATCGGTCTCATGGAGAAGTGCATGTATGACACTTTCACATCCTGCAAATTAGAATCAGGCGTCAAATTATCTACACGTGGTATCGATTTTGAATGACTCCCAGTTTGTTGAGGACCCATCAAATATGAGCCCAAGAGCAAGCAGTTTGATACAAGAAGAGTTTCCACGAACTCCAAAATTTTATCACAGGATTTTGCAGATAACTGCTACAACTGCTGGTGTCAAACTGCATATGTCTACTATAGGAAAGAGAGTGCACAAATTTGATCTGCATTAAAGGAATAAGCATTTGTTGTCCAAAAAGAACATGAGAGTAACAGTACAGTTTGCCAGTGAAAACATATGCAAAGTCCAGGGCTTTTGGAAAAACAATGTGCTCTGGACGAATCAGAGATTGTGCTTGAAGATAGTATGAGAACATCTGTGTAATAGTTGAAGCAGGGCAACAGGACTATGAGGTTAAACATGCTAGAAAATCCTCCAAGGAATGGCTTGAAGAAAAGGGAGTTATATGGAAGGACCAAGTCAAGAAAACAAGTCCAGATCTGAGTCCATTGAAATGTTGTGGGGAGGATTTGAAACATTCAATACATGTAAGAAAACCTTCCAGCATTTTGCAGCTAAAGAATTTTGTATTAAAAAGTGGTTAGAAATTTGTCAGAGGCTCTTGGACAAACATGCAAAACACTTTCAAGAAGTTATTTTAGTTTCCTGTAGGTGTTTGCTAGCTTGGAAAATCCAAACTGAATCTCCATGTAATCTCCTATCTCCATGTTAGGAGATACAGGAGAGTCAGTTTGGCATTGTGCAAATTGAATCGCGTTTCCCTCCCGGCACAGTTTGGTACGACCAATCATAGCACGGGAGGCGGGAGTTAATGCTGCGTCATCTTCAGTGCCTCGAAGATGATGCCGGAGGAGGAGGAGGGGGGCCAAAGCGAATCTTTTTGTGGTCTCTTGGCGTTTTGGATGGCGTTAGTCGTTGCCTCTTTTCACTTGACGTTTCCGACGATGAGGAGGCAGTGGATGGCTCGTTACTTTCGGCTTCTTGCCATTGTTTGTATAGAGGAAAATCCCGTTCCAAACGTGTGAGTAAATTTAAGCAACTTTTACACATACTTGGTTTGGCTCCGATTTAAAGTTATTCCTAACACCGCTAATTGTTCGGAAGGAGTCTTTTGTTGCGTAGCTTTTTCAAAAATAAGTGTTGTACTTGAGAGTACCCCATGTATTCGCAGATTTTTGTAACAAAATCGGCAGTAATCATTCACCGCGACGCTTTCTGGGCTGCATGCCATTGTTGTTTGGACTACATGGACTACAAGGTCGATTTGTTTGTGCGTCACATCCGTGTTACGCTGACTGGTTCTTTCTCGTTCAAGCTGCATTCGTTAGCCCCTCCTTTTTGAAATCGTCTCCTGTCATCACAATGCCAGACTGCCTTTATTTGTATTTATATTAACACATAAATAAAGTCAGTCTGGATTTTCCAGGCAAGGTGTTTGCACTCTTCTGATGTCAAGGATGTATATTTCTACACAAGAACTACACGTCTGTCCATATTTTTGTCAAACAAATGTTTAAAAAAGCAAAAATTCCTTGTGTTCAATTATGCCACCTGTATTTGTAAGAGGATTCAATGTTTGCTTGTCCAAATCTGACAAAAGAAATCGTACAGTTTTCACAGAATGAGCTTATTTCTTCACAGCTGTAACCTTCATCATATTCTACATGTCATGTTTTGCCTCCATCTTAAGCTGGTCATTTTTAGTCTTGTGTTGAAATAATTCTCTAACTTTATGCAGTTTTTTTTTTTTATATATAACTATCCGACAGCCTTTTCTGGGTCTGACCATTTAATGCTTCGGTTTTTTGCATCAGGTTTGGGTCATTCCATGCAGAACCGCCTCCTCCAAAGCAAAGGATAGAACGGCAAAGGAAGGCGCCCAGCAAGGAAGCCAAAAGGATAATGCCTACTCAGGTAGCTAAAGTTACAATTCCCTGGCTTTCATGGCTTCTTTGTGCATGTGATTGGGACTTAGCCAGAAGTTTTGAGCACGTGTTAGGGAAAAGGAATCCAATATATTCAGATAGATATAGTTTTGATCAACTTTAATGATATGATCTAAATGTGTATTTTAGAAATGAAACTAATACTTTGTTTAGATATGTTCACATTGAGACGAGTCATGTTTATGCTGTCTGTCAGTTGAAAAAAATGGATGAATCCCATCAAGAAGCAACAGAGAAAGAGGTGGAGAGGATCCTGGGATATCTGAAGAGTTATTACCAAGATGACCGTGAGTTTACAGTCAACATCACAGACGTTTTATCATTGTGTTAAAAATTCGTTGCTCATGTGTGTCTGTTTCTATCACAGCAACATCACCGATATCCTATTATGAGTTCGTTATCGACCCCAATTCGTTTTCACGGACAGTTGAAAACATTTTCCACACATCTTTTCTAATCAGGGTGAGTAATGTGCAGAAGTTTTTTTTTTAATTTTTTTTAATGAACTTGTGTGCCCTCTGCTGCCTGTAAGAAGGTGTGACAACGTTGTTTGTGTTTCAGGATGGCTTGGCCCGGATGTATCTGGATGATGACAAATTGCCTTGTATAGGTGAGAGGATGGGACATCATTTTGTTGTAATATTGCTACTGTGGACTGAATGAGTAAATTATTTCATTGGTGTTATCTGTTTTAATCCTGCAGCGCCTGTAGAGGAGGGGGAGGTCGAAGCTGGAATCTCAAGCAACCGTAAACAGTTCATCCTCACAATCAGCAAAAAGACATGGAGGGTTAGTGAGCTCTGGCCTGAATGCAGATAAGATAAGATAAGATAAGATAAGATAAGATAAGATAAGATAAACTTTATTGATCCCACAATGGGTAAAGTTCACTGTTACAGTAGCTCCAAATGAATATGGACTTAAGAACATTTTCATTCAGCATTTATTTAAATCTCAAGGAATCATTGAGGCTAAGCCTTCATTTACAATTATGTGAAGAGTACGTTCAGCAGGTTAAAAAGGTGAAAATTAATGAACATGCGTCCAAATAACTAGGGCTGGACCTGAATATCCCGAATATATGAATATTCGTTCGTTACGGTGGTATCCGGATATTAATTTTGCCGGGTGGCTGCCGACTCTGACGTCACGCTTCACTTCGTTGCATAAACACAAGACGCCGAAGACCTCCGCTGTTTGAGAATCCTTTTAACTGAAGACAAAACGAAGGCAGCGTGCAAAATATGCGTCCGGGAGACCAGACGAATGGATCCGAATATTCAGGCCGTCTCCACCACATCCCCCCCATCGGACGTTACCATTTGGAACTAATATTCAGATATTCGTCTTTAATAGGGCCCGAATATCCGGAGACCAGAAACCACTATTCGGGCCAGCCCTACAAATAACATTTCCCTCTGGCAGGGCTATGAGAGCGCTTCATTGAAAAGTGAGGGGAACAAGTATGTCAGTTTTGTTTCAATGACAATAATATCTTGACAACATATTACCACTCTAGCTATTTGAAAGACTAGCATGGCATCTTGCTGGGATCATTTCGACCTGATATATTTTATAGCTTAGGACTCATGGTCTGTGTCCACAATCATCCACTCACTCCCTACTCCTTACCTAGGGACCACTCTATAGTGAACTATGTAGTGAACTATGTGGACAGCACCTCAGCAAAGTAACATTTCAGACACTACTTCAACTATTAACCGTGATTTGTGCTGTAGCAACGTAGCGCAAACACATTAGATTCAGAGTTAATCCCATGGCTGAGAAACAGGTAAAATCACATTCAACAATACAACCTAAATGGGAATTACGTACATTTTAATGAAAAGTTTTCCTGCTCTCATTCGTCTCATTCACATTGTCTTGGTACATATTGCTTGATTAATCACCACATTACTTTCCACAGTGCATTGTGGGATATTTGGCGTATGCTACATAGGATGTAACATTTTTTAACATTCGGACAACACTACAAAAATGGCGAACACAACTATATAGGGTATAATGAGTGATTTTGGACTCAGGCAGAGGAATTTTCTGCGTTAGCAGATTGGTTGGCTGAAAAGAAGCAGCAGTGATGACGCTGTTCTAAAAAGATGAAAGATTTTCAGCGAAAAGTGCTTTGAACAGCTGCACAAAATATATTCTGGTTGCAGCAATTTTTCTCTCAGCAATCGCGTACACTCTCTCCTCACTGGCAGATGATGCTGTTACAGAGAAAAAAGAAACCCTGTATGGACAATCACTCTAATCTCGTAACAAAACCAGAGCTGCTGTGAAATCTTGTTTGGTGTTTATGGTGCTGATTTTGTGCTCTGTTTGTTCTTTCCCAGGAGCTCATAGACGCCCTGGACATCAAAGACACAATGATTCAACCTCCAAACACACAGAATGAGTGATGGAGCGTGTGCTCGGCAAAACCGATTCTTGTTTTTAGAAGTTACAGTTCTTTTAAAAATGAAAACTGCAAAAGCCAAGTATGTAGGTAAACATATCACTCAGTTGCACATTTTGTTTTAATATTTTTTACTGTTTTTAAACATTTGATAAATAAAATAATAAAATATAAGAGAATGCAAGTAGTGTTTTTCTTCTAACAAGTGTTTAATATTATTAATGTGCAATATTATTCTGCAAAAAGACAACATAACATATTTGTAATGGTTTATGGAGAAGGAGTAAAATGCTGTAGTTGAAAAGAAGTAGTTAAAGCCTGGATTAGCTGCTCATCTTCTTGTATTCAATATTTAAAAATGACTTGCAGTTTTCTGAATAACATAGAAAGGAAACTGCATGTGTCTGCATAACTTAAATCCAAATATATTTTAGGAGATCACAGTGCCGTACAATTTCACAAAAATGTTAAGGGATTCAAAATAGTATCATCTTACAAAACTGGTATCATTTTTAAGTCAGATGTTGGTGTTTGATTTTCGATCTAATTAAAAACAAACGACCTTAAAAATATGGGCACCATAGTACAAGCTTAATGCAGCAAGAGAGGGTCCACCCTTCATTTGTGAGATTCTGTTCTTCATTTCTGATGACAGATTAGATCCAAGTGGGCATGGATGAAACTGGTCTTGCACAAATCTGGGGAGAGACAAAGTTCACACGTGATTCTTTTTTTAGCAGCTCTTTGCTGGAGGGTTTTGCTGTTCTGTCCTCTGCTTTAAGAACTCTAAAGCTGTTCTTTTGGGTTCAAATTAGAGGGTATGTTAGGTCATGCTACTTTTTCTTCTTTAGAAGGTCTCGTGTGATTGCTGCAGTATGTTATTGTTATGTTGGATTTTTTTTCATTTTAGTTGCATTTGCATACAAGCTTGCATTAGTAGTGGCATCTATAAACATCATCTCTCGTCCACCTTTATGCAGTCCCACCTCTGTGATTTACAGGTAGCACTATGCATTCGCTGTGGCGATCCTCACCAGGTCTACAGCAAATACACACGTGGACAAAATTGTTGGTACCCCTCAGTTAAAGAAGGAAAAACCCACAATTCTCACTGAAATCACTTGAAACTCACAAAAGTAACAATAAATAAAAAATTATTGAAAATTAAATAATCAAAAACAGCCATTACTTTTGAATTGTTGATTAACATAATTATTTAAAAAAACAAACTAATGAAACAGGCCTGGACAAAAATGATGGTACCTCTATAAAAGATTGAAAATTATTTGACCAGAGTGACATGATTAACTCAGGTGTGTCATTTAATTGACATCACAGGTGTTTCCAAACTCATAATCAGTCAGTCTGCCTATTTAAAGGGAGACAAGTAGTCACCCTGCTGTTTGGTGAAAAGGTGTGTACCACACTGAACATGGACAACAGAAAGCGAAGGAGAGAATTGTCCCAGGACATCCGAAAAAAATTATAGACAAACATGTTAAAGGTAAAGGCTATAAGACCATCTCTAAACAGCTTGAAGTTCCTGTGACAACAGTGGCTCATATTATTCAGAAGTTCAAGACCCACGGGACAGTAGCCAACCTCCCTGGACGTGGCCGCAAGAGGAAAATTGATGACAAATTGAAGAGACGGATGGTTCGAATTGTATCCAAAGAGCCCAGAGCAACCTCCAAAGAAATTAAAGGTGAACTCCAAGGCCAAGGTACATCAGTGTCAGATCGCACCATTCGTCGTTGTTTGAGCCAAAGTGGACTTCATGGGAGACGACCAAGGAGGACACCACTGCTGAAAAAAACTCATAAAAAAGCAAGACTGGAATTTGCAAAAATGCATGTTGACAAGCCACAAAGCTTCTGGGAGAATGTCCTTTGGACAGATGAGACCAAACTGGAGCTTTTTGGTAAGGCACATCAACTCTATGTTCATAGACTCAAAAACCAAGCATACGAAGAAAAGAACACTGTCCCTACGGTGAAACATGGAGGAGGCTCAGTAATGTTTTGGGGCTGCTTTGCTACATCTGGCACAGGGTGTCTTGAAAGTGTGCAAGGTACGATGAAATCTGAAGACTATCAAGGCATTCTGGAGAGAAATGTGCTGCCTAGTGTCAGAAAGCTTGGTCTCAGTCGCAGGTCATGGGTCTTCCAACAGGACAACGATCCAAAACACACAGCCAAAAACACCCAAGAATGGCTGAGAGAAAAGCGTTGGACTATTCTAAAGTGGCCTTCTATCAGCCCAGATCTGAATCCCATTGAACATATGTGGAAGGAGCTGAAACATGCCATTTGGAGAAGACACCCATCAAACCTGAGACAACTGGAGCTGTTTGCTCATGAGGAGTGGGCCAAAATACCTGTTGACAGCTGCAGAACGCTCATTGACAAATACAGAAATCGTTTAATTGCAGTGATTGCCTCAAAAGGTTGTGCAACAAAATATTAAGTTATGGGTACCATCATTTTTGTCCAGCCCTATTTCATTAGTTTGTTTTTTTTTAAATAATTATGTTAATCAACAATTCAAAAGTGATGGCTGATTTTGATTATTTAATTTTCAATAAATTTTTATTTATTGTTACTTTTGTGAGTTTCAAGTGATTTCAGTGAGAATTGTGGGTTTTTCCTTCTTTAACTGAGGGGTACCAACAATTTTGTCCACGTGTGTATGGCACAGCGTATTAAATCCAAACTGTTTTCATCTGACCGAAGAATGTGCTGCCAGTATCCTTCGGGATTATTTTCCTAAGTATCATCTTGCAGTTTTGTGATGTTTAATGGTTACTGCTTTTGTTCTTGGCTTGTTTTGTTTGTGCAATGTCCTTTTTGTGTGGACAGTCACTGAAACATCGGTTTCCACAGATAATCCTTGTGCGAAGTTGGACGCAAAATATGCTTTACACAAGATTTTATCAAGCATTTAAAGTGTTCTTTTGAGACTAATGCAATAATTTGACCTCATCAAGCCTGTAAACTTACTCAAATAGAGCGGGGTTGGTGATAGAATGGGAGGCTAAACAAATGCTTTTGCTCATAGTTAGAATTAACAGACATGCAGCTGGTGACAACTTGGATAGATTGCTTGGGAACCACTGCATTGCACTAACTATGAAGGACAACTTTAGGCACAAGGTTGTTTATAGATTGAATGATCATGCAATAGCTTCAGCCTTGTCAGAATGTTCAACATGTTCTCTCTACGTTTAGTCTTTCTGTTTGTACTTCTTGTCTGTTAAGGTGCAGCACTGCTCTGCAGAGATTTTGCCAACAGTTTCATCATTTTATCTCCTTTTGACGGATGACAGTTAAATCTGAAAAAAAATGCCCCTTTTTAAATGTATAAGCGTTTGGTATGTTAGGAAAATATATAGTCATCATCTGTGTTCTTGTTTTCATTCTACAAATAATGGGGGGAAGATGGTGTGGGACTAAAAGCAAAATGACTAATTCTTTTTGCTCTAATTTTCCTTCCTGCTCCATTTCAGCTGAGTGAACTTCACTCTGATAAGGTTTGTTCGGTTGGACACACTGGCATCATCGAGCGTTCTCATCACGATGATGTACCACCATCATCCTTGCTATCTCTTGGCTCTTTTAAAGAGACAGGCACACTTTCTGCTGCCTCCCATCTCTCCCTCTCTCCCTCTGTGAGCGTTTTTCCCTCCAAAGCAGTCCTTCAGTCAGCTCTCCCGTGCAGCGATGTGAAGCTGAGCTGCATATCAGGCTGGATAGAGTGGCTCCCTCTTTTTTTTTCATGTGATTGGGTTGGACTCCTTGGAGATTTTATGTAACAATGGCTTGAAAATATATGTCACAGGCAGTGCAGTGCAGAGCGTCTATTAGTCAGCGAGGCACACACTCATACAGACACAGAGGCGTGCACACACTCACTCTGTAGCTCCTGCAGAGATCTGCCTGCTTTGGCAATGCTGAGTCTGACTGAGAACGATGCAGTTCTGCAGAAAGGTGCTCTGCCAGCCGTGTAGTGCCAGAGTCACTTCACCGGAGGAGGACATGGAATACAAGATGGGGAGCTGCATTGGAATCGCACACAGCCAGGTAAACGGAGGATGCTGAGCAGAAGCTGTCTGCAGTGTAGCATCAATGCCTGTGTGACTGAGCCTGCAAGAACAGAGGGAATAGATTAATACTGGTCAAGAGCTGAGTCTTTCCTCAGGCAGCCCAGGGGAGAGAGAAGGTGTATCCTAGTTGTGGAGGAGGGACGATGTCAGCAGGGAAAAAGAAGCCGTGGAGACAGAGCTAGGGGTGAGGAAAGGAGGAGTTCAGTATGAAAGTGAGAGGGTGAGGCTGATCATATGTGGAGGAAGATGGAAGGCAGGTTTACAGATCCCAAAGAAACTGGATGGAGCATATATTGATTTAGCAGAATGACAGGGGAGGCAGGAGAAAGCTACAAGGCAGAATTGGGAGTAATAACTGTGTTTGGAATATGCTGTGATGTTTGTCAGGAACAGAGCTGATCAAATGACTGTTATTTATAGGGATGATGTTAAGTCTGCTGTCTCGGCACTCAACTGAAGATGGTCTGTGATGGTGGCAGAAAATAGAACTATTTCAAACCTGCTGTTGTCAAAATCTCTATCTCTGGCTCCTGTGTGTTATTCTTGGTGTCTGTGGGTTTGATGCTGTGTGGGCGTGTTGCTGTTGTCCTAAGGTGTCAATCACTGTCACATGTAAAGGTCTGGATATTCAGGAAAGCTACAGGTGGTCTGATACTATAGCAGCATCTGCAGCCTTTTCCATGATCAGTCAGGCGGAGGGACCTGGGAGTTTTGACACCTCCCGTCCATCTAGCATGCCTCTTTGTTTACAATCCCCCCTACCTACCACTTCCCAAAGCAGGCATGGCTTCTCCAGCTCCAGTTCGGTCTCCTCCCCCCCCCCCCCCCCCTCGATCCTGTCCCCACTTCTGACCCTGTCCAGTGTAAAAATAGCAACGGAGAAACCGGGGCTCCTCAGAAGACGGGACAGAAACATTGGCCTTGAGTCTGACAGTAAACCCAGACTGGAGGGGTTTGTCAAAGCTGGGTGCAGACATTGCATGTGGAAAAGTCTTTTTGTTTGCAGTGGTGAGTAGTTTGTTGGTGTGAGTTGCTGATTTTAGATTGTTTTGTGTGTAGTCCTTCAGATAGAGGAGGGGAAGGATAAATGTTGAAGATTGTACTGTACGACTGTTTAACTATCATTTTATCTAATTTAGTGAAAGAATTTTAATGTCTATGCTATATTTATTATCCAGGGTGATGAATATGGTTTTAATCTCGCTATAATCTACTGCACAGTTTGCTTTTCTTGGTGTCTTACCTAGCTGAGTTATATAACAGGACAATTTATATAATAAATTCTTAAAAATAGATTAGAAATCCAACTTTCTGTTTAGTTCTGAATGTTTGTTTGGGTTTTTGTGTGGCTAGAGGGGTCAGACACAGGCCAGGAAATGGTAAACTCAAACTGTATGTGTGTAAGCAAAGACATATGGTGCTCATCCAAACCCAAGAGCTTAAAAGATGGCTCCCGTTGAGTGATGGACAGGCCATGATGAGGTGAGAATAGACCTGGCAGCACTCTAATCATATGATTTCCCCACGGTGCTTTCTGCGCTGCCAAAAAGCCCCGAAACACTGCCGCCAGTTAAAGTGCACACGAGTGAGTATGCAGTCTGAAATTACACCCCATTCACACAACTAGCAAGCAGGCAGGCCTGGTGGACAAACTGCTACACCACAAAATAAGTGAGAATTAAGATGCGGGGAGAAGATATTAATTATCCTGTAGGATAATCATCGGAAACATGTGGGAGAAAGAATTTAGAGTGAAAAATAGAACTAATGATTTGCATCCACAGCTGGACTATGCAGCCTCTGAACTTGTTTGGAGAAGAAGTGTGCATGACAAATTGTGCACAAGACTGGAATAAAGTCTAACAGCAGTGAACAGTGCAGAACTCTATTTATAAAGTCTTGCATATTGAGGTCAGTGCTTTCTGACTAAACAATACAGTCCCTGCAGTCATAATAGGAATGCACAAACAACCTTTCGATGGCACGCGTTTACTGCTCAGCCGCAGCGCATACAACAAATAAAGCTGGCTGTCAGAGAGCATCTTTAATATGTTTATGCATTTGATATTAAATCATAAATCATCGCATGGTTACACTATATTAACATGCAATCCTGAACTTTAAGTAATTTCAAAAGGTACAGAATATTTAGAGTGGATTAGAGATGCTCCTGAAGAATTTTGACCACACCTTTTGCGACAGACTGAAAACTGCTGGAAGCCAAGAGACACCACAATCTGTTCTTTACCGCAGGAGGATTATTTTACAGGGTTGCCCAACCTCAGTATCATTCAGTCACAGGCACTGTCAGTCTGCATGTGTAGATGTCCTTATTCCAGGAGTCAGAGACATTTGTTTTAAGTATTTTAGAGCAGAGGGGACCTGCTGATAATACTAACTAAATTTGACTAAAGTCTCCTTCAAAAAATCTCCTGAAGATATTTTTACATTTACATGATCATCATTCTGTCAGTGAGGATGCTGTTTTCCTGCTTTTAAGCCCTCATCAGGTAAAAACCTGCACTTTGGTCTTGTGGTAGGTCTTGCATCAGAGGTCCCTAATCTCTAAAACAACACTCACTTACCATTCTAACTCACTCCACGCTGGTTCAACCTCATACCAAAGACCTCTAATCCTGTGGAGCGTGAGTCTGTAACTACCGAGGGACCCTGTTCACTCTGTCTCACTGTTCAGCCCTGGAATAGTCGTGTACGCTGATGGTCTTTCTGTTGCCAGTGTCTTTCAGCCAGCTGATGTGAGAGGCTGTTGGTCTGGGCAGTTGTGGCCCTGCAGCTGGCTGAGCCATGGGGAACGAGAGCAGCACCACTGAGGCGTTGGTAAGGGTGAGCTCGCTGACTTTGGATGGCTGGGATTGCTATTTGCTGCCACGTGCTATTATACTTACATTAATTCTTCAAAGCACGGAGGACTAACGAAACTAACACTGCACAATTACTAACTAGAACACATGGAGCTGCAGACTTTGATTAACTAAGGCTTGTCTAATGAGCATTTAGATAAGATAACATGCCTTGTTCTGTTATGTGTTTAACTGTCATAAAGCAAAGTTAAATATTAGATGTGCAATGTGTTTACTAGCACACAACCTGATGTCTCCAAGCTTGTTGTCCTACAGCTCATCCCTATAGTGAGTGATATTCTGCTATGCATGCCTCTGGTTTGCATCTAGAGGTGTTAATTCAGTGCTTTATTTTGAGAGACATCTATAGAAAACCAGTGATTTCCACATGTGACTGGAGGACTTCAGCACTGGAATTCAGGATTATCTTAATAGGATTAACATAAACATTTGTCTCATGAGCTATAAGTTCCATAAACCATACACCCTAAACTAACTGCTTATGGGGCTAACATTGCCGTATTTTCCCACAAAAAGCGTTGCTGATTTGCTTTCAGGGCACTGATGCTTAATACTGCTTCTGTATACTGTGAAGTAAGTGTTGCTTTTAAGAATATACTTTCTTGAACTATGTCATTCCCCATTACAGCCAGAAGAGGGCGCTCCAGAAAATGTTGTTCTGTTTCCACCACAGGAAAATCAAAATGACTCCCGACAGGTACAATATTTGTGAATGCAAATGTGTGTGGAATTCTTATATGAGCTCATGTGTGCTAGTCTCTTTTATTTACAGGTGGTGTCCTAAAATGCTTAATCTGAAAAGAGCACTGACATGGGTGACTGCTCTGGCCGTTACAATTCAAGTTAACAGTAGCTTTAATTATCATCATCAGTTCTAGCTGTTGTGGTAGCACACATGATATATATGTCAATGCCACTGCAGGTGACACATCTGTTTGACTGTGCAGATGTGCAATCTGCCAGTTAGATGCTATTTTTGTTTCCTTTTGATATCATAGTTAAATGTGCATGACACTGGAAACTGCATCCTCCTGAAGCTTGTGATCCCCTGCAACACTATTCACTGCCTTTGTGTGATTTTGTGACTTAATTCTGCAGTTTCTCCATTTGTGCAGTGATTTTTTTAGTGTGTAGTGAAATATAATCGGTCCAAAAATGCAATATTAGTTAATATGTCTTTTAATTAACCTAATATCCAGTCAAACTATAAGCAAAAAGGATGAATATATTCTGATTTAGACTGCTGATGTGTGTAGGGTTAGTGCGGACGATGGCAGTGATGCTGCACCTTTGCTTCACTGAGAGGTCAAAGTTGAAAAGAGGAAGGAGCTTCTTTAATGAAGGAGGACTTTATAGGTCCCTCCATGTATGTTTTGTTGTATGTATGTAACCATAGCTTTGTTCTTAAGAGTGCAACTTGATTCTCTCTCATGGGGTCACTGCAGGCCCGACCCTTGGCCTAATTCCCAGCATTCACCTGCAGAGGCACTATCAGTCAGTCAGTGCAACAAGCCTGAACACCCACAGCAGCAGGAGGAGAGGGAGGGGAGGAGGCCAGAGCAGAGGTGGATGGGGAAGGACGGAAGAAAGAAAACAGGGAAAGGCAATGGAGGAGGAGGAGGAGGGGATAGACAGAGAGCTGAGTGGAAAGAGTTTACAGTAGAGGGGGAGGAGAATGCTCAGCACTTCCCTGTAGCCAGCCCAGTCAAGTCAGGGAGTCCCTGCAGCGAGCAGCAGCAGCAGTGTGTTTGTCAGTGCATGGCAGTGTAGTGTTTCTGGTGTCCACACACACACTGCAAGGAACAGCTCATGGAAATTTAACAGGGGAGCGTCATCGACTGAGGAGAGGGCCGGAGTGTGGAGAGGACAGGAGGAGGAGGAAGTTAGCTGAGTCAGTACAGGAGAGGAGTGGGAGCGTCAGCAGCATGTGTTGCAGCATGTTTGTGTCGTCGTCTGCTCCCTTCAAAACACAGAGCCCTGCAGAGGCTGCCTGTTCACTGAGCATGGTGGTGCAAGGGTAGCAGAGGAGCTGCACTGCACTGTAGAGTCACCTTCAGCACTGCTGGGTAAGTGCAACGCAGGGATGGTGGGATGGAACTTGTAGGGTGTGTAATCAAAGGAGATAGGTGTAGTGTTTTACACAGGATAGAGTGGACGTGTTGAATCTGTTTCTTGTTTCAGCTTGTGACTCACAGAAAAGGCCTGCTCTTGTTTTAGCACTGTCCGCTCTCTTGTTTACAACACTCATGTGTAAAGCATTAGAGTTTTGTTAGCACACGGACACTGACACATTGTATGAACAGTAAATATTACATACTTGGCTGTTGGACAAGTAGTGGTTTGCAGGCAACCTGTTCTTGCTTTCTGTTGTGTTCCTGTGGGTTAATTAATAACAGACATTGCTTTTGTGTGGAGGTCAAACTAACTGAAACAATGGCTGTGATTTTCCACCTCACTTGGCTTCCATATGGACATACATGACCCCAGTAATGACCCTTTAAAGGCCCAGTAAGATGGTGGCACTAAAGTTGCTGACTGATGCTCTTTCTTGTCATTTTGTCTAAACATTTCTGACCTCATACCAACAGAGAGGACGCATGTTGTGTTATTTTCTATATTTCACATTCACAGTTTCCACTCTGACTTTTCCTGCTTTGCGTAAAAAGGTGAGAGATTTCAGACAGGAAACAGGAAACCCAAGACATGTCGACATACAGCATCTCATGACAAAACTGTGTTCATCTCTGCATACATGACTGCAAAGGTGTGGAGGAAGTGTTTTTTAATCTGATTTGAATAGAAAGTAAGAGCAGAGCGGAGGCTTTCAGAGTGACAGTTTTACCAGCAGCAGTGCTTTTTTGGGTTCAGTTTCTTTCACTCTGTGGTTCTTTAATGTTTTATGTTCTCTCATGTTTTTCTGAAATCAAATGTGTACCCCAGTGTATTTTTTTAAAAGAGCATAACTGGATAGTCTAAATTTGAACATTTAAAAATAGCCTAATACTGCATGACACCGTTCTTGTGAATGACATTTAAAAGGATTAGTAGATTCAGTATTTGGTCTCTTTTGCTTTTGGTTCATGTGAGCAACATTTGTGTGCATGAGAGGAGATCCTCCATCTGGGCTGAATGTGTCACACAAAGGAGGCTCTTTGTAGTGGTGACAGCAGGTGAGGCCAATGACTCAGAGCCTCCTCAGCACACACAGCTTTACTTAATCTGTCTCCAGTATCCACATTCAGTCAGTACACCACTGAAGTGAAACTAGAGAAGGAGGTGGCCTTTTTGTCGTTCCTCTTGACAGAGAAGTAACACATTTGATTATTTTTATTCAGTCAGTGTAACAATTTTTTTTTTTAAATTGATCGCTCAATTAAAGTTTGAATATCTTGAATTAACCCTTGTGTTGTCCTGCGGGTCATAATTGACCCATTTTAAAGTTTGAAGATGTGGGGGGGAAAAAAATATTTTCACTGTGAAACCTCTGATGTCCACATTTTTAACATTTTTGGGAAATCTTTGAACATTTTTTGGTAGAAAAAAGAAATGTTAAATGATTTCTTAAGAACATTCACAAAAAAATCAACCAAAAACCAGCGAATTTTGCTCATATTTTTTGTGAATGTTCTTAAGAGAATATTAGAAGTTTTACTGATATATATGTAATCACTTAAGATGTTTTGTATTCATTTTTTGAAAGTATTTACTAGAATTTTCTTGTCAAATTTGGAGGATTTTTTAGAATAAAACTTTTAAGGGCAACTTTTAAGGAATTATTGGAATTTTCTTCCTGAAGGATTTGCAAATTTTCAGAAATTTGGAGAATTTTTTTCCTGAATTTTTGGATTTTTTTCAGACAAGGAAGCTATATTTTTTTTGGTGCTCGTAAATGAAGACAACAGGAGGTTAATACAAACAGTAAAGCATGTGTACACCAGATAAATAATAACTGTGCTCACATCTTTTACTAAAAATGAGTTTTAAAGCATTGATTTGTTTTTGCTTGGCATGATATTCACCCCTACTTGTGTGCAGGCACGCTGTCTACTACTGCTTCATTAATAATAAATGAAGCTCTTCAATTCTGAATCTCAGCAGATCCTCAGAGAGCACCATTACCACAGTCCTGTTGTATCCAAACCCACACGTTGAAGCAACTCAGAGCCCAGTGCACTAAACTCACAATCTCTACCTCAGAAACAGCTCATGCATTCGTATTCCAGCAACACTGAGTGTCAAAAGGCTGCACACTTTTGCATGTGTTTGTCCAAGTGCACTTTTGTTTGCCCACACCTGCAAACCTCTGTTTATGTCTGTGTGGGTGAAACAAATGAAAACTTTCCACGTCTGCTAACCGAGCTGCACATGCGGGAGAAATTCCATCACATGGTGAGCTGACAGTTGAGTGTTATTTGCTGTGAGGCCAACGTTGCTGCAACATGATGCCACGGCCAAGTGTTGCGGTGAAAAGCTGTGGCTGGACTCAGTTTGTCCATCTGACAGTCAGACAGATGGAAAGGAAAACAAATGAGACTCCAGATTAACATTTTGAATTTATTTGTTTCACATTGTGTAAGAAAGCAACTGGCTGAAATCAAAGGACATCTTAATTATTTACCGGATAAAGCAAAGAAGTGATGCAATCTAAGATATCTTGAATCTAGACTGTGATTAAACTGCATGTCTGGTGTCACCATCCAGCAGGACTGGTTTGTCATTAATGGTTATTCTTACTCACTTTTATGAAGCCCTGGGGAAAAAAAAAACTGCGGTTGACTTCCTCATGAGGCGTGTCAGGTGGAAAACACCAGACTATAATGGTTATACACTTAATTAATTTGCTGTTTTTTTCCCATTCTGATCAGTAATGATGTGATCCTCAAGAGCAGAGTGTAAACAAAGCTGCAGAGATTAAGCCCATGCTGTGAGCATAATAACAGGCTAAGATACGGAGTCTGAATGGAAGGATGTACTTCAGCCAGTATGATCAGTGCATTACTGTACAAACAACAGTTTGCTTAATAATTTAACACATGGGTGGAGTTATGCGTCCACGTGGTGTTTAGCTTGGAGCTTTAATCCGTGGGTGTTCCTGTGTTTGCCTGCAACATGCTCACACTTGTTGAAGTACACACTCGTGTGTTGTGCAGCAGAGACTCCAGCGTGTCGCTGACTGCGATTATGATTCACTGTTCCACAGACTGAAGCTCACGCTGAGAGTTTGACCCAGAGGGACGACAGAGCCCTGCTGACTGAATCCTCCGCCAGCCAGCACAGTCTGCTGTCTCAACCAGTGTTCCCAGACGTCCCAGTCATCACCGGAGTGGAGGAGAGCAGAGGTGCAGCGTCCGACCAGGAGGACAAGGAGGAGCTCGAGTTTCCTCATGACCTGCTGCCTAGTTTAGACTTCAGCAGTGAGCTCAACATCTGGGAGTCCTCACTGGGGTAAGTCGAAGGGCCACACTCACACATACAAGCACAACTGTGTTTCCACATCACAAGACATTACACTGACTTACATTATTTTCCTGGCTACAGACCATAACCCTCATCAGAATCACTATTTGCTAAATCCGAACACTTACCCTAATCTTAAACCACATCTTCACCCTAAAATTTTATGATTTATATAACTAGAGCTTATTTTTTGCCCACTGAAAAGAGGTGAGTCCTCATACTGACACTGTGTAACAGATTTATGTACTATATTGTGTTACCACAGCCCTTTTCGGTTGGTTACAAAAGACATTTTCACAATTTGCCAGTTTATGGAAATCTGATGTTTTTCCTTTTGAGTCACAAATTCTTGTTAACTTAATATTTTCAGGGGTTATTTTTGGGATAACCCAAAATATTCTCAAGTATTATGATGAATCAGCTGATGATTATCAGCTGTAATAGAATCAAGGAGTGGAACTAAGTTGTTTTCTTCAGCAAACGTGGAAAAAAACACATACCGGTCAATCTGTTGCCCCACATTATATTTAGAAAAGCTTTTTGTTTGATTTGTTACAATTGGCAGGAAAGCAGTAGGATCGACAGCTATAGTGTTGTGATATGGACTGTTTCTCGTGTGAGTTAAGGAGCAGATAGAGCCCTGTTAAGGTGTGACAATTTTAAAAGCATTCCACAGAAAGGTCACCACATCTGACGTGACTCACTCACACTTTGTCTTTTAATGTCAAGCTGAAACATGACTGAATGTCACAGAAAGAAGAAAGATTATTTTTTTTGGCTTTTAGTCAGAGCACTGAGGAAATGTGTATCGAGTTGTCTACTTCTTGACAAAAGTAAAATTGCAGTTTCTTTGCATTTGACGCATATTTAATTGGCCTCACAATCTACTTTTTCTTGGAAATGTGACACACAAGTAGTTCTGAAGGCCTCCAAAAAGTATTTTCTGAAGCATCCTCGTCATAGAAGGGATTCAGGTCAGATGTGAGACAAATTCAGCACTAATTTGTGAAAAAAAACCACAAAATTTAATGGTGCTTGTGAGGTCATTTGCTCATGTTGGCAGAGCTGTGAAACTGCAACCACATAGTCCTAATAAAGCTGATTTATGGTCTTAATAAATAATAAGTTTTGATTTTTTTTCCTGTAATTTTGTTTAAGAATATGTGTTAGAGGGAAATATGTCAGAAATCTATCCTGTCAGACCAACATATTTCCTGACACATCTGCAGTTTTTCTAATCTGCAGTCTATTTTCTACATCTTTAAGGGTCATTGCAGGGCTTGAGCCAATCCCAGCATGCATTGGGTGGCAGGAAAAGAAATGGGCTCCTATATATTGCAGGGCTAACATACATACAGACAATGTTATTGCTCCTGTGACTGGTTTTGTTTCAGCTTCAGACATGCTGACACACTGTAGTATTCTTTTGATGATAAGCATCATAGTTAATGCTTATATTACCAATGCAAATGAATGTAAATGGATATACTGCAGTGATTTACTGGAAGATGCAGGTTTATGATCAATAAAGTATCACATTAATTTTGTAATATACAGAATATTGCTGCATAATGATGTATTGAGTATTGAGTTTGCTTGATTCATGGCCATGAAGGAAACACATTTGTATCTATTATTCAGTCAAGGTCAAAGCTAATCTGATATTGATTTGCTGCATGTGTGAATGTGTGTTAGCAGAACTCACACTAGCTCAGGTGAGCAGAAATGTGAGCAGGTGAACCCTCTGCTGGCTGCTCTGCAGAATCACATGGAAGTCAGTCGGCCTCTGGTGGTTCTAGACAAAAGGTACCCCACAGACTCAGCATGACGGGGGGCAGCGGGGCGTCTGCTGTGGGAGTGTGATCGGCAGTGGATGATTAGAAGTAAAACCAGAGAGCATGGAGTGGAACATGGAGATGACAGGATGATGTAAAGTTTCTAACTTGTGGATGGGTGTGATGGATGTCACTGCTTGAGTGTGGCTTGTCGAAGCAGACTTGGCGTGACGTGCTAATTTGGTTTTTCATGCTCAGGTGAAATATCTGCAGGCATTTTATTTTATGCCTCAAGTGTTGCCTGGCATTTTGTTTATGTTTGAGTGCTGTGCTGAATTGCACTAATTTGTCTGAGGATTTAATGTGTCCTGACCATACACCGTGCAGTCTATGATCCTGACAGCCTGACACTTTGCTGTAGTATATTTGCTATTGCTTGATATGGTAACCGATAAATTCAAAATAAGTACTCTGCAGGCTTTTATGGTACAGCCTAAACTGTTTAAATAGCAGAAAGGACAAAGAAAAAAAGATAAAGTTTTTACTTTCTAGGCTTTCCACTGTAGAGAAACTGGACCATACAGTTTTAATGAACACCACAGAGAAACATCTGGTCTATTCTGCGTCAGGTAGAGGCAGGCGGCAGCTTGTTTTATAGCAGAACTTGCCAGCTGCAAACGCTTTAGTCTATTTTGCTGTTCCGCCCTTTAGCAGGGTGTGCCAAGTGACTGAAATGTAGGGTTTGAGTGGCAGGTCGGTGAAGTAACGGCATGGCGTGAAGGTGGAAGTCGTGTTGACAAAGAATTGCTGGAGCCTTTACCAAGCATTTATAAGAGTGTATCAACCAATCACATGTAGAGATGTGAATTCTCACTTTATTAATGTATATCTGAAGTTGAATAATGACATCATAGTGGCTGCTTTATGTTTTTAGAAAAGTGAACATGAAAGGCAGATATGTTGGACAGATTTCAAAGTACCAGTTGATGACAAGATAAGGAGTGTAGGTCGTCTTATTACTAAATAATGATGGTGGATCTATACACTCAGACATCCTTAAGATTAAAACGTCTCCACTGCATTTCTCAGTGAAGTCAGTGACTCAGCTGTTACAACTGGATGGCAAGATGATATTAACTGTGCAGTTTAGGGAGTGTTTTGCACAACAGTCTCACACTTTATTTGATATTTTAAGGCAGTATTGGTTTGATTGTACAATTATGAACATCTAAAAGGTTGCTTTTTAAGCACTGACCTGACTTATCATCCCTTATTTCCAAAGGGAATAGTAAGTAAGTAATCTATAATGACTTGTATAACATGTCCTATGCAGCATTTACAGGTTCAATTTAATAATCACTGTTCTTGACATGAAAACTGTTTTTATGATTAACCAAAAAAGTATTCACCACCACAATCAGGATGATGGATTATTTGCATTTTTCTGATTAAAGTACAGCCTTACTGGAATAAAATCAGTGAATCATAGCCGGTATGTCAGCAGCAAATCCAAAGCTTTAAATGAAACTGCAGTTTATTGTCAAGCTTTTGGCACAATTTAATTTTTCAGGCATCCATATAATACAGTAAAATTGTGGACTAACTGAAGGCTTGCTGTGGTAGGAGATGCAATAATTTTGGAAAATGGCATAAATGCTGCGTAGTGTCTGAACTAAATAAATGCCTGCATGTTCATTAACACCCTTATGGTTAGAAAGAGCTGGTATTGTTTCTTGTAAAGGAGTGTATATCTCAGATCAGACATCCTGAGTGCAGTTGTGTGTCTGTTTTGTGGTGTTGTGCGTGAGCATGGGCTTCTGCCAATAGCAGTGCTGCTGTGGCATCGTGGAATGAGCAGCCGTCTGCCTACCTCGTCCTAACTCTGTCACATTACCCTCGCCTCAGGCCTCATGGCTGTGACCCAGATATCACAGATGTCCATCCTGCGCCTCAGCAAGCTGCCACACCTTACCCTGGCAGCAGACCCCTGACCCCTTCCACGTCCTTGTTCTTAGACCGAGAACTCCAAGAGGCCTTCCAGGAATGTGAAGAGCAAATGGCGTCACTGGGCATACTCACTCCCACAGAGCCCCCCAGCACAATGCCTGAGACGGTTAATGATGCTGGGAAGACAACTGGGGAAGTGATGGTTAATAAATCCAGTGAGTCATCGTCACCGCCTCCAATCGTAGTCCAGCAAGGACGTAGCAACGGGGCCCATGGAAACAGGAATACAGATGGAAACAGTGAGGCAGCAAACAGTCAGAAGGACACAGTTGTGTTTAGTTTCAGGAATTACATATTGGGCAGTGAGAGTAATAGTGGAGCAGCAGAGATGGAGAGTGAAATTACAGCAACTCAGAGCCTGGATAAATGTTTAGAGATTAAGACAGAAAAAGAAACAGATATAGATGAACAGACGGAAACACCTCCGCATCTACAATTAGAAGCAGCAGCAGATTCAGTTGAAGACCCTGCGAAACATGCTGTGTTCAGTGAGCAGAGTGATGATTTAAGAGAGGAACATGCTGATTCTAATGCAGTTACTGAGGAAAAAGCACTCTAGACTGTGAAAGAGTGAAAGGCATAAAATTAATGACAGAGACAGCTAGCACAACGAAAGAAAATTATAGTGATGAGCCTTATATTGTTTCTGTAGTTGAAACAAAGACAGATAATTCAGCTGAGGAAACATCAGAGTCTAGCACTCATTTAAAGGATAAAGCTACATTATCAGAGTTGCAGCCAGAAGCACAGGCAGGAACAGACAAGTGCATTGAAGAGTCAGATGCAGAAAAACAGACGAGTTCAGCAAGTGACAAACAGGCTGGGCAGAACAAAGAAGCAAAGAAAAGGAAAAACAGGAAAAAGAAAAAGATGGAGAAGAGCACAGGGTATGAACAGAAAGCAAAGACAGTAGTACAGTCTGAAAATGAAGCACAGGATGCTGTCAATTGCACAGATTCCCCTGAAAATGTAGTATCAGTGTCAGAGGCAGACGTTCAGACTGCAATTTGTGGGGAACAGCCTGATAATAGGTTTGATTATAAGCAGCAGCTGAGTCCTGAGGGAAAACTCTTATCCAGCCCCCCGCTATCATCCTCTCATAGCCGGGAGGATCATCTTACTGCATCAGCCTGTTCACCTGCTTCCACTGAGGCTCTTTCGCCGAGGCCCTATCAGTCAGATAACCACAACCATATGGACATCCGAAGCAACATGAATCACAGCTCCAATGACAACCCACAGAGGGAGCAACAAGTAACCAGAGGTGAAGCCAGTAACCAAAATACACCCATGACACATGTCCAAACTGCAGCTATCAACCCAGCTGCCTCGAGTTATAAGAGATCAGATGTACAAACACAGGCGGCTACAGTTTCAGAAGCAAAAATACTCACACAGGAGAATCAGAACCCACTCTCCAACAGCCAAACGTGTGTGGGAGAGAGTTGCGTGGAGAGTGCCCTTGAAGTGGTGGTAACTGCGTTGCCACTGACAACACCCACATTGCCAGAAGTGATAGAAAGCAAGGGAGAGGGAGAAAGCGTGAGGAGTGATTTACTGGGGAGAGTAGCTACTGTAGCAGTTGCAGAGAGTGAGGAAGGAGAAGGAGAAACAGCAGTGAGAGGAACAGAAGAGTGCCTCGGCTCTGCAGACGGAGAGGGAGACAAACTCGTGGACAGCCCTCCTCAGCTCTCACTAATCTGTTCACAGGGAAAATGCTCACTTGCATTCTCAGCCAAAGAGGGACAGGCTGCATCTGAGGAAAGCTGCAGCAGCAAAATGCCACACAACTCGGCCGAGACTGAAATTAAGGGACAGAGGGAGACGGCCGTTCGTAGTTCAGACACAGAGATCTCGCCAGCTGAAGAGGGAGGCGCGGAAAAGGAGGTACCCCAGTTAGAAGCCTTCATCAATACCTCTCCCGTTGGACTGCTCACCGGTTCTGACTGTCAGGATCACAGAGCTGCGGGATCGGCGAGAGTAGGAGAGAGAGGAGGAGGAGGAGGTGAGGAGGTGGGAGAGAAAGGAGGGCTGGCTAGAGAGCACAGTTCATTCAGCCAGCCAGAAGGCTCTGCTAGTGGGGTGTCATCAGCCGAGACTGAAACGTGTCCGCCCACCGATGTTGCCGAGTCACAGCTGAAGTCACAGAGCTGGAGTGAGCCGATTGCTACCATCACCGAGAGCATCTGCACTGAACAGGAGCGTCTCTTTCACCCCTGCCAGGAGCACCGTGGCGCAGCAATTTCACCTCTCCCCTCTCACGTTGAACAGAGCTCCAGCAATACTAATGGAGTGGTGAGGTCTGATCTCAAGCAGAATTTGATTTTGGAGGAAGCACTGTCTTCGGGACTCACTTATGAGGAGTCATCCATCACAGAGACAAACTCCGGCCAAGTCTTCCTGCCTTTAGTCTCACCTCAGCCTTTGACTACTTCGCAACAAATCCCAGACAAGCAACAAGCAAGCAGCAATCAACAGGTCCAGCCTAGTAGCACAACAGAAGTGACAGCAGCCGAAAGTGCAGCGACCTTCCAAGTCCAAGTCTGTACCCAGAGCAACAGTGGTAGCCCTGCTATGTCTGGAGAGGGTGTGTGTTTACGTGGCAGCAGTGGAGGTAACAACAGAGTTCACTTTGCCGACAATGTGGATCTCATCAGCATGTCAGTGTCGACTTTGGACTGCGCCTCTTTGCCTCCATTGACTGTTCACGAGAGTTTGCATCATCCTGTTGTTGAGGTCAGCTACACCTTCCCAGATTTTCTCTGCTCAAAAAAGCCAGAAATCCCCACAATACCAGCTCCTACTAAGGATGAAGCAGCAATACAGAGGTCAGCTGACTATCCAAAGCCACAGAAGCATGTCCGGTTCAAGAAAGGAGATGTGGAGACTAAAGATACCAAGGAGAACATTACCGTAGCTCGCTCAGGTAATGACAACATGGAGACAGACTCTGCAGATTTACAGTCGGTTACTGAGGCTTCGTTAAAACAGCTTGTATGTCCTACTGAGAAGAATCAGACCGCTGATGAAGCAGGAAAAGCTGTTTCTGAGTCTGATCATCTAAGAGTGGAGCAGGTGACAGTAAATGTGACAGAGCAAGAAGAGGTGGAAGAAAAGAAAGGTGCAGTATGTTTGTCAAAGGAAGAAGAGATTAAGAAGTTACAAGCTGAATCTATAGCCTCTATTAAGACTGACCAGCCTTTAGCAAGTGATGTTACTGTCTCTGAAGAAAAAGAAGTTAAAGAGCATCCTGTTTCCTCAAGTTTTGTGCTTCCAGCGGACGATGTTACCTGCGAGCCATTAAGTGATGTCTCCACCGAACCCCCTGTCGAGCAGCTTCATGCTGATCTAAGCTGTAGCTCAAAGTGTGACGATGTGACCTTGACCTGTGCAGCCTCTCTTCAGACGACAGCAAGTGATCCCAGTTATCAGACTCCCACCCAATTAGTTGAAACACCTCTCAGTGGACTTGCTAACACAGATCTCATAAAGGCTAGTGATCGGCCTAATGCCACAACTGACTCTGCTGATCTGACTAAGGATGAATCAGTGACTTCAGAAGCGACAGCCTCTTTCCCGTCGAGTCCTGTTGTTGGACAACGTGCCAGTAATCCTACTTTTGTGCTGCAACCTCCTGGCCCAATGTTGAGTCACTTGGAGTTCATTACTGACTGTGATATATTTCTTCCTGAGCAGACAGATGGTGATGGTGACAGCATCGACGTCTCCAGAGGGGTGGATGGGAATAAGAGCAGGGAAATGACCCAAACGTCTTCAGCACAGGATCCGGAGTACAGTGACGTCATTGTTAACACAGATGAACTTTATTCATACCGGGTGGATAGAAACGATGCTACAGAGTCTGCTGCTGAACTTGAGAGTTTTGGTACCAATGATGTAAATATCCAGTTTTCACAAGAGGAAAACTTGCCTCGTCCCACCGAACCTTCTGGTGCAGTTGGTGCACAGGCAAAGGGTGAATCTGATAATATAATTTCTCTCACTCACACAGAGCCAGAATCAATTGAACCTGTTATTTGTGCAGCATCCATTAGGGATGACCTCATAAATGTCAGCTGCTCACTCGGCCCTGATCTGCCTACCGATGAGACTTATGATGAAATTAAACAAGACAATATGAAAGAAAAACAAAAAATGGGAGATCAGACCTCCGCATTGTTTGAAGAGAAAAAGAAACATGTTGAAGAAGCAACAGTGGACAATCAGAAGGAAGCAGCGGACAACAGTGAACTGCAGACAGGAAAGACAGGCACAACACCAACACAGAGTAATGGACCAGATAAAGAGGCTGTAGAGGAAATTGGAGCCCCGCAGCCACCACATAAGCATAAAGTACAAAAGACTGAGTCACCATTAGGGGATATAAAGAAGGAAGAAGAAAGGAGGAGGGGTTTTGCATCTAAAAGCGAGCCAGAAAGTTGTTCCTTATCTCCCAGCAGATCTTTAGGGTCATCTGAGGACATGCTACACGCTGAGGTAGAATCTAGTAGCGAACCTCAGGCTGTTTATGACCAGACTTTGTGCCAAACTCTAACAGCAACACTGGAATGCAGCTCTTACACCGACACTGCACCAGATTTGTGTGCAGCTCTTGGCCAATCACAGTCCACACCAGATCCAAACTGTTTTGCGCAGCAACAAGAGCAACAGCAACAGAGTCTGGGATCCAGACGTCCCACAGAGGAACTGTCAGGTGTCTGTCTACAGGGGGGAGAAACGACCGAACATACAGGAGTAAAAAGGGCAGCAGAGGAAGGAGGCGACTCTGTTGGGGATTTGCGTCAATCAGGAAGCAAGGATAAGTTGACAGGTGATAATGGCAGTGGCAATGAAGGCACAGTAGTTCAGGAGAAAGGCGAGGGACTGCAAGCTTTAGTAGTTGATGGGGTACATGTGCCGTCTCACCTTGCTAGTGATTTAAATGAGAGTGGAAGGAGTGCTGAGAAAAATGCCTCAGCCGACACAGGAACGGCAATAGATTGCCCTCATGTAGGTGAGACGAGAGAGGGGATAGATGGGAGTAAAAGCCCTGGTTCAGTGGTAGGTGGGTCAGATACAGATTTAATGCCAGACACTGAATTTATGAGTGATCTGGAAGGAAAAGGTCAGCAAAAAAGCAATCTATCAGCTGCCTGTCAAGATCAATATAGAAAACCTGAGGTGTCAAAGAGCACTGCTGCATCTGTTGAGCCAGCTTCACAGCGACATGAGATTTCACCTGTCCCCATTTCTGTTTCATCAAAGGTCAGCACAGATAGCTATGACATTCAAACAGACATTATTCCAAGCTCAAACCAGACTGAAGAAATTCCTACAAAGTTATTCAGCACTCTGCCGGATCCTGCTGGGCAACTGGAAACTGTGGAAAAGGATTTCAGTGCTGCAACGACTGTGAAAAGCAACAGCAGTGAAACCGGGGAGTGTGAAATTCAGGATACAGTGTGCAGGCCTCTAGAGCTCCAAGGCTCCAATAAAACTTCAGCCACACAAAGCAGCTCAGTAGTACAAACACCCATAAAAGGCCCCGATGTAGAGGAGATCACAAAAGAAGATAAAGCTGCTTTGGATGAAGAGAAAGTTAGCAGCCAGGAGGAGAAAGAACAAAGTGAGATAAAAGTAATAGACAATGAAGCAATAGAAAAGCAGGGGGTTGTAAATTTAACTGGGAGCGCTAAAGACAGTGGGTCAGAATCAATGAAAGTGTCAGGCTACTTTCAAAGTGAGGTGTCACACAGCAGCACAGAGATGGTTCACTCAGAGGGGAGCGTTGGATTTTCTAAGGCAGCAGAAAGTGACAGTGATATAAAAGAGAAAATGACTGCTGATATTACCGTAGCTCCATCTGACCCCCTTGTAGCCCCTACCCAGTCAGAAAAACCCACTGAGCAGGTGTCAGATTCAAAGCCCGAGGATGATATTATAGTACACCCCACTGTTGCTGCTTCTCATTGTGAAGAAAAATCACTCGAAATACATCCTGCCTGCGCTTCTCCTGTTGAACAAGTGTCAGGGAGTCCTCCCACTGGACTAACAGCCCAGGAGCCAGAGACAAGCTGGATAAAAGCACTAAAAGAAGCTGCTTCCCTCTCTCAGAGGGAGCAAGTGAACACAGTGGATGCCTCAAGGTAAACACGTGTGTGTGTGTGTTGTATATGCGTGTGTGTAAGAACCAGAGATTAGAGGATAAAAAATATGTTAAAGGTCACAAGAGGTCGTGATGCCCCCTCACCCTTAATGCGTGCATGTTAGCGTGCTGTCACATATCATCTGCTCTAGTACATCACAAAGAGAAAGGATGAAAAGAATTTTGATTTAATTCATATTTATATTCCCCTGAGTTGTAAACCTGTGATGTTCAGTCTGTTACCATAGATTTCTGTCTTTTTTTTTTTTTTTCAACTTAGCATTCCAGTAACACCATGTTTAGGCCTTGTTTGGACTGATATTGCGGAGAGCAGTGTGACAATGAATATGAATGAGGAGGTAAACACAGAGCTGCACTTTGTATTAGCTTGAGCTCGGGTCAGATGACTGTGCCTGTTGAAGCCTAATGGAAGTAATGCAGTCCTTTATATTCAAAGGGTGACATCAGCTGTGACATCGTGCCTGGTCTCCAGTGCAAGAATGAGCCTTTTCTCGTGCAAAACCTACTGCTCAACACAATATAACAACACAAACATACCGAGAGAACTTGTGCATACACTCCACCCTCTTACAAGGACACATGCCCTCACACAAAACACTTGTGATTTGTCAGTCATTCCTTGAGCATGTGCTGTAAACTAAACAACAAATCCCCCAACACCCTCTTCTTGTATTGTTTTTTTCCAGACCCCTCCCATCTCTGGAGTCTCCTCAACTGGAGTTTCTGACTCCAACTGAGGAGGTAGCTGCTCCTCTGAGACAAGAGGAGATCCCACCACCAGAGCAAGCAGCAGAGAAGACAACAGAGATCCAATGTCTCCTGAAGAAGCCAACTGACCTTCCTGAACCTCTAAAAAAGACAACAGATCCTCCAGAGCCAACAAAACAGACAGCAGAACTTTACAAACCAACACAGAGCATAAAAGCAGAGTTTGCAGAAGAACCCAAAAACGGAGAGCTCCCAGAACCAGCCAAGAAAGAAGAGGAGCCTCCAGATGAGTTTCCAGAAGAAAAGAAGCCAGTAACTTCTCTGGAGGAAGCAGCTGAGATCTTCACACCAACAAAAATACCAGAGCAGATCCCAGAACCAGTGAAAAATGAGGTAGAATTTCTAGAGCCGGCAAAGGATGAGGAACCAGAACCAGCAACAGAGACCATTCAACCAGAGCAGGAGCTGATCAGTGAGCTGACAGAGGAACAAGTGGAAAAACCAGTAGAGATCCCACCTGTGGAGACATTTACAGTCCCAGCTGAGAAAACCACAGTGACAGAAACAATCCAAGAGCCTGCTGAGGAGCTACAAGACAGTGGGTAAGTGCCTTTAAACAACCAAAAGACTGATGCACAATCCACGACGATGAGTTTTTTGAGTATCTTTACATCTCATAATGACATGTCTATTCTCTTATTACTTTTGTTGTTTAATGAACATGACAAATCACTTTTTACTGTGTGTTTCATATAGCCTGCACTATGAATTTATGTCTACGGTTTCCAGTAAAAGTCTGCTTTACATGTCTGAGTAAACCGCAAAGTAATGTTTCCCTAGATGGCTGCAACCAGCAGACTGTTTTTTGGGTTTAAACAAAATGTGTCCTTATAATCCCTAATTTGCTAATATCTGAAGTTTTGTTTGGTTATTAGTTGATTTTCCAACAGGGAGCCCCATATCAGGATAATTTTGGACCAGATACGTTTTCTGAAAGTTCTCATAACTTTTTCTTTGTCATGTAAGCGATGCCGTAGAGACATTTTATTGCAGCTAACCGATGTGTAAAATGGGGATTCTCAGGGGAACATGTGCTTTACAGCTTAGCAGCTCACACACTGCCCTGCCTGTCACACATTTGAAATGGATTTCCATGCGCCCGGAGAGTCCCGTTGGTGGCTTTGTTTGGCTTTCAGACACTCAGAGGGCGTCTGCTAGGTTGTTTCTGTCTGCAGCGGTTTAACAGTGTCTGACTGGACGAATGAGCTGGAGTCTCACAGATCCGCACTGGTTGATGTGACGGCAGCGAAACCCTTCATGCTGTGAAAATTTCTGACTGAGTTAAATATACACAGTAAAGCAGTGTGTTGTTGAGTCGACCTCGATGCTGGCATTCAGTATTTATTCAAGCGTTTTAACAGCTCCAGCATGACTAACTTCCCACATAGTTTATTGTTTTACTCAAAAAAATCACCTATCCATAGTGCATTTAAGGAGGTTATGAAGGCACTGTGTTGGATTTATTGTTTGATTTGTCTCTTTTGGTATATTTAAAATAACTCAAATCATTACAGATTATTTATTTTTATTTTTGCCTCCTTGTTATCTTCATTTTTTGTCACTTTCTCCCGCTGCATGCCGAGGAGCCATCCCACATACCGGAGTAGCACTTGCTGCCTGTGAGTCTCAACACTTGTCCCATCACTGCTGTTGGAGACACAGCGCTTTGTTCAGATTTGGAAAGAGGAAGAGTGACAGTGATATTTCCCTTTGGTTTCATCAAAAGATAAAGTTACACTTGCATACATGTGGCAGACACAGAAATGTGTCTGCATGGCCGATGACATGTGTGTGTGAGTGTGTGTGCATGTGTTTTTTTCCTCCGCCCCCAGAGGCTGTCCTAGCTGTCAGTCCTGCTCAGTCTGTGCGGCTTTGTGAACTGAAGCCTGTAGTGGGAGGAATTTGGGCAGGCACTCAGCCCCACTGAAGTCATTTGCACAGACCAGACAGAGTGGAACAAAAGCCAGGGTTCAGAGAAACACTCGAGCATGTGCTGCGGTGTGGAGTGTGTATGACAGAGTCAGTCACAGACAGAGGAGAGGCGCACTGGGACGTACAGTCAGTGGCTTTGCTGTCATTTCCATCTGAAGTCATTTCCATCGCTTGCTGTAGTTACCTCTGATGTTGTGCGATGGATTTATCCGCAGCTGAAATCTGGGTGAGTTGACAGAAAGTTGTTGTCGTGCTTCTCTGTCTGTGTGTGCGTCTACAGTAAGTGTTTGTGTTTAAATCCCACCAGGTGGATGCAGCAGATGGTTTGTAGGTAACTAGCGCTAATTACGCCCTGCCTCTGCTGACCTCACCAGATGGGTGGAGGGAAGGGACAAATGGAAAGACGAAGGAACTGATAGTAGGCTTCTCTGGAACTAAGTTGCGAAATGAACAACAATGTACCTCCTCCCATTTATAGGAAACTTTTACAGGTTACAGCATGTTGTGCTGCCTTCTCTGACTGGCAGGAAACTTCCTCAGTAGTTGTCAAGATAATGATTAACTCCTGTCTCTGAGTTTTCCAAAGCTCTGGTCAGAATGACAGACGTTTAACATAAGCATGCAAGCTAATGAATGTTTTTGAATCTTCCAGGAAACATAAAGGGCCGCTGACTGTTTTGCTCACATATGGCATAAAAGTGGATTGTAGTATGTAGGATCTTTCTCATCCTCGTTTTTGGAGTGAAAAGGAGCCCACATTGTACTGTAAATAGACTAGTTGCCATGGTGATTTTAGGTTCACTTTCCTTTTGCCGGCACAAGTGAAGAGCATAAACTCGTGTCAGTCATTTATTGAAGCACACAAACCTGCTTGTGAATAGTGTTTTATCTCAATAGTGGCAGAGCAGAATTCAGTGATTTATGAAGTATGTATTTGCAATATATACATATAGTGTGTTCTTGAATGTGGAGGGTGTGTGTGTGTGTGTGTGTGTGTGTGTGTGTGTGTGTGTGTGTGTGTGTGTGTGTGTGTGTGTGTGTGTGTGTGTGAGAGAGAGAGAGAACGGTATGAGCTAGCTGTTGGCTTCTGGACAGAAATGGTCCTCCCATTATTACAGCATTAAAAGACATGTTTCTCTGTACATTCAGCTGGTTTTATTTACAGATCTCTGTGAAACACTCTGCTTCTACTTGAATCCAGCTGTTTCATGTAGGTGGTATGAATTTTGTGTGCGTATGGCTTGAGTAAAGCACACGGAAAGCAGCTTCAGTCCTAATTTGTCGAAGTGGAGGTTAGAGAATGAAGTGTCTTCTCTGTTTCTGCTTTGAACTAACTGAGGTGTTCACTTCACACAGGTGAATTAGGAACAATAAAAACAGTGTTGGACAGCTTCCAGGTGCTAATGCCAACAGTAAAACTAAAGTGATGTGAAACTGTTGGAGGTCTTGCCGTAACAGAGCACATGTGCTCCATCTAATTTGTAACATTCATGCTGTTTAAGACAGAAAGCTTCTGCTACTTCTTGTACATCATTTCTGGAGGCCGCACTTTAGTTGGAAGTCTCCAGCAGCTAACCAGAGTGAGTCAGCTGACATTATCTCTGGAAAAACGTCACTGAATTAGGAAATAGTTGAATCTCGTAAATAGAATAATTTTATTTTCTTTCAATTATCTCTTCTCAATTAGATTTGATAACTGACTTTATTTAGATTTTTTTTCTATCTGCCCCAAAACTGTTTTTGTCCGTCTCTGGTGACAGCAGCAAGTCCTATGACAGTTTGTTCAAACTATGTTGTGACTTGGTTGTTTCTATTTCCAGGCAGCATGTGCCAAGTTGGCCACAGACGCTGACACATGTATAGCTTTGGCCTGCGGGTGTAAGTTTCTGACTATGGATTTGTAAATAGGGCAGTGGAGCCAAATAAAAAAATCATATATGAAATTTGAGGATGTTTCCTCTTGTATGCAACCGTCCTGCACCAGTTTGAAAATTCAGTGCTTTTATAATGGAGCGATTGAACCACATCAGTGTTCAAATGTTAACCTGGACTTGCTACGGCCATAAGAAAAGCACACACGCTCATTAAATGCTATTAAGTTCTGACTTTACTGGAGAAAGCTGGCGAGTAACTGGGCAGTGTTTCAGTCTGAAATGAGCTGGAGGAGACATTAGTGCAGCTCAGCAGACGGTTGACTTGATGCCTGAGTATATATGCTTTGGTTGATGGAGGCATTGTGAAGCTCTATTTTGCAGAAGAGGCTACTGGGATATTTTTAGAGCTAAACAGGAGGCATGCCCCAAGTGGGGAACAGCTGCATGGGCGTCCATCGCATTGCCTGTCAGATTAGAGTTCCTACCACTCCTGATAAGACGGGCCTGGATCAGGGCCAAATCCACTCCACCAGGTGGCCAATGATGACAGAGCCAGACTGCCTCAAACAGGCTACTTCAGTGCAGAGGGCAAGTAGAACAAGCATGGACTGCCATGAAAGGGGACTGATGAGTGGAGTGACACTTTCATGTGATTTAAATGACAAAGCGTTCTTAGGATGGTTGGAGTGAGCCTTTTATTTTTCAAGTCACTGCTAGGTTTAGGTCACAGCGCCGAGCAGAGTGTTCCGTCTTACTCTGCTTTCAGGTAAGTTCACTTCATGGATCATTTGTACAGGAATTTAGTGGAATGCGGACTCCAAATCGGCATCAGTGGACTAAGTGTTTTGGTCTGTGTGTTGATGTTTTGTGTCCCCTCCCCTGCAGGCCCTCCCTCGCTGAGCAGGCACAGAGAGGTCACCCTGTCCATCCCGCCTCTCCCCCACCTCCTACCTTTGACCACCACATCCTGCCCGCCCTGCCTTCTCACCTCCAAGATACTTCAGAGATCCCTACTCTTTCTTCCACCCCTCCGGAGAGAGACACCTCTGAAGCTCTACCGACCCCACCTGCATCCCCCAGCCTTCCTCCTCCAGTTTCTGCATCCCCTCCTGCACCTCCTACTCACCCCTGTGAGGACCTTCACCCTGCTCCTGCACCCTGCCCTGTCCCTATAAGGTATGAACATGTTCCTCAATCCGCTCATGAGGTCATTTATTATTTCAAGGTAAAGTTTATTATCATGAACTCAACAAAACCTGATGTGAATTTTTGTCCTTTAGTTAGACCTTGCAATAGATTTGTCCTGTACTGACATCAGCCACCTTAACCCGCCTCCTGAGAAGTAGCTTGTCCTTATCCTTTCAGCTGCACAGTTCAAGTCAAATTACAGCATTAGATTGACATCTGGCACACTGAACTGTCTTGTTGATCCTGATTTCCTAGAGCTCAACAAGAGGAATTTGCACGATTTCCTGATCCCAACTTAAAGGAAAATGGTCACATTTTAGGGAAGATGCATTTTCTGTTGCTTGCTGAGAGTAAAATGTGAAGATTTAAGATTATTTTCACATTCAAACAGCAGACGGTTGCCCTTTATGGGATTTTGAAGCAGATACATTTGGATATACATGTTATAATTGATTCATGTCGCTAATGTTTGATCCCTAACATTGATAACTTGCAGCATTTTTGCAATTCTATGATAGTATAACACACTATCAAGCTTGATCTTGATTTAAATGTTATTTAAATTCTTATATATATATATGTATATCTGTAAACTTTTCCAGCTTAAAAGAACAATCATATCTCACCATACAGACTTAAATAAGGGTAGCAGCTAAATGTCCAACTATCTGTCTACATCTTTAAGTGTTGAACTGTTTTTTACCCCCATAGGTGCAGTATCTCCTCACATTAAAAAATAGTACAGCTCATATTTCACATAAAAAAGACATAATGTCACTTTGTACATGTGTTAATTAGTTGGCTTTGGTGATGCGGGTAGGTGAAATCTGTTGCTTCCCTCCAGTCTTGGGGCTAAGTTTCAGTGCACCCTAAACTCTGTATAGTTTTTTTTTTTTTGCTATTAAAATAATCTCTTCCTGCTCTAAATAGCTCAGTTGTAATTCTGCATGGTTGCTTTCTTTAAATTATGAAAGTGTATGAAGTCCCTGTCTCTATTTCTGCTCACCCCTCCCCACTCTCTGTAGAACTACTTTGTGCTACACAATGACAAGTTGTAATATTAAAGTAATTCAGCAACACATGTTCAAACCAGAAACCAAGTCTGAGGAGGAATAATTATACAAAAAGTTCCATTATGCTGTCTCTTTAGGTTTGTTATAAAACTTTGACTGTCTGAATCTGTGTTTTTGAAGGTGGAAATGATCAGTTAGGGTGCTGACAGCTGATTTTGCTCATGATATGTCTTCTAGGATATAAAAAACAACATATGATAACAAGGTAAAAACCTGATTTTTGCTGTCATGTTTACCATGAAAGTGGCATCACTCTTATCTAATGTTCAGCAAGACTTCGTTTAAGTGTATTTGCTTGAAAACGAACTGTTATTCTAAATAACTGTGTAATATAACTCTTGTCAGTGCTGGCCATACATAGATAAAATATATACAGAATTATTGCACTTTTCTAAGTGAAATCTTAAGCTAATTTTGTCTGCTATGTCTTATTACCACCCTCGCAAATTACAGTATGGCACTGCAATGCACGCCTACCACATGAGCTCAAAGGAAACAGGATTTGCTAATGTGAACTTAGCGGTTGTGGAAACTTAAATGCATACTGTGTAATTGTGGCTTGTTAATGGCGAACATAGCAAAAGGACTAAATGTGTATACATAGATATTTTAAACACACTGCGCCTTTTCACCGTTGCACAATCTGCCCCATCATAACCACTTGACGTATTATGGCTCGGTTCTTCCCATAGTGATCACTCACAGCTGCTGCTTCAAACCAGGACACCGAGATTTTCATTTCATGCTGATTGCATTTAAATGATGATCATTATTTCACAATCAGCAAAGTTTCCCCACTGAAAGCACCAAACATTCCTCCGCAGTCCCTTTTGGGTTTGCAATTTATTCCATAGAGTTTATTTTATTAGAGGGAATGACTCAGCCGCTTTCACAGTGCAGCTTTATTTACAACCAGCAGAGGGTGGTTTTTCCTTTGCACAGTCCATCCTCATGTTTTATTGCCAGCCTGCGTCTGCACTCTGCTGTCTGACTGCTGCAGTCACCTGAAGCACACATGAATGAACACAGACAGATACTCCCGCTCAGTATGAACCAGTGTGCAGATGGATAAAGACACAATCAGATGTTTTCTGCGTGGATATATACATTTTTTTCAGGATAATGTCAACTGTGTTCCTGTCTCGCTTTATAAACACACCCCTCTCTCTGAAAAGTGACATTTTTGAGACTTCCAGGCTGGTATAGTGTCGTTACATTATTTATGACATCTGACAGGCTTGCTAGATAGCACTGGAGAGGAGCAGAGAACCAGCCAAGCAACGTGGACGGAATATTCTGATTAGACATTAGAGATCGTCCTGTTTGCCCAAAGGCTCACAATATCTGTGCCAACATATGTGTAGGTCTGTACTTTGCTTTGAGTCTATTACATTAGTTCATGTGCAATACAAAACACACTCAAATATACATTATTTGATGCAATACAGTAGGAATGTGTCAGTCCCTGTAGTGACTTAGCAGCTCCTTCAGAGCTTCTCGACGTTTATTATTTGGCTCAAAGGCATATTAGCTGGACAAATGCTTTGCCTACACAAGGACTTGAACGTCTCTCTTCCGATTATTTTCCAATTTGGTGTTTAAAATGTCACAAAATGATGAAAAATGTTGTCACTGTTTTCCAAAGATAGCGTCATCAAATGTTTTGTTTTGTCCTCAACCTAAAACATATGAAGTTTACTGTCATATAGGATTAAAGAAACCAGAAAATAATTAAACATCAGAAGCTTAAGTCAGAGAATTTAGATTTTATTTTCTAACAATTGCTCAAACTGATTAATTCATTCTCAAAATAGTTGGTGATTAATAGTTGACATGTAAACAGCTACATTCACTGTGACACAATGAAAATGTTAGTAATCTAAAAACACTCATGTTAATGTTCTTTTTTTTCCCCCTCTGAATGATTCATTGAGTTGCATGAGTAATAATTGCATCCTTCGCTGATAAAAAACAAAGCAGCCTGCCTTTTCTTACCAAATAATCATTCAAAATAATTAATCTGTCAGTACTCCCACACGTTTTATACACATGCTTTGTGTTGTGAAGACAGTCCCCGGCAGCGAAACAGTGAGGATTGCTTTGATTTATTTGTTTTCCTGGATTCCCCTGAAAACGCTAAAACCAATCTTCTCCTGCTGCCACATTAGAATAATTTGCAAATATTCTAATGGTCCTCACATTTTCTAGTCAAGACTGTAGAGAAGGCCTCATAAAGGAACTTCATTTGAGAGATAATGGTATTTATACTCCTCATATACTTATATATTCATGACAAATGTGTTCTCACCATTATTGTGGATGTCCAAGCCTTCATTTCTTTCTTTTTGAGGTGCCCTGATTACTCCCCTGCTCTATCATTTAATTTGCTAAACCACAAAGACAGAACGCCACTGACTCTCAACCTATGTTTTAACGAGACGTACGGTAACTGCAGACTCAGGAAATCTTCCCCATTAGTGATTGCGGATGAGAGCAATGCAGCCTTTTCTTGGCATAGAAAAATTAAAGCCCTTATCCTGTCCGGTCAGCAGTTCTTCAGAAGGAGGATTAGAGGCGCACATCAGCAATCAGTGTCATCATCTGAAACCAGGATTCCCCAAAACATACGTTTCATTGTGTTCAAGAACACATAAAAATGCATTTATTTCCATCTCACTGTGTATGTGAGCAATTTTACTCACAACAACAAACATCAATCCTCTATATTTACAGTTAGTGTCCCACTTTGTCACAACTGTGTCACCAGTGATGTTTCGCTGATTATAGCAGCATTTTTATGTTGCACTGCATGTATATTTCTGTTTATATATATTCGCTTTACAGACATGGTGATCTGATCTGATACACTGTCACTGTGTATTTTTATTGGTTTTTGTGTTATCACATACTTACTCAGTGCCTGTAATTTGCTGTAGGGGAGAGTACCCTGTTTGTGGTCTTTTCTTTTCTAGCTCGTGGTTGTTTGGGTAATCTTGTTTCTTTGACTTTTCTGTGACAATTTAAGGGCCATATTGTTTGTTTGCATTGCTTGCTTTGAGTCTGTGCAAGTTTGCAAGACTGAACACGAGATTTCGGTGCACATATTAGCTTGAACTGCGTGTGCAATCAGAATTTTTTCCTTTTTGCATCGTGTTAAATTTCGTTGATAAATTTCCAGCATCTGAAATTCCAGCCCCAAATTCACACTAATCATATTTAAACGCGGTGTGTTATACAACTAAACTCTGCTTCAGAAGTACAAAGAGGTTATATTTCTGCTGCTATGCTCATAAGTAAAAGCAATTTTCAACCCATACTCCCTAAAACACCAAGTATTCTGCGCCTTCACAGTCAAACGATATACTATTACCTTTAAACCCTCGAGCAGATTATGGATCGCGATGACCCTGATTCTCCTTCAGTTCTATTTCTGAGTTATGAATCTTTCAGAAAAAACTGCCACAACCATATCTTCCAGTGCATGAGTTTGTTGAATTTTTTATTTCTGCGTTTTCTGCAGCTGAAGCCAAAGTACACGGCCACACTCTTATAGCTGCAACAAAGAGAGGATGTTTATGTCAGCCATTCAGTAGAGCAGGAACATGTACTTCATACATGTATTTCTGCCCTAGATACATGTGAACTTGTATGGGGGAAGGGGTCTGTATGGACGTAGGAATCAATATTTTTGCTTTAACAGGGGTCTCTGTTGGGAGTTGGGAGTGGGCAGTGATTTTTTTTTTTACTTGTCCCCTCAGGTCTTGAAACATCGACCAACAACCCATTTGAGACCAGAATCCCATCAATGTTCATCAGTTAATGGACTTTATGTTTACATGCAAACGCACCCCTTTTTCAAATGTGGTGTTAGGTTTGTACATGAACACCAGATTTTGTGTTTTGCAGAGTTCTTTGAGTCATTTTCTGCCCTGACAGGCACAGATACGACACCTGAAACCTCAATACGGCAACTTTGTGCGACTACAAGTCCTGCAGGCTCGAGTTTTTGTACTGAGCCCTCAATTCTTGACTTTCCCATGAGTGCACAATGGATTTATTCTTCTCATATTTCCAAAGTGTCTCTTTCCCATTGCCTTGACAATCAATGGGAAAATTGTTGAACCTGTTTCTGCTCTTGTTTCTGCCCCGCAGGACATATTCTATGTGTCTTTCACACGCAGATGACTAAAAAAAGAGAAACTGGAAGACATGGCTAGACTTTACGGTCTTTAATGCAGATGAAGGTTTGGAGAGAGTGGCAGTAAATTAGATCAGTGGCCCAGCCTGCTGCCAGGACTCATCACAGAGACAGTTTAGCATAACATTTAGATGCTCATATGTCAGGAAGCATAGATCTTTGTTCTTGAGCAAAGAATATATATGGTAAAGCAAGGGGGAGATATCTGTAATCTCAGCTCTTTCAGTTTCCTTCTTTTCTTTCTGTAATGCCTTTTTTGTTCACATGTGCTGTTACGGAATTGCTGGTGGACTGGCTTGAATGAAAGAGAATAAAATAGGGTCACAGTTGAATAACACACACACTCACATACTAGTTTCTCAGAGCCTATTGTTTACCTCAGGCATCCCTCTGGTTGGCTAAGCTGAGAGTTGGAAGCTTCCATTGTGTGAAAAGGAGGCACAAAAATGAAATCCTCACTCTACCACTCACTGGGTGAGAGAGGGGGGGATCCTGGCAGGAAACAGGCAATTTCATAAGGTACGCGCTCTGTGGGAGGCAAGAAGAAGAGGAGTGACGGAGAAAGCGCCTGTTAACCAGAGTGGTTTGGGGGTCTTCTATTGTTTGGCTCTCCTGCATAGTCGCAGTAGCAGACGAGAAAAAGCCGCTTGTCTTTTTAAAGGCGCAGGAGGTTGGTGTCGGGGGAGAGAGTGGATGGAAGAGGGGGGAGGAGGCAGGGAGAGCAGCAACACAGCTCAGCGATATCAGAAGGCAAACAGAGAAGAGGCACCTCAGACACACATGCAAGACAGAAAGAAAGAAGGATTATTATTGTTATCATTATTAAATTCTTTTTGTTTTGGATTATTCCCTCTTTTGCATTTTGCTCTTGGAGATTTTATCCCTTCTGGTGCAGCATCACTGAATCACCAGATGAGAAGCAGGAATATTCCCAGTCTGTAGAGGGGCAGAGGATCGGGGATGCCTAAAGTGAGGAGCCCTTAATCATCCGCTGCTTTGCTCCTGATGCGAGCAGAACTCGCTCATCCTCTGCACTGCAGCACAGCCAGCTCAGCCGCTGCTCGCCTCCTCTAACGCAGGCTGCCTGCCTTCACTCTGCGAGGATCACAGCCATAAAGAGAAGGAGTTTTGGGGGTAGCAGGTGGATGTGGAGGGTGGCTGGAGATCAGGAGCAGGCAGGGGGGGCAGGGGAGGCAGAGCTAGCTGAGGATGGGAGCCAACGAGTCCATGGAGCAAGGACAGAGCCACTGTCCATCTCAAGAACACATGTGAGTTTGACTTGATCTGCGTTCCTGCTCAGTGTTGTGTCAAAAAGATAATAAAGGAGATGCAATTTATGCCAAAGATGGAGGACTGGCATATGATGTCTTTATTTATTCATGGCTTTGCATTGGTCTTTCATGTCACACAAGTGCTGAAAAGGGTGCTGGGTGATATTATTATCCAGATTGCACCTGTGAGTAATACAGTACAAATGTACATACGGCTCACCGTTGTTATTTTTTTAAGAGATGAAAACTGAAGAAAATCTCTGTGAGTCATTGTTGTTTACATTTTCTCCTGTTTCATCTCTGAATGTAAACTACCATAAGACCCACCACCAGACTGTAACACTCCATTACAGCCAACTGAGCACGTCAGCATTGTTTTTGTTGCTTTTGTGATGTAAATAAGGATGGGAAATCTGGAGCACGTGCACGGACACATGTGCATCAGGGTGCTTGGACCTCTGCACACTGTGAATGGATGAAACATAATAGTGCTGCAGGTTGAGCCTGTGGGAAGCAGGATACAGTGCAGTAGGCGCCGCTGGGAGGCTGGTGGGGTGATGTTTTGTTCTGTGGGAAGGAGGACGCGACTGGCGCTCTGGGAGCAGGAGCTGGTGACCGTGTTGAAATAGAACACGCCGTGTGAGGAGGAGTGGAGAGAGTCGGAGTTAGAGACTGAGCAAGAGTGCTCCACTTTGTTTTATTTATATCTCAGACACACTACTGCACAAGGGAAGAAATACCTGGGGAGGAACAGAGGAGGGGAATGAGGGGAAGGGACTGCTTGTTCCGTATGAATGATTTATGGCATAAAAGAGCCATTTTTAATCTCAAAGCTCGGCACTGTTGAGACCTTAGAGGACTAAATACTTTTATACAAACTAAGCAGAGGCTTTTTTTTGCAGCACGGTGGAGTTAACATACCATACAGGTGCGCAGAAAAGAAGCACCTTGCCTACCATTAGTACGCTGTGTAACTCTTTCGAAAGCACTGGCACTGTGAGTGATAAGTGTTAGGAAATGGTTCAAATTATGTTTACGCTCAGGGCTCTTTTTTGAAATTCTTTCCCAGCGTCATAAGTCCAAGATTTGTTTTCTGTATTCAAGTGGAGGTTGAGTTGTTCTCTCCCTCCATGTCTTTCATACAGCAATCTAAACGAACCTGACATCTGATGTCATAATCAAATAAGGTGATACTTGAACCCCTCCTCCCTCTTGGTGATACTTGGTCTTGCTGGCTTCTTGTCTTTTAATGTGCCATCTGCTTCCAGTGAGTACCACAGATTAGCCTAGATGAGGTATTACTCATAGAGATTATCTTAGTCTGACACTCTTTTGTCCTCATGGTGTCTTTGTTTTGAGATGTGCGAGGATTTCTTGGAAAACAGGAGGAGAGATCTTTGCTGATTGAGGCTGACGTCAGTCTGGACAGAGATTGAGAGACTGAACTACATCTGCTGTCTGAGAAAAACACTTTTCATTCAGGTTTTGTTTATGTGTCCTGTAGAGGGTGCACAATGATTCTCTGCAAGACTTCGGTTCCTGAGGTTGAAGAATCACTTGCAGAAGACATAGCTGCTTTGTGTTCTTGGCCTCTGTTTGCTGCTCCCTGCTGACCACATCACATCTGCATAGAAGCTGTTGTAAAATGGAAATAGGCTGTGTGTGGTGTTCAGCGGCTATGATGTAATACTTTAAATCCAGACACTCATTCATCACGGAAATAAAAGCACAGGAGCTCCCTCTGTTGGCCTCTCTTCAATTCTATCTTATGGGATAGACCATGCGTATGACTCCATATTTTACCTTCATACTAGAAAATGAAGCAGATATTGAAACCTTATTTTCATACAGTCAAGTTATACACTGACTGTTTGACTGATTAATGTTTGTCACTGACATTTACAAGTGCAAAACATTAATCAGTCTTACAGTTTATTGAACTGCCACTTTATGCTGCCCATCCCTGACTAAGCTGCTGCTCTTTCCCTGTTCAATGACCAACATACTAACAGCAGATCACAAAAAAAACTGATACTAAAAGCTGAGAGGGAAGAGATTACTGGATCATGAGAAGATAACAAAAGTATAGAAAATGAGTGAGAAGAAGCAGGGAGTTGGAAAGAGCTTGATGATAGTCGGTATCCAGACAGAGAGAGCTTAGACGACTATGACAGTGGAGAGATGATGGAGTAAGCGTGCGGCAGATAATCCATTGAGGCTAATCACACAGCTGCTTGGAGACCAGCCGCCTGCCTCTATTTATCCCTCCCTTCTGCTTCTTTTTTCCATCAGCTTTCATCTAATCACAGTCACCTCTTCATATCAGTCATTAATGGTGATGTCAAATTTAGCCTGTCTTAATTTTCATCTTCTTCATTTTAGGATAGTGAGGTGGTTTTTTGGTTTATGTGTCAGTGCAGCCCTGCTTCTCTTTTTCCCCCAGTGGCTGGTGAAGTCTGTCCCTCCAGCACGGTGAAAGCTGTTGAGACAGACGGAGTTGGATTTGGCTTGAAGCAAAGACACGTCTGGCTGTCTGAAATGCATCGTCTCCCTGTTTCACGCTGCAGAGTCTCTCTCTCTGTCTCCAGGCAGTCATCTCAGCCTGCGAGAGGCAGCTATTAACTGCTGCTCCTCTTTGTTTCTATTCGCCCCCATACCTTGACTGCTTACCCACGCTCTGCTTTACCTCTCTCTATATTTTGTCTGCTACTCTACAACCACAGGAGCAGCAGATGGTGTGACTGCATTAATACAGAAGCTATTTCCTTTCACCCAGTTAATTTGGTTCATATCTACAGTTAATTACAGCATTGCTCTCAGTGTCTGATTTCAGGTTTATTAGATGCCGTTGGTATCAGTTTGAATACCGATGATCAATACTGGTCACTCTGGCAGAGTCTGCTCGCCTCATATATCTGTAATGCGTCTTAATTGCCTTCTCTATCATTTAATACACTTTACTGAACCATGTGATGTGTGTTTGTGTGCGTGCTTGTTGGACTATTCAGCATCCAGCCTTGCTCCTTTTTTTCCCCCTTTTTCATCCACCGTAGTGGAACATATGGTGGGAATAACCTCCAGTTACCATAGCAACACAGTGTTTGCAGTCGCATAAAAAATGTTCCCTGCAAGGACACAAACAGAGCCGTAATGAGTCCTAATTACTTTGTTATTTCCCTTTCTTGTTTTATTTGCATCCATTCTCAAAAAAGCAGCTGATTTCCAAGTGCTGTTTCTTAACACAGCTATTCACAGGCAGCTAAATCTCTCTTCATAAAGGCACTGGCAGAAGAGTTTTAATTCCCAATCTGCATCCAACTTGTTGTCGTGCAGGCTTTGTTCTTTGCACACTCTCTGTTTATGTGTCTTGTCTTCAGAGGTGTCTGCGTCACTGCCTGTCTGACCATCTGACAATATGATCCCAGCTCCCAGTGACTGATCCAGATGGATGTCTAGGCAGACCAGTCTTATCCTGCTGGGACACACTGGGCCCTCACAGAGATTACTGCTCTGCCCACATGCTGTCTCATCTGGCATCACAACACCTTTGCAGGGCTAATATATTTTCAAAACACATTAAATAAGCTCCTCTTATCATTTGATACCTTGTTGGGATTTTAACATGAGTGCAACATGATGAATTGTTTTGATTTGTCAGTGGGGACATTGCATTGCACATAAAATATGTCACTCTTTGGTTTAGATGAACCTCCTTTACTGCTGTGATGTGACCCCAGAGATAGAGGACACATTGACAATGACAGCAAGGCATTTTCTACCTGCCTTTCCTATGATCTGGAATGTCTCAGCTCAGAATTTGTGCTTAGTTTGCTTCATGTTGGCCATACTGAGGGTCTGATGGTGTTTCAGACCCCCTGTGTGTTTCATAGCACGTTATTTGATCCAAGCATGACCCCCACATGATGCTGAATACCCTCAGCAGTGGAATAGCGAGATCAGTCTGGTTTGTAGAGCAAGGCTGGGGTGTGTCATTGCTTTAAGACGAAACTGTTTGTTGCTTTTTGCCACAATTAAGATGGACACTATGAATGAATAAGGCTCAAGGGGTATAATATGTAATATGTATACGTAGTGGATGCAATGGTAGTGTCAGTAATGAGACTGAGCTTTTTCAGAGGTGGTTCGGCTGGTGGGTAGTAGACCTTTTCTGTGTGGATACAGCAGAGTCTTTCAGGAGCAAGAGGGGTAGAGGGAGGGAGGAAAATAGAGAGAGGAAGGCTGGGACATAGAGAGAGATAGAAGGAGAGAGAGAGGTTGCCAGAAAATACAGTAATGCAGGAGGTGGGCTTCTGCAGGCAGTCTCATTTAGATTGGGAGACATCATTTCCTACTGGGGAGGAGTGGAGCCACACTGATATGGCTACAGATGACAAAGAGGTGCAACGTGGAAGGACTGTAGATTGGAAACAAAGAGATCTGGACACTGGACATTAGAGGAAAACGATAGAAGGCAGAGAAAAGGTGTGATCCGGTGGTCCTAGCCATCGTCGTAGGAGAGGCAGCGGGCGTCTAACTGTGTGTCAGGCAGCAGCATCGTGGTGCGGAGAGGTGTAGCCCACCAGCAGCCATGGCAGTGAGTGCGTGGCAGGCTCTGTCTCCACTGCAGTGGGCTCGCTGGGGCTGGGATACGCTGCTGGGAGGGGCAGGAGACGGGAACAGCCCAGACTCGGATCCAGCTCTGGGGCTCCTCCGGCGTCTCTCTTGGGGCTCGCATCATGACAGTTTGATCAGGGCCGCCGGTGAACCGGTCAGACAGAGGTGAGACAGGATGGGAGACAGGGGCCACATACCGCCAGATAATACACTGACCATCAGAGCATGGAGCTTGGTTGTCATATGTATATGCAAGATAAGAAAGAACAATCAATATTGCTTTTACTTGGAATGACAATGTATATTGACTTTATTTGCAGCCGATTGTCATGCACAAATCGATCATTTCTGGGTTTCTGGCTCGGTGCTGCCTTCAGTCGATTGTGTGTATTTTATGACTGTGATATCTTAAGACCTTGAGGTGGTCTGATGTGTGTGAGTGTTAATCTGTGTGTGTGTTGTGATGCTGGGTCTCAGGTGTGTCATTATCTGTCACCTCACTGCAGATTCAGCATTTTTATTGTAGCCATTAAATTCCTCTGGAAATGAAAACAGAAACACATATTGTCCTGGAGCTTATTGTTTTACCAATACAGGGAATCACGACTGCTGCCTTACATACTCGATAAAATGCTCCACATGCAATATTTTGTCTTTGGTGAATCTGTATTATTACATATTTACACAATATATTGCCTTCAAGAATGATGTCAGCGTTGCTTGTTTGGAAAAAAAAATTGTGTCTTTTGTGATTTACTGTTGTTCTTGACATTAATCACTGCTATTGTATTGATCCTGACACAAAATCTGATTCACAGTAGCCCTGACTTGATATTTCCTTATCCTTTGTTACAGGAGCTCAGACTCTGATGGAGCTTTTGAAACCCCAGAATCTACAACTCCAGTAAAAGCTGCTTCTCCCACTGAGCCTCAGAAAGAACAACTATCATCTGATGACAAAGGTACAACAAGAGAATTATTCTAAGATGTGTGCTTAGCTCCTACACAGATTCATCTTCTGTTACACTACAGTAAAAATGGATTGTTATCGGAAGTAGTACTGCACCATCTAGTGGAATAAAGTTGTCTCAGCACAGCTTTTACTGTGCTGAAACAATCTCCATTTTTGGGGGGATATCTGCTAAGGACATGCATGTCTCTTCAGTCTCTTTTTCATGTGGTTATTTTTTCATGCTTTTCTACCACATTCATCTCTGTAATTGGATGTGTCCAATGCCAGCTGCAGCATACAGCTCTATGCAGGTTTTCTTATTATCACCTGAATCTCACCCACAAAGTAATTCAAATATAGGATGATGCTCATTTAGTTATATTGAAATGCTGTGTGGATTTTTGGCTATTTTCTGAATGAAATCATTGTGTTATATTCCATATTTCTCCTTCCTTTGCAGTCACAGACACCTCAGTCAGTGATCCTGCCTCTGACTTGCCGACTGCTGGTCCACCATCTCGGTCTCCATCCATTGCTTTTGATGAGAACAAGCCCATTGCTGCCAGTGGTACCTACAACATCGACTATTTTGCTACAGAGCCAACGAGTCACGCACTGACCCGCTCCCTCAGCCTCCAGGGAGGTGAACTAGATAGTTCTAGTCTGTTGGATGGATCAGTGTCGGGAGGATTCCGTCCACATTCTGAATCCTTCAGCATCGGCACTGAGAGTGCCCCAGGAACACTCCATAGGCCCAAGAAAGTCCGTCCTGGGTCTGTAAAGAAGAAACCTCTCCTTAGACAGAACTCCAACCCAGAGAGCCCAAGACCTGCCTCATCCAACAGCACCCCAGAAATCAAGAAGCGGGCGAAGCCTCGTACTGCCAGCCCTCTCCAAGCCCAAGAGGAAACTGAAGGTGGCTCTGCCACCCCAAGCCCTGGAGGAACTCTCCGAAGAACCAGAAAGAACCGTGTGGAGACTCCTCCACCTCTGGCAGAGGAAACCAGTAGCATCAGTCAAGCCAGCCAAGAGAAGAGTATTGTCGTCCCTGCCTTATCTTTGTGCCAGGAGGAGATCCCTCCCCCTGGTAATCTAACGGGCAACGACGAATCTCCTATTCCTCCTAGTGCCTCATACAAATGGGATCCAGAGAATTTTGATAATATTAACCCTTTTAAGACAGGAGGTAGTAAGATTGCCAACTCCCCTGTCCTGGGTCGCAAAGATCCTGTCTGTGTCCCCATTGCAGCCCCTCCAGATAGTCCTCCTCTCCCTGCTGTGGAACCGCGTTGCTCCAGTCCCCCGGCTCCACGTAAAGAGCCAATCACCAACCCAGAGGAGCAACCTATTCTACCCAAACGTCAGCCAGTAAGACTGGAGTTTGATTACTCAGAGGAGAGCTGTGAGGCACCACATCAAGCCTCTCCTCCACTTAAGAAAGTGGGTAAGAAGCCAGGTGCCAAGATGCCTCTGAGGAAACCAAAGCTGGGCCTGAAAAAGGCACCTCCAGCACAGACAGAGCAGCTGGACAACAACCCTCCGGCAACCCATAACGGCAATGAGAATGAAATTCCTACACCTAAAGTATCTTACAACTTTGAACCTGATAAGTGGGAGGATCCAAACTTCAATCCGTTTACTTCAAAGAAAGGCATCGCCAACTCCCCCAAACTGTCCAGGCCGTCTTATGACTTTGACCCCAACAACTTTGATGACTCCATAGACCCTTTCAAATCCTCCAACAAGATGGCCAACTCCCCTCCTAAGGCATCAGCCTCCTTTGAGGTCTCATCCAATGACTATAATGATAATGAGAATGACAATGACAACATTGGCGAACTGGAGGACCAAAACCAGAACAAACCTACCAAGAAGAAGAAAACTCCCATCAAATCGTAAGTTGACTCAGTGTTACCAGAGGATTGCATATTTATGGAAAGCCCACACTTTCTTTCAGATTGTGTGTAGGAATGTGTGCCTCTGTGAGGATTTTAGTCTAGTCTGTGTTGGTATGTGGTTCACTAGTTTATTATGCCAGTGTCGTCTGTCTGTCTCTCTGTCACCTGTGTCTGTGTATTCTCATATGTCACAGGAAGTCCAGGGGTGTGTCCTCTCTATGTTGTCTGTTGTAAGTACAGGGACAACACCACCATCCACCCCTTTTGACCCTTAATTCCACCTTTTAAAGCAGCATGTTGCCCTGTTGTCCCCTTCCTATTAACAGAAACATCACAATCCCTTATCAAACAAATCCATTTAAACTTTTGGAATCCAACCCGGTTCAACTGGAGGATACCTGTTTTTAATTTTGTTTTAAATCCTGTCTTATTTATGTTCCAATTTCACTTATGTGCCAGCTGAAGAACATCATAGTTCAGTCAAAATAGCCATACTGGCAGTAATTACTAAAATAAGTGCAAAATATGTTTTAAAGCATTTAAACATAATTTTCTAGAGTAACTACCAATATTCTATGCAATGTGCAATATTCTATTCTATTCTATTCTATTCTATGGTAAATCTGTCTTTTTTTTTCTATTGATGCTGACGCCATTGCTGATGCAGTTTCTTCCACATGCCACATGCCACGGTGTCCATTTTTAAATCTGTAGCCAAGGCGCTTGTGCTCCCTCTTGTGTTCAGTGTTGGCTATTGCTGAAAAAGCTAAAAATATAAATAATTATATTTTTACAAGGATATATAGTTTTCTAATTCATCTTGTTCATTGCCCATTTATATAAGCTCCAAAGGAATTCAGGATGTATTACAACAGTGAAACGCTTCGCCTGAAGACGTGCGTCATCCGCAACAACTGCAGAAATTTAACAAACCAATTATCTCTGATATTTATCTTACATTAAATACAGACACTAAAGCAGGGTGATTCATCTTGAAAGTTGCTAAAAGCTGCTTAAAATTCTATACAAACTCTTTCAGAACCTATATATTTTGGGATCTGTACATTTGACACCGAGGAACTGACATGAGAAAAGTAAAAACATGTCACTAACAATAATCTACATTAAAATATCACATTTTCATCGTAACCTAACCTCTCAGCTACATTGTCAAACACTTCCCTCTCTATGACCCGTGATATTTGTTCATTAGTGTAAAATTTGAAGTAAAAATATTCATAACATGTTATTCATTTGTCATTACTCTTCACTGTGCAGTTACTAACTATAGACTCAACCACAGTCACAAAGAGTTTCATTGTTTTAATCATTTCAGCTGCACAGTATGTAGTACTGTTTGACATATGGTAATGCTGCTCAATGCAAATTCTGTTTTCCTTCTATGCAAAAGCAGATGTACCCATCCAGCTTAACAGTTTAGCATTTGTGACTATACACACTATTTCAATATGTAGCAAACACTCAATGTGAGTGTTGGATCTAATGAAGAGTTGCGTATTTGGGGTGCTGAGTGTTTCTGGATCTTGATGATTTTCTTTTTTTTCTCAGTAATACTTTCAGAGTGAAGAGGTCACCAAAGAAATCACCAATGTCTGACCCATCACAGGTATGTATCCAATGCTCCGAATTGGTACTTTATCTGCCTGTATTTTTCCCTCTTTCTTCCATCAACTCTGCCAATTCCCTCATTTTTTGTGTTGCAGGATCCGACGCCTACAGAGGAACCTTCCTCCCATCATACACAGGATGACCATGCCACGGACGAGGAGAAGCTGGCCTCCTCCACGAGTCACAAGTGGGCCGCCCTGCACGATATGGATGCAGATTTAAACTCTGACCAGCAAGAATTCCCTCAGCCATGCGACCTTACGTCCTTTGTTAATGAGAACAGTCTTCCTCAGGAGGCTCCAGGTGAGACATAACTATCTGAATCTTTGTACCTTTGGCCACCTGTTTCCAAATACCTGCTAAGAGACATCAAAGCATACCACAGACAGGCAGGGCTCAAAGAGAAATGTAAAGCTTATGTTTGGATAAATCCTCATGTACAGCAGCTAGCCACTCTTTACTCATACAGCAATGTTATTGATTCTTGTGGCAGTGAAATAAGCCTGTTGGCCCACTGCCCTCTGACCTGTAGTGGCTGTCTGGCTCAACCCATCTGGGTCAGAGATGAACTACACAGTCCTTCCTCAGCCCCTGATCCCATCAGACCAGAGGTCTACACTGGTTGATGTGTCTGTCTGTGCCTTCTGTTTTGAATACTTTGTTTTGTCTGTCTGTCTCAGTGCAAGACTATGAAATTGAGTACATGGAGAAGATTGGCTCCTCTTCCCCAGTGAGTATTTGATGTTATTCACTGATTTTGTTTGTCTGCTGTTTGTGGTATTTAGTGTATTGCTAGTACATATTTTATAAAGATTTTGGCTGACAAAAAGTAAGAGAATCGGACACTTTTCTGTTTCCATGTTGTGTGTCTTGTAGCCACTGTCCGTGAAGAAGCCATCTTTGTACTTGAAGTTGGACTCAGTATCTGACAACTTAACCAAAAATTCATGTGCACATGGATCTGAGCCCAGCTCCCCCTGCACAGGGTAAAGTATACTCCACTTATTGCAACATTACAACGTGATCTTTGTCTTCTTAGATTAAGTTTTACAATGCAATGCCCAGCCCATTTCTTATTCTGTAGTATGTTAAATGTCAACCGTAGTGATTTGGATTGCATAACACATTCATTTCAGATACTTAAGCAATGTTTTCATTTACACTCTCATCTATCATAGACAGTACATTACATGTCATACCTCCCTCCACCCCCTGCTATCTCTGTTTTTCTCATTCTATGCAGGAGCTTTGAGGAGATGGAGGCCCAGATAACAGCTGGTATGAAGACGCCGGTGTTGAGTCCACGTCCTGGTCCCGAGGGCTCCGCTGGGGATAAGGGCAGGAAGAGAGAAAGCGAAGCCCTCAGCCGAACGCAGAGCACAGAAAGGGATGAGCAGGTGAGCCAAAATGCCTTTTTTAACAAGTGTCACATATGCTAGGGGGGAAAAAATCATTTCTGTGTTTAGTTGCCATCATGTCAGGAGAATCTGTCACGTTTGATTTTGAAACATTTACACCGTGTTATTGTTGAGCCACAAGGGGGAGACAGAGTGCCACTGCTGCGTATGCTTTATCATAGGCTGTGACTCAGCCCTGCAACATGAACACCATCACTCACAGGGATTCTCATTAAGGCTTCATCACTGATAACAGATAGCCAGTCCGCCACACTAAGGTTCCCTGCTTGAATTCAGTGAATCAACTCCCAATGCTGCCACTCAAACACTCAGCGCTTGCTTTGCCATGCTGTTCCCTGCCCCCTCCCTCCCCTTTTGCCTACTACTCCTGGTGCCCTTTGTAGCCCCATAGCCAGGGCCCGGTGGAGGCCCCTGCTCCAGCCCTGGCCATGCCCCTCTTAGACAGGCTGTCTGAGTGTGACGACCCCCTGCAGTACCTGGAGCCCGACCTGGCCGAGACCAACCCCACTGCATTCGCCCAAAAACTCCAGGTGTGTTGACAGATCACACATGACCCTGCTTGATCAACCTTACAGGTGTTGGCTCTGGTTGCCCATTTGTGGCCTCGATATGTGACTGTGTGTGTGTTTTGTACAACCATTATTTCCATTGTGTCGCCATGTTACGTACATCATGCCTTTTTCATTTTCCCATTGTTTCCTCCTCTTTCGTGAGTTTCAGTTTGTAGCTTGATGCGCAAAATAGATGATGGTGCGTAAATATGTAGACAGTAGAAAGTGTTTGCGCTCAACTCAAGTTTCTATATGTTTTCCCTTTGCTCTCTCATCCTTGGGCCGCCACCCTCCTCTCTTACCCCTGAAATTTGGCCCTCATGTGTGCGGCCAAGGAGGAGCTGGTGCTTGCTGCCCTGAGGATAGAGGCTCTGCAGGTAGCCAAAAACATCTCTCAGTGCCCCTCCCTCTCCACTGTAACCCCCCAGGTACTGCGCTGAGTCAGCCTGCACCTGCTGTATGCGAGTGTGTGTGGGTGAGTGTGCGAGTTTGTACGACGCATCTTGAAAGGGTGGATGAGTGAAAAGCAGGTGTGCGTGACTCTGGTGTGTGTGTGCATGAGTGTGTCTCAGCCTGCCTCTCCCTCCCCTTAAACACGCCATTCCGAGTGTGACTGTGACGCCATGGCCTTCTCAACATGGTGGCTGTACCACTACATCCACAATCCCACCACCTCTTGTGCCCCCCCGCATATAAAATCTCTAACATGGCTTAACGCGTCCAGTTCCCACCCTGACTATCAGCGAGCTCCTCCAGGTTGACTTCTCAGGAACAGAGTGTTGTGCCTTCTTAGTCCCTTGCCTTTGTTATGCATGTTGGGCAACATGCATGTTGCCTGTTCATGAGAGGCTTACATCAGCATGAATATGACTGGGATTGACTCACACTAGATGAAATATCCTCAACTGAGGAGTAATATGGATATAACGCTCCCGGATGTATTACTGATGGTTTGCCATCATCGCCCCCGAATCCCCAGTCACATTCCTGTTTTGTGATTTGGTCCTTTTCCCAGACTAACAGCACTAACAAACAGCTACAGCAGATAGGTGTCGGCCTTCAGTTTAGATTGTATGTTAGGGTAGGGCCTAGGAATTTGCTGGTTAAGTTCCATGGAAGAGTCGGATCAGGGTAGGCACTTCCCAGTCCTCTTGTCTCATGTTGTTGTCCCACGCATTTTACAGTCTCGACTCAAGAAACCCAGCACTCGGCGTTGGAATATCAACGGTTCACCCTTATTCAAAGTAAGACGACCCGATACCCCCGTGATCCGTCCTCGTCCTAATACACCTACAGTGCAGTACAAAGAATTTGGTCAAAAACATGCTTTTAATTGTTTTTCATTGTTTCATTGACTCAGTACTCCAGCACACTGAATTAGAAATATCAGCTTTACCAGTGATTTAAGGTGTTCGCATCTACATTCGCTAAAAGTGTGGAATCCCAGCCCTTTGACACATAACACTTCCAATTTTTGGACAGTGCAACAAATGACAGGGTGACATCGTTTACAGTACCCAAGTTTGATGTGAAAGCCTTCAAATTAAACCTTTACCCTCTGAGTGCTGGAGTACAGAGCCAACGTCACCGTCCAAATACTTACAAACTGCACTGTATGCTCAAGCTCCAGTAGGTCCCAGAAATCCAACATCCAGAGAGTCCGATAACTTTGTTATGGTTTCCCTACAAAACCTGTTTTTTGTACCAATGAGCGAGTTGTTTTTTCTGCAGTTACCTTTAGTACCTCTCTTGTAGTCTTCTGATAACTTCTGATAGTGTTTATTTCTGTGTTTGACTTAGTATTTGTCTTGTGGCTTTAACTTGTGTCTTTGATATGCCACTTTATTGTTCATACTAAACCTACCCGTGTACCCTGTGGAGTATTCCAATAAGCAAGCAAAAGTTATATATCTGTCTCGTGGGCATCCTTGCAAATGTGATGAATGTCCTTCCTTCCTCAGAAAACACTTGCAAAGCAGATTCTTCCTAAAAAAAATGTAAGCGAAATTGTGTATCCTTCTGCGTTTACGTAAGACAATCATAAAGGGTGCTACAAGAAGACTGTTCCTTATTATTACTCAAAAAAGAACACTTCACAGGGTACCTTCAAATAGTCTATCCTCAAGTCTACGATTGTCCCCGATAGTACTCCTACAAGCGACGAACTAAATTGTTTACAGTTTACCTGACATGTGATCCAGGATGATTTAGTAAAGGTACTTTTGGTACAAGGGATTCTCTCTGTAACACAGAGCTTAAAGTCAAAGCTGCTAGGAGTCAAACCACCGCAGGGCAGGTTTGGATTTAAGTTTAAACCTCTCTGAACTGGCAGGGTAAGCCAAATCAGTATAAACAAAGATGCCCTTGGTTACCTTAACTTGACCAGTCTTTACATTCAGCCGAATAATCAAATTACTGCTCCAGTGAGACCACGTATTAGCAGATCTCTGTCTCCTTGTTCCCCGTGGACCCCCACCATTTCTTTAAATCCTCCTGTAATCCAGGTCTACCAAGGATGACTAAATCCCCCTCAGAGCAGAGTTTTAGGGGAACAAAAGTAGTAGTCGAGCAAGGATGGGTTTTGCATTTTAATATGTATGATATGAGGAATTATTCAGTTCTGTCTGTTCGTATTTTAATAGTTTGCGAAGGCCTCATGAAAACATGTATATGGGTTTGGGCTTGGAGTGTCCCTACCTCAACATTGTAACTAAACTCTCTCTAATTATGTATCCTGAGAATTGGTTCATCTCACATCATTGTCTTTGTAATTGTGCAAAGATCGGGGTAAACTTTGTGAAAAGGTTGAAGTAAACCATAGTAGACACAACAGGTAAGACCACTTTACAATGTTGTAACATTAACATGAGACTAACATATATTTCCCTTGCTGCCCAGTCTGCTCCCCTATCCTTCCTTTCCTGTATATGATCAGCTGCTGCCCTCCTTCCCCTCTGTCTTGCCTGGACCCAATCACATTCAAGCTACTGCAATCAGCGGGCGATCGTGACCGCTCAGCTGGGGCCAGCATCAGCCAATCACATGGCTAATACTGTGGCAATGAAGACTGTTTCATCCAATCATGTGGCGGCTGACCAAGTCTTCAAGAAACATCATTAGCTTGCCCTCATTTACATATTAATTTTGCTGTGTGGTACATTTTGATATAGTTCGATGCTGCCTTGCGGTTTGGTTCAGGAATCCTGTTGAGAATGTGTGTGTGAGCCCGACGTTGAGGGTTTTCTGTCGGTAGCTTGATCTGGTTTGTAACTGGGTATGTTTCCATTCCTTTCCCTCCTATTTGGTTCCTGGAAGCAGCACAGAGATGCGGCGTCTTCAGTAGAGAGCGCGGTGTCCAAGAATTCACTGTACGCCCGGAACACCACCAACACCAACTACATCGAAGGGGAGAGTCCCCACCTGCCCAGAGAACTGGACCACTCTTTGGGAATTGCGCGAGAGGAGGTGCCCTAAAATGTTTCTCTTTAATTCTAAGCCATAGTGAAGTTGCTTTAACCCATCATCTCAGACTGTAACAACTGATGTCACCCTCCTCAGATTGTGTCAAAGGAGAAGGAGGTGCTGGAGTGGCAGAAGAAGTATGAAGACAGTCGGCAGGAAGTGGTGGAGATGAGGTAAGAAGAGAGGCCGGGGGCTGTTATCGCTTTCATTACCATGGAGCCCATGCAAACACTACAGCTATGGTTTTAACACCTGTCTGGATTGGCGAACAGTGTAAGGAGAGTTAGAGCTGCCAGACTCCACCCATTATCACCTTTTAGCCTGCCAATTGGTTTATCTCGCTTGAACCGTCAAACAAAGGCAGAGTTAACTGATGAGTTAAGACCAGAACAAGACGTCTCTCTGAGTCTGAAATCAGCACAAGGTATAGCGGAGAAGAATAAGTGTGGTTGATATGTAGATTTTACAGTTACACACGAGTCTTTCGTCAATGACAAAATGTGTTTTAAGTGGCCATTATAAATGACGAACAGCCTGTCAGCAGCTCAAAACTTATTTACACTCATTTACAGATGATCACTCTATTTATGGTTACTAATTAGGATTCAGGGAAACAGAGAGATCCAGCATAGAAACATTGTTCTCTCTCACAGCAGGTGGTGGTGTGTGTCCAGCTGGCCACGGCTGTGTTAGTGTGGCTAAGACAGAGCTTAATTCATTTGACTGATTGGGCTCTGGATAAGGAGGGGTTAAGAGGCTAAGGTGGAGGCACGGCTAATCAATCCTCTTACTACTGGCAACCTGCTTTTACGAAAACAAAACTTCCTATTAGGCCCTGATGTTATTTTGCCTCGAGCAGCAACGTTATATGTAGAAATATAATACTCATACTTCAGGCTACTTGGAACTCTGACATTTCTCATAAAAAATCATTTTAAAAAGTTGTACACTGAATAGCAGTTTCTGTTCCTTTCTCAGCTACTTAAATTAGAATGAAATATATCAGAAATTTTTACTTCCACTTCTACTTGAAAATATCATATGTTTGCAGTAGCATATGGGAGCAATGTCAAAGCTTTGGCCAAATATAGAAACGGTCTGGCGGTAGCTTCAGATCCAGATTTCATCCATGTGTCTATTTTTGCTGGCCAAAACAAATGCTTATATGAATTGCAAAAAATAAGACAACACATTCAGAAATATCTGGTAATGTGCTATATAATCCCATCCATTTACTGAAAATGTACAATTTCTCATTCATAGGAGAATTGTTGCCGAGTATGAGAAGACGATTGCCCAGATGATAGGTGAGTTAATGGTTAAATATCCTTTTCCAGTTGATAACAAAACCCATGCATTGATTTCAGAGCACATTTTAAAGCAGCTACTATGCCACTATTTTTACACTTGCTTATTTCCAGCATAATATATTGTATAAGTTCTTTGTGAGCCCTTATCCACCATATCCACTGGTTTCAGACAGTTGAGCATTTTTTTTATCCTCTGCAGCAACTTAGCTTTCTATGTGCTTGCTTTCATACTTTTGATTGATACGGACCGAGTCCTAGTGTCAATGGAGGGGGAGGTATTCACCTCTGCCCACTCGTGTTCGACTTCTCTGGACTCATTAAATTTCACTGCAGGCTCACTTTCTGCATTATTCCTGCTCTCACCTACATCTTTGTCACCTCTGGACATTCTTGAAGATTTGATTTTTTGCTGCAGTCTATTTTCATTTCTTACCCTCATTAAGGCACTGTCACAAAAAGGAACAATCTGTCTCTGCTCATGTCTAACACTCGGCTCTCTCACGTGTCTTGCCCTCCCAGCTTGACTTAACACAGTCCCTTCTTTTCTGTTCTGCTCCCATCTTTGCCCCTTACTATTTGATAACCCTGACAGGCATGCCAGGTGAGTAACGCGTAATTGTCCTTCACTTGTTTTCGTCCGCTCGCATCGATCCATCCGTCCGTCAGAGAGAGGGGAGCAGATGTGCTCACTTTCTTCATCTCATCCAGTGATATTTTGTTTGTCCATTTTGTTGCATATCATCCTGTAAGCTGTGACATTTAGTTTTAGAATCTTTTGGCATTTTTTTTATTCACCTGCCCTTTCTGTAATCCTTCAGTTGCTGATGCGAAGTACGATATTGTACAAATTTGATCAGACGCTAGAAACTTCTACATAAACATCTGGACTTGGCCCACGACAGAAGAAGGTTGCGAAAGTCCTTCATGCAGCTTTACAGAGATAAGCAGGTCTAAGCTTGTGACAGGAAAGGAAGGAGAAAGTTGGGAGGGGGCTAATATGCCATGAGGGGCTTTGTCATTTAATACTGAAGAGTCTAGAAGCCACTCAAAGCAAACCAGCTACCAGCTCTGCCTCTCTGGTAAACAGGTCTCTTTTTAATTTCCTCATTGTTCAGTGTTTTTGTTTGCATGCTACACTGGTTTAACAGAAATACTCATATAGTGTAGTGAAAAATGTCATACTAACCCACAAATCCATTTTGATATATTGTCAAAAATATCAAAACAGTGTTTGTACATATGTTTGTGTGTTGGTTAAATGGTGTATGTGCCCACTACAGTGGACTCCTCAGTGGATAGTGATAATATACAGTGTGTTTGTGTGTGTCCACCAGAGGATGACCAGAAAGAGAAATCTCTCTCCCACCACACCATCCAGCAGCTGATCATGGAGAAGGACCAGGCCCTGGCTGACCTCAACTCCGTGGAGAAGTCTCTGGCCGACCTCTTCCGTCGTTATGAGAAGATGAAAGACGTGCTGGAGGGCTTCCGCAAGGTAACACACACAAATTATTCACAACTAATGAGTTTTTTTCAGCATGACCGCATTGTACTTCATCTCGGATTTTGCTTGACAGCCTTGTGGCAAGTAATTAAAATGTTTTTCACCCCGCTCAGAACGAAGACGTATTGAAGAAGTGCGCTCAGGAGTATCTGTCCAGAGTGCGCAAGGAGGAGCAGCGATATCAAGCCCTGAAGATTCATGCAGAGGAGAAATTAGACAAGTGAGTCTATACATACTCTCATTATGTCACGCTGATTCCATAATGACTGTGTTGTTTTCCCCAAAGCAAGAACACCACAATACACTAACTGTGCAATAACTCAGTGCCCAGAGGAAATATGTTTGGATGTTGGCCAATGTAATTAGCTGCTTCTTTAGATCGCTTATATTGTACCTACTTGGAATTTCTAAAGATGAATTCTTTATTGGCTTTGCCGCTGTGAGGTTTTATTAGACCTATGGGTATGTGGGTTATGCAGAGGTGACTTGATTCTCATTGTGTTACTTTTATTTCTCCAGGGCCAATTCGGAGATAGCTCAGGTGCGGGCCAAGGCCAAGCAGGAGCAAGCTGCCTACCAGGCCAGTTTGAGGAAGGAGCAGATGAAGGTGGACTCTCTGGAGCGCACTTTGGAGCAAAAGGTCAGCAGTGGGATGTAAGAATACATCAGAAGAAAAATCCATACACATCAAAGTGTCTGAATTGTCATTTCCAACGCATCTTTTGCAGAACAAAGAGATCGAGGAGCTGACAAAGATCTGTGATGAGCTCATCGCCAAGATGGGGAAGAGTTAGCAGCCACACCACATCCTTGCCAAATATCACAGATAAAAAGAGTGTTTCTTCAAATGAATCACTCGTCCAAGAACTGACTGACTTCTAAGGCCAAAGTGGTCTTGGGGTTTTTCTTTCCTACTGACTTTGTGTATACAGGATCCACAGGAATGGCTTCCTCTTATTAATCTGTACATTTTTGATGTGTCAGTGTATCGTGCTGTATCGGGGGTCTGGTTTAAAGTTTTAGAAAATTTATCATATCATTAATGAGTGTGTGTGCGCGCGTGTGTGAGAATGTGCGTATGATAATGAGAAAGTGCAAGCATTGTTCGTGGGTTAAATTATCTATTATGATGTTGCCATGACAGCCACTGAGGGAGAAGACTGTTTACCCACTCCTGTTATTGTCTCCTGTTAATACCAGAGAAAGATAGACCAGATGCTTAGATTTATTCATAAAATGTCGATGCACTAAGAGAACACAAACTATCACAATAGCTCCTTGCATGTGAGAGAGAAAGAAAAACTTTTAATGTTAACCTTTGTATATACCGTAGGAAATTCCAAGTATGAAAAAGACTCATCTGCATTTTTGATAGTTACTCTGTCACCCTCCGCCCGCTGCCCTCACGTAACCTTGTAGATATTTGTCATACTTGTCATAGCTTTTTTGGATGAAATCGTGGAACTTTATTTTTTGGATTTTATTTTGATATAAAGCAAACTAATTGTGACTGTATTCAGTTGTGACCAGGAGTAATTTAATTTTGGATGGATATGTCCTAGTCCTGCAATGGTCTTTGTCACACTGAGGGATAACTTCTCTGCACAGCTACTGTACAGCATCTGCTTACAAAGTGCAATAAAAGATGGCAATACAGCTCACCGTGTTTACTCTGGTTCTTTCCCTCCACGTGGTGAGGTATTGCATTTGCATTGCCTGGAATATAGTGAAAGTGATTTTGGACCAGGCATGAATAATAAATCAGGATTAAGATGCGACTGTGGGTATTTGACAATATCCTGATTCCAGTCGGTCTCTGAGGAAGCCAAGGCAGGTTTATTTGTGTCGCACATTTTATGCACAAAGGCAATTCAAAGTACTTTATGTAGTGCATTCTAATAAAAAACAACATTAAAACTTTCAAATTCAACATAAAAGAAGTGAAAATAAAAGACTTTATTACAAAGTATAAACTAAATTAAGGTGTAGACTTTAGTGAAAGTACAGACAAGATTAAACAAAAATTTAGAGAGTATGTTAAAGTATTACACGGCTTAGCTCCAAGTGAAGCTGATTCAAGTGAGAACAACAAATTATACAGGCATGAGTGTATTGCTGGTGTGCAAATGATGCACTGATGCTTTTTAGACCTTTGTTTGGTGTCATTTTCTTGTTTCCACCTACTTTAAATGAGTGAGTTTTAATTACGATACGTGCAGCACAGCGTTTGCTTTTGCTAGGGGGCATGTGGGAAAATGCTAATTTGAAAGAAAAAAGCAAAATATACATGTTTATCCACACATTTTTAGGAGCAAAGTAAACACAAATCTTCTGTGGAACTGAAAATCCCTGTGAGGCTGATCTGTTGTGGTAATCGCGGTTGTCGTAAAAAAAAAAAAATTGTTAAAAAAGCAAGCAGATGTTGAAAAAGAACACTGGAAGTTGGGGATAAATGCTTGAACAGCAAGGTACTGAGAGTCAGAGTGGTAACACTATGAATACAGAATTCCAGAGCAGGCCCATATATCAAATCCAGTATCACTTTCTCTCTTATCGCTTTTATTTAGTGAACTGTGCTGAAATAACATTCAGTTTAAAATCAGTTTGAAAGAACACAATGAGTGGTATCACTGTAGATGTAACTGATTTGATCTGACAGGTCTGTTGGGTACGTTACACGAAAAAAACCATTTGGAACTAAAGCTTCAGCACATTGCAGAGTTAAAGTTTTGACAAATGCTGCATCTTGGCAGCGACTGGAATAATATATTTAGAACAGAAGTGTCATCGAGACAGATGGTAGCCTACTTGAAATGATTTAGAACAGTTCTTGTGACTGTAATGTTCCCTTTCTGTTATTTCTTTCCACGTCCAACTGAAGAAGTGACAACATTTGCATCAAGATTATGGTGTAATAATGGCAATATATACCTAAATGCAGCTGAATGATCTCACACAGGTGAATGTACATCATAGAAAAACAATCATCAGTCTTGTGGCACATGACCCCGCCACTGAGAAAACTTCCAGGTAAAGTTATTTTCCTGTGGTGACCAATCCAGGTGCAGTAGGATGATAAAAGGCTGGACCAGACAGGGACATGAAAGGGAAGAGCCAGCCTCAGGATGGGTGTGGCCAAAGCAAAGAGGTAAGGTAAAAGGTTTAGGTTGGATCCTAGTCTGACTACTAGTATAACTACTGACACTCAGTACAGAGCCTTGGGCCCCGGTGTAAGGGCCGGTAATCTCATGGTTGGTGCAGGAGAGGTTATTAGCTCATCTGATAGCCCAGATTAAGCTCAGGGGGCTTGAGAAGCAAACAACCTGCTTTTCAGTGTTTGATCAGGACGAGCGAGGACCATCATCATGAGAGCTATCCAGTACTGTCTGCTGCTCCTGCTTTCCCTGGTCCTGCTGTCAGCCCACAGTAAGAACCTGGTTTTCTTTCCCTACACCACTCTTTTGTCCATCCTCCTTTACTCCTTTTCCCCCATTAGATCCCTCCTCAGCCTTCTGTCCACCTGTCACTTCGACTTGAGTCCTCCTTCAGACACTCCTCTCACCCGGCACACTTGAATTTCCAAGAGTCCTTCACAGTTATTGTTTTTTCTGTATTTTTTTTGTCTTTGTCTGAGAGGCAGGAACCTGTTGAGTGAATAGCTGTTAGAAATGGCTCTACTTTCTGACACCAGGAGTAAACATTGTCCCTGCTGCAGTTATTTCCTCAGATATTGCCTGACATGTTTTTAGAACAGACTGAGACCTTATAATGACACTTTATTTAGGCCATATTTGCAAACTGCTGTGCATTTCTGTGGGGATGCTCTGAGTTTTGTTTCATTTCAGTCCATCATCCTCTACAGTAACTACCATGCAATCCTAACAGCTAATCTCTTAATAGGCCTTGAGGCTAATACTCCTAGCATGTGTGTGCAGTGGCTGTAGGGATAGATTGGGGTCAACAGCGAACAGTAGGGGGCATTTATATGACATATCAACACACAGAAGAGGGCATAAGCAGGAAAGAAAAGTAGCCAATTACACAATTTCAAAGTATTTTCTCTTAGTGTTTTTAAAATTTTGCTCTAAAAGTTGTCATTTTATCAGTTAAAGAGCTCAAAATCTGACATGAGTAATTTAGTACTCTGTCTGCTTGTGTTGATTTGCTGGTTTGTTTTGAAATTTTGGTCTATATCTGCACGGAAACAGCATTTTTACGTTTTTTTTCTGTCCTCCTGCCATCACAACAGAATGATGACAGACACATTTGGGGTTGACGGAGGTTATTTTGATGGCCAACGCAAGAGATGTGCTGCTGTGAAGAATATTTGAGGCTTTTGCTCTGATCCTCTTAGGAGGCAGCATTAAAGTCTGGAATTTAGGAGATGGATGGAGAGTTTCAAAAGGAAGCGTTAAAGTAATATTTCAAAGGTCAGTTAGATCTCAAATAGCTGTTCCCCTTCCTTGGGAGAGCTTTAGAAATCCATTTTAAATGTGTTTTATGTGCTGAAGTGGGCTCCTGAGGCATTAGCTGAAGTTTACAACGATGCATTTTTAAAATATCAGAGCACTGGTTTACCTCTTTGGTTGGTTTGGGAAGATTTGAGGGAACAGAGTGATTAATTAGCACCGTCTCTTCACTTCTCTGTGCCTGCAGAACAAACTCCCACATCGGAAATTTACAAGGCCTGCATGTACATGTTCATCAATCCCATAGATCCTGTTTAAATAAAGGATGAAAATATTAGGAGTTTAGATCCTTGCTCACTCACGCATCTGCTCCATGACTGAAGCGTCGAGAAAAGGACTTGGACCCTTGTAGATCTTTCTTGATCTTCACTAACAATGGTGCTGAAGTTATGATAAAAAGAGGCTGACGTAGCTTCAGTATGCCACAGTGCAGACTTCACTGTGTGAGAGCAGATGGCTGATAAGAATCACTTGCACCAGTGTCTAAATATGGGATTTTAAAGGACAAACATTGCAGCATACTTGAGCCATAAGTAAACTAGTTGTGCCTCAAGGGGAGAATACATCTAGAATACAGCTGACACATGCATTTTTTTTTCCCATCGCTGAGTTATTTGTTGGAAAATCCTAGATTACCATTGTAAACAATTCTCATCAACTCAAGCAGTAACATCTGGCCGGTCCAAGAATGACTGAGCCTTACTATTTAAATAGAGTACTATTATATTTTCCCCTAAATGTGCTCTTGTAGCAGCCTAGCTTTGTTTGTCTCTGTTCAGCTTTCCTGATACTGCTTTGAGTGCAGTTTCTCATCTTTAGTATTTTATGTGATCACAATTTCATCTTCTCCCATCATTGATGCACCATATCTCTAAAGAACACACTGCAAAGATAAAACTGTGCTTCCTAGATCAATAAACTGTTTAGAACAACATGCTATGCTTTGACTTGTTGTGAACGTAAAGCCTTTTTTTTCTTTTCTGTTTCATTCAGCTGATGCTTTGCGATGTTACACCTGCATGGGCTCTAATAACGCCGACTGCAACCGGCAAGGCTCCAAAGCTTGTCCCAGCTACTCTGATGCCTGCGCTGTAGTGGTGGGCCATGACAGTGAGTCCAACAGTGACAGTGTAGTAGCATTTCTTTTTACCAGTTTATTTTCTACCCCTTAGTTTTGAGCAACAATACATAAAACTGTGTTAAATAGAGGAGAGGCTGCCGTCTGGAGCCACATCTCAGTCAGCAGGGGGTCTGAGGCTTTTAAGTAAATGAAGAGCTTTTCTACTTCTGCTCAGTGACCATCCTTAATTAGGACGCCATGTGTTCATGGCACCAAGACAGATTTGTTAAGTCACAGCCAAGATTTCATTTTGTATTGAGCTGTAGTAATGATATTTCTATTTAACTGATTTCACTTGCAATTTGGGCTAAATTTAGGAAAGGTAGAATCCTACAACATATACGATCTTTAGGGGAATTTATTTATACAAATACTGTGGTAAAACCTGCAGTAGCAGTTTTTTAGGCCGTTGGTTTTCATTTGCAATGAGCCATGAAAGAGAAAAAGTATATATCCAAAAAAAATCAATCAATCAATCTTCCCAAGCAAATAAAATGCAATTCCAGCACTTTGCAAGTGAATGACAAATCATAGGATGGTAAAAATAGATTAAGAGGCTATTGCACACCAAAATAACAAAACTGAATTAGACAGAGGACAGAGTAGTTAAGATAATGAAGAATAAATCAATAAAATCACAAAAAAATTTCAAGACTTAGTCAGCCAGGACAGTTCATTCTTGCAACAAATATCTTACATTGGTTGACCCATGTAGGACAGCTGCTAAATCGGTGTAACTGGCTTCTATTTCTGTCCGTTTGATAGGTGGCGTGATGAAGTCGTGCTCCTACAGATCGTTCTGCAGTCAGGCCAACAGCCAGGGCTACAGAGCTCCAGGTGTCAAAGTTCACTGCTGCTACAGTGACGACTGCAACGTCACAGGCTTTGCCTCCCGCCTGCCCGGACTCAACTACTCGCTACTGCTCCTGCCGTTGTTGTTCCACTGCTTATTCAAGTAGACGTACAGCTCAGCTGAATCACGCCAACAAGTTTCCACCTGTAACATAAATGCCAACGACTTTGCCAAATAACACCTGCCTCATTTCACACTTCATGCCATCCTGTTCACTACCACTCCACTTAACTCTGATTTATTTTATGCATCCGAACACAAGCGTAGACATCATGGAGATACCGTACATGGCAGAGTACGGTTTAAGGTGTGACTGTGTGGATTATATGAACCACGTTGGACTGAATCCATTAAGAAGTACTCAAGTAGATGCGTCTTTCAATGGATTTCACTAAGCCAATAAGTAGAAGATCCTGAGGGAAACGCTGGAATAACAGGTGGAGACCATTTATTATTTTATAAGAGGAAGAGCTTCCATGTCCTGGTTTGATGCTCATCACACAATTTGTGAAGCTACACGATAATAGAAACTAGACTGTTAACGATCACCCATCAAAATATATTTTACTGCATCTTTCCTGTCATACATATTGATACGCACAAATATTTCAGCATGGCTTGTGCTGCAGCAGATGTCGTTGTGGTTATATTTATCACTGAGACCCCACTCAGCTGGAGTGTTGTTACATCATTAGCCTTCTACCTGTCTGCCACACAGCTGACTTCTATGAGATATTTTGGAAGGCAGAGGAAAAAAATGCTTGCTTCTCATGCACTGTAAATCCACATAATCCTTTAACATGCCCGTGGCCAGGTGTGGTGCTCTGATGAGGTTAATCCACTGCGTTTGAAGTCACTTAAAGAATTACCAAGTTTATAAAGAGACACACTTCACTGATGGATGACTCATAAAAGTGGAGGCAACTATATTAAAAAATATATATCTGTGCATAAAGACCACAAGACATGCCCAGAGGGTGACTGCACACTGTTTATAGTGTAATTCTTTTTGCAGTATTTTGTTTGGAATTCATGTTGTGATGTACATTAAATACATAACCCACAGCCGTTGGTGTCTTTGTGCAATTTTAGTTCTATCAATAATTTAAATGAGCGAGAAGTTGCATTATACTGTACTATAATAAGTTTGAGAATGTCTTACTTTAACTTTAGCTGCATTCTTACACTGGGTTTGTGTACATTTCTCATTATGAGTACTTTTTTAAATTAAAACATAATTTCATGATAAAAAAAATAACTAACACGACTGTCTTTTCTAAACTGTGTATAATATATTGCATGGACGCATATTCTACTACTGAGCCGCACAGTAAAACTCTTATTGAATGTATAGATTAACTCATGATAATCCTACGTAAATGCAACCAATATAAAAGTCCTTTGGCGTCTGTCCCTGTGTGAATATAATTCTTTCACTAGTAAAAATCACAGCATTATGAAGACTGTCAGGGGTGAGAGATTGTCTGAACTTCTTTAAACATAACAAACAGCACTCGGATCAAGTGGATTAACCTAATTTCATTGGCACAATTCATTTCTAAGAAAAATAAATCCTTTTGCTGGTTTGAAGAACTTGGTTTTTGCTTTCTATTGTCATTTTTAGGAACCAATGAATGTTGCACTTGAGCAAAAGTTAACATTTATGTGCTAATAAAAAAATCAACCTTACTAACTAATTATTAAAACTTAAATTTCAGTCTTCCGAAAGGGTATTTTTATATTTTTAAGCTACAGTGTTACACTATATTGTTTTCATGCAATGTTTATAATATTAGTATCTCTACTTTGGTTTGCTTAATTCCTTTCCTTTATTTATATATAATTTATATCAGGAATGCTTGTGAGAAAACAGGTGTGTACTTTGATATTATTGGAGTATAGTTTCAACAGGATACCAGCAAAGTCGTATGAGGAAGCTTTGCTTTTTCTCTGTCCTGGAAACCTGAGGTACCTCCAGTGTGAGTAAGCAAAAAATACTGATGGTGTTAAATAATGAGACATACTTGGCAATAAAAACAAAAAAGTACAAAGGAAAAGTACTACTGTATGTGATTGGGCAAGATCAAGTCAACCTAATGCAACACAGGGCAAGTCTGAAACTATTTGCTGTATGTGAATATGCTTATGTGCCCACAACAAAAGTGAACAACTAGTATATAATTTCCATGAGCTGTGTATTAACACAATCCTAATATTTACAAGCCCCATTATATAGCAGTTGGTAACAACTGCTGCTATCTGACTGATCCATGTAAATATATTATAATTTTGCATGAAGGAGATATAAGACTGACATCTGATAGATCAATGATATGCATATAAAACACATCATTTAAACAGTAAACAGTAGGGAACTTAGTATGCTACAACCAGAAATGTATTAAACACAGATATGAGAGAACTATTTATTAAATAGCAGAAGGAAAGTTTGCAATGTAAAGCATAACATGAGGATCAGCTTATCTTCTAACTGTGAACAGAGAGTTTGGATTAGCAATGTAACATATATATAATGCTCCCTGCATCTACAGTAACATCTTTCCCAGATTATGTCTGCTCTTGTAGTTCTCCCTGTTTCCACTGTGGGGCAGTCCAACCACACTTGTGACTTCAGCAGATTCCATCAAATTTACACGACTCTTGCAGTTCATATTGACCAACCACACCTCATGGGTGCTGCTGAGATTGGCTTGAGTCAATAGCGATAATTATTATACCGCTTCATCGCTGTCTGCTGGGGTTTGTGTTTTTTCTTTTTTATGTGAAAAACCCTATTCCTTTTGCTTCTTGCTTTTAAAGCCTCTCTCTTTCGGTTCTGTTCTTTCTCGTGATGTCTTGCTGCTCTCTCCTTTGACAGGCAGGTGTGAGAGTGTGAACGGATTGCCCTGGAGGGGGATAGACACTGACCCCAAACCGTGAGTCTCCAGGATTGTTCAGCTGGAGCATGTTCTGGCTAGTCATGTCTGCAGACGGCCTAAAGAGTGGCCCCATGTCAGTCCTTATCAGCTTTATTTGAAAGGCTTCATTTACTTTAACTTTAATTAGGATGGGTGGTGAAGGTTTGCTTAAACGTGAAGGCCTGGTGGTGGGTCAAGGTGCACATGGAGGGTGTCTAAAGTTTGTCTTTAAGGGCCCATAGTTCAATTCAGAATGTTCAACAGTGTTACAGGCAACTAGAAGTGTTTGTGTTGTATCTTTGCTGCATGACTGTCACCTAAATGTCACCTGCTCTTGTCACCAGCCGACAGACTGGAGGACAGAGTTTCTAATTTGATGGCGATATTGAAAGTGCAATCATGGCCAAAGCCCCAGCTGAGTTGGAGCGTCTCTGGACAACAACACCAGTCACTATTCCCCACATGTACCGCTGTCTGAGCTAAAACTGAAGGTCATTGCCATGGCAACTTTGCTGTTTAAATTGGAGTATGTTTAATCCCAATCCTCTGGCACCTGAAGACATTATCACTGCAAATCCCACCGTCAGTCATCAAAAGGATGAGCCGGCTGCCCTTTAAGGGAGGCTGTACGAAAGTAACAAGGCTGTAGAAAAGTCGTGTCTACAGTGGTTTCTAAAGTAAACCAGACAGGTTTCACTCCTTGAGAATGCCACTCAATGTCCAACACACTGACATATCCGTGATTATTTTTTGTGTGTGTATATGGGGGTTTGTGTGTGTCTGGCTGTTATCAGAGAGGATTTATCAATTGGTATGTTTTGATTTGGCCATGCCCTGGAAAGATTGACAGCTTTCTGAGGAACTCGTCTGCTGTCACAAACAGTCACGCTTCCACATTTTTGCTGTGAGATTGTCAGTTATGGCCTTCTTTGCTTTTTTTTCTTGCAGTATTTATTTGCCTTGTACATTGATTGCGTGACCTGTTTGTAACGACAGCAGGCTGCAGCAGAACTGATTAGATTAGTCAATACGAATGTGCAAATGGTACAAAAAGAGAACATTTTAGGAAGGCAATTGTGTTCTCCAGTAATGATCACTTTTTTCTTGTGCTCAAATAGCTTCGACATAAATTGGGTTGATGACATCAGGCAGATGGTCTGGTTTGAAGCTCCTCCCAAACAATGAAATGAACTTGTGAACCATTGGTGGAATCCAGGTCGTGCCCATGTAAGCAAACCTGTTCATCTAGGACAGTGTTCAGTTAACCCAGGACATGTCTGACTGTGTTGGAAGCACTGAGATTTGGATGCAGTTGCTCAAGATAACGTGAAAAACAACCCCGACTTAATGAGTTGTGTGTCCGCACCAGCAGCCTACCTCAGATCATCGATCGGCTGCTCTCAGTCAAGTGACAGACAATATCACTGTCTTGGAGGACATGATGGTTGCTAAAACAAACACATCTGAGCCGAAAGAACACACACCGCTCTACATCAAATGCTTGCGCCACTGTGGGGAGGGAACAAAAGCATTCGGGGGGAATGAGAGCGTGTGAGACGATGGCTGTGTTTACAAGTGCCCGGGTCTTGGCTGGTCGGCCCGGGTTCACCCAACGGTCACCGGTTCTGAGGTCTCCGGGTCTCAGGTCTTTTTGAAAAAGATCTGTGAAGCAGAATTAAAGTGATCTACCTCCGGACTCCGGACAGAGAACCATAAGAGGTTTCACTCTTTGAAACAGGGAAGATACAGAGAATGAGAGGGGCCGAGTGCGGCGACTATAGAGGGAGCCGAGTGAACGAGGAAAAGAAGAATTAGGTATAATGAGTGTGTTCTCCTGCCTGAGCTACTTTGAAATCTGACTAAATGGCCCACCTTCCGTGAGGCTGGTCCCTGGATTGACGGCAGCGAGGAGCCCACTGGGAGAATCCGAAGCTGACAGAAAATAGTGCAAAGACTCCAAAAAGTGTACAGCACGCTTTTGATAAGATGATGCCTATTAAAGTTTTTTCTTTTTTAAATATGAAACAAAGTGATTATTGTGGAAGCAATGTGTTAAAGATGAAAGAAAAGTAAGCCTTTCTATTAAAATAAACCCCTTGTATCTTATTTTTTGCTTTTAAAGTCTGTGCAATAGTTGACTCACTTCCCATTCTGTAACACTGACTTATGTTTAACCTAGTAGTAAGATGTATGGGATAATTTTTTGGAGCTTCAATAAATAAATGATAGAACATAGAATAATTCTTTCCTGAAGATTTTGTGAGCAGCATGACCAATTCTTCTCATAAACAACACATTTCACATGTCTAGCTTGGCATTAGTGGATTAATTCCAAGTAAACATGCTTTGAGCCAACATACAGCACCTCCACCATATGTTCTCTGCAGTTTTCACCTCCTTCCCAAGCTCCTCTCATGAGAAGACAGTGTTTGCACCATTTCTGTTTCAGCTATAGCTCTAGTAGAGGCTGTCTATTTTTGTTTATCCCCCACAGGATGAACAAAGGAGCAGGATTATATAGAGAGAGCCTTCCTGTGATGAGCTTTTTTTTTGTAGAATTATCACACTTCAGTTAATTCTAAGTGTCCTACTGGAGAAAGAAGACGTGCACCTATATACACAGGTTGTTCCTTTCTAGTGGGAAAATGGATAATCCAAGTTTGACAAGTCATCATGTACAATTAAAATACAACAAAGAGGGTCAATTATATTATGGAGAAATGTGGAGAGGGATTGGAAGTGCGTTGAATGAGTGTAGGGGGAAAAGGGTAACAAAAGAGAAGAGAGGAAAGCAAACCTTGGAGCCAAAACCAAATCACATCAGTAACCACTGCGCCCCGGGGTGAGGGCAGGCTCAGTCAGCCGTACCATGCAACTGGGATAATTAGTTTTGGAAAGGAATATCAACTGATATAATTGAGCATTCTCCACTAATGAAGATCCTCTGTGTTGTCACTATTGAGGCGCTAATTGATGGGAGAGGGATGGTGAGGTGGGTGCAGGGAGGGGGCTGTGGGGCTGTGCAGGATATGATGGAGGAAGTGCTGCCTACGCTGGCAACAGAAAAGTTTTTCAGGTTCACCGATCTCTATTAGACAGGTTTTATAAAGTAGTCACTGACTCACCGTCTGCTTTCATCCGCACAAATGCCTGTTAGTGTGCAAACGATGGGCTAATTCACCGCTGTTTGCTGTGTGTCTTCTAAAAGGTTCACCAGGAGCTGAAAGAAAACTGGCTGCGGCATTTAGACAGTTAAGAGTGGTAGAGAAGAGGGTGGATTCAAAAAAAAAAAAAATCACAGGAGTCCACAGGACGGGGGTGGTGGGAGTTTAGGGGTTGCACAGGTCGTGTTGGGAGTTTCGATTGAGGGAAGCAGAGGGTCGAGGATTTGCGGAGGGAGGGCGGTGAGGAGGGGTCATGGTGAAATCAGTTGAGGGAATAATAGGAAAGCAAATTGGTTTTGACAAGTTTGGGGAGCTGGAAGTAATGCAGTCCTTTTAAAGGGGAGATGAGGGAATATCCAGCAAAACTATGAGATAATCAGGGCTACCATTCAGGAGAGGGGTGAGGGGAAGGACCAAAGCCAGAACATGGGGCCTGCTGATGACCCCAAAGGGCCCATGGGACAGGCTCGATTCACATTTACGGCCTACAGGGGGCGACAGGTTGAAAAGCAGAGCAGCATATTTATGGAAAGGAGAAAGCTGTGTTGAAGATTTCAGGGTCTGCGTAATCTTTCCCATATGAAAGAATTAGATTTCCTATCATCTTCAGTCAAAAGAGTCTTCAAAGCCTTTCAGGAGATGGAGATTTGTATTGATTAAGTACATTTTCAGTCATGAATGAATTAAATTAAGAAAAGTTTGCCCAATGAATGAGGTTTTTGATGAAAATGTTTAAGTTGTCTTTGAAATTTCAAAGACCAACAGGCAGGCAGACAGAATAGGGGACAGAAACGAAGATGTGCCTCAAACAGACAAACATATTCAGAGAGACAGACAGAAAAGCAGGCAGCGGGGCAGACAGACAATACTGATCGACTATCCACTGTCACACATCTCTCAAATCAGGCATCGTCCCCAACAGCAGGCTGCCTGCCAGATCAGCTCCACTGGCAGCCAACTAGACAGACTGCTCACAGCAGCCAGCATGGAGACGGACTGACGCAGAGCAACCAGCTAAGGTGTTTGAACACAAACAGAGGATTAACAGAGTTCTGGGCATTGAGGTGACGGTAAATGAAACACCAAACAGGCCCACTCCACAGGACAGCAGGTCCAAACAGACAAATGATTTCACACTCATTTCAAATTAATGTTGGAGGGTAATGGAGTCATGGTCTGGCTTTATGCTGTCCAATTTGCTGGAGCTGGTTTAAAACGGAAACGTGAAAGCAATGCATCCAGTTATATATACTGTACTTGCAGCAAGACAAGGAAGGATGATCTTTTGTTGAGCTGAAATTGAATTCCTGATGGTGTCAACACAGAAGTAAACGGTTGAGATAAAGTCAAATATTCTTCCAGTGCCTGCTGACACCTGCATGGCTTGATCTCTGTCTTCAGATAACATCACACATATATAGTACAGCAGGAGAGAAAGACACATGGGTCTGAAGCTGGAATGCTGCCTCAACCCTTCAACCCCTAAGAGTTTGACTCAGAATGCAATTTGCTGTTGTTGTCAGTTTTGACAATTCCTGGATGAGAGATAAAACAGAAGCACACATACACACACGCCGGTATGCATGCACATACACCTCCGTAAGCTACTGCTTCATATTCCTGTAAATCTCAGTTGAAAATTTACCTAAGTTTCTTAATCGTTACCATTTTTGTGATGTGTACGCAACCTGAACAAATCTCATACTCTTAGACAAGTAGTAGGTCAAAAACAAACGAGTAAATACTTCTGCTACTAATTGGCTGAATCCATTTAGTATGCCAAGCAAGTAAGAAGAATAACTTGAAATGATTTGTCAGCATCTCAGGCTGCTATGAACAGCTCAATATGTTTCTTATACAATCACAGCCAAGACTATTAAGTTTCTTTGAAAAGCCCCACATCAGCAAATAAGAATGATATTACTAAGAGTCAAATCTGAGAATTAAAATTTCTTAAGGAGGCATTTCCTCAGCTTTATAGTGAGACTAGGATGAAGTAAGAAGCTTTGATTCAGTAGTCAGGAAGCATTTGCTGCCCACTGCCTCCTTCTCCGTGTTTTTCATGTGACTCCATATCGCTTCACATTAGTGCAGTCCCCCACAAAGTAGCTGCAAGAATCAGCACGCGGTCAGGAAAAAAAGAAGGGTCGAAAGAGAAAATATTTAAGGCCTTGCTCCCTCTGTCAGCTTTCACCTCCTTTCCCTCCTTGTTCTTGTTTTCACAGCCCTTAATCCTGGCGGCTTCGACGCGGAGCGGTCACAGGTTTTGACAGCAGACTGTAATGACCTAAGCTGTTCTCGGCGGGGGGTGAGGAGGGTAGTTGGGGTAAGTAGTTGGGAGGGTTGTGGCAGGATGGAGGAATGTTGAACAAGGGGTTACTTGACATATACTTTAAGGTTTTAATGCAGGTTCACATTTTGGCCACCAGGGGCTGAGCAGATACAAAACTCTGACTGTGTTTGGAAAGCACAGCATCATCACTGACTGGGGTCGTGTTTTGGTGAGTGTAGCTTAGAGACTAATTAATGGTGTGCACACCATCAGTAGAAGGACATTTCAAAGAAGGTAAAGACTGTTAACCTGATTTCTTTAGTTTTATTTACCATTATTATAATTATTACTATGAAGTTGGGTTACTGTGAAGCTTTGACTTGTGACTATGTTGGTTTATGCACATTTACCACAAATTTGGGGTTTAATTAAAGTGGGATTGTTTAGTTTGACTATTTCTGGTGCAGTTATTTATTTAGAGGGCCAATAAACTAATTTATTCTTCATCTTCTACTGAATAATTTAGCTCAGGTGTGAAAGTGTTGAAATTGCTATATAGATCCACAAGCTAAAGAGAGTCAAGTAAGACCTTCCATATGAGAATATAACTGTCCAAAGAACTCAGGGCCCTTTCCTATATAATACAGGGATAGGTGGACTACATTTGTTCTGATGCAGTTTGCATCAAACTTTTTGAGTTTAAATATCTTTACCCGACAAACTATGTTGAGTTAGGCGACTTAGCTTTTCCTCTGCAGTCAAAGGTAATTACTCCACCAAGGAACAGCAGTTATGTGACGATCGGCGTACATTTGTCCTTAAATCTGTGAATCTGTCTGTCTGTGTGAAACATTGCTCAAAAATGGACCAACAGATTTGGATGAAATTTTCAGGGAAGGTCAGAAATGACACAAGGACCAAGTGATTAGATTTTGGCAGTGATGCGGTTTATAGTCTGGATCCACAGATTTATTAAGGATTTCCATTGGGAGATATAGCTGCCGGCACAGCGTAGCTGTAAGCATGAACACTGTGTCAGTTACCTGCTAATGATCACATGATTGCGATGCTATTACAAAATGATCATGATTTATCAGTTGGAAATCATACAAGGAACAAATGATTACACTGTGGGGTGTTTCTGAGTCTCATCAATTCCTGTCGCCCGCTACATATTTAGGTCACACAATGTAGCAAACCCCAGCCAGACAATGGTGAAGGTCCTGATGTTTCACAAAGCCTTTACTTATGTTCAGCTGTCAGCCTTATTTTGAACACAAATTCACCTTTCTGTCCTTCACTCATTTCTTCACCGTAAGAGCCTGTCCCCGATATGTGCTTCTAAGTTTAGACACATCCTTTGCTAGACAGCAACAGTGTAGAACTGAGCAGCCTTGGCAGAGTACTGCACTCTCTGAGTGCTTTTCTAGTTTTAATTTGCACTTACTGAATGACTAGTAGCATTACACAAGTATTTGAGTTGATTACTAATATATAAGTTATACAGCTAGTTTTCCCCACATCATTGAAACAGAATACCTGTGTGTCATTAAATGCTGCAATCATGAATGCATTTTTTTAAGTTGACAAGCATTTTAAAAATTAATTTGCTCCAATTAGATTTTTTTCTCTAGTTTATTTAAATGGTTTTTTTTAAATTCAGGTAGCAGCTTTTAAGAAAAATAATTAGTTGTTGTAAAAAATGTTTAAGCTGCAGTTTGTGTCTTTCAACACACAATATTTAAAACTTGAAAGCAAAAACAACACAAATTTAAACAGCCTCAAAAATGATAAACATCAAAAGCCCTCTTCAGCTGAGCAGATTTGTCAAATGACGCATTCTTATCCACTTGTATGCTAAACTGAATGGTGAACAGATGCATTTCACGACTAAATATGAGTCTAATTTTGGTCATTTTACAGCTGAAAATATTCCTAAATATTCCTGTCTGAAATTGTGCAGGCATGTTTTGTTTGGAGCTGCACATTGGAGTAGTGGTTAGCACTTTTGCCTTGTAGCAAGAAGATCTCTGGTTCGAGTCCCGGCCTGAGCCCGGGATCTTTCTGCATGGAGTTTGCATGTTCTCTCTGTGCATTCGTGGGTTTTCTCTGGGTACTCTGGCTTCCTCCCACTGTCCAGAAATATGCTGAGGTTAATGGATTATTCTAAATTGCCTGTAGGTGTGAATGTGAGTGTGATTCTCTGTATATGTAGCCCTGCGACAGACTGCTGAATTTAGTTGACATCATGAATAATTTTGCTGATTGAAATCACTTTATTACGTCCAGTTCAAAAATTCCTAGTCTTTGATTGGTTATGAATTCATGTACTTTTTTCCAGGAGCAACACATTTGCACAACACATTAAAAATAACTTCAGTACATAAAACCTGTAAAACATGATTGTCTTTCATTCAGTTGTACATTCAATGTATTGCTCTTTCAAATAGTTACACTGAGCTCAGCACAAACTATCAAATACAGGCACTGCACATAAGGGTAATAGCTCAGCAGCCGATTACTTCCAACACTTATCAGGTTCATATTGTTCCTGTGACATTCATGGTGTTTTAATGTGTTTTTTATAGGGAAAGTAGCATGCAGTGAATCACAGCCGGTATTCAAATGATCTAGTCCCAATCAGCACTGTTAACATTGTTGACAGTGTTAATTCCATACGGTTAGTTTACTAAATTTGAAAATTGCATTCATTTGTGTATTCATAGAACACATGCAAGGACAAAAGAACAAAATACACTGGCTGCATTGCACGATGCACTAGTTCTCCCTGGGCTGACTCACACTGGATACTGTCAACCTGCCTGAGATTAATTATCTTTTCAAAAATTTGGTGATTGGTCAGAACATTGCAGCTAAACCATAGCCTTAGCCTTTGACAGGACACCAAAAAAATGAGTTAAATGAAGCTAAAGTAGTGCAGATCTGCAATGTTCGGGCTTAATATTCAAATGGTTTTGCACTAGAGCAACACTTTTGTATACAGAATGTTAATATTGTGTTCTGTTCTTGGGCAACGGTCCTGCAAAGGTTAGACAAGCCGTGCGTGAGTGAAAAGTTGCTGGTTAATTCCCTTATCTGCCATGTTAAATCTCGGTCTCTGCTTAACACTGTTGTGATGCTGCTGTACAACTTCCACAAAAGCAAGATTATTGGTAGACAAAACTGCTATGAACCATTAAAGACTAAAAATCATTAACAGCATTTGAAGAAAAGAAGACACGTGGTTTTATCATCATGTATCATAGGTGATAAAAAAGATTTTGAAAAGTGTTGCACACCTCTAGCCACACTTCAATTAGTGATGTTACAGCAGTATTTGTTTTTTTTCCCATCGGCTGTAACTGACAAAACAGGTCAGGACAGGAGCACATTTAAAAGTTTATACCAACAGAAAGCAGTGCAGCAACTATTTCTGCCATATGGGATTTAATGTTGCCTTAACCTTTAAAGTTTAACCTTTAAGTTACTCACCAAGAAAATTAGTCTCTCCCTCCAGTTGGAGTTATTTCTTTCTCCATCTGACACTGATGTAGTGTTGCGGTGTGCTCAGACTGGAGGTTGCAGTAAAGGAGCCAAAATACAGTGACTAAAAAATGCTAGGTACCCAGTTTGAGAGACATGCTGTGACTAAATAACTGATCAACTGACAAAAACACATCCATTTTTGTGAAGACTTTACAATAGCTACAGTAATTTTCAGGTTTGAGTACAGCTTTAAAGCCACTCAGTCAATAGTTTTATATTAACAATAGGTCATACAAATATACTCTCTGCAGTTCCGCTAAGCTGCAGCTGTAATATTTTGGTTCACTGTCTGCTGAAAAGTTCTAATACACTATACGTGAAACACAAAACGGCATACAGACAAAATACCTAACTGGTGGATTTACAATAGTGAAGCTGCAGAACCAGATATTTCCCTCAGGAGTCTGTGGAAACCAAAACAGAAACTGCAGATGTGAATTAGACTTCATTCCATCATGGTCACTGCAAATACTGATTGTTAACCCCATCAGCCATATCAGCTTCATAGCTTGATAGCCATGTTTTGTTTACACTTTTCCCCAAGTGACCAAAAAGTCAATTAATGCAATTTAATAATGATTTCAAAATCAAAGAGCATGCCACTGGGGATGCAAACTCAGTTTATTATGATCTCTGTGGGGGTCGGATAAGGGTGAGAAATGGAGCATGGTAGTAGTGGCTGGTGTAAAAAGGGATCCTGGGATAGAGGAGCGCATATTAGGCTTGCAGTTAAGAAAACTGAACAACTGAGATGTGGGGGTGGGCATTAAGGTGTTACGACCTGGCCCTCACCAGTGGCTGCTCAAAAAGCCTCGTGTAGCTCTGCTGCTTTCTGCGTAGACGTGGTGCTTTGGTAGGAAACTTGCAAGTGCAGGAGGATTGGAGTGTCTGGCTGATTGAGTGGTAAAAATAGATAGTTGAGAAGTTATTTTCGTTTCAGTAGAATTGAATAGTTTTGTCCCTGAAAGCATGCTGGAGGCGAAGACTTGACTGCTGAGCAACAGCTTGTGTGGCAACTGTGGGTTCTTTTTGGATGATGAGGTGATGTTCTCTTGGGAAATATGGATGGAGAACGGTGGATGTGCTATGTTATAGTTTGTGGATTATGGAAGGAGCGATGAGAAGCAGGAATGGATGGAGGAGATTGGAGGAGAACCATGGAACAGCCAAGTAGTATATGGGTCATCAAAGTTCAAATAATCCATGAGCAAAATACTAAAACATGTAGTTGTTGTGTAAATGTACTCCACCATATCTAAAAAACAAAACATGAGAAAAGAATGTTTGAAAAATATTTTTTGAAATACCAATAAGTCTGGATTTCCTCCTAAAATGCCATTTTCTCTTGTCCCATCCCCAGATGACTAAACTGAATCCCAAATAAAACTGTTAAAAACGAAATGTAAATCCTTTTTTGGTGTTATCTTTTTCATTGATGTCTCATGTAATTGTGAGAGCATTTTTTAATCAACATAATACTTTTTACAAATAGTTATTATGCATGGAATATGTGTTCCACAACATGCACGCAACCCTGCTACCATAACCTTTTTAGCAAGTAGAAAAAAAACATGAATCACATGATAATTGACATTATCAAAAAAGAATAGGTAGAGCAAAGCTTTGTCCTCTCTTCTGATTTTCATATTATCAGCCTTGATTGAATGTCTCACTCTACCTCATGCTACCTCTCTGTTATGCATATTGTCAGGAGAAGACAAATTATTACTTACCTTTTTCTTTACTTTTTTCCATCACTAAGTTTGTGCTCTTGGTCAGCAGTAACAGCTAGCTAAATATCTAGCTTCTACTCAGAGAAAATGCTAACATTAGCATGGATTAGCAACGCTGTTACTGTGATTAGAGTAGGGTTAGCAAACAACAAATAAAAACACGGAAGAAAGATTTTACTGCTGATGTGTAAGCTGAGCCAGTCAAGCTTTTGCTAGTTTATGACCAACTATTGATGAATATGTTGTAGAAAATTATGAAAGAGAAGGTTACTTTTTATTTTTACAACTTTTGAAGAGCAAATGTCCTCTAATTCTGGAATGAACCATTTACTATAAGGTTTTAGAGCACACGCAAACATGACAAAAAGAATACAAACATAACGTGGATTCAGGATTCACACCCTTTCATGTTTTGCACTTTGTTCTGGGTTGTACATTTCACTTTGAATGGATACAATTGCCAATTTCTGCCTGCATTAAAATGACAATGACCACAGATGTGTTTTTAGAAATGTCTTAAAAATAAAACCTCCGTCACTCAAATAAATATTCAGACCCTTAATTTAGCTTGCTCAATGTTTATGCATTCAGTCTAGATAGCCTCTATGCAAAGTTTTCACTCTTGTAAAATCCAGACCAGCTGTGACCCACCACTGATGGTCAAACACGTTGGTCAGGCAAATATAAATTAGGCTGAAATTTGGCAAACTAGGGAGCAGCAATGTGTCCACTCCAGTGACAGTCGGCATAATTTTGTGTAGAAACCCATCAACAAATCTGAGCCAATAACTGCTGATGTTTGATGCATATTTCATAGTAGTGCTGCAAGTTTTAATTGGGGAAAAACATAAAGGTCTCATATCAGTGCTACCAAGTTCTGAACGAGTATTCCAATATTGAAATTCTGTGTTGTTCACCTTCCAAAGATTTGTTCTTCACTGCTGTTAGTGTAATTGCTTTCTGCCCTCAGCCATTGAAATAAAATGTCCAAAGTAATAAGGCTTTCTTTTGTTCCCCGGTGTTTTAGTCTGACGGTGCTGTGATTCAGTCCCAGACAGATGCATTTTTGCATTATTTCATCCTATAGGTAAAAATATGAGAATCTTTATCAACTGTGAATTGCTCTTTTTTTGTTCATCATTCCGCTCCATCTTTATTCCTCCCTGTGTTTTACATACCTCATGCCATTAATTTTCATCCCTCCACAGGACAACTAGCTGCATTGCCTCTCTCTTATTAAGTGCCTTTCTTTCACAGCTATGCAAACTACAGAACTTCGTGAGCCCAATGTTCAGATTATAAAGATATATTCCCTTAAGACTGAGGCCACTCGACTCCCAATATGAGCGAGGGAATCTCAGACTTAACCCTGTGCCTTCTGATATACCAATCAAGTGGATAAATAAAGGTTTAATTAAGGCAGGCTCCTCTATGGGGTTGTGGGGCTTGGGGGTTGGTGGCTGAATGGGTGAGGGGGATATGAAAGGCACTTTAGACACGAGAGGCAATACTTGAGCTTCACCTATGGAATAAAGCACAATAAAGGGATATTTATTAAGTATCTGAGAGCCCTCAGGCTATTGAACATGACAGACAACATAGGCCACTCATAATGGAAAAAAAAAAAAAATCCATTAAAAAGAGAAAACCATTACAGCTTGGTCATTACAAAAATATAAAATTAATCAATTCAATTATTTTGCATTTTATCACCTCTCCCAAAGAGCAGAATGCATGTTATAGGTGAGGCATCAAGATTAATTGCTGTGGAAATTAATTTGGAGAGTAATTCTCATCATAAACAAAATTACATTTCGCTTTATCAGTATGAGTCAGAGCGGCAGTGTTTGTTGTGCGAATGTCCCCTCTCCACTGCTACAACTCTGTGGGCAGAATGACTTTCAGACAGAATCCAATCTGTTATAAGCTTGCTATTAATTTGAAGGTTTTGAAATGCCGGGGTATAAAAATTCATTTCAGTCAGTCAGTCAGTCAGTCAGTTGTGTGCATTTAATGGAATTCGCAGAAAAGCAAACAATTCTTGGGAAAAAAAATGTTTACGAGCGCTAAAAACACATACACAAAAACCAGAGGAAGCAAATCACATCACAGAGACATTATAAAAGCTTAACATCAAGCAGGTAATTCTAACTACAGCTGTTTTTAAAAAAAGTAAATCAAATTTAGTCGTTACTGGGAGGCTAAGAAAACCTCCAGGCACCAGCTTCTGTAAGGTATTATCCTCATAAGTCTCTGTATACACATATTTATATATATATAGCAATAAAATTGCTACAATAAAATAGATTAAATTTTCACCAAAGGCAAAGCTCATGAAAATAATTATCCTACTCCAAATCTAAATTTTATTGAGCATCCTCTGACCATTATGACCTCTGCTAAATCCTTCTAACAATTTCTCAAATGCTCCTAACGTGTCTCTTTTGGAATTTTTGCCTGCCTGCTCCACGTGCTCACTAGTATTTTTTTTCCTGTACAGCCACAAACTGTCCTTGTTTAATAAAAAAAATATAAAGCTTTTTCCACAGCTGTTTTCAAATGTCTGATTCTCCTAGGAGAAGTCGTCATCTTTCTTCCGAGCCCAGGGAGGTTTGCCTCTGAAACCAGGAGTTTTAAACGTGTTTGTGATGCTGCCAGCTGTGTCTCATGGAACTTGAAGTGTCTTGGAAATCTTCTTGTAACCACTGCTTTTTCAGTGTGATCAAATAACTTCCCCCCTTTTTAGTTGTTGCCATGTTTGCTGCTCAGCTTTAATCTGTATCTCAGCTGAAGCAAATTCAATTATAAGGTCCTGGAAAGCTTATTTTTCAAAAAGAATTGTTACCTTACATACCTGCGAAGTGATTAAAAGCAGGAATATTAGGGAGAGGTGAAATAATTGTGACATCACTTTACTACAAAGACAATCTTGCAGAAATTACATTGGACATTTTAATGATTGCTTTGCTTATGTCACTTAACTTATGCAGCTGTAATTCATAAACATTCAAGATCACTAGAAGATGATAAATGTTTAAACTGTTCCGCAGAGGTGGAAGATAGACACTTCACATAAGTAAAAGCAGAAATATCACGTCGTGAAGGTACTTGGTTACAGGTGAAAGTCCTGCATGCAAAATCTCAGAATCAAATCAAGCAAAAGTACAAAACTATCGGCATCAAAATGTGTTTAAAGTGCCTGAAGTCAAAGTACTCTTTATGCCGGATAACGCATTTTAAAATGACATATTTCATATTGTTGGGTTCTATTTATTCATTCATTATTGTGTACATCACCTCAGTGTTGCAGCTGCAGCTCACTTATCCTGCTGGATAGCTTCATCTATGATATAGATTCATTTATTGGTATATATCAATGCTGTAAATCTGCACAATAACTAGTTACTAAAGCTTTAAAATAAAGGGGTACAAAATGCAATGTTTGCCTTCAAAATAGAGCAGAAGTAGTAAGATCTATAACCTGGAAATACTCCAGTAAATTCAAGTACATCAAAAATGCACAATTTTAAATGCACTAAGCAAAATGCCCCCAGTGCCCTCACATAATTTGCGGGGTTGAATTTGTGATTTAATTGCATATATAACATAAGCTAATATGAGGAAAAATAATTCAACTATATATGGCTTTTATTTTTTTCATTCCTGCTTCTGTAAGGGTTACATGGCAACCAACTTATCAAAACTTAATGGTAGACTTCACCAACCTCTCTGCCATTATACAGTACTTTCCATAAGTGGAGGCTTTTTGCTCTATTGTGCTCGGTGATTACAGTGCCTGTGCAGTGATGTGCAATTGCAAAGATATAGTTCTTTTTTACTGATTTAACTATTGACTACAGCTCTAAATTGTACCAGAAAAAAAATCTTTTTTCTAAGTGCTGTGTTTTTTCTGGAAATGGAGTCCTCCAACCTGAGATGGGGACATGTATGTCAGAAGGCCGATGTGTTATGGATCTATCTATGTACCCAGGGTGAGAATAAAGTCCTTCTGCATCATAACACATCCAAGCGCTCGCACCCTTTTCCAATCTGGTAGCTTTTGGAAAATATACCCTGAGTGAACCAGAGGTGACAATACAAGACAAGTGAAATGGTGTAACTGTGCTTGCAAATGCACTCACACCTTATACACAGCTTGTCTGCCTCGGTCTCTCACCCTCCATATCTCCTAGGCGCACACATACACACAGACACAGACACACACACACACACACACACACACACACACACACACACACACACACACACACACACACACACACACACACACACACACACACATACATGCGCGTGCACCACTGCCGCCACAACCGCTGCCATGCATTCAGTCACTCCAAAAAGTATTGTGTGGTCAGATCCCACTGCTGTGTGTCACACAGTTTATGGGCCTGCTAGCTTTTAAGTGGCCTTTTAAGATGTTCTGCTGAGCCATTAGTAGCACTTCACCATAAAACTGCATCATTTAGGGAGCTGACTCGCTGAGCTGTGCTGGTGCCCTTAAAGACTGAGGTTGCCCAGTAGGACTAAAAGTGGGTCTGTCCTTTGTGAAGTGAGTTTGTGCTTCGGCATGCCCACTTGTCTTTGCACTCATGTACGTATGTGTACATTTATATATATATATACATATATATGTGTGTGTGTTTGGTATGCCTGTGTGTGTGGTAAGTGAACAAATGTGTAGCAGAGACAGCAGGATACAATTTATTTATATATTTAAGAATAGAGGAAGTGAACAAATGGCCTGGCCGCCCTTTGCCTGAGGTAACTATGGACCTCCATATGTAGTGAACCCATCTCCTGGCCCTCAGTCCCTGCATCATCTCCACCAGGGGCCCCTGGGATCCAGCTGACCCACCTCCATCCTCCGTCCTCCCTAACTCCATCTCTGTCCACGGCCACGCTGCACGTAGCACAGTCCTGCCCGAGGCCAAGGCTGACTTTCTCTGCAGTTTGCCATGATGTAGCACGCAGTGTAGACAAGCCCTCTCCTCCGTCCCCTCAGAGAGGGGAGTGTGCTAAGGTTGACCGATTTAACAGCTGCTGGGTAATACTCAGAAAGTCATTTGTTAAAATCTAATTGATCGCTCCATTTCCACCTCTACACTCGGCGGATGTTCTATCCGCTGTGTGAGCGTGGCTGAACAGCAGATGCTTTCTGCTCTATGGAGACAGAAAAAAGGAGCACAGAGGTGGTAGGAGAGCAGAGATGAGTCACTGTACACTGTAATCCTCTGTGCCTTGATAGCATCCAGTGTGCACTTGTTTTTATCAGTGCTATAATGTAGGTAATGTCTTACAACCTGCAACATAATAACACAGTCAGTGTTAAAAACAATCAAACTAAAATAATAAACTCGGCATGTTGTAGTGACTGCACTCCCCTCTGAAGTTTGCAGTTATTAAGCTAGTCCTTGTAGTTATTTTGTAATTCACAGCTTTTGTCTTACTCTATTCACTGACATTGCAGGGACATTTCCTGCAGGGATGGAGATAATGCCCTTGCTGACCCTTCCAAAAGAGACCTTTTCTCCCTGTTTCATTTTCACCTCCTTGCCAGGACCAGACCCTGTTGTCTGGAGAACCTTAACTCGAGATGCAGCCAATAGCTGGGTTCTCACTCCCCATAACACACCTTTGCACCAACCCTTGTATCTGCCCACAGCCCTTTGGACTCATGAGGAGCAAGTGGGATGAAGCACAGTCTAACGCGAGCCTTGCTGACCGTGTGACAATAAGACTAGGTCCATGCCTGTGGTCAGGGCATGCAGCTCAGAACCACTTAAAACGCAAACATTTTACATCAAAGCAATCAGCCGCCACCTCCAGGCGCAATTCTCACCCTCTGAGTAGTGAGATGGCGAGCAGCTCTACCCGCCTCCCTCCCTCACTTTGCTCCAGCGTGTTCCTGACCTCAGTCAACATATACCAGCATACACCTACATATTATTATCAGCCATGGCTTTCGCATGTCGAGTACCTGCCAGCCATACACACTTAAGAGGAACTTGCTCCCTCTCCATTAATGGCAGGGAGCAAGCAAGCCAAGGCAAGTTTATTTCACTTAACGTAATTCATCCAAATGGACAGTTGAGCATGCTTTATGAACAAGCTGATGAGAAGAGCGCAGAAAAATAACGGGTTAAAAGAAGTGCATTGCAACAGTAAAACGCATGCTGAAATGTAAGAGTTTTAAAAAGAACAGTGCATTAGGTCTTCTAAAATTTTCAATTCAATTCAAGCAGCTAATTATAAAACCACTCTGGGTGCCTGGTTGTTCCTCGGCATTGCTGCTGCGCTGCTTCATGCAGAGTGGGGAAAATGAGCCTGTCAGCCCAGTCCCAAGTTGCTGTGATGAGTGCAAATGAGGTAAGGCCCTGGAATCCTCTTGGGGAGCTCCATGAGGGAAAGTGGCGCTGGAGGGTGTGTAAATACACATAGACACACACACACACACACACACGCACACGGACCACATAGACTGATGGCTCTGATTTGTGAGCTGTCAGGCAAACTGGGTCAATATGTGACAAACAAGAGGGACCTTCAGATCCTCATGCCAGCCAGAACGGTGTGATCGACCAGCAGGTCTGGGGCTGAGTTGAGATGCCCAAATAGGCGCAGAGCATCAAGTGGTTTTAGGCAGTAATGAGATATTGCCCTCTCTTTATATAGAATGTCTAATATTTCCCTCCCTGTTAAATGCTGCCATTGTGCCACTGTTGTTAAAAAAAAGAAAGAATGTCTGAAGGGCCAGATAAAAACAAAAGCAGCACTTTGTCTGAGTTCCTGCGTGAACAGTGCTGTGTAATGATGGTCAGGTGTGGCTTGTCATTATGGAAACACAGAGGAAGTCACAATGCCATCCCGAGGAGGCAAACGGGTAGGAGACAGCAACGCGCCACTGATGATGATGAGGAGTGTCTGGCACCCCAGCCTTTCCTGTCATTAACTCCCATGACTGTCTGAGCTTATTTCATACTGACTGCCGGAGTGGCTGCCATGATCACAGCCTCATGTGTGTGCAGTCCAGCCAGCTTTGATTCCACACTGCTTTCATTTATCCTCTCTGTATGTCCTATTTCCCCTGTCTCTGTTCATCTACGTACCTCTACCTCCACCCTTTAGCGAGGTATTATTAGCAGTCCTACAGAGTTTTTTTTAAATTTCATTTTGCTGATTGACAGCTAAGGTGATACCTTCCTTTCATTTGCATATTATGCCGTTTACTCTCTATACGTGCCACTAATGATGGTGATTCCCAGACTGCTGTTCCTGAATTAATATGCTCCAGCCTGGGAGTCAGGGCTGCTAATCAGAGGCTGTGGTGAGAGGAGAAGGATGGCTTCAAATTACATCCTTCACAGTCAACAGGAGGTGCACATGAAAGTGCGACGTCCCGCCGTTTTTCTCCGAGCTTAGGAAGTTTGCAGATCGACAGTGACAGCACCCCGCTTACCTCTGAGACACCCACGAGAGCATCTCCAATTAAAAGCCTCCTATGATTTCCTCTATTAATAATAAATGCTCCTGAGCTTGGCGGAGCTGTGATTGGTACGTGTCTGTGAGCCTTTTCGGTACATGTACACATTTGTGTGAGTGGCATCGTGTGAGTGCTTGTGCTTTGTTGTTCGTTCTTTTTTTTTCTTCGAGGAGAGTGTCCATGTGTAGCGCCTTTTCATGTGCATTCACTGCGGTGTTTGGTTTCATGCGGTCTCCATCTCCTGTCTGTGGTGGTGGTTACCTCATAATCACAACTGAAAAGCCATAACGCGCCTCTGTGGAAACTGAAGATGCCACATTGAATTTCAGCAGGAAATCCGAAGAGGTGCCTCTCTCTTCGCTGCTGAGGTAGATGCCGGGAAGCCAGAGACAGTTTTCCAGGAAAAATGTGTTACTGCAAACAGCGCCTGTCCCTGAGAGTTCTGCACAAACATTGATCAGGCTCCAGAACACCTGGAGCGCTGCAGCTCTTTATTAAAGGTATGACTGTGCTATTGTTGCCATGATTACAGATTATGTGATTCACCACCACCTCAAAATTAAATAAAGAAGAAGGACATAATGCAGTAGGTTGAGAAGCGCAGATAGCTGCAGAACACTGCTCCTCATCACAATGACAATAATTGAAGAGACAGTGACGTCTAAGTGGAGGGCAAGCCCTTTTTTAAGAGTGATTTGAGAAAAATCAAGCAAGCCAGTGTAGTGGATAAAAACTTCACCATAAATACGTCTGGAAAATGTTTTCACAGAGACAATGAGGCTGTCTGGCGAGGACATGACTTCAAAATGACACGTGGACCTGGTTGCGCAGTTTCTCATTTAACAAACACAGTCCATCACAGTGGTGTATCGTAGCAGCTCAGGCTGAAACTAATGCATCCTGATGGCTTATCACTATGGCACAGCCCTTTGTATTAAAATGTCTTTAACTGCCTTTCTGTCACCGTTGCAGCAGCATTCGCTCCACCTCTCCATTCTGCAGATGCAACTGATTTTGCTAATGCCTCCAGGACTTAATCAATATGCATGACTTAAGGTGTCAGTTATCAACACACAAGTGGTTTTTCAGGAAACATTATCCCTCTCCAGTTCCTGATTTGTACCTGAATAATGTCGGCCTGTGGATCGGTGGGGGAGTGCATCCACAGACATCCACTGTGGCTGTCATGCTAATGAAGAAATTTGTCCCAGAGCACAGAGGCAAGATGCACTTCCATGAACACTATAGGGCACGAGGACAACTGTGACAGACACACATGATGAATGGCAAGGCTGCGACCTTGAAGGAGGTATTTCTCTCTTTGCCCTGCTCCTTACCTCCTCTGTGGCGACCTCCCCTTTTTTCTGTCACTTTTCACTGTAATGGCCAGTAGAAAAATGGCCTTTGTGTTGCTACTATTACTCCGCTTTCTCATGCTCTGGAAGTCCCGTTTCTTCTGCTTTAAATCAAATAAAAACCTTTCTCACACACTGAATACTTGCCAAAATTTGCCATCAGTTTTTTTTTGGCCACGCAATTTAAAGTAATGTGGCTTCCAAGACCTCGATTACAGGCAGATGCTTTGAGAGGAGGTGAATATCAGCCGAGAAGTGAATAAATTGCAGAACAGGCTATTGTTGCTTGTGTTTGTTAGCAGACCGTGTGTGTATATAGACGGAGAGATCTAATCCCACATGTCTCTGTTGATCTGTGTTAACAGGAAAACACTCTTAGCAGTGTGATGCCACAGTCACTTGGGATCTTTGTCTGTGCTGGGTCAGACCAGGCTGGTCAAACTGCTACATATGGGCATTAGGAAAAGTGGATCCCACAAACAGAAGGTACTACAACCCAGGCACAAAAGCAACATGAGGGATACATATTATACATCTTGAACATCACTGAATGCATTATGATGATTATACTTAACTTGACATGACTTTTTTCGTGTTACTTATTAATGTCAGTCCTCAGCATCTCCTTTTAACTGATGACAAATCTCATACTTTCTCATATAACTTTCTTGAACAAGTTTTCTACCATTTTGTAGAACTAGATTTTAACGGAAATGTTCCACTTTTGCATTGAGAGCTGTAGACCCTCAAAATGTATGCATTTTATATGTTTGTATATCTATATGTTTGTGTTACTGTGGCACTTGGATTGTACTGTGCAATAGAATTTAATGGACAAAACCCCTTAGTCTAAAAGTAGTGCAGAAGTTTTCCTCAATCTTTTTCAGTTCTGACAACTTCTAATAAAATTATGTTCAACCAACAAACTACATAGAGTTAGGGGATTTAGCTTTCCCCCTGCAATCAAATGTGTTTGCTTAAACATCTGAACTCATACAGGCATGCTGAGACAGAGGAATTTGAAATCTTGAATCCAAAGTGAAGAAAATGTAAGCAATTAAGCTAATTTTAATAAGTTACCTCAAGTTTGATTTAGTTTTAAATCAACTATGCAAAAATTTCCAAAACAGTTACACACAATTGCGGATCCAATCACCAACATTATTATATACTATTAAATTATTAGTAAAATAACCCATTAGAATGATGTTTGATCTCAAATCAGCAAATCTTATTTTTACTCGGCCAACGAACGGCAGAGGTATGTGATGGTCGGTGTACGTTTGTCTGTCTGCCTGTCTATCTGATAGCAACATTACTCAAAAACATACAAACAGATTTGGGTGAAATTTTCAGCAAAGGTCAGAAATGACACAAGGACCAACTGATTAGTTGTTGGCAGTGATGCTGCTTGTAGTCTGGATCCACGGATTTGTTGAACATTTCTGTGTCATTGCGAGATAGCGTTACAGCATCACTGTAACTATGACAACAAGTAAACACTACATCAACTGCCTGCTGATGATCACATGATTGCGATCCTACTACAAATAAACCATTGCAGCCTTATCAGGATTTATATGTCGTAAATGATACAAGGAATAGCGGATAAAATTATGGGGGTGTTTCCGAGTCCCATCAATTCCTGCCACTTGCTACATAATTAGGTCACACGATTCGATATCCGTACATAACATACAGATGCATAACACACACTTGTACTAAGCGCAAAGTCATTTCGTTTGTGGGTACATCTATATTAAATGGTCACATTCTATAGAGTCATGATTTCTGCCACAAATTTTTTCAAGATTTCAGCCATCGGAAATGATACGACGACTGAGCAGCTTTGTAGTCATGCTTTTAATTAAGTGGTGGTAATAGGTTTCATATTACACTTACATTCACAATCTGAACTTCAAAATAGACATGTAACAGCCTGCTTCACTTTAAAATATTTCCTTGAATCTGCATCACACAGTTGAACATTAGAACAGCGTGAGCAGGAGGTTTCGGGTTTAGATGACTCTGCATGACAAAGCAACTGCAATTTTCCACAAATTTCAATCAAGCATACAGGAAAAAAGTCTTTTGTGGAACAGGACAGGTGGTGATACATTTTCTGAGCTGACAGAGCCTCAATAGACCAAACACAGAGCAGCCGCAGGACATGATCTGGCCACGGCTCTCCTAATAACGCTCACAATGAAAGATTTTTCTTTTCACCTGCAGCAGTTGTGTTGAATGCATCAGGTTCACAATACTTAGATTACTGAATTTACTCCGTCCACGATCAGCGTAAGTAGAAGAGAACAAGGAAGTAATCTACAACACTCAACATAAGGCATCTCCTGGAGCGTACCGAACTGTTAAGCCTTTCTAAAAGAACTCCATGAGCGTGTATGAAAGCCTCTTTTTGTTCCATAAACGGATTTAGCAATTTAAAATGACATGACAAAACAAAGAAAGAAAAAACAACACTTATACAAGAATTACAGAGGTCAGCCAACAGTGTTTTCAGACTCCATGAATATAGTTTATTAGCACATACATAGACTGTATTTGGTTGACTGAGCCTTCACAATTCTTTGCCACAAGCCACAACAGATTAATTAAATCCATTTCATTTCTTAATTGGCTTCATTTTTCTCTCTGTCCTGTAACAGGAGAATGTAAATATCAAAAACCAAAGCATTCAAAATAATCTAATGCTGTTTGACATCAAACGCTAAAATGTTTTGGACAAATGTTTTTTCATTAACATCATGTTAATTTATCACATTTACAGAACACATTCAGGACAGCAAAAAAAAAAAAAAGCATGCCATCACATAATGATAGAACTACTTTATTTACACATACACAAATACATACAAAGCATGGATTATTGAGCATTCTCTTATAGGAATTTGGAAATGCAAATCTATAGCATGTGAGAAATACACATTAAAACGTATGTATGTAAGTAGTTTATACTGCTCATCAAAACGGCCGTGTTCTCTCAATTCAACTACTTAAAAAATGGCCAAAGGACTGCAGAAGTGTAAAGTGAAATTAAAACCCCATTTTAAACTGATATTTTGAGGAAATATGTTATGAAAACTTCTTTTGCCTTAAAAATTATATCTCTCACAAACAACTGCAAGAACAAAAAAAAGAAACAAAAAACAAGCCGAAATAATTGTGACTGAGTGGTAGTGATCTTTCGTACGTTCGGCGTACTTGTTATCTTGCATTTGGCAGGAATTCTAAAAACAAAAAACAGCATAACTTATTTTATTCTAGCTGAATGCCGTTCACTTTGAATAAAAGTACAGGTAAGGTTTAAAGGCACTGCTGCGGATTGTGATCACTTAGTGAAACACTACAGAGGGAACACTACAGAGAAGCTGAAGAGACTTTAATCATTTCGGTGGCTGCAGGACAAACCTTTATATCTGCAGAACTCAGTGTTGAGCGAGCTTGCTGTGAATTTGGTATGACAGCATGTAGTATAATAGAAGTGTCTGCTCTTGTGGCCCTTGTTAGATGAAGAATGGTCCCCTCCACACAGAGCCCTTTGCCATCTTTTTGTCTGCAGGAGAGTAGTATGATGTGACCTTTAATGGCTGGCAGGCCAGAAGAGAGCGCAGGACTTATAAGAAATGGCAGATCTGCAGCTGACCTTTAAAAAACCCTCATATTGCATTAAGACCCTTTGATCACTTGGATTATCCACTGCTGTCTGGGACCCCACTGGATCATTTTGACCAGCCGTCCTATGTCAAGGTGCTAAGGAAAAGAAAATTACACACATAAACAAGGCACAGACTTTTGACTAAAGCAATAATTTATCATTTGTATTGGTTTCTGAGACTATATAAAACATATCTTTCTAAATATGACGATACATAATCATCAGGACATATCAGCAGTGTCATGACAGTTATGGATTGTTTTCCATTTCTGTGTAAATGGATAGTTCTCAGCATCAAAGCTGGCTGTTTCAAGTTGGTTTTTTTTCTGTGCATTTCTGTTCATATGAGTCAGTTGAAGATGTGATGGTGGACAGATGATTAGATGATTCAATCTGGTCACACTATAAAAGTGTGCAGTATGAGCCTTGTCACAGCGCCTGAGATGATAATGGACTATTATGTAAAAACAAAGTTAAAGGTCATTTTTAATGGCATTTATGTCAGCCTCTCAGCTTTCATGTAACGGAATCAATTAACTTGAAATCAGCCCAGTCTCCTTTCATTATGAGAAAATATGTCAATCTTGTCACTTGGCTCCATTTAGAAATTTATCACATAGATTTTATTTAAAGACCTACACGTCTGTCCAACCATCGCTCCATCCATTAGCTACACACGTGGACAAAATTGTTGGTACCCCTCAGTTAAAGAAGGAAAAACCCACAATTCTCACTGAAATCACTTGAAACTCACAAAAGTAACAATAAATAAAAATTTATTGAAAATTAAATAATCAAAAACAGCCATTACTTTTGAATTGTTGATTAACATAATTATTTAAAAAAACAAACTAATGAAACAGGCCTGGACAAAAATGACGGTACCTCTATAAAAGATTGAAAACTATTTGACCAGAGTGACATGATTAACTCAGGTGTGTCATTTAATTGACATCACAGGTGTTTCCAAACTCATAATCAGTCAGTCTGCCTATTTAAAGGGAGACAAGTAGTCACCCTGCTGTTTGGTGAAAAGGTGTGTACCACACTGAACATGGACAACAGAAAGCGAAGGAGAGAATTGTCCCAGGACATCCGAAAAAAAATTATAGACAAACATCTTAAAGGTAAAGGCTATAAGACCATCTCTAAACAGCTTGAAGTTCCTGTGACAACAGTGGCTCATATTATTCAGAAGTTCAAGACCCACGGGACAGTAGCCAACCTCCCTGGATGTGGCCGCAAGAGGAAAATTGATGACAAATTGAAGAGACGGATCGTTGGAATTGTATCCAAAGAGCCCAGAGCAACCTCCAAAGAAATTAAAGGTGAACTCCAAGGCCAAGGTACATCAGTGTCAGATCGCACCATTCGTCGTTGTTTGAGCCAAAGTGGACTTCATGGGAGACGACCAAGGAGGACACCACTGCTGAAAAAAACTCATAAAAAAGCCAGACTGGAATTTGCAAAAATGCATGTTGACAAGCCACAAAGCTTGTGGGAGAATGTCCTTTGGACAGATGAGACCAAACTGGAGCTTTTTGGTAAGGCACATCAACTCTATGTTCATAGACTCAAAAACCAAGCATACGAAGAAAAGAACACTGTCCCTACGGTGAAACATGGAGGAGGCTCAGTAATGTTTTGGGGCTGCTTTGCTGCATCTGGCACAGGGTGTCTTGAAAGTGTGCAAGGTACGATGAAATCTGAAGACTATCAAGGCATTCTGGAGAGAAATGTGCTGCCTAGTGTCAGAAAGCTTGGTCTCAGTCGCAGGTCATGGGTCTTCCAACAGGACAACGATCCAAAACACACAGCCAAAAACACCCAAGAATGGCTGAGAGAAAAGCGTTGGACTATTGTAAAGTGGCCTTCTATGAGCCCAGATCTGAATCCCATTGAACATATGTGGAAGGAGCTGAAACATGCCATTTGGAGAAGACACCCATCAAACCTGAGACAACTGGAGTTGTTTGCTCTTGAGGAGTGGGCCAAAATACCTGTTGACAGCTGCAGAACGCTCATTGACAAATACAGAAATCGTTTAATTGCAGTGATTGCCTCAAAAGGTTGTGCAACAAAATATTAAGTTATGGGTACCATCATTTTTGTCCAGCCCTATTTCATTAGTTTGTTTTTTAAAATAATTATGTTAATCAACAATTCAAAAGTGATGGCTGATTTTGATTATTTAATTTTCAATAAATTTTTATTTATTGTTACTTTTGTGAGTTTCAAGTGATTTCAGTGAGAATTGTGGGTTTTTCCTTCTTTAACTGAGGGGTACCAACAATTTTGTCCACGTGTGTATACCTGCTTTACCCTGAAAAGGGTCATGGAGGGCTGGAATCTCTTGCAGCTGAGAAAGTACAAAGTAAAAGAAGCCCTGAGCAGCTTGACAGTTTATCGCAGGGCTAACACAAAAAGACTGACAACCACTTACACCTGCACTCATACTGAAGGTCAATTTAGAATCACCAGTTAACCTACAAGGCTTCTCTTTGGACCGCAGGAGGAAGTTCAAGCGCCTGTAGAAAACTCATGAAGGCAACCATCAACCACTGCTCCACTGCACTGCACAAAAGTACAAACAGAAACAGTAGAAACAGAACGAACACAAGACGGTGTTTTAAAATAATAATAATAAATTCTACAAAAACAAAGTGAAAATCTGGCAGGAAGATGATAGAAAAAATATGGTGACACCTCCTTGGATCAGTGTAAATATCTGTACAATGATTGACAACATTAGTTACAGTTTGGGCTTTGCTTTTACACTCAACATGTAAATTAATGCTTTTTTGTGATTTTATTAAATATTTTCTGTAATTTATCAAAAAAGGGAAAATGTGTAAAGTAGCACTTTTCAATCCCTAATATATGCAACTTTTCTTCCAAATAGCAGCAAATATCTAAAAATAATCATATGTTTCCTGATATATACAATAAAAATTGTGTTTTGTGTAATTTATGGATGAAAACTACAAAAGAGTGAACAAGAAAAGCACTCACAAAGCGCAGTTCTCCGCCAAGGTTGCTCAGTTGTATCATTTCCGACGGCTGGAATCTTGAAAAAAGTTGTGGCAGAAATCACGGCACCATAGAGTATGGCCTTTTTATATAGATGTATCCACAACCAAAATGAGCTTGCGCTGAGCACAGGGAAGTGTTATGCATGTGCACATTATGTACAGATACCTAAATTCTTAGCAGGTGGCAGGAATTGATTGGACTCTGAAACTCTAAGCTGCATCACTGCCATAATCTAATCAGTTGGTCCTTGTGCCATTTCTGACCTTCACTGAAAATGTCATCCAAATCTGTTTGTACGTTTTTAAGTAATATTGCTAACAGACAGACAGACATACAGACCGACCAACGCCGTTAGGATTAGTTTTGGCTTGTTTTTTGTTTTTACAGTCAACATGTACATTGATACCTCTTTTGTCTGTGATTTTAGATACTATCTGTAACTTTGCAAACTGAGGACTATGTCTAAAATGTTTTTAAAATTGCAGTTAATCTTTTTTCCCTTACAGTTTAACTGGTTGCTATGAAAGGGAAATTATCTTTTAAAATTCTAATTAGTTTAACTACAGGTGTGTGTGATCAAAGATAAGAAGCCTAAACAGAAAAAAACCTCACCTTTTTCTAACTTCTATATAATTCCACTTAAATGTAGACTGTTTCCATTCAGTCCCGCTTTTCAATTTTAATAGATATATTACTTTTCAGGATGAAACACTTACAGTTACTGCAACAAGCACTCAGTCTGTATTTGAAGCCGTGCTCATGTCCGTCCATTGAGTCTAATATTCACACTGCTTTTAGCTCTGTTTTTGGTTTTCACTAGCTCCTGGGGGAAATCTTTGGCTTGTTGTGTTTGGCAGATGCTAAATGCTCCACTATGTTTACCAGCTACTATAGTGTCTAACTGTGTCTGTTTTGTGTGCTGTGTGTTCTCCCGGTGCTGAGCAGGTACACAGTGTTTTTTTTCTCTTTTTTTTATTTTGCTGAAAACGGGTGCCTGCTGCTGTTAACACTGAGAGCTGAATCACAGCACTGCAGCTTCAGGCTGGAAACCCAAAACAATGAGGCAACAGTGACAGAAACCAAATGAGCAGACGGGAAACTGCAGATTCTGATGTAAAGTCTGTGGGTTTGTCATGATAAGTGACTCTTTTCACCACATAATATATCTTTTGACTATTGTTAATATAAAGATGTTCATTATAGCCACTTTAATTAAATGCCTGATACAACTGACATATAATTATTTACAACCTAACTGTAATAGCTCACTCTGGCACAATTACATTCTGTCTCAGTCCTTTTATCTCCAGCAACTGAGCCCAAATACTTAAATGAAGACATGCATACATATAGGCGCAAGACAACACCAGCCATGGGCTTAATGTTTCATGACACTGCAGCATATAAAAGTATATCTTAACACATTAAACTCAGGTGTCACTGAGCTGTCAGACACAACTGCTTTTCAGAGGTGCTGTGATGCGGATCTGATGCTAATTACATAAATCCCTTGAGATAGTTAGCAGTTGTTCTTGGACCAGGTGCTCCATCTTCCATCTCATCTCAACTTGCTGCCAGAGCTATCACACCCAGCGCAGCCTTGAATCAGAGTCAGTCAGGTGTTCGTAAGTATGGCCTTAAGGGACGCAAGATAGCCGGGGAGACCCCTTTGATGCAGCCCCTTCACTCTCAACTCCATCCGTCTTTAATATCCAAATCACTGCCGTCCCATATGGACGAGGTAATTGACTTGGTGATTTAAAGGCAACCTGACCACCTCTATTCTCTGCATGCGTCTTGGAGATAAAACATAAAAGATTGTCCTGTTAATCTGTTCACAGACCTCTTCCCGTTCGCGGTGGAAATCCAGCGACCCGTCAGCAATTCTAGATTACCGTAATGTGAAAATCTTTCCATCTGCCATAATTACCATGTTACAAAGGGCTGTCTTAAATTACACTGGGGATAATGGCTTTGTGCAAGAAGAATTAGGGCCAGCTACCTGCCTGTGTGTGAATGTGTGTGTGTGTGTTTCTTTGGACGTAAAGGATACGTAGAGAGATGTATGCAATAAGTTTAAAAGAACTGCTCGAAAAGGTAAAGCATTTTAGAGGGTTTATCATGGCTTGTTGTTCTCATCAAAAGGATTCTTTGAAATGCTCATAGAAAGGAGAATCAAAAGTAATACTCTGGCACAGTACGTTGAGGAATGTTTAGCGTATATTTATTCTCAGTGGAGTTATGACACAGATTTGAAATGTTGAAACAAAGCAAACAAGACTCTAAATTCCCTGTATTTTTTTCCTGTATTTCTGATCAGCACAAAGTGTCACAGCAAATAACGGCAATTTCTGAAAATACCGCCTTTTGAAGACTTGTCAGAGTCCAGTTAATGGCATCCAGCCAGGTCATTGTTCGAGACTGACAGACAGATGATTAGATGGACAGATGATTCACAGCTGTCCATGTCATTATGGGGGGACAATAGGGTTTGTCAGATATGATGTTCAGCAAGGCATATTTTGGAAACACGGAAAGTTAAGAAAACCCTGCGTCTCATTAATAAGTCTGCCCTTTACCAGCAAAAGAATGTCATCTGTCACTCACGTCTGTCTAATTTTTAAAAAAATTGATTCTTCTGCAGCTGAATGCCTGCAATTACAAAGTTCTGGTCTGTTCAACGTTCATGTTCCTCCAATGATTTATGTGCTCCCTGTTTAATTGCAGCTTTGGGAAATGCCCAGTGCTCGTGGCAATTGGCAAATTCTGACCTGGACAGAAATTAAAGTCAATCTAAAGCAATGAATTTCAATCACCTTTCTTGTCCGTTCTCTACATTGGCTCTGCGTCAAACTGTCATTAGGCTCACCCAAATATTTCACAAAATGTGGGTGGTGACATCATTCATGTGGACTCATTGAGTCAGTCAGTTAATGTCAGTTGAAATTGAGAGCCGTGAACACAAATGTTATGATCCTGTACAATTACACTGCATTTCTAATTATGCTTTGAGTGCAAGGTATTTGCTCCTGGATTACATTTTTATGCATAACAAATACATTTGTAATCAATATATTAATTTTTTGTGCTGCTTTGCGATAGAATAAGTTGTCACCTTTGAAAATGGAGGAAAAGATGCTGTGATAAGTGATGTATTTTACCCCAGATTATTAGGTAGCTTTGAAATCATAAACCAGAAACACTGAGTAAAAATTAAACTAAAGAGCCCTAAAATAATGGTTCTACATGGAACCCAGATCTCCTGGGAGAGAGCCCTGTGTCAGGCGTAAACCAGTGGTGTATTTTTCATGTCTGCGGCCCATCTGACTGAATGTTCCAGTTGTACAAAAACAACCCTTTGTTATGACATTTCCAGAAACTAGTCTTCCTCCTTTTCGCTGTTATTGCCATCAGGTCAGGCTGACCTGGAGACATATCATCTTTTGCAGTCGTAAACAGCATCTGGTTCCTAACACACATAAAGTGCCTGATCTCTAACACAAATAGTATTAAATACTTCATCATCTGCTGGACTGCTAAAGCTACCGGTAATCAAAGATGCAGAATTGTAAGTGGCAGAAGGAGCACGAGGGGAAGACAGATATGAGATGATTTTATAAAAAGTTTTGTGTGCATTAAGACATTTTTTTACTTTTTGTCTGTAGAGACAGCTAACTCGGATCTTTTTTTAGTTAAATATCTTAACATTTTTTTAAAAATTTCCACCACAGTACGATCCTTATATAGCCTAGCCGCGCTAGACAACCCACGGCAACGAATTTAATTCTCTGCCAGGGTGGGTCTAGCTACCCTCAATAATGCTCGAGGTTGGATGCTCCTAAAACCGGCCGGACGAATCACCATGAAGTGTAGAGTCAGAAGGCGGGCGTAACTAAGTGACGACAGAGGCACGACGATTCTGACAGAAACAACCGGAAACAACTAGCCTAGCTGTGCCAGACAACCCACGGCAACGAATTTAATTCTCTGCCAGGGTCAACAACAAAAACGACAACAGTTGCTGAGCTCCATTAGCACCGACTCTCAATAATCTTTCTGTTAACATGTCTGTAATATACTTGAGTTTCACCCATTGACTGTATAAATAAGGCTTCTCTGATTTCCGGCGCTCTAGGAGCCTATTCGTTGCGCTGATTGGTTGTATACCTACCCAATTGCTGCAGAGTGATTTGATAGACAACCTCCCTCCCTGTCGAGCGTGCCTAGACCCTTGCGTCTTCAGAGCATGGGTCTAGCGCGGCTAGGCTAATCCTTATATGTACAATACTGGGAGGTCAATGCAGACACTCAGAGAGCTTGGCCGATGATAAAATTCATGTCACGTGAACCCTTGCATACTTAGGGATGTGGACAGCATAACAGTTGCCATCAACAACCTTCTACTTTAGACTTTTGTGCTCTTTGAAAGTAGAAACATTTCTACTATGTTACACTGAGCGAGAAAAAATACTTGATTGCAAATTCAATTTAGCTGTATCGAAACCCCACGGCAGGGTTGACAAAGAACAGGAGCAAAGATACAAACTCAGACATGAGATTCTGGACAGACAAAGAAATCATAAATTAAATTATATATGTTCCACTGTGTCTGTTTGCAAAGATACATGTAATTAAAAACACAGCTCTATAGGTTCAAACAGATGTGCACATGTGCATATGAATAGTTGCATAAATGATGTGAAGCGGGAGGATCTGTGGGTGTGTTGACTCATTTTGAAATAAAAAACATTCTGTGGTTTTTGACAAATAAGCTACAGACAATGTTTTTCATCCTTTTGTTTATTTTTTCCTATTCTAGTCAATTGGTGGTCTAATAATGTGACATCACATCTGCATATTTCCAGCAGCTAGAACACACAACAGAAATCTAATTCAATTGTTTCAAACAATCAAAATGGGCTTTTTTTTATAGACTCCTAATTATGAACCGACGCTCAACCATCATAAAAGGAGAAATCTGCTGTAAAAGAAATGGATTATAGTAGCTTCGCTCATAGTATTAAATCATAACAGCACCATGCATGCATCCACAAAACATGCTGTGCTTTGATTACTAAATATAATTACTTTTGCTTGACTGACTGCTTTGCCCATACTGTGCTTGCTTTATCACTCTGGTCATCATTCCTGCTGCATAAAAATGCAGAACAAACTGCTGTGGTTAAACCCTGCAGTAGAGTCTGAGAAAAAGTTCACTTTGGAACCATAGCTCAGAAACCTTTTTTTTTTTTTTTTTTTATCTGACCTATAAGAGATTGGGGCATCTAGAGTTTCATATACAAGATGATCCTTTAATAAGAAGTTATGGATTTAGAGGCAAACGTGATGCTGCAGTGTTTTAATTTCCATGACAACACAGAGAAGTGTCCAACATCTGTGGGCGACTTGCTTTGTTTACAGTATTTCTACTGTTTAAGAATAAGGACCTTACGTTCATCACATCACATCTGTGTCCATTGTGCATCCAGCCAGCAGGGTGGCACGCCTCAGGAAGAAAAGGACAGTCGAGCAGCTTCTAACTTGCTGTTTATGTGTTGTTTATGCTGACCCCCACCTGTGAGATTCTGCCAAACACGACAAAATAAAGCTGCCTCTAAGCTCTTAATATATGTCCCTCTTGCTCACAGATCTGTCTGGAAAGAATGACCCCTGGTGCACAGTGGGCAGTAAAGCCAGGAAGAAATCTCTGCCTCGACTGTTAATGGCATTGCTTAGATCAAGCCTCTATGGATGTCTGTATTTTGCTGCTTCATTCTCTCATTCTGCGTTCCTGTCCTCCTTTCTGTCCTCTCTCCTGCCCCTCACTCCAGTCTTTGTCTACCTGCGACGCACTACAAAAATGTGTTACAACTGCAAATGCCTTGTTGACCCACACTGTCCTCTTTGCTGTTTGCATTCCCTAGAATTACACTTGGTCTGTCTCCAGACAAATCGAATGGGCCAGCATGTCTCTTTGACTGTGTGCAGTGCTGACCAATCGATGGCCATCACAGTTAATACCCTCTCTTGTTTTTGTTGAGTTTTGGAATGTTTGTTGCTGATGGACAATCTGCTGCTTTCCTCTCCGTCTGATCGGGGTGTTGCTCTGCCTGGAGACGGCTTGTCGATCCGGGGCTGTTCAAAGTGATCAGAGTCACTGTCCACGAAATCAATAGGCTTCTCTTACTCTCCCTCCCTCCCCATTTACTACCTCCTTACGAGACTAGACAAAGTTTTCCTGTACGTCTTAGTGTAAAGGACATCAGTGGGATCAAATAATCAATGAGCCCGTGGGAGCAGCAAGTAACAACCCAGTGGAGCTCAGGGGTCAGATTCTGTGTCTGGTAAGACCTTATGATGGCAGGTCATTAGAGATAACAAGGCCATTTTTGGTGAGGCGAATTGTATTTTTTTTTTTTTACCAAACAATTTTTTCTAAGCAATGCAGGTCCGTTGGGAATGTATTTGTAGTTTTTTCTAAGGGAATTGTTATTTTTATATAGGAGAACAAAAAGCTACAACAACAACATGGACGTATAGAGGTTGGTAGATAAAAAAACTAACAACTCAGTATGTGGGTTCTCATAGTGGTATACTGCAGCTTGTGAGTTGCCATTTAGGATGTTCAAACAAATAGTATACTCACAGTGTATGGATTCATGCATACACCAAATACTAAGTAGCACAACACAGTTGCATATAAATATTTGACAAATTTTCTTTGCAGTCTGTCTCTGTTTGTCTCTTTGTGTTGAACTGACAACCTACCCCAGGTGTACTTCGCTCTGTGTCAGTTAGAATAGGCTCCAGCAGAGGCCAAATGTTTCATTATTGGCTCTTGAAATTTGAAAAAGAGGTACATTGTAAAACAAAAAAATGTCCTGTAACTATATATGTATTTCCTACAAAATCTAACTGTATATATTTTCCTGAAAATTACAGTCCTTGGTCACCACTTCACCAATTTTTGAGGCATCTGCCATCAGTAGAATTTAAAATGTGAGCATTATAAGCCAGCTTGCCAGTTTTTGCTGTTTTGACATTGCAAAATAGTGACACGCACTCGTTCATAGGACCACAAAAAGTGGAGTGCTAGGACTCTATATATTGTTTTTATACACTGCCTGGTCAAAAAAAGTCACCGTCTGGATTTAACTTAGCAAATACGTAAGAGCCTACCATAATTACTGCAGTGATGAATATGTTTCAGCTGGAAACAACTTATATCACCCTAGCTGATGCACTGAGGAACTTCTCATTACTTAAACAACCATGGTGGAAGACATGTCTTGTGGTCATGGAAAGGATGTTAATCTGTCTCAGAAGGGTCAAATTATTGGCCTGCATCAAGAAAAGGAAACCACAAACTAGATTTCTAAAACTGCTACAATCAGGTTAAGAACTGTTCAACGTATTATTAAAACCTGAAAGATGGTGGAGAACCATCATCTTCCAGGAACAAATGTGGTCTGATTAGTCCAGATTTACCCTGTTCCAAAGTGATGGGGGCATCAGGGTAAGAAGAGAGGCAGATGAAGTGATGCACTCATTATGGCTAGTGCCTACAAGCCTGTGGGGGTTAGGGTTAAGATCTGAGGCTGGTCAGGTTCAGCAACATTATGTTCAAAGAGAATGAGGTCAGCTGACTACATGAATATACTGAATGACCAGGTCTGTCCATCAATGGAGTTTTTCTTCCCTGATGGCATGGGCATGTTTTAAGAAGACGATGCCATGATTCATGGGGCTCACATTATGAATAAGTGGATCAGGGAGCTTGAGACGTCATTTTCACACATGGATTGGCCTCCACAGAGTCCAGACCTCAGTCCCACTGAGAATCTTTGGGATCTGCTGGAGAAGACTTTGTGCAGCAGTCCGACTTTACCATCATCAGTATAAGATCTTGGTGAAAAATTAGTGCATCTCAACGTCAGAAATGCATGCTGTGACGTTGCAGAAGCTTGCAGAGAGAAATTTCTTGTTAGAACATGCATTAGCGGTGCTACCATATATTATCAGATGGAGGACACTTGAACCACTCAGCCTGTGTGTGTGGGATGAAAAATATAAGAGTAAAGTTTATTCACTCAAGTGGGCCTGCTGCATCGTCTAGTTCATGCCTCTGGGAGTATATTTTGGACATACTGAACCCTTAAAATGGCTTCTCAGATGAGATAGGGCGTTTTTTTATGGTGAAATTACAAAAGTTCCTTGGTTTGAAACTTTCTGCCAAATTCTCCCAAAAACTTTTTTTTTAGAACTTAGTTGTGGGTCCCAAACAACAAATAAGTAAACTCTGAACAAAACCTGAGACGGTGGAGCAACACAGCTATAAAACCGATGCGCTGCTATTCAGAAACAGCAACACCTTGCACGGCACTTCCTGAGAAATCTCAAACCCCACATTTGCACATCAGAACTCGATCTCAGTCAAGGCTACAACGTACTGTGCGTTTGTTTTAAAGGAAATCTAGATCTATTTGGAGTTCAAGCACCTGCAGCGATCACTGTCTTTGTGTTTCTAGCACCAAGGATTAAATAGGTGACCCTCTTAGTGTAAGTACCGTTACTAAAGCACTAATAAAAAGCCTCATTAAGGAACTGAAAGCTTCCCAATCAATAGGTCCACACATTTAGGTCTTTGGTAAAACGCTCAATCATTATCATGGGGCACAAGTGACAGCTCAGCAGGGAAAAGGAAGCAATTTTTACTCTGAGGATAGAAAGTATTGCTTTACCGAGAGACTGTGGGTGGATTTAAAGTATCTGAGCCCTGCTGCTTAGACTATCAAAAGGCTAAACTGCAGACCTACTGTAAGTTAACAAGAAAGCAACCACTTCCGCCAGCAGTGTTTCAATGCATGATGGAAGGTTTGACCTCACATTCTTGGAGGTAGCTTTCTGGCATTTTCTGGTTCAAGCAGAAACTCTGGAAACTTTGGTGATGAGAGAAAAATGCTCCACAAACATCAAGAATTAACAGCTTTGTTTTCTGCAAATTAACTGTTAATTCCTCGTCATGCTGCGTCACTAGTGGGGCAAAAATGTAGAGATGATCAAAGGAACAATTCTAAAGCAAATACACAGGATGTTGTCTGCTGGATGAGCGTCATTAAAGTAATCAATATCAAGGCCATTTCCACATGCCATAAAATAGACTGTCTTAAAATTTCTCTGTTCACTTATGGTGACGGCCCTCTGTCTGCTGGCTGCCCTGCTCTCTGAGTCTGGCTGCACTCCATCTGGCTGTTTCTGCGCTGCTTGTTACGTTGCAGCGAGGGTGATGAAACCCAGTTAAATGAAGTGCGGGCTGCTGCTGATAATCAGTCAGCAGCAGGTGGTAGAAATGGTGCAAACTTTAATTTTGTCTTTTCACAGCTTTCGCGTTTTTGCAGGCTTCTCTGACAACACAGAGCCTTTTCTATTTGCACTCAGTCACATTCACCCCACTTTGTGTCAACATGTTCCATATGTCTTTACTGTCATTTTGCAACTTCACAAAGTCGGTATCAACATAGCATTCATTTTTTTCCTCCTAAAAGATAACATGTGAGAGACGTACAGTAGTTGCCCTCGATTTTTGTGTTGTGTTGCCAAAAATGAGCAAAGAAACTTTTTCTACCTGAGTAATATTTAATACATTTTATGAAGTTTTCATGCACAAGGCGGGATTGTTTGCTTTGTTTTTTTTTATCCAGATGGCTAGACGAGTCTTAGAGGATTTCAGAGACACACTCAGAATTGGGGTAGATCTTGTCAAATGACCTTGTGGGGGTTTGAAAAATCACAGGGTACTGAAAATTGGATGCTTAGCTCTGTGATTCCAATTTAAGAAAATACACAAGAGGCACAAACTGGGTCTGCTCTAGTAGGTGTTTAGCTTGAATTTTTTTTACAACGCTGCTGTTGCAAGCAGATATTTTGATTGATACCTTCCTGTGACCAATTACTTGTGTTCTCACCTTTGACATTAGAGACTTGGTGTTAATGGTCTCGACAAGGAAAATGATATGTCACCAGATGTACGAGTTAATTATTCATCAGTACACATGTAGCGGGGTCTCCTGGAAGCTCCACGTGGACGTGCGCCACTTGTCCGCTCGCTTGTTTTGTGCTGTATATTGCAGATTACATTAGGAGAATTGAGGTGTTGTCATGCAAAAGGCTGGATTTAGAAAGTCTTATAAAGTCTGAGAGGGTTGTCAACAACACAAGACCTCTGCGTCCTTATTAGGACGAAGTAAGCATCACTAATGCATCAGATTAAAGAAACCAGTGGTGCCTGCAAATGCTCAGGGATTTAGGGCACAAACTGAACTTCACTCTGCAAAAAAAACCCACACATCATACCTCCACAAACAGGCAGCAAAACAACATCATCCACATCAGTGTTTTCCCACTGGATTTTCTGTGGTAATTCTTTCATCTCTTTAGTGGGCTTCTGCATCTGAGCAACTTCATTTGGAGTATAAAACGCGGATCCGGCTACGGTGTTTTGGATGCGAAAAGCAATATGGCTCATGTTCATACAGCTTACCTTGCCGCCACCTTTTCCACAATAAAACATTACTCATGCTAAAAGCAGCTTAGAGAAATTAAATCACCATGTGTCCTGACAGCTCAATAGATTTGCGTCTCCACTTGGATACACAAGAAGACACGATTAATCCTCTGGTGTTTGGGCGCAGCACAGAACTCTAAATCACAGTAATTACTATCATCTATGCCAATTTGCTCCACATGATAATAGAAATCTTAAAAAAAAGCAACAACAAAACAAGTCAAGTAATTACACAACCGTCCCATCATGCACAATAGTCTAGTTGTATTATTATTTCTAAGTGCACTGGCTTGCGTTTGAGCCAGTGTGATTGCCCTGCTGGTGTGATATGTTTAGGTTTGTGTGTTTGTGTGGATTTGTGTGTGTGTGGTCAGTCGCCCTCCCTTAGTGGCATTCTCGGTGTCAGTGCTGTAGTCATTCTGGCTACAGGCATCCTGTCGCTGCGGTGGATTTACTGGCAACATACCCCCCCTCCCTCCCTGTCCAGCTCTTTAATTACCCTGGCCTATTGATCCTCCCAGGGACACGGCACTCTGGAGCTGAAGCTGGGCCTGCACCAGTTAATGACTGATTATTCCTCCGTGGGCCCTTGGGAGCTAGCAGACGGCACAGGGACAGAAGGAGCCTGAGAGCACCGGGCCTGTTCTGCTTTGCAGTCGCATTCGCACTTTTCACCGGCTCACCTGATAGCAGAAAGGGCTCAAAATAGCATGTTGTATTTCTTGCTCTGCCAGCAGAGAATTTTCGAATTGAACTTAAAAAATAATTTTTGCTTTTTGATAATTGATCATCACTGTCCCAGTGTGGGTGAGTATATTTAACCAGACAGGTTTAAAATATTTAACAAAATTGCCTCTCATGGACCAACCTCAATGTGCTTTTATTCGTTTGCCTGCCTTTAATGGTGCACAGCTGTTGTTGTTCTATTATATAAGGTTAATAGAAAAAATTGCAAGATAGGAAATTGAATTTTTTTTTAAACTATGGTAGAAATGATAGTTATTGCTCAGAATATTTCTCCAACTTTTCACTTTTTGACAAACGTGAGGAATGAAAGGTTGTGACACTGTGAGGTGTCGATGTAGATGGAAAGTCCCAAGAGGCCACAGTGCAATTATTTTCCCTAAAATAAATTCACACGGTGTTCACACCCCAACACCATTGATGTGGGATGCCAATTATTTCCTTTTTGATCAACTGATATCAATTAAATCCAAGGTGATATCTCAGATAGCAAAACGGAGACCAAAAGCTTGATGTGTTTAGAAAAGTCATTTTTTTGTGATTGTTGCTGGTCTTAGAGCATCATCTACTAACAACACAAACATAAAGGACAAATACACTGCACTGTATGCTAAATGATAGGATAATATGGAAATGAACAGGTTATAGACTTGCTATATTATACAGAATGCCACGCTATCAAACTCCAAAATGTTTAAGTGAAATACATAATGAGCCAATAAATAAATAAATAAAACAATACCAACATTTTAACCTGATCTGTTTTCTGTCAGAGACTTTATTTAGGAAGGTTAGGTTTCTTGCTTATACAGTAAATCATTTCAGATGTACACATTTTAAAAATATGCAGAATACTGGCAATAAAACAGTCAGTTCAGCATCACAGGCTTTTGAATCAACAATACAACGAAGAAATATTTCACTGAATTGATGAGAGGCGATCCAGGGACACAAATCTCACTCCAAGCTGAACTCAAAAGTTGCAGCTCTGATCTTTGTGTAGTTATTTATTGTGGCATTTATTTATTTCATTACTTATTTTCTAAGCATATATTTTGCTGGCATATTTATTCATCTGTATTTGAATAAAATGGCATTCCATGATCATATATTAAGGATGTTTTTTGTATATCAACACTAAGACAGAAGCCATGATGGATGTGACCATTATTCCATGGTCAGTGACAAATGTTGCCATAGCTGCACTCTGTGTGTGACTGCATATTGCCTTCCACTGCCAAAGGACTCAGTGATGGAAGTCTGGTTACCCAATCATCACCTTTGTTCACTCCAGACCTGCTTCAGTAGCTTTCACGTTATTAGAGTTGTAATTGGCCTAGGGATATGACAGGCAGGATGGAAAGTAGATCCTATTTAGACTCCAAGTTGGTGGCCGCTTATTTACTTTCTACTGATAGCGATAAAACACACATTTACCCCTGTTTACTGAGTTAAGATACTGAAATTGTAACCTAAGAATTAAAATCATACAAGCATCAGTATTGCTGCAATGATCTGCGCGCCAGAACACGAAATCTTCGTCATCTATCTTCAGTAGTGTAGAGACCACAGCTGAACACATATTTCATTCCATTTCATGTATTTCAGACATGCCACAGTAGAGGAAGTAAACACACAATACAAAACAAACAAACAATATACCAAAACCTAAAATAATATCTGAAAATGAGTAGGATGAAGTTTAATATATTAACTCCTACGCCCTGCATATCTATACATCTCATATCTTACTGTTTCCTGTTTACATCAAATCTTATACTTTTATACCTCTTTAGAAACTCCAAAATACATTTAATTTCGCATATTATTGCATTTTTCAAGCAATCTTTTTGTGTTCATTTTTATATTGTCTCATAGCTGTACTCATTGTGGCATCGTCATCCAGAATATGCCATAAATTTACCCCACATATTGATAAATACCCTCTCTTCATAGTGGTACAAGCAAATGACCTTTTAACACAAACAACAGCATGAACACTGCAAAAACTCAAAATCTTACCAAGTCTATTTGTCTTATTTTTAGTCTCATCCCACTTGATTTAAAGGGGAACTTCATTTTTTTTCAACCTGGGGTCTGTTTTCATATGTCATTTCATACAAGTGAGTGATGCAGAAATGAATTTTCGACATAGCTCCAGTATTTAGCCAGGCAGGCAGCTTAGCAGCTCAGCTAGCAAAAAGTATCGGGCAACTGGGCCCCCCGCGTCAAAGTCAGCCCTAACGTGCTTTTTTCCCCACACTGACTGGCTCGGATAGTCTCAACGAGTGTCCCACAACATACTACAGATGAGAAGTGAACGAAAACCTCCACATTACCTGGCGATCGCTATTTGTTGTCGTCTGTATCCAAAGCTCAAGACGCTAGAAAGCAAATCTCGTTCTCACTTGTATCACTCACTTGTATGAAATGACATATGAAAACAGACCCCAGGTTGAAAAAAAACGAAGTTCCTCTTTAAGATGAATTCACTTTAACAACCCTTGTGCCGTCCTGTGGGTCAAATTGACCCATTTTAAAGTTTAAAAATGTGGAAAAAAAATATTTTCACAGTGAAAGCTTCCAAATTTTCAAAATTTTTTGGGGAAATTTTGAACATTTTTTGGTGAAAAAAACATGTTAAAAATGTTTCTTTAAGAACATTCAGGACAAAATCAAAAAAATTGGTTGATTTTTTTTCCCCTTTTTTCCCTCATATATATGGAATCCCTTTAGATATTTTTAGGATTTTTTGAGAAGATTTTTATTCTTTTTTTAAAAAAATATTGACATTTTTTAGCTTATTTAAATTTTCTTAATTTTTATTTCTTGCCAAATTAGGGGATTTTTTAAAGGAATTTTCTTCCTGAAGGTTTTGCAAATTTTTATAAAATTGAGGAATTTTTTGGTGATTTTTTTGCATTTTTTTTCAGACAAGGAAACAATATTACAATATTTTTTGGTGCTGTAATTAAAGACAACAGGAGAGTTAAGACACCTAAGCTTGACAATCCAGGTAACATTTAGCTTAAATGAAGTTTTCCTAGCTAATTTTAAGATCTCAATATTCTAAATATCATATCTTATTTCAAGAAATCTTAACAAGCCATTTTTCACTTGTTCTATTGGCAGATTTTTTTCACTTATTTTAAGGATAAAGTTCTTTGAAATAAGTTTTTTCCTTGTTTTGAGAGGGGCATTTCTTCCAGTGAAAGTGCTCTTGCAGGTGTCTATTTGCAGTAGCACTGCGTTGAAGTCTGCTAGGCTTTCTGTCAACGGGCCCTGGATGACACATTTTTCATGCTGAGGATCGTCATGCTGACTCAAACTTTGTCTACAGCTATCATCCAGAGACCAAACTGTATTCTTCAGTGGAAGAACTCGCTGTCTCCTAGACCGAAGGAGGCACATCATGTCAGGAAGGCACCAAGAGCAAGCACACTTGTCCCTTTCCTCAGTATTCACAGAGAGGTTGTGCACCGTGGACTTGTTCCCCAGGTTCAGGCTGTCAACTGTCAGAGTTCAGCTGTAATGTTGAGAGAGAACATTCAGTGCAAACAACCTGAACTGTGGTGCAAAGGCAATACAGTGCTCCATTTGCATAATCTGTACGTATCTTGGCTGCGCCAACACAACTGTTGCCCCCCACCTACTCTACTTGCCAGATTTGGCACCCTGCAACTTCCTGCTTCCCAAATTGAAGTTCAAGTTTAGTAGTTGCCACTTTGACACAGTGGAGGAGATCCAGGCCGCAGATGGTGCTTTATGCTCTCGATGAGAGTTCGAAGCATGCCAGGAACACTGGGAGTTAGAGGAGAATACTTAAAAAGGGACGGTAGCCAAATTTAAATCAGGTACGGTTTTTGCTTTTTATAGGTGCAGACTCAGAACCTTTTGATGGCACCCCGCACAGACTGCATTTGAAACTAGAAGTACTAATCACTGGCAGCAACTTTAATGCTCAGTACTCTAAAAGCCCTTCACTTTAAATTCGCTTACTTGTCCGTTTTCTGCTCTTGACGAGTTGTATTAGCTTGATGTCTCCAGAAATGGGAACGAGTTCAAGTGGTAAATTGAAAGGACTAGGGAGCTCCTGTTTCTCTTTAATGAGTTGATGATGAGTAGTCGATAGGGCTCCATGTCACTTTGAACTATGTCCTCTGAGGAGACAATTATTGGTTGAAGTTCTACCTTTGTAGAAGTGAAAGACGTCTAACTGACAGAATTGACAATAAAGTCCCTTCTTTTCCTGCTTCTCTTACACTTTTCAACCTCTGCTGTCCCTCCTATTTTTCTGTCCGAGGCCAACAGCTATTTCTATTTGGCAACGGCGTCTTTTTGCCCTTAGATATCACCTGAGGGGAAATAATGCTGTGTTTATGAGGAGTGATCTTTACCCATCGCTCCTCTGGGACTGACACGAGTCAGAAACATAAGGGGATGAGTGTTGAATATTTCAGAGGAGAAAAAGAAGCAAAAGTGGCGTACAACAGTTGTACATGTTGAGGGAGGGATGAGCCAGTGAGCTGACTTGATCCCTGTTCTCTGTAACCCAGATCAGCAGGGACATGAATTCTCAAATGACAAAACCCTGCAGAGACACTGTCTTATTATTTGCTACATTCAAAATTATGAATTTTTAATCTTCATTATTTATTCTTCTAAATGTTTTAAGCTCAACCTACAATTATACAAGTTTTTGGAAAAAAAACCCAAGAACTTAAAATATGCTTAAAACATTTGATATACAGTGACATTTTTATTACTGACAAACTGGTGCAAGTTGCAGCAACAAGAAGTTTGTAACATAAACTTAAAGTACAGTACTCCAAAACTGCATTATGTTGACTATGCAAGAAGAAGTTCCTCTTTCCACAAACTTTTGCTGTCAAGACACCGCTAACATGAAAAAATATTGTGAGACCCTCATTGACCTCAACTGTTCATGTCAGTTCCCTTTACTTGATACAAACCAAAAAACACTCTAGAGGCAAAAATAATTACTTGATCCTCTAATAGCTGATGGACAGAAAATAATTTTCCATCTATTTGCTTTGCTCAGATCTCTCTTTTAATGGAATCGTAAATGTAAAAGCAAAACATTTCTAATATTAGTCTGCAGCTCTGAAGGGAAATGTTAGATTTACTATCACAAAAACAAGCTTCCTGTTGTAAAAAGCTGCAGTGAAGACTCTGAAATACAGTTAGGTCCTGGATTTCACTCACTGGCAGCACCCCTACAACACCAAATGCGTGTTCTCTGTCTTCAGTCATACTCCCCACAGTAACTGTGCGAAATTCAGAGTATGGTAGATGACACACATAGGCTACTAATGGAACTGGAGTTAAATCCAAATAACTTGTACTGTGGCCTCGTCTCACTGCTGAACAGGTGACCGATGCCATGAACTTCTGTGTTTATGTTCATTTGCGTAGGTCAGCGATCACACAGAACTGAGGGTCTGTAGTGTAATGAGTTTGTTTGTGATCTTGAGAAAGACTTGGGCGGCATGTAGGAGAAAACACAAGCAGACCTCGCTGGACAGTTCTCGGCTGCCATCTCAGCATACACTTGCATTGCTGAAGAGTCAAGAACAGCATTAGTATCAACTTAATGTAGAAGTATAAATCCAGCCCAGTGTATGGAGCTCTAAGATTGTGGGACTACTTGCCACTGAGAGTTTTGACAGTCTGATCGTTTGCCATTAACACAACCGACTCGTAAAGGAGAGCCAGCTAATGCCAGCAGCGTGCTGAGTCTGCAGGAGCTGCCATGATCTCAACAGGTTGTGAAGTAACATCGACAAATGATTAAAAATGGTTTTGTCCTCTTTCACAAGAAGGAAAAGTTGATATTTCCTTGCACAAACATGTTGCTGGTAATTCAGAAAGCAGAACTAAATAGACAGACCTGACCCTTGTGCTTCCCTTCAGGCAGTCGAGTCTGCAATCCACCTGCAAGTCTTCAGAGTTCAAGAGCAAACCGGAGCACTGTACCCAGCGAGATACCATCAATGTATTGATCATGAGCCCTTGCTGTGAGGCTACAGTACTGCCATAAGTGCAAGACACAAGTTAGAAGCCAAAGTGATGCTCTTCTGGAGTTTGGATACCCTGAAAATGTAAAAGTTAACCCAGATCAGCAGCTCCAAGGTGACAGGAAGCACTGAAATGACCCCAGAATGAGCTCACTGCTAGAATGTCTGTCTGTCTGTCTGTCTGTGCCACAAATTATGAGTAAATTCTTGCTAATGTTGCAAAGGAGGGAAAGAGGCAGCTTCAAGGCATTTCTGTGATGTTATGTTTTCATTTCATGCTGGGAACGTTGTGTCTCACGTGCGAATGTGAGTCTTAGCATTTGGGAGTTCATTTTTTGCTAGCTTTGTGCTGACTTTGTACGATGCTGCCCTTGTTTTGTTGCAACTCGGCTTCTCTGTGACTAAGAAGCAAAAAAAAAGTAAAAGGAGGCATAGCAGCCCGGCGGTGCAAGAACATTTTGCAAGCACATGCATATGATTAATGTTCCCACACATATCATCCATCCCTGCCTCCCACCGCTGTATGCCATATTACTAAAAAACCAAGGCCTCACATGATGGAGCGCTCGGCAGAGGAAATACATCTTTGAGTCATACACTGAGAGAATATTATTAGGGTAAAGAATTAAGAAGCTTTAATGGTTACTTCAACAAAGATTCACAACTTTTTCATTTTGTTATATTGCATAAGGCTATGAAGTGCATGTTCCTTTCATCAGCCAGCACAGTTTGTGACTAGTACATTGAGTAGCAATGTGAATTATGTGATAAGCAAACAGTGGTTTGTCGGGCTGCTAATTGTTGATTACAAGATATATACTGCTGTGTTAATACAGTTTGTTTGGGCCCATGTCTATGAATTTGTAATTATTCTGCGCTATTCCTAATTATCATTAGTCACAAACAACAATAGAGATTAAATAATTGGCTGTCTAATCTTGCTTTTCTTCTCTATCTCAAGCTTTTAATACCGCTCGGCTATATTTACCCGCTCTCTTCTCTTTGCCTCCTCACTATATAAAATATTCATCAAAACAATTTACCTACAATCAGTTCAGCCAGCTAATTCAGATGTTTATTCTTACAACTCCCTTAATATGGTAACTGCTTCATTTAGCTGCGAGAGCAAAGTGAATAAAAGAGCTACTGAATTAAAAACCTGCGGATCAGCTTGGTATGACACGTTCGGCTAAGTGACTCATGAAATCTATTTGCAAGGGCCAGAAAAATTGTCACGTTGTTTCCTTTGTACATCTGTATTCATTTGATGTGCAATCAAAGAAAGTGTTTCCCTGTTTAATGTTTGTGCAGATTTGGCTTAAATTACGTAGAGTGGTGATATTTAAGCTGAATGTGAAAAAAAAATCTAAAAAACAGTGTTAATCACATGTACAGTTAAAGGATGAAAAGAATAAGAGACACATACATTGCCATTCAAAAGTTTGGGGTCACTTAGAAATGTCCTTGTTTTTGAAAGAAAAGATTTTTTTTCAAAGAAGAAAACATTAAATTAATCAGAAATGCATGCTAGACATTGTATTAGTGTGTTATATGACTGTTCTAGCTGGAAACGGCTGATTTTTAATGAATCATCTCCATAGGGGTACAGAGGAACATTTCCAGCAGCCATCACTCCTGTGTTCTAATGCTATACTGTGTTAGCTCATGGTGTTGAAAGGCTAATTGATGATTAGAAAACTCTTGTCCAATTATGTTAGCACTTGAATAAAAGTGTGAATTTTCATGGAAAATGTGAAATTGTCTGGGTGACAACAAACTTTTGAAAAGTAGCACAGGTGCAAAAGAAATAATTAATTACAGACGGTTTGAGATCAAAGTTTTGGGAAATCTTGAAAGAATAAAATAGTTTAACCTGCCAAGCTCTATTCTGAGCCCTGGCAAAAAAAACAAACAAACACTACAGTGGTAAGTTTTTTTTTTTTTTCTTACAGTTTTCTCTGCACCTCCCTCTTCAGTGATTCACAATAACCTGTGGGGAAAGCAATACACAGTTGGTGCAGATGGATGGACTTTAACTGTGCAGTGTGTCTGCCGTCTGAGGAGTGATGTACAGCTTGGCAGTGTGTGCAGGCGACCTTACTGAGGCTAACTGGATTGACGTGGGGGAACAATATGTGTCAGTGCTCGCTGACAGTCATCAGCCTTCAGTAGTGTAAACAGAGGGGTAAAGTAGAAGTGCTGCTTTAGTTAATTAGTTCGCTGTATGTTGTTTTTCCCTAAAAATGGGTGTTTTCATTCATGTCACTTTTCACTTTGACACATGCCTTCACTGCTTCTCCTTTAGTTTTTTTTCTCTAATTAAAGAAAATAAACTTTGTTTTGCTAATTAAAGACAAGAAACTTTAGTCATTTACTCATGAGAAGTGGGTCTTGTGCTATAGTGCTCCCAGTGCTGCTTGTAGGCTACACTTTCAGTCCCTATATACGATGACAAACTCTGCACCTGTGCTGCTGTTTGTAAATATAGAAGTAATAGTCAATAAATATTGATCATCATTCTGACGTTTTTTCTTTATAAACTCATCAAATTACGCACAGAAACCACTTTGATTGGTCATAGCAGGATAAGCACGAGCATAAGGAAAATAAACACTACCCCTGTCTTATTTAAGTTTCCTAGTAAGTGGTGACACCAGAACATTGAGCACAATAACACAGGGTCCTCAAAATGAAGCATCCAAATGACATCCAAACACCTTATTAACCACTCCTGTGCTCTGTGATGTGTCCAACTATCTTCTCTGAAAAAGACCCATTTGTGAACATTCAGTCAATTCAATCAAGACTCTTTGTTCTGTGAAAGAATGTATTATATTTCCGTTATATGCAGTTCAGTGAGATGTAACCTAACTTTGTTTCCTCTACTTCAATTTGACATAAAGAGTAGGAGGAATGTAATTGCCTGTAATAAGAAAGGCATCAGAGAAGACGAAATGATTAAAGGTGCAAAATGTAAGATTCAAAAATGAACAGAAAAGGGCTGCTATTAGCAGAAAGTAGAGCAGGCGTCCAACCATATCAGCAAGGAAATGCAGAGTCTTTGGTCCCACTTTGAGCTAAAACTCTTGTCTTATATTCTTCACGAAGCATTAGCATGTAGCTTACTTAGCTCAGTTGTTAGCAAGACCAGAATAGCAAATAAAGAATAAAACCATATATCAGTGCTATTGGAATGTTTTTCGATGCGTCTGATTCATTTGCGATGTAAAACTTACTCGGCTTTAACAAAAAGTTATTGAGCTAGTCACATACAATTATTCTAAACGGTCTGAACTGCGCATCAGCAATCAGCTTACCGAGCAAATGTATTAGTACTGTCAGTAGCATTCTAGTATCTTAATCTAATTCTAATACTTGCCCAGAGCTGTCTCAGGCAGCGGAAAGCGACACGATTGTTAGTTATCGATTTTTTTCTATCACTTCTTTTCTTTGCAGGAAGAACCTTCAGCATGTTTGAAAAGAGGTCTGAATACGCCGTCTGGACAGAGCTTCTATTCTTTCTTCTTATGCTAGACTTTTTCCCTTTATGTTGGACTGAAGGCAGACTCAGTGCTGCACTGGCTCACTATTGACAACTGAGGTACAAAGTGGTATTATGAGACAGGACTAGCCAGAACTAACTTGTTTGCATTTTGACTCCAGCCGGTATGTTTGCAACACAATACAGAGATGTCTGTGACTTTATGTAAAAGAAAGTTATTTCTTTAGATTCTGTTGATAAATTTAATTAACCTTCATAGAGTGCTTTTAAAAAGTTTGTGTAAGGGGAGTATACATAGAAGGTGCAGTTTGTATAAGAAGAACAGAATGGACTTCTGGCAGGTTTGTCTGACTCACCAGATGTAGACTTTAGGTTTCCACTTCTGCTACAGAGTTCATTTAACTTTCTCCTCGAGCCTGCTTTTTTAAAATTTTAAATCAGGCATTTTGTTGTTGGTTCTTACCCTCATACATGCAAACAATTCCCCCATTACTATTTTGCAGGGGTAATTCCACTACATCCTGGGTTTAGCACCTCCCAAGGAAATTGTGACAATTGCATTGACAAGAGCGCTTTTTCACCCTGGAGCAGAATGACAATTAGGTGTCGTCACACCATTATCTATGACAACAGAGAGTTTCCTCTAGAACTTTGAAAACATGCCTGTATTACATATAATATCCCTACACAATGATTTAGGTCAAAACAGCACTGAATGGACACCTTTAATCATTTTGATGACAGTAGAACAGGTGCAGGGTTTGTCGCACCACTCAGGGACAGAATGTGAACCAGTGGCACAGTTGTACAGTAACGCATGTCCCCTTTTCATGTGTAAATGAAGAAAGTTTGTTAATTCCATAAGTGAATCAAGTTTATTTTCATTCATTTTCATTGTGTAGGGCGGCAACATTTTCAGGTCAGTAGATATGGAAATTGCAGTCACCAAAAACTATAGCACAACCTTGCCAGCTAGTTGATTTCTCGCGATATTTGTGAGTTCACAAATCTCTCAAGAAACCATCTTGCTCCGCTCCCGCCTTCACTTTTCGTACAGCACCAAGTTGGTTCGGGCCAATCACGCAGCAGTATTCGTGTGTGGGGCGGGATAATGGGCGGGATATCTGGGTGTGACGACGACGACACCAAGCGCCAGTAGATCAAAACAAACATGGCAACGGAGGACATCGATCGTGTAGATGCTGCTATTAAGTCAGTTTTAGCTGAATCTCCCATCGCTTCTTTGAAGGAAGAACAACGAGAGGCGCTTTGCGCATTTCTGGATGGTAAAGATGTTTGTGCTTTTTTACCTACGGGTTTTGGTAAGAGTTTAATCTACCAATTGGCTCCGCTCGTTGTGAAGATCCCGCGATTGGCTAAAAACAAACCTGTCAGAGGCGGGACATACTGTTGCATTGTCCAATCCGTGCCTCTTTCCTCCGAACGGATTTACATGGAGCGGTCCTAGATTGATATTGTGGAGTACTATCAAGTACTACACAATTATTAATCTGGCTATTGCCAGGTTAGGGTAATCAGAGCACATTAAAAACATGCAATCTTATAAATTAATTAAAGAATACGTTTTAGGGTAAGTATGAAACGAGGGTCTAGCTTTTATAGTATTTACTTTTATTTTATAGCATCAAAATAGAGGAGCTGGGCACTTTCTTTACAAGATAACATCAAAAAGATCTACATTGTAGGACCACATTATACAGAGATTATTAGTACATTAAAAAAATGCAAGAATACTAAAAAACATACCACATAAGCAATTAAATGAAAACTTTAAGACTAGTGTGAGTCAAATTATAGCTACAGTTAAAAGCTAAAAAAATCCGCTCCTAATTGGCTGAATAGTCTGTTAATGAAAGCAGAGATTCAAAACAGCATAATAACTGCATCAGGGGAAATGATCTTAAAAAAACATGCCAGCATTAGGTCAAATATGGTTGAACTGTGTCACTGGAGAGAGGCTCACTATCAAAGCATCAAACAGTGATTGCTGAGCAGCCTCAGATATTACTGCAGTATTAATTAAAGCCGTTGTAGCACATTCTACCGTGCATAGCTGGTATTTTTGGCGAAGTTGTTATTAGAAACACCACGGCTGACAAACAAACGCATATAACCTGGAGCAAACCTGTATCCTGAGCCACACTGAGAGGTAATATAATCTAATGAGTCATCTTTCACCCTCTTTAGATACTGAAGAAAGCTAAACGATGCTTTCAACCCACAGCGTCCGTTGCCGACTGTTAAACATGGCAGCTGTAATGGTAGGGGCAGCCATCTACTGGGGATCATTAGGTCCGATGATTGCTCTGCATGAATGCATAACAGCCAGCCAATATGAAGCTATTTTACACAAGCAAGTGCACCCTGTGGTGTAAAATGCTGCTCTCTTGAGATATTCCCTTATAGGAAGATGATATCGCCGTGATGCACACTGCTAAATAAATTAAAAATGGTTTTGTGAACACCAGGAAGAAGTCACACATCTTTTAATTTAAAAGATTGAAACATCATTGGACCTTCGAGAGTATTAAAGTGCAGAGTGCGGAGCAGATTTTCACCTCTTTCAGCGTTCTAAGACTGGATCCTGTCGTTGTTGAAGAATGGTTTAATATTGCACTGTATACAGTTTCAGACATAGTATGAGGCGTTTTTTGCTGCTCTGAAGACTGACTTGCTTTCGTAAATTGTACTGTTTCATTTATTCCTTGTTTGCCTCCTGCATGTCAGATGCATGTTGCAGGGGTTAGCCTGTTATTAAACGATAGCAACTTATTCAACAGTCTTCCTATGCTCCCATAGTCTAGAAATGAGTAGGTACCTGTCTGCTATAGGTGTGTGATTTATGGTAGCAAAGTCTCATTTGTGCTCTCTATGCAGAACAGGAGCATTTTGTTTGTAGCTCTATGGACTTGTCACTTGGCAGCTCTATTCTTTCTCTTATTTTCCATTAGGCTGCCACTCTGTCCATGGAAAGCTGTAAGTCACCAAGGCAATTCATATTTCAGTGCCTTTCTCTGCAGTAGAAGGTTTGGCTATCAGAGGCAAAAGAACTCTCTGTTTCCTCTCGAACCTGTGAAGGTCTCCCCAAACTCAAACAGCTCTTAATTTCATTTGCCTCATTTAAATGTGTAGTAATAAGAAGGGCGTCAGTTTGTTTTTAAAGGTGGGGGGGAAGGAGACCACAGCACTTTGAGAAAATGTCGAAGAATGGCGGCAAAATGCCACAAGCTGGGCTTGAACTCACAACCACTGCACCGAAGGTGGAGGCTCAACCTGTAGAGCCACCAGTACATGCAGGTTGAGGGGGTCTGTGGGCCGCTATAGTACTAATTCTCCCGGGCCGAAATTTTGCCCCAGCACGCCTCTGGTTGGAGCTTCCACTTGGCACTGGCGCAAATTTAGCATCTGCACGTTTTTTCAACCTCACGAGGGTGTGCTGCATGTCTGTGCAACTCTCTGCCGAGTGCGGATGGTGCGTTCAGGAGCGTCGGAATTTTCTATACTGCTGAAAATAACTGGGTTTACAACGGCTTACATGTGAAGAATTTGATTGTGTTGGAGACAAAATGACCCCTGACAAAAAGTGGGGGGGACACATCCCCACCGCCCCCCCTAAACTGACGCCTATGGTAATAAGTCTTTATAGATAAATGCTGAAAAGCCGCTAAAGTTTCCACATCTTAAGGCTAAATACGTGTCTCAGCAGTAGCGCGCTTCTCCTGCTGTTTCCATTTGAAAGTGAATTATGTGTAAAAGCCCATCAAACCAATGAGGAGTGTGAAGCACGAGGTCTGACTGCTGCCAGATGTCTCTGCAGGAGGAATAAGAGGTGCATCATTACGTGTCTTAGTTAGAATTTGGTTTGCTCTTTCTCTTGAAAATGAACCACAGCAGTTTTACTAATCATTTATCTTTTGAAGTCTTAAATGTCCGATTAAAGGTTAGGATTATTTGAGATTTTTGTTATTGGCAACAAACCACCTGAACAGTGAAGATTTTCGAAAAATCTTACTCAAACAAAAGTAAATAGCACGTTTTGGGAGCATTATTTTCAACCACAGATCAATACACCTTTGGTCCTTTTGTGATTACTGACAGAAGCAGGTCAGTGTGTGTGGGAGTGATTCAAAATAAACCACAGTGCCCATATTCAGAGTAATAAAGGAACATTTTGCTAAGTGCAACAGCATGGCTTATTGATTGTTCCTCTGCCAAGGCGAGAGCCAAGGCGGAGGAATGTGATCAGTGCTGTTTGTCTGTCTGCCTGTCCGTCTGTCTGCGCGTTTGTCAGCAAAATAATGCAAAAACTGCCAAGCTGAATTTCCTGAAATTTGGTGAGGAGGTGGAGGATGGGCAAAGGGAGAACCTCTTCAATTTTGGTGCAGATCCAGGCGGCCTTCTTTCAAGTTTTGAGATAAAACGTTGGTGCCTGTGTGGGTTTTCTGCGGTCCAATGACATGCATGGCAGGTTAACTGGTGATTCTTAATTAGCCATCGGTGTGAGAGTAAGTGTGAATAGTTTTTTTGTCTTTTTGTGTTATCTCTGCAATGGAGCGGCAAACTGTCCAGGGTGTACCCACCTCTTGTCCGGTGTCAGCTGGAATAGGATTCAACCCCCAGCAACCCTCTACAGGATAGAGTGGGTACAGACAGTGGACAAAAACAAGCTAAAGTGGTTTCAAAAAGCTATTTGACACACCGTGCATAAATATTTAGGAATTCCATTACATTGGATATCAAAATGTTAAAGCAGATGGTACTTATTTTGAAGAACTAGAGTATCAGCAACACAATAGATATACAGAATCTCCAAAAGCATTTTGACACTCTTCACTGAAATTAACTGATAAAATGTTTTAGTATTTAGTTTTCCTTCCTTTAACTTGCAGAACTGCTTGACAGTGTCTTGGCACTCAATCAACCAATTTTATATAAAAACTGTGGTGAAAGTTTTCTCCACGTTTCAGCCATGATATCTCATCATTTTTTGGCTGACGTCTCTGAGTTTGCATCTAAAATTCCACTGTTCACAAGTTCACCTGCACTATTGCAAGAAATCACCTCCATACTTGGACTTCTGTTTACTGCATCCTTGCTGCACTCTGGTTGGAATTCTTTCTCTGGATTTCAGCAGACTAACTTTCTGCCATCAAGCTGAAATCATCCAAAAATAACATGCCGCCTTTCTGTGCTTCTCTTTTGCAAATTTAACCCTAGCCGTCTCGTTCTTTGAGCTTCTCCTCCATCCTGCAGTTATGATCTTTTTTGAAATACAGCCAAGCTTTTTTTTTACATCCAACAAACTGAACGAGACTCTTTGTGCAAATGATTATTGACCTTTTGGTTGAGCTCACTTCACTTGTCTTTGTTATTTTTGCAATTGGTTTCTTCTAACCTGCTTCAGAGTGGTTTATATTAGATGTATTTAAAGTCAGTGGCACTAAAGGTCACATGGCTGAACCTAGCACAGTAACCACAGGTGTAGTTTATCATATTAATAATGTTCCACTAAGGCTGACATTAGGAATTTCGTGCCAGCTCAGAGGTTTATCCATACTTTCTCAAATAATAATGAGGTTTATTTATTTTTGCAGAAAATGTTTGTCTAGAGCTGTGCTAAATCATTTTTTCTATGAATCTAATTAATTGATCTAAAATTTAGAACCTTGAGGAAATTTACATGTAGCTTCAATCTCCAAGTACTTTTGGGAGCCTCTGGGAGAGGGAATTTGTTATTGGTTGTGATGTTTTGATTGGGTTTGCTTACAGTATTTTATTGCCCGTTCTTTAATTGGATGATTGATATGTTTATTCGATTTATTGTAAGAATATCACATGAATTTTATGGCATTATATGATACAACCTAAGCGCCTAGTAACAAACCCCTGACTTAGTTTCAATTAGTCATAATTTTGCAGCTCTTTTCTGTCAGCCACAAACTGGCAAGAAAGGTCTAAAACTGTCCATTGTTTCCTTGGTAACCTCCAGTTGTGGAAAGGTAATCTACTGTAAAGTACTTTAATATGTTTTAGATTGATAGTCAATTAATAGGTCTTGGTTTACAGTGCAAATCAAACAATACACATCTCTGAGTGCGGCTTTTCTTAAGGTAGTACAGTTAAATTTTTCAGGCAGAAAAGCAACCAATTTGAACTATAACTATGTACAAACAACTAAGACTCTTGAACAAACAACATAGAACTCAAAATCACCTCAGATTACATCTAAAGTAAATTCAATACTCAAACAGAATTTGCTTTTAAAACTTCATTAACCGATTATCAGCCAACCCAGTGCTCCATTGTACCACAAAACAACTTACTTCATGCATGATTCTTTCTTGACAAACTGTAGAAATAGTAAATCTTCAACTGTGATCCAGTTGTTATACAAACTTTTTTCAATTTGACAGAAGAGAACAGAAAGTACAACAAAACAAGTCAACAAGTTGACCTCAGCAGACTCGTAACTGTCAAGTATCCACATGTGAATCACAGCTGATAATCTTTCTTTGGCTTTTGTCAGGGCTTCACTCAGAGAAAGCGCTCCTTCAGTCTCCAGATGCCCTCCTGACAAGAGGTCTGATGAAATTCAGAGTTAACCCCAGAGGAGCTCTCTGAAGACAGGCGCCTGCTCCGGGTCAGTCTTAGTTTGAAGTACACCAGTTTGTCCACAGTAGTCTGGAAGGCCGCAAAGTTGCTCAGATCCACCAGAAACTCGTCTTCTTCAGTGGGCAGAGCTGGAGAGAAGCTCGGCCTTCTTCTCCTTCTCTTCTTCTTCTCCCTGGCTGGAGGTTATGTTGAGGTGAGTAGAGAAGAGAAGGGTATTGGGGGAGAGTGCGAGTCGCTTTCTGCTGCCTCCCCACTGACATGAGCACCTCAGGTTTCTTTGAGGCAGATTTTGCTGCACCCTAAACAAAGAAACCAAGGAATATACACAACAAAGCCGCACAAACTATAGTACAGTGTGATATTGTTTCATAAAAACACTGCAGATACCTTGTACTTGCTCAAAGAGGGCACAGATTGTATAGAAGGTGCAACTATGATAGAACTCCTTTATCCAATACATTATCTGAATCAGGGAAGCTCTAAACAAACCTAGTTACAATGTGAGACAACACACCAGCATCCTTAGCCAACTAGTTGACCTCTGATTCCACAAGAACATATCTAAGACTTCATGATCGTGTCAAGTTGTATCACAGTGGATCTCTGAAGAACCACAGAAGATGAGTAACAAAAGTAGAATCAACAAAGACGTTTACTGTTTCACTGAAAAACTATAATTACTGCCTCCTGGTTGCATGCCTCTCCCAACCATTTAAGATACAGTTTACATCCACGCGTGTTCAGATTCATTTAATTTATGTAGTAAAGACCCTAATCACTGAGAAGAATGAAAAACTGTCATTTTTGTAGTATGTGTTTGCATGTTTATTTGACCGATAAAGTTGGTGCAAGGCTGACAGCAGACAATACTTCAATTATATATCATGCTGAAAAGAAACTGCAAACTGTAAGACGTGAATGTTTCATAAACATATTCAACCCTGCAGCACAGAAGATCCATCCAATATTGGTGTCACTAATACAGAATTTGACCAAGTAATAAATATGATCAAAATCAAATGAATAAAAAATACATTTAAAAATTTGAGGCGCTTTGCAAAGATGGAATCTTCTGATTTCTTTTCTGGTCCTTTGTCACGTTGCCTTCCCTCTCTGCTTTCTTCTAGGTGCCTCTCTTTACCAAATGAGAGGTGGCCTTCATTTGGTAAAGTATCACAGAAGGGTTTGCATTTGTTTTGTTTGTGTTTGTCTATGACTCTTAGGAGTGGAGCCAAATCCAAATACAGTATTCACCAAATAGAATTTTTTTAGATGTTATTTGTTCTCGAGAAGAAGAAAGGAACATGTCAAATAGATGGTGCTCCTCATAGCTGTGAGGATGGTTTTCATCCACCTGTTTGTGGCGACATGATAGGAAAACAAAAGGAAAGTGGAGAGCACAGACAAAAAAGAGCAGCACAGGACGATTACAATAGAAGCAAAATGTGGCACATCACTACACCATGACAGTAATCATTTTCTTTACCTTGACTGGTTTGTGGGAGGTAGTTTGGCCAGCAGCTCATGTTAGTCACTAACTTGATTTGTTCTGCCTATTCCCACTGTTATTCAAATAACAATAATTTTACTGCCTCAATAGAAACAGATGCAGGTATAATTGCAGGATTCGCAAAAGATCTTTTTTTCCCCTGTTTCTATGGACAAGTCAGGGCACAGTCTTTGTCTCTGTGTTGGTGGTCGCTGGACAAGTAAGTTTTTTAAAAAAAAATTCTGGCTTGGCTACATCCCAGTTCCTGCTAATATTTTGTCCTGCATGCTGTATATTTGCTGAAATATTTGGCAGTACACCCACGCGTTTTCAGTTTGTGCTTTGACAGTCCATCGGGATGTTTGGTTTACCTTGAGAGCTTTTCCTGCATGGAGGGTGGGTTTTCATTGCTAAATGCAACACTGTCTGCTGGGGAGTGTCTGCTGTCTGCACCTATTTTATTCCATTTGAGGAGTGTTAATGTGTAGCGCTGTTTACCATGTACCTCTAAGGTTTCCTGAGTGTTCTGACAGCAGAGTATGTACCTGCTGGAGGATAAAAACAAAACTTCTGGTAGTTCAATAACTGGACAATTAAATGTTTCTCTGATTAAAATGACAAATATGACACTGGTCTCTGTTCTGAGCTCCATCAGAGTCGGATAGAGTAAAGAGCTCCTAGGTGTTATTAGACTTGAAGAATTATAATGGTTACTGAACATAGAATTCCAAAATACCACTGCTGTCCAGACACCTGAGGCTGCTCTGAGAAATGAGGCTATTTTTTGGAGGTCTCTGCTGCTGCACATTGCAGGGGGTGTGGGTTCTGCCATGGCATTGCTGCCTCTTAACAAGAACATATCATGTTCAGACAAAGTGCTGCTGACAGGCAGTTCAGGGTTTAGCAGCAGCCTTGCTGTGCCAGGTCTCCCCTGGGGTATTTCATCAATGCCTCCAATAGAGACACCCAGCACCATGCAGCCAGTCGCATACTCCAATGATTCTGCATGCTGCTCTACGACTGGCTGCAAGGAGGCTGAGGTGAGCTCACTGAGGTTCAAGACGGAGCAGCGTGGGCGCGGCATGGGGTTTGAATATGGAGGGGGGGTGATGTCGGGAGTGGGCATAATTAGACTGTTGGGAGCCATGGTGATAATGGCCATGCTCAGAGCAAGGGAGCTCAGGGAAAGCACTTTAATTGAGATATAAAAGACTTGGTTCCAAGGGTACTTCACAGGAAAAGAGATGCCAGCTACAAATGCTTGCTCAGTGCAAACACTAAACAATGACGCACAGCCCTTTGGTCTGCATTTAGATCACTATTTATATTTTCAGACTGATGTTAACAATAAATGCTAACTTTTTATTGTTTGAAGAGGTGAAGGAAGCAAGCAAAACATGATTCATCAGACATTGTTTGCATAAGTCCTTAATCAAAATCACTGCTGCCTATTGGGTGCAACCACACTCCCAAGATCCTGCTTTGAATTTGACTGAGGAAGTTATAAATATGTGAATGAGCATGAACAGTGAACCAGTCAAAAGAAAAAACACTCTGCTTTTTACTGTAGCTGTTGAGGCAGCAGATGGACTGTGTCTGGGACAGCAGGACAGCGGGTGGGGTTTGGCACAAGGAGCGATACATGTACTTTCCATTCTTCTTTCTGCAAACACACGGCTGTAGTCCGTGACAATGAACCGTGGCATTCTGAAGGAATCTAAGTAACCTTAGGCAGGTACATCTGCAGTCAATCTGTGATTCAAAAAAATTCAAATCAAATGATTTTGCAAATACTAATGATAAATATTTGCTTGTTTAGTTAAAGCTTTTTTGCATTTGTCTTTAGGCGAAGTAAGAACATTCATTACTGTGGTCCTCTTTAGCATTTTCAGCCAGTATGGTTTTGTTTTTATCATTTGCATACAAATATTGTCTTGTCCTTCCCGGGCACAGTTTTTGGTAGTCAAAGCCTGATAATACTTAATTCCTGAAATAGATATGTGGGGTCTAATGTATTCCAGCTGGCTTCATTTGGATATCATGGAATATAGTGTTAGCTGAGAGAAATTCACCATGTTGCAGATACAAACATGGACATTTAGTACGTTTCCAAGCTAATATTGCTTCTTTCGTCACCTGTATTTCTCTCCATATGTGCTCCAATGACCCATAATGCACATGCCCTTTTATACAAGCATTACCAAATACAATTACAAGTCCTCTCTTCCTCTCACATTTATACACACACACACACACCTGCACACACGCTTACCCTCACTTTCCTCAGAGTCACTTTGGTTCAAGACTTTGTTATTCCATTGATTGAACAAGGCCATCAATAGCTTTCAAATACAGCTACCTGTCTGAAGAGGAGCTACGGAGCATGAACAGCGGCACCTCAAAAGATTTCCTACTAATACTCTCCTTCCCTCAGTACCAAAGGCGCTGTGCTATTATTTCCAGCCTTTTGCCTTTGGCGATTTCTCTCTGTTCTGAGGTGAGAGGGCTTTGTCACCACATGAACGCGGAGCCACCAAGACACCTTGCAAAGTCAGGTAGAGATGTTTCTATGGTACCCGGCTCAAGGTCATCTGGACAACAATATAAAATTAGCCCTCCTGAGACTGAACCTCCTCTGACACCTCCGCTTACGAGTCCCATTTCGCCACCAGTGCTCTTTCACATCACTGTCCCACTCCCACACACACACACACACACACACACACACACACAGACACAGGGGTTGACTGGATGGATTTTTTTTTCCTGCAGTGTGCTCCAGTGGGATCTAGCTGAGCGGAAGCGCTGGCACCTGCAGGGGTAAATGAGGAGGGGGTGGTGGCAGTAGCTGAGGTGCACAGAGTAGTCTGAAGCTTGAAGGAGAGTGGAGCAACTTGGCAGTGGTGGCTGCATGGGTCTCCCAGGTCTGGTGTGATGGCCCCACATGGCCCAACCTACTGCTGGTGGTCAGATGGCCTGCTCTACTACGAGGCGACAAGGCCAGGGGCACGCTTTCACATTCACTTTAGCCTGTCTTTGTCAAAGACTCTCAATGACTTTCCAAAAATAGCCAAGTGGGAATTCAACAGAAGGGGGGCAGAGTGTGAAATAGAGGGAAAAAGGGTGAAATAAAAGCCTGTCTTAAGTGCAGAGGTGTCAGGGAGTAGCATATGTTGTTTTAATGCTCTCATTACAGACCCCCTTTTCTTATCCCCGTGTCCTCAGAAGGGTCCTTCGATTTACAGGCAGCAAGACGACAAAGAGGCCTGCTTTTGTGTGGGTAGCACAGCATTTACCTATGTTTCCAACAACAGCATCAGTGACGGACGTTGCAGCCATGGAAGCAGAATGAAACAAAAGTAGATAAGCAGCAGGGTATTCTTAAGTCCGTCACATGAAACAAAACAGTCGATGCCACATCTCAAACTGTGCTTTTTAGCAATGCATTTGAGACATCTGATGTTTTAAAATACGTTTGCCTGGCAGGCACTGTTTATCTCAATGTGGCAGACCAGTGTTTAAGATGGAGACATTATCCGTACAACAACCAACGCCTGGCTGGCCCTTCCTTTGCCTCCAGACCCCCTGTCCGCCATCAGTCCCACATCCCTGGAGCACAAGGCTGATAATTGTTAGAATTCCCAGCAGGCAATGGTGGTGGTTTAATCTAGTGTAGGTGTAATCCTCATGCCCTATCTGGTACAGAAAGGCCCTTATGATACCTGCAGCACCCCAGAGCTTTTACAAAGAACCGCAGGAGGGAAAAGGCTTTCAAATAAGACCAGAGTGTGAATCCACTCTGTGGCGTGTGTGCCTGAGAGAGCACACAAGTTAAAGAGAAAAAAATATGGCGATAAATAACATAAAACAGATAATGAGACACGAGTGATATGTGGAATTGCTGAAAATGAGGATACATGTTTTGCCTAAGGGTATGGGAAATGGGATATGACCTGTGTCAACTCCATATTCCAGCGGGCTTGGAGCCAAGCCTCCCCAGGCTTTGCCCTAAGGGCTGGATAAATGTTGGCTTTTGTGGGCTCAGTGGATAGAATTATCTTGGGAATTACCGGTACCAGATAATGAATGACTTGTTAGAATAGCTGCACTTTTTCCTCATCAGTGCCAAATATTCTACACTTTTTGTGAGCGTTGCAATACAGGGCCCCCAGTGTGTGGATAAATTGACTGCTGGCATGGAAATCACACATGCTTCACTTGGATCCACATGCATACACAATCACCTCCATCAGCATGTCGGCTTCCTTCTGGAGTCAAATTCAGTTAGCGTTAACAAGCGAAAGGGAGCACATCTCTACTCCCCTTAATCTCATTCCACAGCAGCGCTACTCTGTTTAAATGGCTTGGTTTTCACTGGCCATGGTTTTCTATCTGCCACAACCTGTTTTTCTTGTTGACCTTCAAATCTCCTGTGGAGACCCTGCACCATCATTGTGACAGTGTGGGCAGGCATTAGTTGGACTCTTTCCTGGATCCCGCTTTTCTAATGAGGGGTATCAGCACTTTGGCACAGCTTACTGGCAGCATGCATAGAAATGGATGGGGATGGGGTGCAGCTCGTCAGAACTGTCCCACAGTCTTGGTCCAAGAAAATGGTGCCCAGAAGGATTGGGTTGCATTATCAAATTTTAAAATATGCCCATTATTTTCGCAGTTATATTTAATCCAAAAGCACCGTCGGGATTCTGGTTATTTGTAGATAATAGGCCACATTGTTTTCAGTGAGGTATTTATTCCAATGTCACGGTATGCTGTAGGTATCATTTTCTGTTCGTTTCTCCCCCCGTGTAGTCGGTGCAGCATATCCACAAATAGCCTCTCTTGGTTTTGGACATCATCGCATCTAAAATAGAGGTGCCTTTGAATGGACTGCTGGTGTCAGTGTTTGTGGTGAATCTTAAGAAAGAAAACAGTAACAGTCCTTCACAGAAAAGATACACAAGGATAACTCGCCGATGGGGATATTTTCAGGGCTGCTATAGACTCATTATCTTGTCACGTATCATAAAGAAGACAGCAAAGCCCGACGTCACGGGGCTTCTGCGAGCGTGTGTCCGTACTCCCCTGGCTCGTCCTCAGCCAGACTCAGCAGCAGGATCCCTCATGGCACATAACGAGAGAGGGCTGCAGCCGCACACCTTGGTGAGCAGTATTGATTGTCTCCCCAGCACCTTCTGCTGAGAGGTCTCATTCTGTCTGTCACACTCCCACACAGGCGAGGTGCGCACGCACACAAACCAGCACGAATGTACATAGACACACACAGTGAAGCACACACATAACTTAGACAACATATGTCACCCTGGAGGGCCCTGCTGTTTGACATCTCGCTCACCGGGTGCTCAATTAAAGTGTGAAAGTGTGGCGTTAATGCCTTAAACCATTAATAACATAAGATTCTGTCAGTGAAGAAACACTCTGCCAGCCTGCACTCTGTGTCCTGCGTGACTTTGTGACTTTCTAGGAGGCCTCTCTGGAGCCCAATCTTTGTCAACTCTGAGCTGGGAGGCTGTAAAACACCGCAGCTTTACTGGTCTCTGCCACTCACAGCGAGAGCAAAATATTCCCCAGTTAAATAGGAAAGAATGGAGATGATGGAAAGTTTACCATCCATTCTCTCTCGCTCTCATTTCATTGGTCATGGGTCTGTGCGTATGCGTAGGGGTGCTCTCAGCTGATGACAACTGAATCACTGGGAATATTTTTTTATTAAGTCCTCATTTCACCATTGAGTTTTCTTATAGCTTTCAGTCGGCGACAGTGTAACCTCTCAAATTAAGCTTTTACTGCCTTTGTGGCCTCATAATTCCGAAGCGCGTCATGCTGAATAAGTATGAAACACGCACTGCTCCCTTTGTCTGATGTAGTAATATCGTGGATGGGATTTGCATTTCTCTGATACACACTGACTAAACTATGGGAAGGAAAGAAATTAACACCTTTCTGAAGCGCTATACAAAGGTACAGCATAAACATGTGCATGCAGATCCAAACACGTGTGGGGGAAAAGTGTTAATTGACCAACCTGCCAGGCAATTATTGTCGGTTGACCTCATAACCAAAATGTGTTTCTGATTATCATGCTTCAGAGGGTCTGTTGTCAAGGAAGCCATGTTTTAAACAGTTTAGACAGCACCTTCCACAGTCCACAGGGGACTGTTCTCAGTCAGGTGAAAATGTAATCTAAGCTGGAGACTAATGAAAAATGAAAATGAATATTTTTAATGCTTTTTTTACTATTTGAATCTAATTACTGAATTATAATTATATTACGCTCATGGAATGAAACGATGATTTCCTGTAACCAACTCATCTACTGAGTGGACCATAGAAGTGTCCAGAATGCAGCGGAGTCATATCCAGCTTCTTATGCAGAACATTCTCCCAACTGTGACTCGATTATAGAATTTTTCACAAGTCTGTGTAAATGTCTAAACAACAGCGTGATAAAAGTGAATGAGATACGACTCAATCAAGAAATAAAACTGATTCATCATTATTTTTTCAGAGGGTTTGGGATGGTGGCTCCGCAGCGTGAGGAGAAATGTCAGCGGCCAGACAGGCAGGGGCTGAGCTTTGCGAGATGAAGATAGCGCCGGCAGAGCAGAGGGGGGTGAGCTTTACAGTGTGTTTGTCCAGGAGATTATTATCCACACACACACACTCCCCAGGGATAAACACAGCAGTGACAGCGTTCTAATAATGTTTCGTCTTTACCAGGAAGCACAAATGTACACTTTGTGTCCATTTGCTTTCCAAAGCACAAGTCATACCACAAACGAAGACAAACATCAAGTGGTGCAGTAAATTAGAAATTCCTTTTTTCCTCATATCTAAATCCTTTGAATTCTCCAGGTCCCCAAAGTAATTAGAGTCTCAGGCGAGTGGGGCTCACAGGGGCACCCACAGTCCCTCTGCTCAAATAGAGGGAATGCCCTATGCCTGGCCAAAAGAAAATGATGTCCCAGCCCTTCTCCATCAATTACCCCCTCACAACTCAAATTTACATTAGGTACTACTCGCTGCCGCAAAAAATTGCTTGTCCTGTGCTTTCCTTCAGGCGTTCTACAAACTCAACAAAACACATGGTTGTATATTTTAAGATCAACCCTAGTTTGCTGAAGTATAAGAAATATTATTGTCTTGGGTGTACGTGCGCTGGTGATAAGACTCACACATCTGTAGGCTCGGTGTGGGTGATCTGCCAGACTGCAAAGGTGGTACTGAAGACCAGGAAACCCGTAGGGTGAATGTTATCAGCAGGGCAGTAGGCGGGTGTTTAACAGAACCCAGATAGCCTGTCCTCACCTGGCCTCAGGCAAAGTATCAAAGTCGTTGTCAAAAAAAGATGAAGCCAACACAGGCCGTCTGCCTTGGGTTAATAGCACTAAAAGTAAGGGTCAGGACTTCTATTATGGACTAGTACCTTATCAAACTGGGACCAGTCACCTGTCCATCACCTGCTATCCATCTGACCGAGTCTTCAATTAAGAATGACATGTGTACAAAGTAACACTATATCTGTGAAGTGCAGCTGTGCAGTCATTTTCATCTTTTTTTGAAAATCCTATAGATGCAGTGGTGCAGGTCAAAGCTGACAGACGCCTATAGGGGAGAGATACTTGGCCAACCTTATCTGAGCAGAAATGCAAAGTGAAAAACAAAAAGTCAACCTAAATAGTTTGGCTTTATTTTTCTCTGGAGCCACTGTTCTCCACTCAGGCCTCAGCCACTTCACCTCTCTCTCTTTAGCCCCTTGTTTCTTTATAGATCAGCCTCTTATTAACTCATTGTTGCTTCCTTTTGGTCTTTTACACCCTTGTGCGTCTTATTATTCCCAGCTGCTTTTCTTTCCATAAGAAAAAGCTCAATGTACACTCAAGTGGACCATGAGCATATTTGCTTTTTTCCGCCCCTTTCATCCATCCTCCAATCTCTAAACCCACCCCTCACTCCTTCGCCTCTTTGTTCTTGTTTTCAATTCTTCCCTGGCCCCATTCCTCTTTTTTTCCTGCCAATGGACTGATTTCTTTTTATCCAGGAGCGCAGCAGATTAACAGATATTGTATCATGGCCAAGACAGGCAAAGCCCCTCTCTGTCCCTGACATCTAATTAATGGTAATCCTTTAATCTGCTGCTTGTAGTGCAGACCCCTTGGTCGCTGTCCCGTTTGCAGCAACAGAAGCAAGTCTGAAGACGGCGAAGAGATAGAGTGGAGAGAAAGCGGGTTTGCTCACTCCGCAGGTCGATCTGGGCTGCTTTGGACAAAGACACATGAAGCACAATGAGAGATAATGTCTTTTTCATTTCTAGGGATTACATGTATTTCATTTGTACTGTATAACTTACTGCCTGTCTGTACCTGCTGCTGCTGAGTGAAGTGAGAAGTGTTAGGGATACTTTGCATCCTATCCCATGCTAAGTGCATGTAAATGTATACAATGTTCATAGTGACACAGATAATTTAACCTGTTTTTGCACGTACACCTGCAGACAAGCCTGCACATGCAAACACACACTGGGCTTAATCTCTGACATTGACTGTGCGGTGATGACATCTGTATTTGTGGCACCAGCCCTGTGTTGTAGACATAGATGTAATTAACAACGGGGGAGAGGGAAGCAAATCCTGTCATCTTAATTAACTTAATTAATAGATATAAATAATCACCTTCAGACTGTCTTCATTTGTTAAGCAATAAAACCGGGTATTAAAACCTCATCTTGGTTCTGTCATAAACAATATGCAGCTTCTCTCTCCGACGGTGACACCACAGATGGTGTTTGGATGTCATCTAACGAATTTGTAGTGTAGCTTTAATGCGGCAGCACTGTTTTGGACTACCAAAAAAGATTCGAAAGCTCCCAGCAGCCAAGTTCATGTGACAAACTTATGTATGACCAGACTGCAGTGAGTAATCAGCTGCAGAAAAGTCTCTTACCAAAACAATTATATCACATTTGTACCATCTGTATTGTATTATTCATCTGCTGAGCAGACAGAGCAAGCCCTTCCAAGATAGAACACGAATTTTGCTTTTGGTGTTTGCTCATTATGAGCCAGGTTTGTTTATTCAATGAACACAAAAATTTAGGAGGAGAACGGTGTCTTGTATTTAGGCCAAGTTTGAACAGTGTCTTTTACTGGCACGGCCCACAAAGGTCGTGGAGCAAATCCAAGGGCAAACACAGAAAGCACAATAACACCTTCTCCACACTTGCCACAGGTAATTCTCTAACAAATACACACATGTATCCAGACAGAAAGACCAGTTTGTAGGTGTGTCCGAATGCACAAGCCCACACATCCAGCTCATATACAACAGACATGTTTACACACACACACACACACACACACACACACACACACACACACACACACACACACACACACACACACACACACACACACACACACACACACACACACACACACACGCACACACAGCAACAGAGAGGGTTCAGATATCTGCAGACAGTGGCTGTGATTAATGCATCAGGCATGGGGCCCTGCTGTAATAGGTGTCTGTGTCTTAATCACTCTCTCAGCATGTTTCATTAGCTCCTGATGGTCTCTGATGAATGGACTGGCCCCGAGTCTCCCAGCATCTCTGGTGGTGCTGTCACCCAACGGGCTCCGCTTCTGAGGTGCTAATCGATCCCACCCCCTCCTCACCCGTAATCTCCCTGCAGAGAGCCCTGCCACAGATTGGCAGGTGTGTCTGTCAGGTTGTTAAAGATATGATGCTCATGAGCACAGTCTGCTCCTGAATTCATTAACCTACATCTGAAGGATAATTCAGGCACCGGTCGTTGGCCATATGCGCTTTGATTGCTGGATTCTTTCCCACTGTTGGGATTTAGTGCCAGGCGATGGGCAGTTTAATAACAAATGCAGATGGCCTCTGGTGTTTCTTCATTCTTACTACTAGTCTCTTATCCTCATCCCCTCTGGGAATACTGAACTCGTGTTGCACTCTTAAGATGCTGCACTTCATTTGTAGTATACTGTAAATCCCTACAAATATGGCACCAGTTATTTTAATGAAGCTGCACTTCCAATTATACAACATGTCTTAGATTCTTCCACGGTTCCTGCCCATTTATATTATATAATAGGAGGAAAACCCAATTGCTAATCTGCTTGATGTGCATAACGTGTAAAGATAATAGTTTTGAGGGGTAAAACGAACATTTTTTTTTCACATCTCATTCCACCTGAGAGGACTGCATCCTTGTATAATATCTTCATCCTCTCTGTGCTTGATTGTAAACATGTCACCTGAGAACTTTTGATGCTGTGTCAGCTAAAACACATATGGACCTGAGGGCAATACTCTAGCAGCAGAGATCTGTTGGATGTTTAGTAGAGTTGTATTTGAAATCTGGGGGGGGGGGCAGAAAGAAAGAAATGTTGATCTCTTGCATTCAGATGTGCCTACATTATCGGAATAAATGCTGCGTCAGGCTATGTTGTGGGCTATTACCTCCTGTCCTAAATGCTGTTGCAGAGATTGTTGCTGAGGCAGGCATTGCAGTGTTGGGGCTTGGCGTTGGCACATGAGCCACAGAGTTTGCCAGCTCCTTCTCTCTTAGCACTCTCTCAGTGCATCATGGGGATGGGAGCCGCCAGAACACGGAGGGAGGAGAGGGGAAGCCACCAGCTGGGGCTACAGGAGGCAGGCTGGACTCTCATGTTCCCAACATGTTTCAAATTAACCCCACGCTGCACCCAGCTCTGCCTTCATCCTCTCCAGCTAGAGCAGGCATGGCCATGCATGCATCTTTCATCACTCTAGGCTAAAATTAAATTTTGACTAATAGTAAACACACAACTGTAGTGCAGTAGGCATTTTCATGTCAATTTTCCCTAGAAAGTTTCTTTTCATGGATTTTGACATGATGGATTGAACAGACAGATCAGTTCTGAATATCAAGTGAGTCTGACTTCCATGCCACCAAAGGTAGTCCAATCGCACATCTACAATTAATAACTTTTCCATCCATTCTCTTCCATTTATCCAGGCTGGGACCACAGCGGCAGGGCATTCCAGACATCCCTCTCCCCAGTAACATTTACCAGCTTCTGTCGTGGTGTTGCCTTGCCAGATGAGATGTGTAATGCTTTAAGCTAGTTCTTGTTCAGTTGGATGTTCTCGGAAAACCTCCAGAGGAAATTGCCCTTGAGGCATCCTTTTCAGAGTCCTGAACCACCTTAGTGGGCTCCTTTTGACTTGAAACAGCAGTGAATCTACGGTCCCTCTGGATGCCCAAGCTCCTTATCCTATCTCTAAGGCTGAGCCCAGCCACCTTATGACGACAATCCATTTTGGTCGCTTGTATCTGCAAACTTATTCTTTCAGTCACTACCCAAAGCTCTTGATCATAGATGAGGGTAGGAACACAGATCGACTTTGCCTTCCGGCTCAGTGTCCGTTCAGTACAACGCCCACGTGATGCTGATGCTGCACCAATCTGTCGGTCCATTTCATGCTCCATTTTCCCATCACTCGTGAACAAGATCCCAAGATACTCCTTTGCTTGAGGCAGCAACTCACCCCCAACCCAGAGGGAGCGAACCATCGGTTTCAAGCAGAAAACCGTGGCAGTCAGAGGTGCTGACTTGATCCATAACTCTATCCATAACTGCACTCTTTCCCATACCTAAATAAAGTATTTCAGTCGCCCTTCCTTTACCCTAACCATTCAGTTGTATTCAGTGCTTTATATTTTGAATGGATCAGACAACCTTTTGAGTGTGAAGGGAATTACTCATTTGAACTCACAGACATGACAACAGAGTTGGGGCAGTGATGGTGCAATGGTTAAGACTCTGTGCTGATGATCAGAAGGTCAGAGGATCAAACGCCAATGCTGCCATTGTTGAGTCCTTCACTGTTCTTGCTCCATGGGTGCTGTACCATGACTGGCTTAGTGCTCTGACCACAAATGGGATATGTGACAATAACATTTCACAATGCTGTAAAATGCACTTGTGTGTCATCTTCTACAAAACAACAGACAATTCTGGGTTTCCCCTACGCTCAACAGCATATTTTAGCCTATAGTCGTCGATTTCTTTGCTGTTTTAGGTCAGAGTCATTGCTCTATCCACAGTAGACAGACAAAGTTGATGGTGGTTAAAACAATGAATGCTTGCGTTCCTCTGTTTCTGCTGGCAAGGTATACCGCATTAGATCTATGTAAAATCACAACTCATTAATAGATATTGGATATTTTTTCCGGTGGTCATTCATGGTATTACCATCAAAGAAATTCCTTTCAGCCCAAGCTACACCACGGTGAAAGAACCAGATGGAAATATCTTTTCAGTCAATTAAGTTTGTGCATATATCACAAACACATTTTAGATCAACAAATCTTTGCATGTTTTTTATTCCTGTGCTGTCAGTCATTTTCAGTGAACCAGTATGGGGCAGGACACCACTCTGGTGACCCAGAAAATGGAGGAGAAACTTCAGACATGTCGCAAAGGGAAAAAATTTCACCCAAACTGCGCCATTTTCATAAAGCCAACCAAGTAGTTGTCGTACCCAAAACATAACCCAACAGGAAGTAAAAGTCAGCAGTGAATGAAAACCAACCAAACTTAAGGCGAAAATAATGATCTCACATGGAATGCAAAGCTGAAGTGAAGTGGTTTTGTTTAGTGAAAGTGGAAAACGGTCACTGGACTAGCAAAAAGGTACCATGTACAGCTTTTACCCGCTAGTCATGCTGTGGAGCTATGCTTTGTTTTTCTCATCTCACATTGTTTTATTGACCCACAGGTCATGTGACAATGTGCCAACACAGAAGGTGATGAGGAAAACTGCTCGCTAGTAGATTCTGTAGGTAAAAATACCTCACTTTTTCATGACAGCACCGCAGGCAAACAAAATACAGGGCTCATATCAAAACTAGATTTATGGCAGGGTACAAGCTAGCAATTTTTGACATCAGTAATTACTGAACAGATACCGAACAGATGAAAAATAATTGAAAGAGGCATGATTTTTGTTCATGTGAGTGAAAAAAGATGTGCTTTATTTCGAATGCTCTCTTAACTGTTTTTGGCCCGGAAAAACCTTTGCATCTGACCCAGTAATTATGTCAGAAGGCTACTGAAAGTCTTTGATTTCACTGCAATTGAAGTCTAAGAGGATGCATAAATGAAAGAACAAAAGGCAAAGAGAGGAAAGGAGGCGATTATACCGTACAGCAGAGCAATGCAGAGGGAGGTTTGGCTGATTAAAAAGAGTCTTGTAAAATTCTCTACCTCACCACCACCATTTGTCTCCTCCATCTCCTTACTTCCTCCCATGCATTTCATGTTCTCCCCTGCTCTCTCATCCCCATCACTCCTCCTCGCTGCTCATTTGCTCTCTCTTCCTCCCCTTCCTTTCCCCTCCCTTCCCAGTCTGTGTGCTCTCTGCTACTTGGAGTCTCACCAATCCCTCGTGTTGTTTCACACCAGACTGTGTAGAAAATACTAAAAATATATGTGTTTGGTCCTGGCAATCCCAAATGGCAACTTTATCGAGAACAAAGGAGATAGCAGGGCAGCTCAAATAACTCATGAAGAGAGAGAGGATGCTGCTCTTGGGGCTCTGTTGCCCTACTGAAGAACATTATTACTGGATTATTGATTTACAGCACAAAATGGATGGAACATAAGTAGGGTTAAGCTCATTAATCCCTCTCCCGCCTCTTTTATGAAAATGGACTTGTTATCAGTGATTATTCTAATGGATTGTTATGATTGAACACTTTTCGTCGCGTGCGCCGGCTGCCTTACAAAATCACAGAGCACAGGGACAACAGAGGGTGATGATTGGGGATGTGCAGACAGGATGAAGGAGGCAGGCATGAGGCTCACAACAGAGGTATCTGCTAAAGTGAAGGCACCAAAATAAAAGCTCAAAACACAGACGGTGGAATTGCTGACATTCTGGTGACATTTGGTGCGTCACTGGCATTTGGCAAGACATACGAGCAGGTAGCTCAGCTCTCATCTCTCCCAGCATAAGATGGGACCACTCACACCCCCTAAGATATTCAAGCTGCTGCAGTGGGGTACGTGTCTTAAAGGATCTTTTCAACTTAATGCACACTGTTTTAAGATTGAATGATCTTTGTTATGCTTTGTTTTGAAAGGAAATGTTCTCTTGTGATGCTCAATAAGTGTTTTAATTTACAGTAATGAAAACAGTATGACATATCAACCTCAATCTTTGTCTTTATGACTCTCCCTGCCTCCCTTCCACTCTCTCTTCCTCTCTCTCCTCTCCCGGCTCCATGTACATCCATCAGGGAGTGCTCCAATGGAGCGCGGCGGGTCCGACGATTGTCCTCATAAATTGTGTGTGTGTCGGGGTGCAGAGGGGCTAAGTGAGCAGTAAATAACAAAGGGTCCCGCCGCCATCCGTTCACCATCGCCACATTTCCGGCCACGCAAGATTACCCAGGATGCCCCTGGAGGGGCGTCTTCTTCCTCTGTGTGATGAATGGACAAGAGGAGGGAGGAACATGCCTTTGCCACCCAGCCTCTGACAGAGAAAAGGTGAGGTCCAGAAACCCTGCTGATTTAAATTGATGAGTGTCTTTATTTCGCTGTAAAAAAAAAAAAAATAGAAAGAAAGAAGCTGTTTGTCTCCCTCTTTCTGTAATAACAGATCGCTCGGCAGATATCTTTAACTGCCTCCATTCTTCACTGTCAGTCCCTTTTCTCTCTATCCCACTCACTTTCTCTTACTCTCTTGTGCCCCTTTTCGATTTTTCCTCTCCTGCCTATTCTCTGTCTTTCTATTGACTGTGCATTCATAAACCGCCTCTGGTCACTTATTTCTCCTCTATGTCCCTGTGCTTTTCTGCATCCTTACAATATTTTCCAGTTCTGGTCCCTGATGTGATGTTCCTCTTAACTTCTCCTGCTATAATGGTCCAAGTAGCTATCAAAAACACCATCAACCCTGAGAGTACCACTTATGGTTTTCTTATTCACCACTCATGGTTCTATAGATGAAACTCCCTTTTTCACATTTGAGTGATTTAACTGTTTCAGATTTAGTTTTTCTATACTTTGTTCTCATCCATTATCATACAGCTTTATTTCTTTTCATCCGAGGAATACTGCTTTATTCGAGCACAAACTCTCTTTTTCTGGCACCTGATTCTTGACTATTTCCTACAATCTTGCATTTTTCTCAGTGCATGCTTTACATTTCACCTCGATGCTCACCATAACACCATCCATCTGTCTCGTTCCCCCTTTTCTCTCCTGTTTCTCTTATCTCCAATTTGCCAGATTTACACCTGGCAAGTAAAATCTCCGTCCCCACCGACATATGGTTTTGTTTTTTAATTTCCCATCTTACAAATACAGATTGTGACAGGTATATTGTACAATCTGTGATCCTGGTGCAGCTGCTCCATTTAGTTGAAAGACATCCGGCTGGCATGTGAAAAAGAAGTTAATGTTAGGTTTCGAGATAGTTGGGCTTGATGAGAGAGATGCTCTCTCAGCCAGAGGAGTTTTCTCTCGAAGCGCTGACAACCGTAAGAAAGAAGATGAATGTTTCAAAATGGGATGTTCAGCCTGTTTTCTGAGATATTCTTAACATCACTTATGTAAGAGCTGAGTTATAGGTAGCCCCATTAAATGTTGCCTTCCCTCTTTCTGTTTTTGTGTGAGAGAGAACATCATGTCAAACTGTGTGCTGGAATTGTTTAACTGTCAAATTGTGGCACTGAGTTTGACAGGGTGTTCTCAAAAGAAAGAGCGTCAGTTATCGAGGCATGTGGCCAACTGAATGAGAATTATTTGCTTCTTTCCCACACATACTGCTACGTGACACAAAGAAATCCAAATAATGACAGATATTTCGTACTTATGTGCCACAGGATAGGGATAACATGTCTATAGATTTCTATATAAGCACTACATATTGCATATGGATCAATAAAGTATTTAATAGTTTGACGTGCAACCTTTTTAAGAATATCGATTTGTGCAGTGTTCTGCATGAGGGCTCAATTTGGAGTGTATTGACTGTGGTGTTGTTGTGATATGGTGAGAGAGGGCCTCGGGCTCCGAGCAGACGCTCTCAACGCCACAGTTATTGACCCTCTTGACCTTCTCCCTACAAAGGCAATATAGGAATGTCTATGTGCTCCCAGTGTATTGTATCAACACTGCAGAGATATAAACAGAACCAGTCAGTCTACTCTTATTAAAACCAAGAATGCTTATAATGCTTCTCTCAAATAGCGTTCCCATTAGAGCTGTGTACTGGGCCTACATGCCTTTTAAATAGTGATATATTATATATACTATACTATTCCTTTAGCTCCAAGTATCTAAAACTGTCAAGTACTATTGCATTGAATGCATGATCAGTTTCTTTATTTTTGTTCAAGTATTCCATGACCAAATACAGCCTCATTTATAAAAATAATCATCATTCAGAATCATACATTCTCTTAATTGTATGTTGTGTTTTACTTAAATGAAAATTTGATAACTGTAAATACAGAAATTCATAATGAAGATGCGAACTTGAGGTTTACTACAAAACCAAAGAAGACAACACAACAGGTCAGAACTTTTTACTTTCAAGGTACATCCCTCACAAAGCATGTATCACAGTGGCTAAAATTACAGCTGAAGCTACTGTAAATCTACTAAGACACAGATTGGATTTTTAGGTTCCAGCTCAAACTTTTTATCCATGAATTGTAAAACTTCAGCTCAACATTCAAACACCCCTAAAGCTCAACATATTAACATACATTTGGATTGACAAACCCTCTTGTAACATCATCCATTGGTCTAATTAGCTGCAGTTTTGAAGCTTGGTGTGGTGGCTCTTGTTTTGCAGCAGCGCCTGACTCCTCCTAACTCCCAGCTATCCATAAATAAGCAAAGAAACAATGTGAGTGGAGATGAGGTGCTGGGTCAAGAGGTCTGCTTGCCATAGACTATCCTATGGTGACTATCCTATGGTGACTATCCTATTCGTGATTCAAAGTGACCATGTTCTGAATTGTTTTTTTAAATGGGTGCGTTATATCTAAATTTAATCTTGTACAGCTGCCATAAATGTGGAAATTAGAGACCAAAAATGTTTGTTTTTGTACATGTGTACTTCTGTTGTAAAGTCAGACATCTTAACAGAGAGGTTTATGGAGACCATTAGAGAAACTACAGGTTTTGACATTTGGCTTCACTTTTCAGTGAACTTTCAAGAACCTCATTGGTTTTTTGTTTTTTTTAAATGTTGGACACAACCGCATCAGCTAAGGTAAACAATGATGTCTCCTGGTTGCAGCTCCTTACTTAATGGACAAATATGACAGTGGTATTGATCTTCTTATCTAACTCGTTATCAAAACAAATCAAGAACCCTTTAGAAAAATATTGAACCGTTGGTTTAAAACTGGATGCATTTTGGAGATGTGGCTTATGCTGCTGAGTAAAAACAGATCTTTTTTGTGTTAAACCTTGCATACACGGTAAAGGTATTGAAAAAAGCTTTGCTGTCAGGTATCTTGGGAAATAACTGGGTATTGATAATCGATATAGAACCATCACATATTGAGGACCTTCTTGTTCCAGCACTTCATTTGTGCATATTAAATGAAACACTCAGCCCAAAGATGACATTTTTATGACTGCTCTATTCTTTGAAATGGAAAATTTTAGATGTCGCATTCCCTTGTACTTGAGCCTGACATTTTTTGATATCTTTTGGCTTCTTCCCCGCAATTTAGAATGAAGTTCTATCTTGTTCGTCCATACAGCATAAAGTTGTAATAATGTTCCCACTGAGAGGTAAAGAGGTGAAGAGGCAAATTTCTACTTTTATTTCACCAGCATACCCTGTTTAAACTGTTACAGCTGTGAAACCGCATAACAATTATTTTTAAGAGATGACCAGCTGGACTAGGTGAGACGGGTGAGCATTATCAAACCTCTTCAACTCTCTTATCCCTTCTCCTCCCATTTCTCTCTCTCTCTCTCTCAGTGTCAGCCTTCCCTCCACCCTCCCACTGCTGACTTGGGCATCAGTGCAGAGGTAAGAAGCCTCCCTTGGCTAGAGGTGACCCCCTGGACCCTATTAACATCACACATACTCCGAGTGGCCAAAACACACTCTCTAAATGAACTCTCCTCTCCCCCTCAGCCACCATCATTGCCAGAGCCCACCGCTGGGTGAATTAGATTGCAGCCTTTTTAATATGGCTCTTAATGGTTTATAAATTGCACGTAATGATTCCTCCTTTCCTCTCCCTCTTGCAGAGCTTTTTATGGCCCCTTGATTTTCCGAGGGAGTGGGTGGGATTTAATATATGGTGGAGGAGGCAGAAGGAGGAGGTGAAACCTGCGCGGCTTTCTGCCTGCCCTTAACGCTTCCCCTGGCTCCGGAGCAGGAGTCTTGGAAATAATGCTGGACACTGATACTATCTGGCTGTACTATGTAACTGCTGGGACATGACAATACTGCGTGATGAAATGCTCACTAGAGATGTGCAAATAATCAGGAGTTGTGTTTCGTGGAAGGCAGAGAGCATGATGAAAGGTGCAGTTTGTGTGAGTGGCCACACCTTAGGGAAAGACAAAAATGTGAACATCTCAACCAGGTGCAGGACCAAAATATGAAAAGGGAAGGATTGCACTAAGAATGTCACCCCTGGGTAAATGTTAATGTATTTTTACACCTTGCCGGCGCAGTCTAGACGTTACATATTAAGCCTGAATAAAGTCATCGCACGGTACAAAGTCATCTTTCTCTGTGTCCCTTCTCTTCAGTGAACCGGCAAACCTGAACCCCCTCTTGTGCTGAGATGGGACCGAGGATGTGCTCCAGCATCCCTTCCCCTCCCAAACATTTTCTCTGTGGTTCAGTATTTTTCTATTACAGCGTTTGAAAGGTCACTGTGCACTGTTGGTATTGCTCTAACTCCAGAGGAATGATGGCATACGCACCACAACTCATGTGCTATCAAGAGATAAGAAAGTGAAAATCAGAAATGCAAATGCAGTGATCACAGTACACGGCATGAATAGGGTGTGATTCATTTAAATAAATGAAATATTTATCCTGTTTATTAAATCAGACGGCTTCTTGTAATTGTTAAATCCATCCCAGCGCTTCTTTCCTTCACTCGTCGACATGTGCCTCCTAAACTGTCTAGAGACTGGTAATTAGAGCAGAGTGGGAGGTTTTCAATTCCTAATGCAACACAATATGAACAGCGGCCAGCACAAACCCAGTGCCTTACCCGATGGTTCGCTGGCACTAAGTGAAATTCCAATTAACTGACCCAAATGTCTGCGGGGAGTGTTTGTCTGAGAGTGTGGTGAGAATGCAATTATTTTCCATCTTGTACTTGGATGTCATCTGTGTAGTGAGCAGCAGCAGCAGCATTTTGTAGTGAGTCCACATTTTGTAAAGGCAGTTCCATAAAGCGTCAACTTTCGCTTCTGCTCTGTGCCACCGTGGAAGGGTGAAATGCAATTCATTATTTGTTTCCGATGGTCCAATGGGCAGCAGAACTGAGGGAGCACAAGAGAGAAATTATTTACATTGTGTGCAGTGAAGCACCTAAGGGCGGCAAACCTCAGTTAGACTCCTTGTTGCACAGTCACTGTCATAGTGAGGTGCGATGTTTGTAACAATGACTGAGAGTCTCTTAGGAAGAAATGCGCCACGGGTAGTGATGAAAAAAATACCTGCTACCAAACTCCTCCATCCAACTGAGAGCAGGTGGAGGAGTGAAGCTCAGTAACTGCCCCATGCTGTGCTTTAAAGAACAGTTCAAACAATTTAGTTTGTCAAAGAGGGACTCCTGCCCTACTTTCCCCAGCTTTCTGTGAATCTTTAGCTATTCCCTGTGCTGCACCTAGACCTTTGCTGAGATGAGAACGGCTCCAGGGATGGTAATTTGTCTATATAAATAAATACCTCGGTGCTTAAATACCCTATTGGATGACTGATTAGGTTAAAAAAAACATAAATTGGAAGTTGGCCTTATCCTTACACTGCTGGTGCCACGGCATTGCAGAAAGAAAGAAGGGAAAGGAAGCAGAAGATGATTAAGTGGTGGCAAAGAGGTGTTTCTTCAGGACAAACGGAGTGGGGAGAGGTTAAGGAAAATAAACAATAAGCAAACGTGCAGGTACACACACAGAGAAGCACAAAGAGATAAGGGCTGGTGAAATGAAATGCTGATCCATGGTCCCTGTCTGGGAAGGCAAAAACAGAACATTGATTCTGCAAGATCCGCAAATGAAAAATCCATGGGGGTAAGGAGCTCCTCGGCCCTGCGGCAGAGAAAGGGCACCAGCGGTCAGGCTGTCGTATCGCAAGTGACACCGAGACCGGGCCTCTCACTGGGTGGCAGCGGGCAGCTCTGGATCCGCTGGACAACAGCCAAAACCAACGTAACCAGCAGGACGCGGCCTGAGAAGATGGAAAGAACATTTGCTTTTCAGATTAGAAAAGAAACAAAAAGCTTTTCATTGAAATAGTGGTCACATGAAAATACAAAATAATACTGTACTATGATGAATAATACTATTTATATATCTAAAGCTACAAAGTTTGAGCCCGGTTATTTTCTGTTTCTATTATGTTTGCTGGCTCTGTTGATCCCATTAATCCCCTAACTCTTCATCTGACCATTGTGCCTCAAACTGAAGAAAACATGGCCGCTCCCTCTACCTGTAAAGAGGAGATAAAGAGGTCCTGCATCTCTATCTGTGGTTCCATTTGAACTCCTTCGGTTAAATCAGGGGTTGGGATTGGGACCGGGGGGAGAGAGGTCCTTTTTTTTTTTCTCATTACCACCCTCTGTCAGTACATGTACACACCACAGAGGCACTAATCTGTACCCCTGATATGCTAATCTCTCAAACCACCCCCCACCACCCCCCACCTCTTTTTAGATCTCAGCCACACCTAAATACACAGCGTGGGGAAGGGAGAGGAAGTCATTAAAGCGTGCCCTGCAGGAGCCTGCCCGGGCCTGGCCTGGATGAGATGGGACGACAGCAGCACTTTGGGTGTGTGTGCACTGGGGGAAGAGAAAAGAGGTCCCTAAGGAGGGGCAGATCGGTTTAGTCGCTGGTTCCCCCTTGAGGTAGTCCCGGTCCCCAGCAGACAGGATAGCTATCAGACATGCAGGGTGTGGAGCAGGAAAAAAACTATATATATTGTGGCGCGGTGGGAGGATTTTTGTGTGTATTCATGTACGTGTGTGTACACATGCGGTTTTGGGAGATTAAAGGTGACAGTCATTGCTTTGCTTAGACCTGCTCACAAATCTGTCAGTAACCAAAGCTGCTCAGCGAAGCGCACTGCACCTGTCATCTGTAAGTGTGTGTCACAACGTGCACACGTTCGCCTACTCTGTGTGTGCATGTCTTTTTGTTATTTTACCTGCATTTGTATTGATAGATGCATGTTATGAAAAGAGTCAGTGGTTTCCCCTATGCGGCTTTTTGAAGGAATCCTGTGTCTGCATGAATTCAGCATTATAATTTCACTCGATGCAGGTTTTTCTGGCACTTCAAAACCTACAGATTAACAGGTTCCTGTCTAGTTGGTAGTGTATGTGCGAGTATGTGTTTGTGTTCATGCACACAGACATTTGTGTTTGCACTTACGGGCGAAAGAGAACAATTGATGATAGTGTTTGCAGTGTTCTTTCCTCCCAACTTCAAAAACTGCAGATTAACATAACTCAAAATATATAAAAATATATCTATTTTCTGTGCTACAGTGAGAGATCAAGACAAGAAAAGAAAGGAAATTAGAGAGACAGCATTTCTCTGCCTGAAGCCCTTTAACTGATCATATATGTCTCCTATCAAAAGCTATGAGCTGTTTAACAGTTTGAATATAACCTCTTCATTTGTCACAGGCAATAATCACATTGTAACTCGGCTTTAATGGCAGTGTGCAAAGCCATAATGTGAAGTCACACTGATTACCGCGTGTGCATGTGTGTGTGCATGCTCGGGTGGGTGGATTTCTGTGAGACAAGGATCTCTGCACATTCCTTATTAAAGCTGGATATTATGACAACTCCCTTTTTGAGACATATTAAAGATTGGGTCTCATCTTTAAAGGCACTTTGTGTTTTGTTTTGTTTTGGGTTTTTTTTCCTTTTTTTTGGAACACAAAGCTACTGTTTCTGACAATCTTAACCTAGCAGAAGATGATGGGAGGTTCAAAACTGCAGTCATGTAGACAAAAGAAAAAAATGTTCAGATGAAAGCTACGCAGTACATTCTAATGAGCTAACAGGAGATGAGCTTTGAATTTATATGCCCACTGCATTCACATCCGCACCTCATAACTGCATTTGTTGTAAATAAATATGAGCAATCAGCTAAGAACTGCAATAAAGGCACCATAAAGTGCAGCAAATAGTGAGATGGGAGGAAATTGCATTTCTACACAGACAAACGGACCAGCAGACAGACATAAAGAGAAGAAGGCAGATAAAAAAATTTGAAAGAGAAGAGCTACAATCTTTTTCTTTGACCTCCATGTCTTAAGACTGGGTGGAAGGTCAGGCAAAAATAAAAAAGTCATGGTATTTATCCCATTTCAGCACAAGCCCAGGAACAAAGAGCTAACAACAGGAAGCAGTATTGGTTCTGGAAATGGAGAAAAAGAGAGTCAGAGAGAGGTTAAAAAGAAGTGCTGTATCCTCAGCTCCCTCAGCCCTGCGGCGTGGGGTCACCTCAGAGACTGGAGACTGAATTACCCAGCAGCCCCAGCCGCTCGCAGGATCAGGCGGACAAGGGGAGAGGACGAGAGGAGTTAATGAAGGGAAGAGACAGTTCAGGTCCCCTGAGGGCCTCTAGGCACCTGCCTGGCGAGCACCCACTGTCCAACCTGCTCAGATTGGCTAATTATCAACGTGGCTTTAGCCCAAAGTCAAATCACTGATTGATTGGAGTGTTTTCAATCTGTCTTTGGTCTCTCGCTGTCTCCACTTCTTTTCTCGCGCTCTCTCTGTGGAAACTCAGTGGAGTCCCGCTGTGGAGACTAATGCAGCACAGTAGCAGCAGGTGACCGGTCCGACTGCACAGTGTTGACACATGACCCCGACTGTGGTGATTTTGTCTCTCAGTGGACACACGTAATTAATTTGTTAAAAATGATTTGACTCTTCAGATAATTACTAATTACAGGCCAATAAGTGACAGAATATTTTTCATATGGGAACGAGGGAAGAAAGGCTGTGGTATCTCTCATATTGGGTCAACATAATTCCAGTAATAGATGTTATTTGCCATTACTATGGAGGCTGTGCAGGGGTGATTAAATAAGTGTTGCCATGTTTGCTTATATTCATTCATCAGCGATTAACTAGCTCCTGGTCCAGAAGGAATCTTATGTCTGGTTCATTAGACTTTACATTAAAAGCCAGAGGGAATTATTGCTGTGCAGCTTATGACTGTTAGCATTAGTCATGACCGTTAATGTGACTTTTGTTTCTCTCTAAAATCCTTTTTTTGTCCTTCCCCACAGATCCAAAGGGAACTTGTTGGATTCAACATACTCTAATTGTTCTATGGCTAATATGGCTTTCAGCATTTTCTCCTCAGTTTTAAAGTAATTGCTTCCTACAACATATGCCACCCTAGCTAATATCAAAGCAGTCTACGAAAAGCATAAAATACAAGTTTAAATTTGGTTTTGTTGGATAGTGGAGCGCTGTTCAAATACATGACTATGAGAGTGCACAAGAAGCACTTTCTTTCTGTTTTCCCCTCTGTCTCCAGTTCAGACTGAGTGCATGAGACGTCATGATACTCCACTGAAAGAACAAGACATGAAGAAGCAGCTAAAACAGGCTGAGCACATGTTGCTTGAGAAAGCATGCAAGGAGGTACGTCTCCCAATTCATCAGTGAATCGGATCCGTCAGAAGCTGCTCTGTCTGTTCTGGGAGGAAATGCAAGGCGTGCAAAGTCTAGATGTTTCTCAGAGTGGGATGGAAACAGTTTGCCTGCACACAACTCCAGCTGGGAGCTTTACAGGGAAGTTAGAGTCCCGAATCCCAACCTACATTAGCAAAAAGAAGAACAAAGAGAAGTCTCCTAAGAGAGCAGATTTAGCTCCATGGTTACAGTCCACACTACTGTTTGGGATGTCTCTCTGTATTTTGCTGCAGTGCATCCTGGGACAGGACATCTATAGCAGTCCTGGGAAGCCCCAGGGGAGGCTGGAGGATTAGCACCGGCCTATCTCCTTAGAGCTGGGAATTAATTAAGTAATTATGAAAGCCAAGCAAGGGGGATGAATAATGCATGAGTCCTGATTGGGACGTTTGTGATTGTGTAATCTAATTTCATCCAGCCAAACGTCCCTGTCAGCCAGGTAGGACACACACCAAGAGACACACACACCAACACACACACACATGGACCCATTCAACAATGCTTTCAGGATACACAAAACATACCCAAAGATCACACTCACTGTTGGCGGAATGGATATTCTGAGTATCTCATTATGTTAATTAAAATGAAGTAATCAGTGTGGATTAATCACCATAGTAATGAGGATTGAACAGCAGATTATGTCTTCTTACCTAATCCATATAATTGTATTTGTAGAAGCATGAGATTAATATGCTAGCATCCAATTAATGATAAAATGATTGATTAAGCACATGTTTCACTTGAGAATTCTTTTGGAGTGTGAAAAGTGGATTTTCGCTTTTGTCTCCAACACTGTCTTTCTAGTTGGAGGTTGTCTGTGGATTCCAGCGGGGTTTTCTGTTGCACTGCTGTTCCTCCACTGGCCTCTCTTTCTCTTTATTGATGGGGCTTCGAGGCCTGTTGGCAGCGAGGAGCTCTCCCTGTTCTCCTGGAAAATACTTCCTGTAGAAGACTCAGGCAGAGTCGATAGTGAACAAGAAGATGAGTAGCCACAAGATATACCACAAGAAAGACTGTCACATTCTCAATACACATGTGCAGCACAGTTTTACAGTATAGGTCTTGACCATAGCAACTGATGTACTCACAGTGTAAACACACACCTAAACACACAAACACAAAGCACACCAAGGCTCCCATTTCCTCTCAGTCACCTGAAAGTCTATCGACCCAGGTACATCCTCCTTCCTTTCATTTATTTCGCTTTTTTTTCATATATTGATTGGTGTATTTGAAAAGCTGCATCCCGTAGTGTTGGAATATCATATTCTAGGTTTGACCATTTGTGTCCTTTTGCGTCCATCCAGTTACTTTCTTTCATAGCCTCATGTCAAGCTAAATACTCAACTACAGTCTTTAACATGCCTTGATTAAAAGAGGGGAAGATTATTCATATAAACGGCTAACACCTTTAAAAGAGAATATGGGGAGGAGAGGGAATGATAGCCGGAGCTTTTTATGTTTCACTATATGCTCTACTTCACTGGAGCACTGCAGTGGGAACCTCCAGTATTTAAACTGGTCCCCAGTGTTTGAACTCTGCTCAGAAAGCAGAACATAAAGCAGAGAGATGAGAGGATAGATACAGAGAGGGGAGCAGAGATGAAAGGCTGCGGTGTGCCCTCCAAAGGGAACGTGAGAGCCCGGGAGCATGCTCACTCGCAGTGTTAGTTAGTTGTATGATTGTTCCTTTGTCTCTTTTAGTCACAGAAGGAGCTGCTTTAAAGCCTGAACACGGGAAATAAGACAAGAGAAGCGCTGTTGGTCTGATACTTTTAAGTTCATATCCTTGCTGCTCTCCGCATTGTTGTGCTACTTTCTATAGGCAACTTTGTGAGACTGCACTACGAGGGAAGTCAAAATTCGTGGAGACAGAGTTTTTATCCAACTAACACCACCACCTTGTGATTTTTTTCAAATAACAATCATGTGGACGATGAGAGGAGCAGGTGTGTCTGCGGCATCAAATGTCCAACTTTTCCAACCCCTGTCTGCTCTCTATAAGCAGGTGTGATACTTGCTCATTAATTCCATCTCAGGTCATGACCTACCTCAGACCTCAGCAGGCTGCTGCCCTATTTGTCTGTCTGTCTGTCGACTGCACCATCACTTTGTTGTTTTTTTCTTCCACAGAAGACAGAAAAAAGGCACAGGACTAGAATTTAAGGTTCAATTTTCTGTCATTTTAGTGAGATGGTATATAATCTCATGCTTCTTTCTGCTACTTTGCCTTCTATTTAGGATTCTGATGGGGCATCAGAAGTGGATCATATGTCACGGTTTTACTTGGATAAAAATAATATTCTGTGCAATCTCAACCGTGCAGTCTGTCCTTTTTGTTTAAAAGCCCACTGTGTTGCTCCTTTGGTATTTCCAATAGCTACTTAGAAGATCTAAACAAAGGGATATTTCAGTCAAATCACTGCTGAAATGACCTTGACTGAAAAGCTTTCATCCTTGTTTCGACCTTCATAGCAGACAAATTTCCATCTCACCAACATAACCTCTTTAGTCAGTGCAGCGTAAGCTCCACTTCCCGATCTGAGGCTTCTGTGGATTCAGCCTCAACTCACTGCTTTACATAGATTTGACTGGTAACCACGGAAGGATTTGCATCCCTTGAAAAGAAAAACCACCTCCACTGCACAAAGGAGCACAAAGGTCAGAGAAAAAGACTTGGAAACAAGCTAAACTCGTGATTGCCCTTCTAGCCTCTGGATACTCACAACCTGCTGATACATTGATTATCCTCATTTACAGATGTCACGTGCAATTTGCTGCTGTGCTCAGAGCGTAAAATCCTGTAGGAGAACTTCTATTAAAAGCAGAAAAATCTATATTGGATTTCATTTAATAACAAACCTGACATACCATATTATCACTGTCAGGTGCAGTCGTATTCATCAGAGATGTTGAGATGTTCAGCTGCTATTTCCCCTCTTTCTATTTTCCATCCCTTCCTGCTCCTCTCAGTCTGCTTCACCCCGTCTCCCCCTCCCTCCAGTGTTGACTCCCACCTCCAGAAAAGAGGTGATATTGGTATGATGGGAGACCATGTGCAAGCAAACAAAGCACGCCCACACCGGAGCTTTTTATAGGCTAATAAGATGACCGCTGGATGGCTGTACTGCGGGGTCAGCTCCTGTGTTATCCATCCCCTGTCTGCAGAAATCCAACCTGTTATTATCAACTTGATTGGCCGTCTAGTCAGACACCTAATTATAGAGTCCATTCAGCTTGCATGAAGAATGTGGAAAAAATTGACTTTCTCAGTCTTCACGCCTGGAAAGGTAAATTGTAACATTAAATCACACCACAGTGCAACCCTGCTGTGCTGTGCATCATGGGATGTAACCGAGTCATGTCCAGGAGAGCTGCACATGTGGCAAATCAAGTCTTTCATCGTGCATTCGATAGAAAAATCTTCACAATGTACTGCTGCAGTACCTGAGCAGAGGTGCGACTTTCAGTTTTTGCCACCACATCTCGCAGTTTTGTAAGCGTGAAGCGCTGCTTTTGATTTGTTTTGCTGAAAACCACTCAAATGTGTCATGTGAAACTCAATTGTTTCATTTTAAAATCACAAATCTGAAGTTTATTGAAACAGAGAGGCAGTCCTTTTCTCCTGCTATATTGAAAGTTATAAATTAATAGACATTAGGTTGTGACAGCTGTTTGACATATTGAATCAAAACATTTTTTTTTGCAAATCTCACCTCTAAATATTAAGGAGTTCTTATGTAAGCTATTTGCAATATTCTACTGTTTCAATAACAATAATCAACTCCAACAATTATGTTAATCATAAATAACACACATATTAGGCCGACATGGTTCTGTTTCGCCTCAGTCACCACCCACTCTTGATGCCAGTCAGAACTGCAGTGGCGGCAAATTGTGTATTATTTCCATCCAGAGCTGTCAGTGTTTCCCACCAGATCAAGGCTGTGATTAATAAAATGGGCTTCCTGGTCCCCTCCAGCTTATTCTCACCTTCTCCCTTCACATGGCTTCTGCCGCACATGCTTGTCTCCAAGTGTCTGCACCCCTGACAACTCCGCTTTTATTCTCTGCTTCTGGACATCGCCATTGCTCCTTTTCAGCCTCCCTACCTGCATGAATAGAGGGTTCCTTTCTCTTTCTCCCCTTTCTCTCTTTATTGCTGCCTCTCCGGAGCCCCTGGTAAATGATGCATGGTAGGCTCACAGCCGCTGAGCAATCATTAGTGAGGTGGCACAGGTGAACAGGAGCGATGGATGATGAAGAGAGAGGGGGACGGAGGGAGTAACAGAGGACAGCAGAAGTCGTGTTTCCACCCTGAGGCGTTTCCCTATATCGTCACAAAGCTAGAAGTTGTTTGTGTAAAACACTAGTCGGTGGCATTTCTTATGCCAGTGGTCATTAATCTACACACATAAACACACAAGACCAAGACACCCCCACACATCCACCCACACACCCACGTACAGAAATGAAGCCATAATGTTGCTCTCAGATGAAACCCTGACTTACAGTGTCCTAAAGCCCAGTGCAACCATAAAAAAACAAGTCTGGACTGGACTAGCATAGTGAATGTGCTGAGCAGCCAATATTATGAAGTGTACATAATGCTTCCCTCATGAAATATCATCACTCAACAATGCCCTGACGCCCCTCATCATAAACAAAATTTGGGTTTATAGTTCATATCAGGACTAATAAACTGAGACATTACCTGACAAAGGCCCACAGTGGGTAAGAAACTCCTACATACGAAGCTTACCGGAGGCTAGATTCAGCACGCAGGATGAGCTTTTTTTCTTTCAACCCCCCCATGAATCAACAATATGCCTTTTGTTTGATACAATATGAAAGAGATATTGTTGTTTCTAACAGCTGATGATTTGATTGCTGGCTTGATAGCTGTCAGTGTCGCTACTTTCAGCAGATGTTAAATTTAATTGCTGTTCACACCTACTCCTCGCTGCAGCTCCAAGTCTCTGCACCTCACAACAACACATTTACAGCATTTCCGCACGTTGTCCAATTTCTCCGTTTCTACACTTACAGCGTTTCAAACGCTCTCTTCCTTTGTGTGTCTCTACAGACCATTTTTTTGCAGCCCGTCTTTTGGCGGAACATAGCAGGAAAGACATAAGTGCAATGGATAGCAATAAAAAGAACTGTGTTCCATTGAGGTGAGCTAATCTCAGGGTTCTGCTATTCATACTGGTTCATGCTTACGGTTTACTGGGAAACTTGACAGAACTTTCCCATTGTTCGAGAAATTAGTTCAACCAGTGCTTTTCCTGCTGCGAGTTCCTTTTTTCTGTGTGAAGACGCAGCTCCAAAGGATCTGTAGTTGGTGAGCTTTATGTCACGATGATCCATAATTCTTAGCGTGCATCACTCATTTTTCTAATGTAGGATGCCTCAGCCCTGCACATTATAGTTACATCCCTTATCTTTGCAGAATGGAGATAGGAGTCTGCTGTAATCTCTTCAGGGGACTGGTCTCTCTTTCTACACACTTGCCCAAGTGTTCAGCACAAACGATCTTGTTGCTCTTCAGTCTGCTGTTTACTAATGATGCCTGCATATGGCTGAGAGGAGAGCCCAATCTGATCACGGCCATTAGAGAATAAGATGAGCATTAAGCTTCCAATCTTTCCTGAATATCAACATACAATTTTTTACATCCAACAGTGCAATCATATCAACTCAGGATATTTGTGACTGATGAATTTTCAGCTCAGAGATATTTATTTTATGGAGTTCTTTGATGATGAGAGGACAGGTCTACGTTTACATCAGCCCTTCTAAGTTTCAATAAACTCGGGTAAAAAGTTTTGAATTCATTAGGCAGTGACATAACTGCCATTTCAGTGTATGGAAACCATTTTCATTTATTTGTCAAGGTGCTGCCTCTGTTCATTGCGGTAAAATGAGATGTATATTAAAAACAGCTTGCGGACAGATTCTCTCATTTTCCACATTGTTCTGTCACCTTTAATTTTATTAACGTTTTACCCCCCAGAAGCAAAAGGACAGCAGAGTTTCTAGGGCAACAATCAGTGTAATTGTCCTAACTCTGACACATGCAATCTGCTAAAAGCCCTGAAGCCCAAAGGCCCAGGTGTGTCCAGGGATTACAGCGGTGGAGGGCAGGTGAAGTCTACGCACACTGACAGGAACACACACACAAACCCATGGACAGGCATGGACATTCATAGTAGGAAGTTGTAAAAATCAGACTTTGTAATATTGTACTTTACTGTAATATAAAAAAATACAGGAATTTTCACCAGATAACCTGAATAACTCTGTTTGAAAAGAATGAATCATTCTAGAATATAATGGGTGTAATTTTGTGGGGGCTGAAAATGGCTTTTTACCTTTTTCGGAACTTTTTTGTGCAAACTGTTGTTGACTGGTATTAACATTGGCAAAGGCATCCAACCTTTGTGTTTCGCTTTGGTTGGCTTACACATCTGGCTTTACAACTGCCATGCAGAGGTTTGTGGTGCTGATTTAAACAGTAAAACACATTAGTTGTGTTGTCTCCTGTAGTGGGTACATTTGCAAGATATTGCCAGTAGTTTTTGGTCAACACCATTGTTTCTGTAGCTGAAATATTTCCATACAACTGACTAGATCTGTGTCGGTTGGCAACTTTGCGGAGAGCGGAGAACGTGAGGAAACTTCGTAGGAAGAAGGAACACACAAGAACTCAGTTCTATAAAAATCCCTTCAAGTTTGCAAAAGACCTCTCCGCTTCGGAAAAAAAGTGTAATTCTGAAAACTCCAAGGCAGGAACTGGAAGATTATATGGAAAAGGTCCACCAGGACACAAAAAGACATGAACAGCTAACTATTCCATATGACATTCCACCTATTCAACCTCCTGAATTCAACCTGGAGACTGACCCTCCAAAATGGAAGAAAGTAGAGAAGACGGTACGGCATGCAAGGTCAGTATCTGCCCTTGGACCGAATGGAGTACCATATAAGCTCTACAAGAATGCACCAGATGTCTTGCGTCATCTTTGGAGGCTCATGAGGATAGTGTGGCAGAAGGGAGTAATACCTAAAGCATGGCGAAGGGCTGGAGGTGTGCTAATTCCCAAGGAGAAGGGTGCGACAGATATTAGTCAATTCCATCCAATCAGCCTTCTTAATGTTGAGGGGAAAATCTTTTTCAGCATAATAGCGAGGAGGCTGTCTATTTATCTGGAAAAGAATAAGTATATTGATACATTTGTACAGAAGGCTGGTATTCCTGGGTTCTGTGGTTGCTTAGAGCATACCAGTATGATCTGGCATCAGATACAAGTAGCGAAGAGGGATAAATGAGACCTCCACGTCATTTTCCTTGACCTGGCCAATGCCTTTGGCTCAGTTCCCCATAACCTTCTATGGGAATCCTTTAACTTCTTCCATGTTCCGCCATCTATCACTTCTCTGGTAAAAGCTTACTTTAATGACCTGCAACTATGTTTTACAACAAGTAAGTTCACAACATCGTGGCAGCGCGTAGAAGTAGGCATAATGGCAGGCTGTACGATATCACCCCTGGCCTTTACAGTGGCCATGAAGTCATCATTAGGGCTTCAAAGTGGGTGGTTGGGGGTGGACGAACTATGAACTGGATCCGCCTTCCACCTATTTGAGCTTACATGGATTTGATGACCACTTTGACCACTATTGCAGCATGTACCAGGCAATTACTCGGAAAACTGCAGGAGAACATCAAGTGGGCCCAGATGAAAATAAAACCAAGCAAGTCGCGCAGCATCTCAATAGTCAAGGGAGAACTTAAAAATGTTAAGTTCTACATTGGTGATGACCCAATACCAACAGTGTCTGAGCAACTTGTTAAAAGCTTAGGCAGATGGTATAACGCAAGTCTCAAGGATAAAGACCAAGCACAGCAGCTAAAGCAGGACATGACCAACAGTCTGGAAAACATTGACAAGACTCTACTGCCAGGGAGGATTTGTGGCTGCTTCGTTCATCAGGCTGCTGAAGGACCTAGGCATCCGCAGACAGGCTCTGCGGCAGACGATAAGATCAGTCTCTGAAGCGGCAGTCAGTGGATATGGATCAAACCGAAGGACCCTTGCTGTTCTCATAGAACAGCAATATAATTCACTTGAGGTATGCGGCCAGCTTAGGGGCTGGTTCAGGGAGTTGGACGCCCCTGCCTTGCAGAGCCCCTTGGGCTATCCCATGCCATTCATTCCACAGCATTTTCTGTCATTTAAGGACTATAGTTGGGGCTTTTGTTCCCTGTTCTGACATTCCCAGGTTAATGAAGTATGATTTGGTACGGACACAAGCTGAGGCTTTATCAGCCTGGCCGAAACACCCTATAATTCAAAGGCACACTACTGATGATGTGTCCCGAAAGTAACATCTTTCCCAAGTCATACTCTCCTCCCACATCAAGGTATACCTTATGTGAGTGCATACCATCTACTGGCACAATGGATAATTTAACATCTTATCCAGTGTTTCATGATTCATACAACTGACTAGATCTGTACAATTATGGGCAAATTAATAATCACAATTATTTTCTGCAATCAATTTAAAGATTACAATTAGTGTATTTATGGCAAATGCTTATTGATTTTAGACTTTTTTTTTTGCACTTTCACATTACCATAAACAGAGGACTGCCTTTATTTCCATGTTGTGCTACATTCCTGCTAATGTGCAAACCTTCACCGTAATAACACCTAAAACAAGGTTCTTCGCATCTCCTAGAGCCAAAATATAGCAGAGCATTTCAAATGCTGAACATCTGCTCATTGGCACTACAGATGTTCCCTGAAATCTTCAAATGCAGGCATAGTTGACTTCCAAGCAGCTGCCCCAGGTTTCATTTCTGAACGTCACAGAGTGCTCCATTTTGAAGGTAATGGCAGCTCAGCATTTCAAGCCCCACCACTGCCGAGCCTTGAGCGAGGTCCTTAATCTTGTCTGCTCCAAGGGCCCTGCAGTGTGGCTGACCCTGTGCCCTGACCCCAGCTTCCAAACAAGCTGGGATGAGCAAAAAGATAAGTTGTTGTGTAAATCCCTGCTGGATTAATATTTATAAATATATTTTAAATTGTAGGGCGGCTGTACACAGAGAAGCCTTTAGTCTCCCACTCAGCTCGTGCAGCTCACCCAGCTCCAACAAGTATGTGACAAAAAATTACTTTAAAGGAGTCACATAAGGCGTTAAACATGTCAGATTCAACGAAGCTGAAACCAAGTGGCTATTTTTCAACACTGCAGTCAGTCATGTTCATTTGACTATAAGTACCCAAAATCGTGACCGTGATTAATATTCCACTATATTCCTAACTCTAAGGCTAATGTTGTGTTTATTTGCAGTACAATCTTCTCATAAGTGTTTCTCTCCCCCTCATTTTTCTGTGCACAAGTGGAGCCTGTATATTGACAAATTCTGAGTTTTGAATATAGAGTTTAAAAAAAAAACTCAGTGTATCCAGGAGTCCTTAAATCGAAGAAAATAATGTTCTCTCAGACAGACTCTATCAGAAAATGACAACCATGCAAGTTTTGTTTTTGTATCAGACAGCAAAAAAGTTGTGCCATGATGTGTTTGAGTTAATTTGCTTTGCTTCATGTTGCACTTCCTGCGATGAGAATACTGCACATGGACACATTGCAATGACTCCAAATGTGTACACAAACACATCAATAAACTTCAGTATAACAAGTTTGCAGGTGGTCACATTTCATCTTACCCAACAGTTAGTTTTCCTTTTTCTTAAGGATTTACATGTGAATAAATAAGCCGAATAAAGAAATATTATCAACAATCAACAGTGTTCACTGTAGACACATTTTGAACACAAGACATATTGATGGTGAAAAAGAAAGGAAAAGTCAGAAATTCTAAATCTAACAGAAGCAAAAGTGCAGAAAATATATTAGCTAAAAGTACTTAAAGTAAAATGTAGTCCTTCTACAACAGAATGGCCTTTTGTTGTTGTTGTATTGTCCTGTATACTATACATAAATTATTCCAGATTCAACAGTAAACAGCACCAAATGTTACAGCTTGTGCCAATGTCTGATATGTTCATATGTCCCATATGTCTCTAATATTTTGTATGGAAATATGATCATATGGGAATAACAAACAGCACCAGCTGTCATACAAATGGGATGTAAATAGTGCAACATTTGCCAGTTATGCATGGTGAAATAAAAGCGTTTTTGACTGGAAATGGTTCTTAAACACGATACCTGAGTAAATGTATACGGTAACTTTCCACCACTGATCTACATTAAGTAGGACATTCCTTCTTGAAGCGACAGAGGATACCGCTCGCTCTGGAAATACTGCAAGATTAATCCGTGATCATTCCCAAAGCCAAACTCTAATGATGGGTATTATTCATTTCTCCATAGATACTGTTTTCTTGGTCAGCAGGAAGCTTGCAGATTGGCTGCTTTATTTTCCCTTATTCACTGCTACCAGAATCTATTAAACAAGTTCTCCTCTGGCCTGCAAGAAATAATTAGTCTACTGGATAGGTCAACTTAATCATTCCTGAAAATAATATTCAATTATCTTCACAGCAACTTCTAGAGCATGTCTCCTATTTTTAGGCCCCCCTCTGTTTTACAGAGATAGGCAGTTTGATCCTTTTTATGTCAAGCCTGCAACACAAAGCAGCGGAGAGTCAGCGGTGCTAAACAGTCCTCGGCGGATAACCTATTATGCCTTGATAATAGCCCGAGTTTTCTTATTGTCTCTTCCTCTGTATGGTGCACCATTATAGCGCTGCTTTTTCCCAGTTTTCCATTTCAGTTTTCCATTGGATGTCCTTGACTTCTATTTTCAATTACTCTTAGCAAAGGACAGAACAAAATAATAACAAGTTTAACTTTGCCATCATCTCGGTAATAACTAGGCATATGTGTTGGGGGTGGAAAAGAAAATAGGGACAATTGTCTAATTAGAGCCTGCAAAATGCTAACATCCTGCATGACCTCGTCGTGGCAGGAGAAGTGTCAACGAGTCAAATGAGCTTCTCACAACTTACTGCTATATGACAAGATCTGAAAATGAAAGGGGATGGTGTCATATAATTATATACTCAATATACTCATCACGCAGAGCTCCGAGCTATTACGTGATAGGACAGACAAGTAAAACTCGTACAGAAACTCAATCAGAAACTACCACATGCACAGGCATGTAAACAGAAAATGCATTTGCAGCTCCACGAGCCAAATGTGCCTCAAAAGCAACCTGCAAACTCCATTTTTTTTCTCTCTCCTCCTACGTCTCTTGCTCTCTCTCACCAGTCGCAGAAAAGACGTGGAGAAAAAATAAATAACCCAGAGTGTATTCTGTGCTTCAGGAAACAGGATAATTGTCATCAGAGGAGGGAGGCAATGGGAGTCATCACTTGTCCGAATGGATTATGACCTTTGAAGTTGGATTTTAGAAAGGAACAGCAATGCTGTTCTGTTGCCAGCTACTGTCACGTCTCTGCCTCGCTTTAGGCCGAGCAGCATACTGGCTCTCTGTCTCACCCCATACTTAAAACTTTGGCCTTCACCCTGATACTCTTACATATTTTATTTCATAATTTTATACTTAAGGGTGTCAAATCTTGAGCTAAAAGTCATGCAAGGGTAAATCTTCTCCTCATTGACCAACTATGTGAGTCAGAAGAGAAGGAATGAAAATTAGCAGTAATACTCACCATAGAGACTATTTTAATAATCTGACATTTTCAAAGAAATAAAATCCTGTTTTTATTCTCTTCATGATGAAATCATATGGGAGACATATGATGAATTAAAAGAAAAACCAAGATTAGGTTTTTAGAGCAACTTCTATGTAGATTCTCTGAGGCTCTTCTGGAATTAAATAAAATGAGATTTTCCCTCATTTGATAATGACACTGGAGGCTGAAATCTGCCATAGATGTTCAACTGGACTGAGATTTGGTGACTGTGAAGGCCGCAGCATACGATTCCCATCATTTTCACCACCATTAAACCATCCAATGAGCCCTCACGCACTCTGTGGAAGTATCTGCACTTGTTACGATTACCCACTCATTTATTCTGAGCTTCCATTCAATCTGTTGTCCATCTGTACATCGTATGCACCGTTAGTGACAGTGTGTTGCTGTGAAATCAAATATTGTGCGGCGATTTCATTTTCGATTATTGAAAATGCTGAAAAAAATGATGTGTTTCTAGCTTATAGGAACCGTGTTTTTAATAAACTCAAGAAGGAATTAGAAGTCAGCATTCGATGATTGTCTCCATGGCTGAATGGGAAGACAGAAGAGAATTACCTGCGAAGACTCAAACACCAGCCATGTCATATTCATTAAAAACCATGTTTGAAATGGCAGGAGACCTCAGAAAATATGAATCAATAAAGGACTTTGCCAATATTAAAACACCTCCACTCCCTCCTTGTGCTGGGAAGCTGAAGTCTTTCATTACCTGCTTAGTCACTGCTTAGAAAAACAAACAACATGGGGGGAAAAAACAGATTTAGTGCCAAATGCCAAAGCAATGTTCACCTCTTCATCATCATCCCCGTGGTGTCTACATCAGACACTCTCGGCTCCATCCAGTCAAACAGGAAACCACTTTCTCAGGCAAGCGACGCTGCAGAAGATCCAGTCAGGTCTGTCCTCATTGCAGATGGACACTTTTATGAAAGGGTGCTCTCTTGTGGCGGAGGAGAGTAAAATATGACCCATGGGAAGCGAGGAGGATGGATTGACAGGAAATAATAAGCTCTTATGAAGCAATAGTGGTGCTGCTGGACTTGTTTTACAACGTGGAGACAGGTATCATATTCATATTAGGCTGGAGAAGAGAGGAAAGTTAGTTTAATTTCATAGATAGATAGATAGATAGATAGATAGATAGATAGATAGATAGATAGATAGATAGATAGATAGATAGATAGATAGATAATTTGGAAATGAGATTACAGCTTTAATCTATCTCTGCAGTAGTCCTTGGTTCCTGCTGAATCCAGAGCGGATCTGTGCGCTCTGGGGTCCGGGTTTTCTATCTCTCCCCTCACATCTATTTCCTCCTCGCTTGCTACTAGTTTGCCTTCACTTGTTCAGCCTTCACTCTGAGAGGAGGAGGAGGCTGATATATGATTGGCCAGGCGGGGACTGGTAGTCCGGAGGCTGGCATTGAGAGGCTGGCGTTGATCCCCGTGTTCATGTTTACACCTTGCGGACGGGGAAGAGGCAAGACACACAGGGGCCCGGAGCAAAGTCGGGAAGTCCAGTCTGTGGTGTTCGAGGCTACCTGACAGCATCACCCCGTGGTACTTCTTTTTCTTTTTTTTCTTTTTAAAAACTAAACCGAGTTTTTCTTAGTGGGGAATCGGACCCTCTCGTTTGATTGAAGCTTCCATTCAGAGCAGCGATGCGTCAAACTTTTTGGTGACTCTCGCTGCACCTCTGCACTCCCAGCCAAGCAGGGTACAAGTGGAGCTGGATATGAAGGCGACCAGGAATAGTCCCGGCAGATTGTTTCTTTATATTCACAGGGTGTGATACCCGCGGACCTTTTCAAACTTTGATTGCGCACGGAAATTACACCCTTTCAGCCTTTCGCTGCTTGGTGATGGATGTGTTTTGAGCGGTTATTTTGTTTGCGTCAACAGTCAAGAGTCAGCTATTTACCAAAACAACAGCCGCCAACTCAGTTCCTCAATTACTGGACTCGTTGTTGTTTGTGTTTTTTTTTTCACCCTGAGAAATCATTCAGACTTTGTTGGACAACAGCGCCTTGGTGTATCAAAAGATCCGCAGGTTACGCGGTGTGGACAACCACCCGGGACGATTCGCGACGGCGTAGCCGGAAAAGATGCGCTCTGCTCGGATACAGCGTGACCAAGGTCTCGGTCCTCTGGTTCTTCTCCTCCTCCTGGTCGGGGGGCATGTCGTGTCTGGCACTGGTAAGTTTTCAAATTGAAACATCAGTCTGAACTGTAATCAAAGTGAAATATTGGCGCAATATTAACTCAACATACACACACACTGACTTGTGGTCCCAGACACACGCAGAGTGCTCGTTTTTTATTCATTTTATTCAGTTAAATAACTGAATAACAATTCTTACACCACAACGTTACCCTCTGAGCTTGCGGTCTATGGAAATGTTTCAAAATGCCTTAGGTTATAATATATATCCAGACCAGTACAGGGGTCTGGGGTCGCCTGCTGACCAGTGCTTTTTTTTTTACCCACAGCAAAGTCTCAGTCTTACAGTAGACCTGAGCTCAAAGCTTTCTTTTCTACTTGGAGCGGAAAAATCAAACTCCCCTGGTGCGCAGGGAGTAATTAAGGTTTTGCTCCATGCCTTCTTGGCCTCTCGGAAAAAAAAAAAAACAGAAGCAGAGCCTTGTGAAAAGTAAGACAGAACACTTGAAGTGCTTCAGCAGGGGAAGAGATTCTTTTTATTTATTAATTTCTCTCTCATTGCAAGATACAGCATCTAAATTTAGTGGCTGTTGTTTTAAGCCGGGGTGTACAAGTTGTTTTTGAAATGCTTTAACTCCACATCATAAAGCATTTATACCTTTTTTTAAATCTTTATTTTATCATACCACGTATTGCAGGCTGCAGAGAGCAGGCTTTGATTGGGGTGCAGCAGACTTTTATCAGTGGATTGCCCAGTGTTAATGCCATCAAAGCCCAGAGCCAGCCCTCATGGAGATGAAATTGCTTGGCACACAGGACAGGTTGCTGTTGGTGAGCCAATGGGACAGGACCTGGACACCAAGGTGACACTCTCATCTCCACTGTTAGATAAATGATTGTTTCAGTGGAGCCTGGTGCTGGGCGAGTCTGGACATTCGCTCCCCTCCCTGTGCCAGATCAGATTGAAATACAAGGCAGAAATCTGAGGGGTTTAGTGGATTGTGGATTAAGCTCGGTTTCCAGTAGGCAAAAAAGAACAATGCGGACAGCGGTGCGTACAGACGCTACACAAGCTTTGCTTAAAAGACAAGAAATACAGCTAACCCTCTTGTGAGGAACTCAGTTTTTCACTTAATGACAGCAGTAATCTTTGTAGAGGACACACTGACTGTCTGCCAAGAATGTGACCATTTCTCTGAATGCCTATAAGAACCCCTGCTGTACCTCCAAAGGTCCTAGTGTGTGTGTGTGTGTGTGTGTGTGTGTGTGTGTGTGTGTGTGTGTGTGTGTGTGTGTGTGTGTGTGTGTGTGTGTGTGTGTGTGTGTGTGTGTGTGTGTTATTCCCTGAGCAGGCGGAGCAGAAAAGCAGCTTACATTTATTGAAATTGCGGACCATTCTGAAATATTTGAATGAGAAACATTGATATGAGCAGTTGAGGGCTGCGATGAGGTCCTTACAGGTGGAGGGGGACAGCAGGGGGACAGCAGCACAGTGTGTCCCAGTAAAGTTTCTGTCTGGGAAAGAGAGACGGGCTGAGATATATTTAGGGAATGCATGACGGGACAGACAGATTGCATTTATCTTCTAAACCCATTGTGTGTGTAAACCTTCCCTCCACCCCCAAAGATCCCTCCTGTCTCGGTTTCTGCCTGTATTGTGGATGTGCTGAGCTCACATTTCTGCTGTGCTGCTCCTCTTTCTGTGTTGACGTACACATTAATTACCCAGCCTACCAGGAAAACTTGTCTGGGGTAACTACCCCGTTGTCCGCCGCCTCGCTCTGTGTGTGCCGTTATTAATGACTTCATCAGAAGTAGAAACCCGACATACGTGAAGTGCGTTAATGACCCAGAGATGGACCAGGGACCCTCGAGAGGTGAAAGCAAGACACCAGTGTCCAGACTGGGAGGTCAAGACAGGAGGAGAGCGAGAGTGAAGCCAGTGAGTGTTCAGAGTTAGGGAGCGTAGCATGTCAGACACTCCCATAGAGGACTGGATGAATAGTGGCACTCTTTTAGGATGTGCTGTCTCATTTGTGTTACGTGTGAGAATCCTCTTGCTCCTGAATAACAGAGCAGCGTCTGTGAGAAGACCCACATTCATTAATATTATATGTGAGCTAGTAAAAGGCTTTGGAAATTTGTTGCCCCCCCGCTCTGCAATCTGGTCAGAGGAATTCTGCCATTTTCTGACAGCCAGAGTCAGAGTTTTCTTTTCTTAGATGCATGAAAAGAAAGGAATGTGACAACAAAGCTAACCTCAAACAACCAAAGTAGATTTTTCTTCAAAGACACTCAACAGATTGAGATGTCAGATTAGATTAAAGTGTCTCTGAAACATGTAGCCATAACAAAAGTGCTGCCAGGCTGTTGCATCTGCAGAGATTTGGACAGGTGGTTTGGCACTGTGATAAATAAACAGACAGACAGCTCTGTTTGGGCCACGCCATGAGCCAGACTAGTTCCACAGGAAAGTCCTGCTCGCAGACCAGACCGGGCCACATTCTGTCCCGAGGCAGTGCATTAGTTTTATGGCCGTCAGGCGGCAGGGGATGGGATCGCTGGCCAGCCACTGCCCTCTCTGCTGTATTATTCATACGTGCAAAGTGGTCTTTGTTAATATTTAAAATGTGCTTATGATGCTCAAATTCTTGACATCAGAGACAGCAAAGGAGACAGAAGTGGGAGGGGAACAGCTGCTCGGCTCACTTTGGTGTAACTGACCCGGATGGCTGCGGGACGTAGTGAAGGATTTTAGGGTACCAATAGGCATTTATAGACTAGATAAAAGAGTGGCAGTTTGAGCAAGCGTGCCAATTGCAGCCAGGAGCCGTTGCAGATGATGCGTGTGAACCAAACAGGCGAGGGGTTATGCAGGGTAATGCTATCCATCTGAAAGGGAAGAGGAAAAAACAGAAAGACGAGATGGAAGAGAAATGAATCTGTGAGAGACACATTGAGATAGATTGATCTCAGGGCATGGCTTTTAAATATCCTTTATGAGAAAAGACTGAAGAAGAAAACTCCATAGCAGTGGCATTCAAGCATCATTAAACCTCTGGCACAGGCCAGACAATGAGGTGGTGAGTGGGGGCAAAAATAGGTGGAAAAGAGGGAGAGGAGAGAGCAAGAGATGTGCAGCAGCGTCAGGTTAAAGCTAGCAAAGCAGCAGAAGAAACAGTGGTTAAGAAAGAAGGATGTCAAGGAGAGAGGTGGAGGATTGAAAGTGAAAAGAGACACACAAATCCACTAGGGGGACGTTTTTATTAAGGCTCTTATCGATGGAGAGAGCTCACAGTATTAAGAGTAGACATGTTTAATGCTTTGCCAATACTGTGCATGTTAGACTGAACCATAAATCTGCAGCAAACAGCAAGGGCTCTGTAGGAGGGCCAAACAGCGAGGTAAATGGAGGAGGGAGCTGACTATAAAGAACTGAAAGAGGAATTAGTAGCAGAAGAAAGTTTCAAGCAGAGATTGGCAGGCGTGAGATGAATCTAGTTTTAAGCACTGGTCATTATTTTCCTCTGCAAAGACAATATGTTCTCAAAGTATTTAGAGTCTGGGGTAATAATGATTTAATCAATAGTGTAGAGCCTGCCAACTTCTTCAAAATGTTTGTTATTTAAAAAACTTACAAAAAATACAGTATATAATTATCACCAGCTGAAGGTATTTAAATATTTCATGTAATGCCTTCTTGGATTCTGGTTGGAGACCATCTTGTTTACCTCGTAGCAGATGGTCTTTCCTAGCTGTGTGCCTTCATATAAAACAGGGATGAAGTACAGGAATGTTTCAATTTTAACCAAGCATTTAACACTTTTCATGTTTGGAATTTAAAAATATTTTTGACCGAGGTGTTTATCCCAAGGGCTAGCTATTTTTCTTTAGTAGACACAAAATAAAAAGAAGAATTAATTTTATTCTGTCATTGACTTCAGAAGGTTATCAAAATATGAAGTTTTTGCTAGAGGTTTTTGAAATAGCCAACAAGTGGATTGAAAAAAGTTGAGGCTGGAGTGAAAGAGGGGGGATGGATGGATGGATGGATGGATGGATGGATGGATGGATGGATGGATGAACTGGGGGTGGAGGACGGGATAGTTTTGGTGGCAGATGGGAGCTGAGTTTCTGCCCTGCCCGCAGGACAGGGTACCCCCTGCCCCTCCATCCTGCCCTGTGGGGGGAGATGGGTGGAGCAGACAGGGAAACAGGAAGAAAACCTCTGTGGGGTTCCATTGTGCTGCAGTTGAATAGGAGACTCCAGAAAGCTTTTTCTGCCTCTTTGTGTGGGGTAAAGGGGGACAGCAAGAGAACACACACTCACACACGCACACATTCATTCACAACTTCACCAGGAGCTACACTTGCATGAGTGTGTGCTTTAGAAGTGTGTTATTGTTGCGTAACCACTCATGCAAAGAGAAACACACCTGCTTGTTTTAGCTCAAATATCTCACATTCAGTTGATATGCTAAGAACAAGCTCGGTGACATCAAACGTCGAAAAGACAGCACCCACCCACGCGCATATGCAAAGTGGAGCCACATCCTCTGATGAAGAGGTAGCATTTATGTGTATAATAGCAGAAGACCTGTGGGGTCACTTGGGAGGAGTGAGTGAGTTAGCGAAGGAATTTTCATTTAAAATCCCAGCGGCACTCTTGGCGTCGTGACCAATGGGATCAGGATTCACAACGGGGGGTCGTGCCAGATCCAGAGCAACCCCGTTACCCTAAGATAGACACACACACACACACACACATCCACACACACATGTATGGTAGAAGTGGTTCCACCGAGGTCTATAGATCAGAGGCACTTTGAGCGTTTGATTGGCTGTGCTGTGGTCCAACGCTCTGCGTGTGTTCTTGTCTGAAATGGATGGTTTTTCAGACCATGTAGATTCTCCTCATCTTCTTAGCGGAGGCTTTTTTGTCTTCAAAAGACAGTTGAGCCAAGTCCACTAAGAGCTTAGACCACAGTCAATCTGTTAATGCTTGTGTTTTTGTCTGTTTGTGTGTGTGTGTCATGTAGGCTTGGCTAACTGGAGAAAAAAAATTCTGCTTAAAGTGTGGTAATAATACACTTTCCATCAGAGGAGGAAATGTGCTGCATTAGAGAAGGCAAAGGCACTTAATGTTAGTTTCTTTAATGAATACGGCATACAAAGCCACATTCCTCCACATCAACGTTAATAAATTGCTATCACTTGTCCCCATTTCCCCTTCTTCTTCCCTCAGTTTCTTGATAGTCTCATCAGGCGTATTTATAGCTTTATAGTCTCACATATACCAACCTCTGTCATCCATATCTCTCTCGCTCCATCATTTTTTTTTCTCACCAGCTCTCTGGCAGAGTTTGGGAATTGCTCTTTAGAAGGCACTGTGAAAAATCCCATTTCTCTGAGTGTAACGCTTATTAGGGTCCCATCTGCCCTCAAGGTACTTATGAATGTGGGGGATGTTTGGGTTGTCGAGGGTGGGTAAAGGAGGGGAGCGAGGAGAGCCTTGTCATGCCTGTGTGTAAGTAGATGTGTGTGCCACTGGGGGCTTGTGCGAGGTGGGAAGGGGCTCTTAACACTGCAGAGCACACACCGAGCAGCTGGTGTGTCTAAAGTGGGGGAATGACACATAGACCTCCCGGGAGAGACGAGCGTATTGAGCGTATGTGCGCATATCTCTGGCTGAGAAAAGGAACGGAAATGATCCTGCATCCTTCTGTCTGCATGGCACGCAGCTAGGCAACAGCAGGACTTTCAAACAACTTACAATTTCTTTCCTCCTTTGCGCTTTAAATCAAGGCGAAAGATGCTTAATGAGTGTTTGTGTGCGTGTGTGTATTTGTAGCGGGGAGGGGGAAGGCTTGATGGATTTTGTGTGATTGGCTGCATGTCAGCAGTGTGTTATTTAATGTAGGACTGTTGAGTTAAAGCATCATGTTTGTCTCTTGAGCTCATTGCTTCTGTCAGTCATGGGGCGCTGATTGGCCACTTAATCAGGGGTCAACAAGGGCAGATCCAGACTCTTCTTTGCTTCTTTTTACCTACCCTTTCCTTTCTTCTCAAAGGTCTGCTATGCAGAGAGCCTAGCTTTATTCCAAAAACATATGCAGACACATTCGAACATCCGCCATGACTGCAATAATCCCTGTTTCTGCTCAGACGCTCTTGGATTGCAACCATAGCAAAGAGAAGAGTGAAAGAATGAGATCTGGCCTCATCCACCCTTTAATTCCTCCACCCGTCTCCAGCTCCCGGACTTAATTCTTACTTCCCCTCTAGAGGTTTTGACTAGGAGCCTCCAAATACACAGTAAGGATTCTGTTCTCGCCTTGGATGCACGTCTTAATCAAGGGCTGACAGGCACGTCTCGGCTGGCTTTGTGTGTTTGCCGTGCATGTGTGTAAGTGCTTAGATATTACTCTTTTCTGCATGGGTCACACTCCCAGTCTCAATCAGGACACAGCTCTTACACGCGCCCGTCTTTCTTGTTCTGGCAGCTATTCTGATTGCACAGGAGGAAACCTGGTTTATTCTCCTGGTACATTCACCATGCCAGGTGTTTTGTACGCTACAAAGCGCTACCAGGCATCAGCCGCTGAAGAGTTAGGAATCGTTTTAAATAGGCGCCATGTGTGAAATACAGGGACGAGATCTGACCTGATGTGGCAGATGTACCTGCATGTAATTAAGGTTAGATTTAAGTGTATGAGCTCACACACGCATCAAGTGTGTCAGCGGGTGTGTGTTTCAAGCCTCTTACCTGCTGCTGACCAGATGGGCTCAACAGCCGACCTCACGTTCACCTCTCCCCACCACTCCGCTTAGATTAGCTGCTGAGCAGAGCTAAAGCACATGGGCATTATAATGGACATATGAAGCAGCCCACCCCCACACCATCCTAAACACACACACACGCAGCACATGCACACACCTCATTCTTCACGTCGGATATTTAGAATGACGATATGCTGTGCGTGTGCGCGTGCGTGTGCGTGTGTGTGTGTGTGTGTGTGTGTGTGTGTGTGTGTGCACGCGTAGCTGGTTGGGCAGCGCCCGTGGCCTGCTGTTTATGGGGATTATGAAAGCAGATGGACAGCCATGCTGACTGGTGAGGGTTCATTAACTCTGGGTGTCTCTGTTCTGACTCTGCTGCTGCTGTTGCTCAGCTCCACTTGTCTCCAATCCTCTCAGCAACAAGACTGGGCTTGTGTGTGTGTGAATGTGTGAGTGTGTGTGTGTGTGTGTGTGGGGGGGGGGTATGGCAGGTGGAGAAAGCACCTTACACAAGAAAAGGAAAGGAAAGCCATATAGATGTTTATTGATCGAGGATAGATGTGAGCCTGAAGTTTCTGCTTGTTGAGGCAGTTCAGTGTCTTTTTTTTTTCACTCTGACGTCACTATATTTAACTGCTTCTTGATTGAAATAACTTTTATATTTGTTTTTTTAATGTGAAAAGCAGTAGAAAACACAGTGCCTGCTCAAAAGTTAGGAGTTTAGCATGATGCACTATCTCCAGCAGAGGACTATTTCCATGGCAGTTCACTGCTCTGCTGGGGGAGATGAATAGGTATAGTTATAGTGGATCATTAAACACTGAGCAGTGTCTCTCTGTCTATACCTTCAACCTTCACGCTGCAGGCAGCTCCTGCCCTCTCCTTCCATGGCTTAATAAAAGAAACACGGATCATGTAGGGACAGACAGACATACCTGTGGAGAGACAGACAGACAGACGGACAGACGAACGGCCAGATTCCAGGACAGATGGGTTGTTTGCAGCTCCTCTGGGTGCTCTGTGCCATCAGACACAGAGAGAGAGAGATAGAGTTGTGACCTGCAGTCACAAATCACCGGAAATATGTTCAGAACCGTATGAATATGGTGATTGTTTTCTTTAAGAGACATCTAGCTTTTCGTTATTGTTGTTGTCCAGGGCCGGAAATGTTCATTTAAATTGCTTGTGTTGTCCAATGATTAGTCCAAAATCAAAGACATTCAGTGTCATAAAACAAAGAAAAGCAACAAATTCTCTAATATGAAAACTTGATGTAAAATGTCTCCCATTTTTGTTTGATGTATCACTTAAAAGAATAGTTTCATCTTTCCAACAATTATGGAAACACATTTATTTGCTCTCTCGCCCATAGTTAGATGAAAGGACTGATGCTGAACTACAGCCAGCAGCTGGTTAGCATAACTTAGCACAAGAAATAGAGCACATAACCTCCTGTCAAAGCATAGTATGTCATTTTTCAGGCTTAGATTCGTAGATAATTAAACAAATAGGATGTAGTGTGGGAATTAGTGAGCTTTGAAGGTGTTGATCAGTGGGCTTTGTTACCTTCTGCCAGAGTCATGTGAGTCCCTATTTCTAGTGTAACAGACAGGGAAGTTTAACAATTGTCTGGGAAGAGAAAAGTTGATTAATTAAAGTAGAATCCTTTTGGAAAAGAATGGCATGGCTGAAAAGCATCCTGTGTAACTGTGACATTCTTTATGTGTAACTGTGTGACTTTTGTCGCATTGTCACTTTCTGGCGATGCTTTAAATGTATGGTGAGCACTTTGCTGAACGACAGATGCAGCCAAACTATTAAAATCAATTATCACCTCAACTTGAACGCAGAAGCAAAGGCAGATCAGTAACGGGTACCTTTCTGGTATTTGGCCCTCTGTGCCCCTGAGAGTAAATAATCCCTGTAATGGAAAAATATGGGAGTTTTACAGTGAAACAGCGACAGATTGAAACTTTGCTTCAGCTCTTAAGCCCTTTGTGATGAGATGAGAGAGTCTTTTTGCTAGATTTAGGTTAGGAGACGGTGAATGGCAGAAGGAAATGGAACATTTACGCGTGTGTGTCAACGTCCACCCACGCTTCTGTCAATATTAGAGTGTGTGTGTGTGTGTGTGTGTGTGTGTGTGTGTGTGTGTGTGTGTGTGTGTGTGTGTGTGTGTGTGTGTGTGTGTGTGTGTGTGTGTGTGTGTGTGTGTGTGTGTGTGTGTGTTCATGCCTGCATATGTGCACGTCATCTTGTGAGTGTGTGTCACCGTCGCTCATGGCGTCCGTCTTTATGCTCCTGTGAGCGTGAGTTTGTGAGTGACGGTTATACACTGGTGTGGAGTGTGTAAATCTTCTTCCCTCTAAAGCTCTCAACAGTGGGCCTTACATTAACACAACAATTTACACATCTGTCCTGAGGCAAAAGAACAGGCAACTCTGAGAATAATGAAAGTCTCAGTCAAAGAGAGACTGTGTAGCGGTGTGTGTGTGAGAGAGAGAGAACTCAGGAGAGGCCGGAGAGACTCAGTAAACAAGAGACAGAGGAGGTTTATTAAAACCTCTCCACTGCTCACCATCCTTTTGTCCTTCTATTCTCTGTGTCCCTCACCTCCTCTCCCCCTCTTTCAGTCAGAGGAGCGATTACATGCCTCTGTCTCTCTTGTCTTTCATCTCTCTCTGTGAAGAGGAGAGGAATGAAGGTCTTCTGTGGCGTGTAATTACACAGAGACATCCTGGATGAGGGCGTCTGTCTCCACAAACAAAAAAGCAACCCCCCCCCCCTCCCTTTAAATACCTCTTGATAGGGGGAGATCTAAAAAGAGACATTTAACTGCCTTTGATCCCTCACAGGGCCCTTGTCTTTACCTGCCACTTATGCAGACCTAATAAGTACTATCACAAGTGTATTTATTTCATTAGAAGCCCTGACACTAACATACGTGGCTCAGTTCCAGCACCGCGGGAATGAAATACACAGCTCCTCCATTCATTTTAAGTATGGAGTCATAATCATGACACATTTACAGGCTGGTGTTCCAATCCTACCCATGAGTCATATTGTTGAATGATTATGGAAGGGCGGATTTTTATGGGCTTACATTGGTATTGGCTCAACCTCTAATTGGCCCAAAGCACATTTGCATTCTGGGAAGGTAATAATGGGGCTCTTTGGAGGCACTTTAAATGAAAAAGTCACTGCACTCTGAATGAATTCTGCTCATAGAAGTACTGATACCTCCAGATGGCTTTTTTACTGAGTGTGATATGGCCATTTTGTGTGCATGATCATACACTTTGCCAGTATTTGGGGAGTAGCTAACTTGCTAGCAACGTCTCTGGTCTCCTGTTATCCATTTTGCATTATGTTTTTATTGCTGCTTATTACATACCTGCAACAGAAGAGAGATGCAAATAAAGCCAACTAAGATGAGATGCTTACAGAAATAGGTAATAGATTGTGATGAAGGTAGTGGATTTTTCTTCCCCCCCCCCTTAACCACCTCTTCTCTGTTTGCATGTAAAGGTATTGTATAGATTGTTGTGTTAAGAGAAGCAGAGGTCATACAGTGTGATCTAACATTCTGCATTGGTCACCAGGGTCAAGCAGCTCTCTGTTTGAGGGCTGGAGTTGGCCTGAATGTGTTTAACGTGTCTTTTTACTTGTGTAAATCCGCCTCTATTCATCCAGACTTAACTGTTTCTCTGAACTTACTGGGAGATGAAGTGAGCGTTCCTCTGCTGCTCAAACAGATTTGGCGTCAGACAATAGAGCCAGGTCTTCTGTTGCACTTAGCTGAAGCTGCTGAATAGGCCCAGAGTGGTGTAGTCATGCAGCTGCTGGACAATAGCCTGCTCAGCAGAAAGGCAGCCGGTGACCTCGAGGTGTGCCCCGGCCCCGTCTACTCTGATCCCTGAAACCTCTCGGCACACACTCAGCACAGAGAAAGCCACTGAGAGCTGCAGAAAACTGTGCAAATCAACAAAAATCGCAGCTTTGAGCTGTAAGCGCATTTACGCAATGTGGCTCCTAGTGGCTGGCATTCCAGGAATTAAAGGTGAAAGAAAAAGGCTTTCTGGAGAGATGTGGACGCCAGCAGGTAGTTAGCTTAGCTTAGCCTCTGCAAAGATTCAAAAGGAATACCCTTCTCAACACCTCTGAATGTGCTGTGGTTTTATGGGTAGTTACCGACCAGAGATAGAATTTCTTGGCCTGTGACTTATCTCTGCACTGCTGTTAGATACGCACTACATTTCTAAAAAATATTGAGCTATTTCTTAACTTTTTTCAGTTAGGGAACTTTCAGGAAGTTCTGCATCTTTTTGTCGGAGTGTAAAATGTGTGACAGTGCATCTATTAACTCTCAATTCCTGCCCTCGTTTTCTTTTTTTGAAGAGATGTGTTTTAGTAAATCTGGATCCGATCTGGAAATGAATTTACCCAGTTGGGCTTCTTAACTGAAAATGTTCAGCAATCCATAACATCGAGGGAATCAGTCTCTGTTTGGGCAAGCAATCGGAAGCATTTTATTGTACTTTAATAATAGCCAGTCTCTGAGCCTCAGACACGCTGTTGTTTCCCAAAATAAACACCATCATCACTCTTACACCCAAAATCAAACACAACTTTACACAAATCCCACTATCACGAATGAAAACATCCACACGGAGGAGAGGCAGCTCCCCTCCCAGCATTTGATCACAAGCGGCCTCCCCTCCTCCCCATTTGTGTTTATTCTGGGGATTATTTTGACCTAATCTCTTTAGAGCATAATTCAGATTAGATTTTGTGTTATTATTATTGCTATGTCCATTCCCCACTGTCCTGCTGGGATTGCCTGACTGCCGCAGTGCTCCTGTGTTTGGAAAATTGATTAAAACTGCTGACCACTGCCCTAGATAGCACAGGCTCTGGAAAGTGGATGATAAAATAAAAGCAAACACAAATGATGCAGTATTGCATTTTCTGAAAACATGTATTCTCTAATAGAACTGTGGGAGTACATGCTACGCACAGCGGGAGTCAATGTAGAAATCCTCCTTGCATGCATTTATCCTGCATCGATCCAACATTCGAAAAGCAGGAATGTATTCAGAAACGTATAACAGTATGCTGAAACACAACAGTTGTCTTTACCAATCAGCCACCAGGAGTTTGCTTTGAAGTCTAACAGCCATAAAGTGAACTGAAAACCTGAATTCTTATCTAATTACCTCAAGAAAGGCCGTATTTGTGCTGTAAAAACTGCAGCTCCATCTGTATTTAGTCTGCCATATTGTCTTGAAAGTTGCTCAACAATTTGATATTCAGACGTCATGTTTAGTCTGCATTTTCAAGACAGCATTTATACACCATCTGCCTTTTACCTCTGCCTCTAAGCTCGGTAATCTTAACTAGAGAACCCCTGAATAAATTACAGTATATGCATGAGCGCAAGGGATAAAAATACATTCTCTGTTCTTCGTTGTGCCAGGATCCAGGGTTTCCCTGCAGAGTATTGGTTTGCAATAAGATTATCAATGTGACTTTATTCACCTGTCAGAGGTTATGATGTTGTGGCTGATTTCAGTTTATTTAGCTAATGTGACAGTTGAGCCAGTTGACAGTGAATCATTACATAAAGTCTACCATTATGATGTTTTTGCTTCCATTGTGTCTCTTATGTATTCAATGTCATCTGGAAAAAAAAACATTTTAAGTAACTTTTACAAAATAAAAAAAAAGCCAGAGGGAAAGAGACTGAATGCATTTTTGCCATAGTAAGCACCTACATTTACCTTTCACAGACACAAAACATACACAGGGTCCCTCAGTCCCAGAAATACACAACCTCCACTTCCAGTGCACCCCTCAGCCTGCTTGTTTTTCTCAATTAAGATGAATTATAGAATTGCATTGGGGAACAGGGACAAGGAGCGCTTATTGTGATGTTACCCTGAGGCGCTCAGTCAATGAGTTGCAGAGAGAGGCAGAGTGCTGTGGATATTTTAGTCTCTGTGCCTTACACCCCTCAGATTCCTAATGGACCACACAATATGCAACTTAAGCCAAATGTATGAGAGCTTGTGCATGTGCGTTAGAGGAAGAGAGACGAAGGGAAGAGGAGGTGAAGCTTGGATTTATTGCTCATATGCGAAGGTGGAGGAGATGACGGAAGTGAGGCAGGGGGAGGCATGGGCGCTGTGTTTGTGCTAGCTGTTGGGGACCTGAAGATGGACCTGGCTGCAGTGTACATTTCATTACTCTCTTGCTCTCCTCCAGAGGCCCAGTTGTGTGTCGCAGCTCCTTTTGTGGGCAGCAGAGCGCCAGATGATTAGATGAGCCTCACCTCGGTAAATGGATGCTATTGATCTCCACACCTTGTTATATGGAACACCTCAGAACATGATGAGTCTAAGACAAGACGGCATGATGAATCTCACGCTGTCCAAAATTGCCTCTTCTGCTCAGCTAACTTTCTCTCTTTTTCAGCTTCACACTCCTTAAGTACACAGGTAGCTTCACTTTATGCCATCCACTTTGCTTCCCCGTGTCTCTCTGCTCCTCTTTCCTTCTTTTTTTATTTGCTCCACTGATTGCTTTCAGTGTCTCCACAGCCATTAAAATGATTGGAGACTGCGTAATGTATATTAATGTGCTTGTACTTTTAGAGTAGTTTAGCTGTGCGTGCTGTAATATTTCATGGGGAGAAAACACAGTAGCGAGCCGTTGTGTCGGGTAATTAAATTGAGATTGTGATCTGATGTTTTCCCGCATGCATATGCAGAATTGCTGTGTTCTCTGTGGATCAGGATGTCAGGAGCCCGTCACAGATGTGATGAGGTGAGAGGTTAAGGGTCACAGAAAGCCATGACACACATGCAGAGAGACCTTTCATAGGCCGCCCTGATTGCTTTGCAGGTTTTATCAGTGCAGTGTGAACTCTTAGTGAAGCAGAACTCTGAAGGTATTATATTAATGAGCAGGGAGGCCTTGTATATGGAGCTAACAGAAGGCTCTGACCTCTGGCCTACAGGTTTGTGCTGATAATTTGCAGTGTTTCATGTTGACACGTTGTGAGGGCACCAGTGTGAGCTATGATAACAGGAAAAACAAAACGCCAACATGAATACTGAATTTCATTAACTAGCTTCAATATGCTGTGGAGTTGATAAAGGTGTCTGGCATAAAATTCGCCTCATGCATATTTGTAGAGAAGCAGCACACACACTGTCTCATTTCATTCAGTCATTTGCTGTTTGCTTTTCGGTCTGGTGCTGGCATGTTAACTATCCAAACAGCAGTCTTATTGTGTTGCAGACGATGCACGTCCTTGCACAAACAGAACAGCGAACATCTCACATGGTTTCTGTAATCTGGTACACTCACCTATATGTTCTCCGGCTGATTCCTCTATACGCGCTGCAAACACAGAAGCACACACGCTGCTTCTGTGGAACCTGTGAAGTCAGTCATGCTGAATAGATTGTAAACTGTGGGGGAAAAATATAAACACCTTTATGTTCGCTGCCTGCCATTGTGCTTCGCAAATGACCCAAGTGACCGCAGCCATATGAGGGTCAAGCTGCTCTATTCTTACAGTTTCCAGTCCAGTGTGGCTATTTAAGAGCTGCACTGTTGTTGCTCTGTGAGCCACAAGTTTGAGAAAGGCCGAACCAAGAGACATCTCGGGGAAGAAATGAGAAATTTTCCTACTGATACTGCTGTAACTCCTGCGTACTTTGAACTATGGTTGCAATCACTCTCGCACTTTCTATTTAGAGCCACTATAATCAGTACTTTTGTAGACAACGGATCAAATAATGTAACAGGGTTGCCCATAGTGATAAATCAGCGGAGCATTATTATCACACTCTATAGTTCTCTTCAGCACAACAGAGCATTTTATCATCTTGGATGTTTAGCTCACAGCTTTACTGTTTTGGTTGACACTAACCATTCCCATCAGGATTGTTTCCAGCTGCAGCAGACAGCTGTTTTCAGCAAAAAAAAAGAAAAAAAAAGTGCTAAACACCCACAAGATGCTACCTGTTGTGAAATGAAATATTGGACGTGGATTCATCAGGTGACTCCAGGTCAATGCTAACCTTACTCCATATTCGCTGCATGTGAATACCAGCAACTGTTTGGCGTTTTTGACATGATAATATGTCAGTGTGGTATTTACAGCTTTCTACTTGCTGCGAATGAGGAGCAAAACAACAATTAAAGCATTTTTCTTGTGAGAATCTATTTATGGATTTATGTGTAAATAGACTTAGGAAATGGTGTGACTCATGACGGCGATTTACCGACTTCACTCTCAGTGAAACTAGAAAACATCTTATCTTAAAAGCTTTTTATATGTTCCCAATGCAACAACTGTCACTGCCAGTTTTGAAATGGACAGAATCGCAAGGTTCTATATGGCTCTTTGGATTAACGTGTCCGCCATATGCTTTGGTATGTGGAGCTGGGGGGGAAAACATGTTGTTATTTATCTGCCACCTGTGTTTCATTTTATTGCAAGTTTGCGATGCTGCGTCTTTGGGCGGCGTCAGTGTTTTTAAGCTCAAAATTCTCAGCGGCGATTATACAGAGTTAATCTATGCGGAGTATAATCCAGACTACTGAAGGGGAGATGCGCGTCTCTGTTGTGTATGTGAATGTGTGTGTTTGCGTGGCTACAAACTCCCCCATACATCACATACACATTCCATAGATTACTCGATAAAATGGAGCAACATTTTGTCAGATCAAGCCTCATATACACTTCTATTGTTAGAGCTGTTTCTGTTTAAATCCAGCCTACACACAAACAGTTCGCTCTCTACCTGTCGTGCTTTTTTTCCTCTATCCGTCAGTTTGATCCATCACAGCAAAGCATTAAGCTGCCGTTAGATTTAAGTCAAAGCACCCACAATGGTTAGATTCTGGGTGTTTATTTGTTACTTTCACCCATTCTGCCTTTCCACGTCTCTGCCCGCGAGCTCATTTATCTAGTCTATAAGCAGGCTTCTTTCTTTGGCTTTTCATCCTTAAGTAATCAATACTGGTCCTATGAATCCAGGTCATCTTGGCTCCTGTGGCTCATCTGTCTCTTCTTCTCTCTCCACCATTCTGTCTTTATCAATCTCTGTCTCTTACTCACTCCCTCTTTTCTATTCTCACTACAGCTCTCTCTCCACTTTCGTCCTCTTCTCTGCTTCTCTTCCTCTTTATTTTTTCCCTCGTCCATCCTTATGTTCTGTCTTCTTCCTCCTGCTCTCCCCTTTCTGAAAAATGACTTTGCCCATCTGGACGGAGCCCTGCACGGCCGTTACTCTATTAGTCCTCGTGTGGCAGTGATTAAAAATAGATCAGAGTCAGAATTAGTCAAGACTCTTCTTCTTCCTCGCCTGTCTCCTCCTATCTTCCCTCCTCGTACCTGAACTCTTATTGGCTAGAAATGGATATGAAATTGAAAGTGAAAAGTTAGCAACAAAATGTTCCAGTCTAAGCCTTTTTTTTCCTCTGCCCTGAGTCTTTCTGCATGTGTGTTGTGTGTATTTGTATCCGTGAGCAGCAGTGAGTGTTTGTCAGTGAGTACGTGTACCGCCTGCGGACTTCTTCGCTGGGTGCTGTCTCCTGTCGAGCGGTGTGTTTGAGAGGCTTGTCGAGGTAAAGCTCCTGTCAGCGCCTGGCTGCAGGGAGTGTACTGATGAAAACCCTCTTCATCATCCTAATGGGATACACAAACCTCTTAACCAGCACTGCTGCCTTGGCTTCGGCAGGGCGAGCCCGAAGAGACATGGAGAAGGAGAGAGAGAGAGAGAGAGAGAGAGAGGAAGCACTGAGTGACTAGCTGGCCCACACACACCAAGGACCACACTGAAAACATACACTGGAGCACAGGTCAGAAAAATGCACAGTGTAAACAAAACAATACTACAGGGGAGTCAGTTGCAGAGGAGGAGTCGTGACTCTGGACAGCTTTGGGTTTGTGAGAGGTTCAGTGGGCTGCAGCCATTAGGATCTGGGACAGAGAGATAATATGCTGCTGTCCACTGGAACTATGGCCATGAGCCCCCCCTTTCCACCAGCATAGATCCACATTTAATGCCTCAAATATCTCAAATTATACTTTAGGTGTTCTCAATCCATTTTGATTTTCATGACACATATAAATCTTTAATGTAAGAAAAGCAAAAACAGCAATGCCTGCAACTGAAAAGCACACCTAGATATCACACAAATAATATTTTACGTATTATTTTTTTCAGGTTTAGTTTCAAAAGGCAGCTCTTTTTCAAAGCCCTCCTCACTTCGAGACTCTTTCACACCTGGAAGCCGCCCAATAAAACCACAAACTGATTTGCTGACCACTGAGCAGCTCCATTGGAGCAGTGGGGGAATAAGGGCCATGAGAGACAGATAAGCCCTGCTCTTTCACATTTTCCACACAGATTTCTCCTCCTAGTTCAGGTACTGAAGCCCACTTTTCTAACCTTTAGACCATCACAGTACCAATCATGTTCAAAGGATGGTAATGGCACTCAGTCTGTCAGATGGTTCTTCAGCCACTTTCGTACAAACTGCAATATTTTAAAACTGTGGCTTGTTACAAAATTTTGTACAGACATTCATGTTGCTCAGAGGCGATTGTTGATGCTCAGACATTTCCTCCAGTGCCATTACTGTATTTTGTAAAATCACAGAATGGATTTCTGTAGAATTTGGTACATAAAAGATGAATCCGAGAGATTTCTCAACAACTATTGGATAGTTTTCATGAATTTTAGTATACGCATTCATTACTCCTCAGGATCTATTGTATCGATACTAACTTTGACAATCTGGAGACTTTCAGTTGGGACATTATCAGGTCCAGTTTTCAGCTCATCTAACACTCTTATGAGTAGCAAATGTTAAAGTATTAGCACTCTACACTATTTGATTGATTTTACCTGCTAAACGTCATCATGTTACTGTTATCGCTGTAAGCATTTCAGAAGTTTAACTCAAATCCCTGTGATACACTCAAATAGTAATGCTTGCCCGCAATAAAAAGATTAATGCAACAATTTGCGTCAGTCTTACTGAGTTATGACAACTTCTAATGAAATTATGTTCAATTAACAAACTATGTATCGGGTTTTCTTCTTTAATCAAAGGTATTTTTTATTACCACTCTTAATGGTCTAAAATTTTCTAAACATGTTAAGGTAAGGGCAGGGAACTTGTAATGTAGAGAAATGTAGTTATCAAGCTACTTTCATTAAGCTACACACGTGGACAAAATTGTTGGTACCCCTCAGTTAAAGAAGGAAAAACCCACAATTCTCACTGAAATCGCTTGAAACTCACAAAAGTAACAATAAATAAAAATTTATTGAAAATTAAATAATCAAAAACAGCCATTACTTTTGAATTGTTGATTAACATAATTATTTAAAAAAACAAACTAATGAAACAGGCCTGGACAAAAATGATGGTACCTCTATAAAGATTGAAAACTATTTGACCAGAGTGACATGATTAACTCAGGTGTGTCATTTAATTGACATCACAGGTGTTTCCAAACTCATAATCAGTCAGTCTGCCTATTTAAAGGGAGACAAGTAGTCACCCTGCTGTTTGGTGAAAAGGTGTGTACCACACTGAACATGGACAACAGAAAGCGAAGGAGAGAATTGTCCCAGGACATCCGAAAAAAAATTATAGACAAACATCTTAAAGGTAAAGGCTATAAGACCATCTCTAAACAGCTTGAAGTTCCTGTGACAACAGTGGCTCATATTATTCAGAAGTTCAAGACCCACGGGACAGTAGCCAACCTCCCTGGACGTGGCCGCAAGAGGAAAATTGATGACAAATTGAAGAGACGGATCGTTCGAATTGTATCCAAAGAGCCCAGAGCAACCTCCAAAGAAATTAAAGGTGAACTCCAAGGCCAAGATACATCAGTGTCAGATCACACCATTCGTCGTTGTTTGAGCCAAAGTGGACTTCATGGGAGACGACCAAGGAGGACACCACTGCTGAAAAAAACTCATAAAAAAGCGAGACTGGAATTTGCAAAAATGCATGTTGACAAGCCACAAAGCTTCTGGGAGAATGTCCTTTGGACAGATGAGACCAAACTGGAGCTTTTTGGTAAGGCACATCAACTCTATGTTCATAGACTCAAAAACCAAGCATACGAAGAAAAGAACACTGTCCCTACGGTGAAACATGGAGGAGGCTCAGTAATGTTTTGGGGCTGCTTTGCTGCATCTGGCACAGGGTGTCTTGAAAGTGTGCAAGGTACGATGAAATCTGAAGACCATCAAGGCATTCTGGAGAGAAATGTGCTGCCTAGTGTCAGAAAGCTTGGTCTCAGTCGCAGGTCATGGGTCTTCCAACAGGACAACGATCCAAAACACACAGCCAAAAACACCCAAGAATGGCTGAGAGAAAAGCGTTGGACTATTGTAAAGTGGCCTTCTATGAGCCCAGATCTGAATCCCATTGAACATATGTGGAAGGAGCTGAAACATGCCATTTGGAGAAGACACCCATCAAACCTGAGACAACTGGAGCTATTTGCTCATGAGGAGTGGGCCAAAATACCTGTTGACAGCTGCAGAACGCTCATTGACAAATACAGAAATCGTTTAATTGCAGTGATTGCCTCAAAAGGTTGTGCAACAAAATATTAAGTTATGGGTACCATCATTTTGTCCAGCCCTATTTCATTAGTTTGTTTTTTTTAATAATTATGTTAATCAACAATTCAAAAGTGATGGCTGATTTTGATTATTTAATTTTCAATAAATTTTTATTTATTGTTACTTTTGTGAGTTTCAAGTGATTTCAGTGAGAATTGTGGGTTTTCCTTCTTTAACTGAGGGGTACCAACATTTTGTCCACGTGTGTACATCAGCTTTAATTTAGTTTTTAAATGAACTAATGCAAGAATTTCAGTTAAAATGACACATCAACCTTATTGTGTCAGCCCAACCCATTAAAGTAACATTTGCAACTCTAAAGGTTTATCAAAAACACCATATTAGTTGTTTTTTTTATCCAGCAACAATGCATTTATTTAAGTGGGGGAAATTGGGTGTGCCTGAGTATAAGCTTGAATAATTACCAAGAATGGCTGTAGAATCTTAGTCTTGTAAAAATAAATGATCACGTGCTAAAACCTACTTAAGATTTTTCCATTTCTGACTGTCTATTCTCACCGAGATGTATCATCACAACGCCTAAAAGCATCTCAATAATCTGATCCAACCTTCAATTTTTCATTTTTTTAAAGCAACAGTACCCAATCAATGCATTTCTTTTCCTGACATTTTAGATATTTGCACAGTAGAATCTATAAAACTTTTTTGATGTTTTTTTTCTGACGTCTCGGGAGTTCCACGTGAGTCGGGTTTCGAAAAGATTTTGCTTGCCAACTTGATTAGACCTGTAGGCCAGGAGGAGGGCACACGGTCACAATGTGAATCAAAGCACCGGCCCACTGCAGAGGGCATCAGAGGGAGCAGAGACGGACATGAGAAGAAGAAGCCAGAGAGATCGGGAAAGAGTCTCTCATCATTATTGTCAGAGTGTCACACACTCCGGCCACTCAGTGTCACCATCAGTCTGTGCTGGCCCTGGGCGTCTGGCGGGTGCCTCTCCGTCCGTCCATCCATCTCGCCCTCTTTCCACTTATACACACATACACAAGCAAGTTTTCTCTCTCATTTGCAGTTGCCTACTGTATTTGTCAATGCCAAGGGGATTTTTGTCATGCTCTCTTCATCACAGCCATTCCTGCCAGTCCAGTCCTACTGGTCCTGGCTGCAGGCCCTGGGATGTCCTCTTTTCTGCTCCGGTTCAATCCCCACATCCTGTCTTTGGGTCAAGGACACGTTCCTACAGCTGCAGTGAAAAGCAGCGAAAAATTTTGACATCAGGCAGGAACCAAAGGCTCATGAATGATTGATGCACAAGTGCTGACTCATCACACAGGGGGAAAGAACCCAATATTTTGACCTGAAACGTAACAAGATTTACATCTTGTGGAGAAGAGCAGAGATGCGCACAGGCCGTCCAGGTTGCAGAGATGTTCTCATTCCCTTCATGCAGTGCAGAGTTATCACTTCTCACTGTTTCACAATCTGTTAGCAAGATTGCCAGATATGGAAAAGTTGGCCTGGCTAAAAGTGATAGTCTGTGAGACGCTTGTGCTTTGGTTATTACTTTTATGTTTTGATGCTACACTTCGCTGAGATTACCTGGCAGTCACATAGTGTGCTGTGTTTTCCCCCTCCTATCTTGAACTGCACATTTCCTTGTGAACTTACGCTGGGTTTCAATTTTTTTCTCGCTTCAGTTTGATTGGAGAAACAATAACTAAAATGCAAGAAGGATTTGAAAACGTAAGGAATAATGTGATAACAAACATGCAGAGAAGAGCCATATTTTGTTCACTGGAGCAAGAAGTTGGGATGAAAATCTCTTCTTTAGCCTTTTCTCTTTTGGCCTGATTTGAGCGACTGTGTCCGAGCAGAGGCAGGGAGGGAAATTTATTTTGAGAGAATGATGAAGCGAGGTATAAAGCGAATGAAGGAAAAAGATCAAAAGGATAAAACAACCATTAGCTTCTGCACAGGACTACTTTTGCTCGCAAGACCCTGACCTTCTGCAGAGGGAGGAGATTGAATCTCACCTCTATCTTCTGCCTCTCCATTTGTCCTCCCCTGCTATCACCTCTCGTCATCTATCTCCTCCAACATGGATTTTCTGCCTATTAGTGCCCTAATCTTTTCTGTTCCTTGTCTACCTTTCGGTCTCTCCTCGTTATCCGTTTCCATCTCTATCGTTTTCATTTTAATTTCAATATCTTGTTAAAGCCAGACTTGTTTTTAAAATGTCCCTCTTAATGATCTTATCCAACCATTTATTTTTCATTTCACCAGCATTTCAATACCATTGTCAGAATTTAACTTTTTCCTTTCCTCGAGTTAGCTGTATGAATATTCTTGCTTGCAGCCTGTTTTCAGAGCAGTAATGCACTTTCATCATTTCAAATGTACATTGAATGGTTCATTTCGCAATTTTGTTGCCAAATTTACAAAGCTCACAAACCATGTCTGCCTCTGGCATGCACACACATAGACACACACGGAGCTTATTGTGCACTGCATATCTAGGGATTTCTCTGATGCAAGGGGACGCAATGAAGGAGCAGAGTGACGCCAACCCCGCTGTGTTTGTGTGGGGTGTGATCATGCCTCTGTGCAGGCACATGTTTTTTTTTGTTTTTTTTTCCATCACACTTTGTTTGTTCATGTGTTGTCACCTCTGTCACACTTCCTTGGTAACTAGTTATTTGTGAGTGGAGATGTGTGCATCGGTGTGGCATGTACCTACACACTTGTGACAGCGAGGTCTGCTCGTTTCTTCATACGGACCGTCTCTGCTCTTCGGTGTGTGTGTGTGTGTGTGTGTGTGTGTGTGTGTGTGTGTGTGTGTGTGTGTGTGTGTGTGTGTGTGTGTGTGTGTGTGTGTGTGTGTGTGTGTGTGTGGTGTGTGTGTTGTGTGTGTGTGTGTGTGTGTGTGTGTGTGTGTGTGTGTGTGTGTGTGGTGTGTGTGTGTGTGTGTGTGTGAGAGAGAGAGAGAGGTCACGCGCATGGCCCGCTGTCAATCCGGCTCATCTCCTCATCTGTTCATTAGCATGACAGAGGAGCTCTCCTGCCAAAGCAGTTAGTCAACAAGAATCAGCCCCTGTCACAACACATTACAGCAGCAGGCATCTCTAATAGCACTGGCAATCGTGGCAACCATAGCCAATGCCCACAGTGGACACACACACTCACACACTCAACCCAATCAAGAGTTGCACTCAATCTGCACCCAGGGAGTGTTTTTCTACATCTCTCTCGATTTCTTTCTACCTTGCTCTTTCAATCCACACATCCTCCCTCCCCCTTCCTTGCCTTCCCCTCTTGCATGACTAACGTACTTACAGCCTCGCCATTAATCTCCCTCCCTCCTCCCCCCTGTAATTCCCTCCATCATTGCCTTACAAGTCGGGTTACCTGTACTTACCCTCCATCTCTCCCATTTTCTCGTCCTTTTCCTGAAATTCTCTCCCTGACTGGCTCTATTTCTGTCTCCCTCCCTTCTGCTCTCTGTCTTCATCACGCTCGAAGAGATCGAGACTTTTCATTTTTAATCCGTCTGTCTTCTCGCGCTGATGTTTTATTTCTCTCTCTCTCTCTCCAGCTATATAAGCCCCCTAACACTCTCCTTTCCCTTCATTATCACCTGCACGGGGTGTCTGATGTGATTTGTACAGGAAGTTTGATCTGGCTGTCTTCGTGTCTCCGGGGAGCTGAGTTGTCATATCAAATAATAACAAAACACATATGTTGTGAGTCAGTTTCCCCAACTCTTCTCACAGTCAGAGTGGCTACACACATTATGAACTGTATCTCAAACATGAAGTGACTTTTTATCTTCAAACTGAGACACATCTATAGCCATCAAGCCCTTAAATGCACAAAATGTAAATGAGTTCCTTGCTGATTGTGTGCTTCAAGACAAATGAGAAGGCAGCATGGACTCAGACTGATGGTTGGTGCAACAATTGAGGGTGTTTGGGTGAGGGATATGTAATTTGACTGTCTGTGTGTCTCCAGTCTTACCGTAATTCCCGACTAGGGTGGACTTTCTGGTTTTGTTGAGGTTTGCATGAGGTCATGTACTCAACCCCACCCTTACTTTGTGTGTATGTGAAAGAGAGACACAAAAAGTGGTGTGAGAGAGAGGAGGGAATTACTAATAAGACAGGAGCTGTCTTGTCTAAAGGAGGGGCCATCAGCAGTGACAGGCAATTGACATCAACCCCCTGTTCCTGTGCATATTTGCATACATATAGAAATATGCTTGCAGAACTGACCATTATGGCGTTGAGTTTGAAGTGTTTTGCTAATAATGCATGATCATGTCTCGTTTTTTGTGAAATTTAAAGAAAGATTTAATCTCCGAGCGATCTTTTGGAGAATTTGAAGGCACTGTGCGTACTGTTCATGATGTCACATGTGCCGTTTGTCCTGAGAGTGGTCTCTCGCTGTGTGTATATGTGCGCCACGAGTAATCAATTCGAGGAGCTATAAGAGAGGACAGAAGAGTGACCCGGTGAGGGGAAGGGGAGGTGGAGTGTTGCAGAAGTTGGGAGAGAGGTGGATCAGAGGACATGGGGCGGGAGGGGAGGGAGGCGGGGGGGGGGGGGGGGGGGGGGGACGACGACTGTGTAGCCCCGTCGAGGCAGAGCAGAGCCGATACAAGTACAGTGGGATGGAGGGTTGGGGAGGGTAGGCAGGATAGGGTGGGTAATTACAGGGGCCCAGAGAGGAGAGGCCTGTAATCAGCCTGCCTCAGGAAGGAATGCAGCTCATCTTCTCATGTAATTACGGCCATTTAAACGGCCCCAGCTTCCAAACACTCATCCCACTGTACTGCTCACCTATTCACTATCCGTACTCACACACATACATGCAGTCGTGGAGAGATATACAGTGACAGACGACAGATTATTTTTTTTTTTTACAGAAAATACTTCCAAATGGAGGAAGTGAGGTGGCAAAACAAAGAGAGACAGACTACAGACAATGAGTGTGTGTGTGTGTGCGTGTGTGTGTGTGTGGCTGCAGTATGTGCGCACCATACTTACCGCGGGCCTCTAGAGGAGACGGCTCCATGTGAATACCCGCCATGGCAACCAGCCACTCCGGGTAGATTTGCGCAACTCTCATCAAGCAGCTGCGCAGTGGTGGAGCAGACAAGCAGTGGCGCCTCACGCTCAACACATACAGTTATGTCGACACACACACACACACACACACACACACACACACACACACACTCACGCAGGAAGGGGTAGAGTCTCGTCCTACCATATGAGTTTGACCTCCAAGTAATGGTTGTGACATTGGCCTGTAATTTCAAGAGGATAATAGGAAAACAGCATTGTCTCATCCACCCCTCTCCCACTCTAACTCCCTGCCTCCTCACCCCTTCTCCAGCGCTCTCCCTCGCCACTTCTGATAGTGATTGATAGTGCTGCTTGTGTACGCCTGTGTTCCCATGCAGTAGGTGGTCGTCAGGGCACACACAAACAGCACAGGGCCACTTTTTGATGGGCTATGATTAATGAGCTCCGTGGGGGGTGGCGCCCCCTAGCCGTGACAGAGCACACTTTCAGTCGCGATGTGGCCGCCCCCCTCCCAGTCCTCTGTCTATTCAAATGCACCAGTAGCAGCAGTGGGCTGACAGCGACAACACAACCGCAAATCCTCTTAGCGCTCCTACTCTAACTGTCACACTCACCCACTCGTTCAAAAACACCGTCACAGCATCTCACTTAGAGTAGGCTGTCCGTTGCATATACAGAGGGTAAATATAATCCATAGTTTGTTTCAAGCACACCCGCCCAGCCTCTCACACATATAGTTTGAATGTAGTGTGGGTCTGTGAGAAACAGCCACAAAATTCTGCAGTATTTACCCTGTTATCAGTGGAAAACACTGCCGACTGCCACTCATTTATTTACAGTCTGTGACCATGTACTTAGATGACATGTTTACATGTGTGTCTGCGCCCAGCATGCCCTCCAACAGAGCAGATTACGTGTTATTATGACACCAAAGTCGTATGGGGGAGAACGAGGCAGTATGTGAGTGCTTTTAGAAAGGGCAGGTCATACTTCATTTACAGTTAGAGGGTTGTAGGGCAGCACACCTTGAAGCCAGGAGTGTGGGCTAACGCTCGATTTAGAGGCAGATCTGCAAATGAGGTCTTGCAAACCGCTGCATTTGTAGCGTGTACACACGTGTGTGCATATGTGTTGCCATGTCCTCGGGCTTGCTCTCTCTCCTCCTGCCACCCGGACATGCCGGATGGACAAGTGAAGCATTTCTGTCACTGTGCATCTCTGTCACCTGCTCGGCCTTCCCCCTCTGCCAATCTGCTTTCCAGCCTCCTGTCACCTCTCTTGCTCCCTCTCTTTCTCTCTTTTGGGAAGTCAGTACTGTCACAACAGGGTCCAATAAAATAAATTAGGACAAGTTAGCATTAGGACTGAACAATTAAAGGATTTCAAATCGAAATCACAATTTGAAACGGTGCAATTAGCAGATCGCAAAGGCTGCAATTTAGAATATGTGAGGTGTGGCTATTAAATAATGAGACTGACTTTTATTTCTTGCGTGCAGATTGAAACTTTCATTGACGTGGTTCAGGTATGCATGTGGTGACAAATGACATTATTTAATATCCACATCTTGTACATTCTGCAGTGCATCTGACCCGGAGTTTAAACTGCCCCATCAGTGGTTTTACAAAATTCCTGTTGTCCTCCTTGTGTGACCTTTTGACGATGTCTCCATGTAGTAATGCTCCCTCAGATGTCAATCTAATACACAGTGAATACTGAACTCAAGCTTGACTTCAAAACCATCTTCTCACAAATCAAATCTCAATATCCGTTGAAAACTCGTAATTAGATATTTTCTCTGTTGTTGAATTGAATACATAGTATGAAATGCAAAACAATGAGAATGTAGCGCTGTGGCTTAAAGGGTACTATGCAGATGGAGTTGTGTATTGACATTCATTCACACAACACCACCAGGTGCACTGGATAAGTAATTGTTTAATTTACTAAAGAAATCTGGCATTTCGACTGCCAGGGATTTTAGCACAGCAGACAGCAGTGACTCAGCAAGAAATTCAAGAGATTCAAATGTGTAACTTGTTGGAAAGTGCTTTTTTTTTGTTCTTATCAATATGCAACTTATAGCTCTCAAAATAAAAAAAAGTCCCTTTTGCCATTTAGACAGGGGAAAAAATGAAAAAGACACAGTAAGAAACACTAGGTAAATAAGAATCGCAAAGGACCTCAGGAGGAATGTGTGTTCCTGCTGGTTTCAGAGATGAAGCCTGTTAGTTAGAGAGTAACCATGGGGAGTACAAAGAAACAGGCTGCAGAGTCATGTGAAGCCACCACAGGTGTACATGTTGGTGGTAGTATCAGAATACCCAATCAAGACCCTTCAAGGCCGATGTGTCGAAGGCTTCATGGGCGAGAACAGAGTTGGATCCGTGTCACTCTTAGCAGGATGGCAAATTCTGCTTCCTACCTCCTGTTGCCTCACAGCGATCATGATGAAATGAAAATAATGGTGTGTCTGTTAGTCACTGGTGAATTAATGACATTTCCTATTAAAAGATGACCAATTTTGGCCCCTGCCTGCGCTCCAAAGTGCTGCTTATACTGTAAGTGTTTGTGCGAGCGAGTGTGTGTGCGTGTGTGTGTGTGCTCGGTCAGATGGGTGAACCACATGACTCCTCACACTCCGTCTGCCTTTGTTGATGTGAGAAGTGATGCTGTGTCGCTCCAACCTGCACTCATGTCGCCTCATGCCTCGCTCGATGCCAACACACACACACTGAGACCGTCCCGCTCACACATCCAGTGATTTTCCATCAAATCCCTTCGTCTACATCTCAACACGTTTTTTTTTTTTTTTTCAGTCATCACATCTCTACACTTCATCTTTTCCCTCCTCACTGGTTTCTTCTCCCTCCTCCTGTAGGACTTTTTTTTTATTTCAGGCTGATGAGGATGAGGTCAGTCTGAATATCAATCATTCAATGTAATTGTCCTTTAAGGAAGGCAAGGAGAGGCTGTCTCCCTCCATCCATCTCTGTCTCTTTCGACCTGCCTCAGTGTGTGTGGCGTGTGCTGCTCGTTCCTCGGGGCTTCCTCGCAAGAATGACGATAATGAGGAAGATAGCGCGAGGGTGATGTATATGGTCAGCCAGTCAATGTTAGATAATGGCTTTTGATCACTATATTAACTGGCCTTGTTTCCTCTGTCACCAGCAGCGTTGTCATATTTGCCTGTCTGTCCTCACAGCTGTTTGTCCTTAGTGGGCCCAGCGAGCCGGTTGCGCTTCATAGCTCTGGGCGCTGGTTCTATCTCTGTGTGCGTGCGTGTTTGCATTTAAGGCTGTAGGATGTCATTTGAAGTTGACTGGAGCTGCACAAAGTGCTTTGAATCCAGCAGGCAGGAGGGAAGGAGGTTTGGAGTCAGAGGAGGGTAAGAAGAAAAGCACTCCCATGTCATACGCCCAACTGGAAAGCGGAAGGGAGGAGGTGGGACGCGGCGCTGTTGTTTGTTTCTGACCTCATAGGATGCCTTGAGAAAAAAAAGGAAAGATAAATTCCTGATCTTGCCAAACACAACTTGACCCCGTGTCTTTTATAGTGTTTCTCTCTTGTCTGGCTGCTTCAAAATCTTCTTCTTCCCATGCTTTCTTCTCTCTTTGCTCGCTCTCCCCCTCTACTTCTGAGTGCCGTGTTGGGATAGTGAGGGCACTGGAGGGGACAGTAATGACTAACTCTGTAAAGGTAATGATAAAGTACAGACGCTTTAGACTCCACTCTGGCTAGAGGCGCTGGGACTAAGAAAATTACAGTCATCCGTGTGTGTGTGTGTGTGTGTGTGTGTGAGAATGGGAGGCAAAAGACAGGGTGGAGAAAGACAGAGGGCAGCAAGAACAACAGAGAAAAGTTCACAGTCTGGTTGAGAAAAAGAGAGACATTGCTGTGATTAATTTTGCTTGCCACTCATTTATTGCTGCCGTGTGTGTGTGTGTGTGTGTGTGTGTGTGTGTGTGTGTGTGTGTGTGTGTGTGTGTGTGTGTGTGTGTGTGTGTGTGTGTGTGTGTGTGTGTGTGTGTGTGTGTGTGTGTGTGTGTGTGTGTGTGTGTGTGTGTGTGTGTGTGTGTGTTGCATTGTCTCTCTTCCATCCACTTGTCTTGAGTGTCTCTTGGCCTGTCTTTGGAAAGCTCTCTTTGTCTTCCCGTCTTGTCACCTCTGTCCAGATTCCCTCTCTCTCTCTCTCTCTCTCTCTCTCTCTCTCTCTCTCTCTGTCTCCCACGCAGTCCTTCCTTCCAGTGTAGCCCGACTCCGCTGCTGTCACTCCGACTCTCGGCAGCACTGCACTGAAACGCCGCACTTCGACGCACATCTAAACACGAAAGGGGGGGACTCCGTCAGTTGCAGTCGCATACATGAATAAGAGTGGGTAAAAATGCACTGTATAAGCACAGGTTCTCGCCCAGTGTCTGGCTCTACGTGTGTGTGTGTTCACGCGATTGTGTGCTCTAGAAAAGAATACCCAGAAGCCTGTGCTTGCTGCCTTGCTGTCTGCTGTCTATCATTAGAGTAATAAAAGACTTGCTGTGCTGCACGGCTTGGAGTTCTTGTCTTTAAGGCTCCTCCATTCCGCGCAAATTGCCGGCTGCTGAGCTCTGATGGATGTTTGTATGCTGGCCCAAAAACACAGGTTCCACTTTAAACCCCCAGCTCCATTATCCCAAAGAGAGACAGTGGGAGAGAGAGAGAAGCTGTCTGTCTGTCTCCTACCCCTGTCATCCAAAAAGTGTTTTAATTAAACTGTGCCTCTCTGCAGGCCTTAGAACACACACACACACGCTGCAGAGAGAAGGAGGTTTATCCAAATACGCATGGCCCTCCTCCCGATCTGTCTCCGTCTCAACCGCCGTCTCTCTCTGTTTGTCTTTCTGCTGCTATTTTTTTTTCCTCCTGCCTTCCTGCTTCTCGCTCCGTGCCCCCTCTCATCGCGCCTGAAGAGTGACAGGCTGTGTTTTCAGCCGATGTTTGAACACCGACCGATCGATGCCGGACAAAGGGAAAGAGCGAGGTTGGGGGGGCGGAGAGGGGGCAATACAATTGGTTATTGACAGAGAATGCAAACTCTGAAAGACCGGAGGCGACAGCTTAGTAAGGAGAAGAGGGGAAGGAGAAGATTGTGAGAGCTGGTGATTGCGACTCATGTTCATGGTTATGCATTACTTTGAGACATGTTAACTTTTATTAGTGTTATTTGTTTGTGTTTGCCTGCGTTTGTACCTGCGTGCCCAATTGTACCTGTTTAATTGAGTGAACATAAGTGGCGTAAAGTGTGGGCACCTGCCACGGTGTAATCTGTTGGAGCAGCAACAATGTGCCTTGTTTCAGGGAGTGTGCTTAGTTTAGCCTGCATGGATATACGGTATGTTTCACAGGGACTGCTCTGTGCAGTCGCTGTGAGAGCTACTTTGAGTTTTTCATGTCAAATTTTTTTTTTAACACAATGTAGTCACTTGTAGAGCTTTTAAGCTTTTAAGATTTAAGAACAGCTTTCAGTTTAAGGGTGAGGCCACAATTATCTGCTGTCAAGAGTGTTTCTGTCCGTCCACATTATGAATAGGAGCTTCAAACAAGTTCAGGAAATGGCCACCAGATGACTTCATTTCTTGTCTCCAATTGAATGACAACTCCAGAATGTATGAGTCTATTATAATGATTAGTTAAAATTGTAGAAACTCCCCCAAGTTGTTCTTGATAGCGTCTTTATTGGGTTATGGCTGAAAATGGGTTTTGTGTGGTTACCTTGGCCTTTTGACTTTTGATCTCCAAATCTAATCAGTTTATCTTTGAGTCAGAGCGAACATTTGTGCCCAGTTTGAAGAAACTCCCACCAGGTCTTTAAGAAATATCACTTTCACAAGACCCAAACACTAAAGCATGCCTCCAGCCTTGGCTGTCACAGGCACGGAAGCATAAAAACTCAATGTAACAATGTGATGTAACAGTATCAACTGATTTTAAAAATAAACAGAGGTCCCTCATCTGTTGTGGGGTTACATTCCAGACCACCCCACGATAAATGAAAATCCGCGAAGTAGCGACCATATTTTTTATTTTATTATTTCTAAATATTTTAAGGCTTTATAAACCCTCTCCACACACCGCACAGCAACAGTACGTGCAGTGATCAGACGTCTATGTGAAATGGATAAGGCCAGATGGCATTTTATTTCAATAAAATATTCTTTTAATCTGTTTTAATTATTACTTTTTATACATTTTTATGTTGTTTTCATTTTTTAGGCTGCAAAATGGTTATTTTACCGCAAAATAATTAAAATAGTGTAGCGATCACAGATTCGATAGCTATGACTGAACTGTTGTGTTGCAATGCATCATGGGAGTACGGGGTGTTGGGGATTTAAATTAGAGCTGAAACAACTAATCGATTTAATCGATTATAATTGATTATTAAAATAGTTGTCAACTATTTTGGTCATCGATTAGTTGGTTAATAAGTCTATTTTTACCGTAAGTGGCATGTTTCCTGCATATTTTAAGCCAGCCTGTAATCGCGGTGACCAGGTGTGGAAGTCATGAGCCAGTGTAGGTTTTACGCAACCAGAACTGTAGGAGAAGAAGCAAACAACCAATAGGTTGCCTTGCTTTAGGTCACGTGATGTTCACTCAGTGTCATAGACTCACGTTCAGAGGCTGTGTACTCACTGGGAAAGTCCGACAGGAGGTCCTCACATACTTCGGTGAGAAGCCAGTTTCCAAGGGAGAAAATCCGTTACGGGGCTGCACAGTGCCGTAGTAGTTAGCACTTTCGCCTTGCAGCAAGAAGATCCCCAGTTCACGTCCCGGCCTGGGCCTGGGATCTTTCTGCATGGAGTTTGCATGTTCTCCCTGTGCATGCGTGGGTTTCCTCCGGGCACTCCGGCTTCCTCCCACTGTCCAAAAATATGCTGAGGTTAATTGATGACTCTAAATTGACCATAGGTGTGAATGCGAGAGTGATTGTCTGTCTGTATCATAGACTGTATATAAAGATGGACGTAGCATCTGGCTCCAAAAATGAAACCCACCCGGAAGTGTCAAAAACTTGCAATATCACGCCGTCTGCTAGGGTTGGCTCCAAAAAGCTTTTGCTCCATAGACCCCAATTCATTTTTGGAAAAAAGAAAATTTGATAGACTGATTTTCTACAGGGGCTGCTCAGTGGAATAGTGGTTAGCATTTTTGCCTTGCAGCAAGAAGATCACTGGTTCGAATCCTGGGGTGGGCCTGGGATCTTTCTGCATGGAGTTTGCATGTTCTCCCTGTGCATGTGTGGGTTTTCTCCGGGTACTCCGGCTTCCTCCCACAGTCCAAAAATATGCTGAGGTTAACTGAGTACTCTAAATTGCCCGTAGGTGTGAATGCGAGAGTGATTGTTCGTCTGTATATGTAGCCCTGTGACAGATTGGTGACCTGTCCTGGGTGTCCCCTGCCTTCGCCTGAGTCAGCTGGGATAGGCTCCAGCACCCCCCGCGACCCTAGTGAGGATAAAGCGGTGTATAGAGGATGGATGGATGGATGATTTTCTACAGCTCAGGATTTTTTCCCCGTTAGTATTCATGGTCAAAATGAGAGATCAGGTGGCCGATCTTAAAATAAATCAATACTGAATTTTAAATAAATCGTTAAAGTTGGGGGAGCCAGGGGGCGTGGCTTTGTTTATCTTTCAAGTTGAATTTTAGCTTCAACTCTTTAAGGGCTGTGGCCTAAGCCCAGTCGAAAGATAACTGTTTATTGTGCGCCGGTTTTTTCTGTCAGAATCATCGCGCCTCTGTCGTCACTTCGTTACGCCCGCCTTCTGACTCTACACTTCATGGTGATTCGTCCGGCCAGTTTTAGGAGCATCCAACCTTGAGCCTTATGGAGGGTAACTAGACCCACCCTGGCAGAGAATTAAATTCGTTGCCGTGGGTTGTCTAGTGCGGATAGGCTAGTTTTCTGCAGCAGGGAATATAGCCTCTAAAAAGCTGGCCTTAGCCCAGAGCATGTGGACATGCTAACATTTTTGCACTGCAATGCAAAATTCGTGATTCATTCATTACAATAATGTTTACATTGTTTGTAAAATGCACTTGTTTTCTCTAAATATTCAGGGTTTTTTTTAAACTCTAAAAAATGTGACTTCCATTTAGGATCCTGAAATGGCACTTTATTTTAAGTATTGTTTATAGTTTCACAGCATGTTAATAAGCTATAAAACTCGTTCTCCGGTGAAATCTGTGTTTTTTTTTGGAAAAAATAAAATGCAGTTAACAGCAAAATTGTTTTTATTTTCTTTCTGTTCTCAAATTGCTACCTTAAATTTAGTTCACTACTTTTGGAGCCCTTGTGATATTATTGTAGTATAACTTAAAATACATGGGTGCCCAGAAAATGCTTCTCTAATGGAAAGAAATTTTTAAAGTATAAATGTTGCCTTGGTGAAACTTCATTTAAGATCTTGTGACGTTGGATGGTTGTCTGAGTATGTATGTGTTGATGAGTCAGTGTTTTGATTGCTGCTAATTGAAACATACTAAAATCCAACTCTGGATAGGTTTTTGAAGAATTTCGGACATTGTAACATGGTTAAAAGCTCTTAAAATATACGTGGAATGACATAGGCCCTTTATTAATATTTTACATTGGAAAATAAAAAGGCAAAACTAAAATGTAAGTGCATAAACTGATTAATCGAAAAAAATAATCGACCGATTAATCAATTATCAAAATAATCGTTAGTTGCAGCCCTAGTTTAAATGTCATTATTGTAGTTTCTATTAGTGTTACGGTGTTATTAGTGTCTTAGTGTTTTATTGTCCTTTTGTGGTTTAGTCGGCCTAGTTAGTTTGGTTAAGTGTTATAGTCAGGACTCCACTGAAGAATTTTACCGACATAACATCATTATAGTTTTATAGCAATTATGTTGTCAGGACTGTGACAAGTGTAGTGTGTTTGATCACTTCCTGTCACATTTTATGTAGTTTCACTCTGTGTCTGTGTCAAAATGAAAGCATCCACCAGTTGCAGAGTGCATCAAAGGCAGATATCCTTTCTCTAGCACCATTTTAACGCAGCTCGCCACAATGATAAATGTGTAAAAGTACCTGCATACCGTAAAATCCCACGATATATTGAAAAATCTGCGATACAGTGAGACCGCGAAAAATGAACCATGATATGGTGTAAGACCACTCTGTACACAACCAGTCAAAAGTTTGAACACACCTTCTAATTCGATGTTTTTTGAAAATTTGTATTACTTTCTACATTGTAGATATAAAACTGAAGATTTACACTTTTTTGTTTACAACATAAATCCATATGTGTTCTTTTATAGTTTTGATGTCTTCAGTATTGATCTATAATGTATAAAATAATTGAATAAAAACCATTGAATGAGAAGGTGTGTCCAAACTTTTAACTGGTAATGTATATTTCTAAAAATATATATATATTAAATTATATTTGTATTTCTTATCACTCATCAATGGAGTAAGTATTTGCTCTTACTGTACAACGCCGGGGTCAAGGTGGGTGAAACCAGACGTCTGGCGTGTTCAGGGGTCAGTCTAAGGTCACAGGTTAGCGAAGCTGTCGGTGACTGGAGAAGAACAAGGATGTGTTTGTGAGAGAGAGAACAGAGAAAGACAGAGACAGACGATGACGGCTCCACCCTGGATTTGTGTGAGGCCTGCTGGAGCTGTTGCCCTTTCTGTCTGTCCTTTGGCTACGATGCTCTGAGCTATGAGCAGTGCGGCTTCAGCCTCTTTTAGCCCAGCCAGCCTTTTTCTAGTGAAAAAGATTTGGGTCAAACTGTGGTATTGTCGCTGTACCTGAAGATGGTACCACTTCTTGAATCCAATAAATCCTCCCTGGCCTTCTGAGTCTTTCCACGTTTTTCTCCTCTGCTTCCTTCATGCGTTGTGTTCCTCTTTGCTTTCCCTAATGCCTCAGACAGAATCTGTCAAAGGGATCAGAGATGGGAGTAGGGAAGTGCTTGCTTTCCCAAAATAAGAGACGGTATCTTACTAAGTAGTTTCTCTTGTTCCCTGATATAGAATAGCTGATCAGGTCGGGCTCGATACATTTTGAAAACTGAACACTGCAAATTTGCCCGGTTTTAAATCTCATTTTATAAAAGTGGCTGTATTTGCTCTCACACATCGGTCTTCATCCGTTGAATGTAGAAAATGAGATTTAGGAACTGTGAGGCTGCTGTGTGAGAAAAGCACAGTTACCCATGAGCTATTCCCACGTGTGTGTGTGTGTGTGTGTGTGTGTGTGTGTGTGTGTGTGTGTGTGTGTGTGTGTGTGTGTGTGTGTGTGTGTGTGTGTGTATGTGTGTGTGCGCGCGTGTGTACGCATGTGTGTGCGTGTGTGCGCGCGCATGTGTGTGTGTGTGTGTTATTGTACTTGCTACATTGTGAGGGCCATTTTCTGCATTTAACTATCAAAATGAGGACATTTTTACAAAGTGAGGACATTTTGGCCGGTCCTCACTTTGAAACAACCATGTTTGAGGGTGAAGACTTGTTTTTAGAGAACAGGTATGAATTGAGGTTTGGTTAGGCTTAGGGTAAGGATTAAGTTTAGGCAATCAGTTGTGATAGTTAAGGTTAGGGTAAGGCTCCAGGAAATGCATTACGCTTATGGATGTCCTCACTAAGATAGAAGTACAAAAACGTGTGTGTGTGTGTGTGTGTGTGTGTGTGTGTCAGCGGAAGAAAGCGCGCCGAGCTGAATATGCTCATACGCTTTTTGGATTCTCCAGACTGGAGCCAACATTGTCAATCCCCTGCACTCTGCTCCAGTCTTCCACTTAATGCTTATTGAATTCAGATCATTTTCATAAGCAGAACAAAGTTTTCTATTGAAACGTTGGAGCCATTAACAATTTATAAGAACATGGATTTACCAAAAAGAGACAGTGTTGGAACAAGTTCAGCAGAAGATGATGTTAAGATATTCCATGGAACATGGAGAACTTTTCTAGCACCTGCTGACTTATATATAGCAGCATTTGAAACATGTCTAAACAAGATGTGTAGTTGTATATGTGCTATTTTGTGTTGTCCATGTCAGGTTTCAGGCAGACCATTATAGCCATACTACAGTCCTACTTCACTGTATCGTTGTTGATGTTGATGGATACACGAGTTGTTGCAGGCTTTTGGCTTGCATCATGCATAGTCTGTTGCCCCTGCAGCCCTGTAAATAGACAAGTCTTACTGACAGTGAAATTTTGACTTCAGTGCTGCTGGAGTAAATACAATAGTGATGTGTTTGACATTTTATGTCACTATATCATTATGCATCTTTATAATACTCTTGAAACTGTCAAGTGGCTTTAATTTATGTACACCACAATCACAAATTTGTCCAAAAGGACTTCATAATCTGCATAGCAAACATGCTGACTCTTAACATTCTTCTAAACTTTATATACACAGCAAAATTTTCGGTCAGACACATACATCTATCTGCTGTTATGAGCACTAGTAGCAGCCAATAACAGTGCAGCATTGATATACAGCCTGGAGTCTACCCATCATTATTAGAGTAACAAGAGCAACTGAAGAGGTCAGAGCTACTGTGTCCTTCTTGCCAGGAGGGATATGTCACATCGCAAATGTCATGGGATAATGTGCGATCAACAGGACCTATCTGTGGAAGGTCAGCAGCTCTCCTCTCCAGCTGAGAAGCATGGACTCTTTCAGAGAGACCGGAGCGGGAGGCCGGCATTGACCAGATTGCCGGCAATACAGGAAGGCAAAAATGTCACTGTGCTCCTCCACTTACAGTGCAAACTGTCAGCGCCTTAAATGTCTTCTTGAAATACACTAACAGGGTTGCCTTAATACCCCAGAGCTATATTGAGACACATAAGACAAGCTGTCACACACACATTTACCCCCTCCAGGTATGTGATAGCGTATTGATCCCCGAGGGACAAATTTGTCATTTTGCTTGTTTCTTACCTCATCAACATTGTGGTCAGAGTCCAGGATCAGCAGCAGAGCAGTCATCCCCCGGCTTTGATGAAGACTCCGGTCTTCCCATTGAAGGACGGTCACTCTAATCTGTTTTTTCTGTGTTTCCAGAGAGCAGCGACTACAGCGAGGCCGAGGTTCTACCCGACTCCTTCCCATCGGCACCGGCAGAACCTCTCCCAGAATTCCTGCTGGAACCAGAGGACGCTTTCATCGTCAAGAACCGACCAGTCCAGCTGCGCTGCCGGGCTTCACCAGCCACTCAGATCTACTTCAAATGTAATGGAGAATGGGTCAATCAAAACGATCACATTACCAGAGAGAGCCTGGACCAGATTACAGGTGATACACTCTCTGTCACACACACACACACTCACACACACACACACACACACACACACACACACACACACACACACACACACACTCACACTCACACTCACACACACACACACACACACACACACACACACACACACACACACACATAGGCATGCACAGAGGTGTACTGTAAACACAATTATACACACACATAGTAATGTCACCTTGTATTTTACAGACATAAACATCATACTCAATTACCAACATCATTTTCAACTACATAATCCATTAGCTCCTATAGGATTTTATGTGCACTTTAACTGCTTTTGGCCTGCAGCCAATGCATTATTTATATGCACTGTGAAAAATATGCCTCACTAATCTCTCTCTCTTGGCTTCTCTCACTCTCTCCCACCTCTCTCTCTGTACAGGTCTGGTGGTGAGGGAAGTGGACATCTCGGTCTCGAGGACCCAGGTGGAGGAACTGTTCGGGCTGGAGGACTACTGGTGCCAGTGTGTGGCCTGGAGCTCAGCTGGCACCACTAAGAGCAACCGTGCCTACGTTCGCATTGCATGTCAGTATCTAAGCTGTGTGAAAGGGAGACAGGAGGAGGGACAGCAGAAGGGCAAATGTCTCTGACATTTTGCTTGTCATGTGTGTCAACTAAAGTATATATGCAAATAAATTTGTCTCAGCACTCCATCTTAGTCCCCCGTGGTAATGTGTGCCACAGTGTGATTAACACATTGCGTGTTTATGAGAGTTTGGAATGAAAAAAGCGACTGTCGGAGGCTTTTTGGGGTTCTGCCCGGTGTGTGTGTGCTTGTGTGACAGCCAGTGTCACTGAGACAAACAGGGTGTCACTCTACTTTCGTGGGCCAGCTGTCACTAACTGCTGACTACATGTGTGTTGCCCTTCTGTAGACCTGAGGAAGAACTTTGAGCAGGAGCCTCTGGGGCGGGAGGTGCGACTCGAGCAGGAGGTGCTGCTGCAGTGTCGACCCCCGGAGGGCATGCCCGCTGCTGAGGTACCCGTCTTCCTCCTCATCACGTTACCATGTCATTTCTTGGTCACTTTTTGTACTTAAATCTGTGCTCTTGATGCAACTCATCTCTGTTTCTTGTGTGAAGTTGCTCAGTGCAATTGCAAGTATTTTAGGACGACAGCAAAGCAGCGATCTGGCTAACCAGCAATCAGTCCCACAAATTTATGCACGGCAGTCTCAAACAACATAAAACAGAAGGGAAGAAAGTAAAGGATGAGTCGCTGACATTTTGACGTGATCAATAAAAATCCCACTGAACCGCATAAACATCAGTGAATATATGCTCTGTTATTTAAACAACAAAGCTCAAAAAGCTTAAATCCACTTTGCGGTCATGTTTTGACACCACGCTGCTCCAACGACAACGCTGCATCAAAGGGGCTTATTTTGCTCATAAAATGGCAATACATTAAAGAAAGATAAACAAATTATTCATGAATGTAGAGTTTTATTACTCAAGTAAATATTTATGCTTTGCTAAGCGGTATTGTTCTTTTTAGCGGCCTAATAACACAGTTATTATGTCACATAAAAAGCATGTAGCATGGAAGCATCATAAAAATGCAAAATAAAAGCATATGTTATGCGATCGCAGAAGAGAATAAAAGTGCAATTTCAAAGTGTGTTTAATGTTTAATAATAAATGCCAGTTGTATTGACTGTGGTCGTTAGCTAAGATGTTATGTCCATTAGTACGGAAGGTGTGTTAAATCTAAAAATGGGTGAAAGAGAATGTTGTTTTAATAAGGAGCAACAACTTTGTGGTTTTCTTGCAGGCAAAAATGATCAAAGTTTGAGTGTTTGATCAACACCGTGTGTTGTGACAGCTTAATACTCTGCAGGTTTATAGTGTTTACTGAATGGCTCTGTGTGTGGTGTGCTGACTCATGTTTATGCATACACACCTGCTGATTTCTACAGTGATTTATGTGAAAAAATACCTGCAAAAGAAGGAAAAATTCTGGTAACGGAAATTACACAGAGGGCTGAAGGTGCAAAGGCAAAATTCTTGGATTCTGTGTTTACTCATCTAGAAGGTAGTGGTATTTTCTATTAAATTTAACTTAATTTGATCCCTCTGAAAATTATTTCATTGGCGTGTCTGTCTATTCTCGCCTATCTCCAGGTGGACTGGTTGAAGAATGAGGATGTCATAGATCCATCGCGGGACTCCAATTTCCTGATCACGATCGATCACGATCTGATCATCAAACAGGCCAGACTGTCGGACACGGCTAATTACACCTGTGTGGCTCGTAACGTGGTGGCCAAAAGACGCAGCAGCACAGCTACTCTCATCGTTTATGGTAACGCACACCTATTTCCTGCCTCTTCATTTTCTCATTATCTTACGCATGAGAATAAACTTCATCTCATTCATGGCAGATGAAAGCTTTGATGCAAAACTTAGAAGAATTATGGCAACATAATCATCGTCTGTGTCTCATGGTGTAGCGGTGCTTTATGTCGCGTAGCGTAGGTGACTTGCAAATGAAAAAAACTGCTGTATAAGCAGCTCTATACCTAAATCTTTTTGTTGCCTGTCTATGTGTGTCTTTCTGTCAGTGAGCGGAGGTTGGTCTTCTTGGACTGAATGGTCAGAGTGTAATGCTCGGTGCGGGCGGGGCTGGCAGCGTCGAACACGCAGCTGCACCAATCCTGCTCCTCTTAATGGAGGAGCCTTCTGTGAGGGCCCACCCGTCCAGAGAGTAACTTGCACCACACTGTGCCCAGGTGAAGATGACATACTCATTTGTATTATTTATAACATCTCCGGGTAAAATAGTCACGCACTGGAAATTCGGGAAATTTCCCAAATGAGCCATTTGCTGCAGGAAGTGCCAAAATGAAAATTTTTGAGAACTTCTACCCCATAAACTGGTTCCCAGCTCTGTTCCCTCACCGAAGGTTCACCCTGACAGTCACCCAGGCTGTTCACCCATCAGAACTGTGAGCCATCTTCATGCAACCAGGACAGAACAGAATTTGCTTTTTATTTAACCGCTCTGTTTTTGTTGTAGCTACATGAGGAGCACGGTATCATTTTTTGTTTTACTGTCGCACACCATTCTAGCCATTTTTCACTTTGCCCTGTGTGCCAGACCACCTCGACTCCACGGTCATTTAAAACAAACCACACAATCCATTTTGCAAATTGCCAAATTATGCACTTCAGGTCATTACATTTGCATCATGCTGCATTATAACATCATTGCCCAATTCCCTCTCTACCTGGAGCTATGAAATTATTTACTGTAGAAAGGCTCACGTCTATGTTGTCCTTCCAGTGGACGGAGGGTGGACAGAGTGGGCAAAGTGGTCGGCCTGTGGGACAGAGTGCACCCACTGGCGCAGCCGTGAGTGCCAAGCCCCCCCACCCATAAACGGAGGAAAGCACTGCAGTGGCAGCATGATGGAGAGCAAAAACTGCACCGAGGGGTTGTGCGCACGAAGTAAGTCTCCAGTTTGTTTGCAGTGCAGTGATTGTTTAATGTCAAATCAGAGTAAATATTTGCCTTATGTATATTTCTTCGTGTAATGAATCCTAATTCTTCCCCCTCCCTTTAATACAAAGATATCTGTTGAGTTCAATTCACAAATGCTGAACTGTCTAATATGTGAAAGAATATGATGTTTCTATTGTATGTATAGAGGCCAATTTCCAAAAGCAAATTTGCTGCTTCAGGTGGTTGTTAAATTGATAATTGAAAATCTTGCAGGCAGTGATTTCTTGGCTCAGACTTCAGAGTTTTACAAGGTGTATCGCATCTCAAAACTGCTTTGCATGGAACTGTATTCCCGAGGTGTTTAGCCATTGCAGCATGATGACAGCGGGAACGAGCAGAGAGATGAAAGTAAAAATAGCTAAATCTCTGACAGATGTTTCGCGAGGGGAAAATTTATGTTCACAAAGAGAGAAGGCAACTGATCCACGTCTAAAAAGCACAGATGGAAAGAGAGCAAGAAAGAAAGATGGAACGAGTTCAGTGTAAGGGAGTGCATGGAGTGGGAAGCAGGCATGACACGGCCAAGTTGAAAAATTAGCACAGGGAAGAGCATATGAGAGTGAGTCAGACTCACACTGACACCCAATGTGCAGCCCGTGATGAGCTGGGAGGAATCCAGCTGACAGCGCATTAGAATCTTAGAGATGCACATCCACAAAGACAGTGAGATACATTCAAGTACACACTTAAAAAAATACACAAACACGCCAAAACATGCAGACAAATGTCCTATATGCACGTGCAGAGTGTGGAGGAGCGACACTGTCAGACACACATGTGAGTCCTGACACAAACAGACTTCCACAGTGCAGCCAGATTAGACAAATACACTGTCTGATTTGGCTGCACAGAGCCAGGCATTCTCAGGAGGCCATCAGGAGAACAAGCACTCAAGTGGCTCTCACAGAGGGGGAAGATGGGAAGCCGTGTGCTGCAGGAGATCTGTAAATGTGTCACTTGGCAAACTACAGGTTGCTGACTGACTTATTTATTTTCCCAGCACGTTAATTTGATTATTCTGTGGTCACAAACACACCTGATGATATTAGGACTCTTTGCATTCCTCACACACTCCTGACAGTCGAATGGCAGAAGCTCACTCTAATATCTCACTCATTTTTAATACCCATGTCGTAAATGTGAAATGCTCTGAGACACCACAAACCATCATCTTAATTGCATCCCGGTTGATGCTAATTGCTATTGGACGAACGGCAAAGCCAAAGGAAGCCGTTTGGTGTTTTGATGATGCTTTGGAAAGAAGGTTATTTGATTTGATATCTAGGAAGTGACACGATCCTGAAAGACGATTTCGGTATTCCTCAAAGCTCTCAGTGATGATTCACATTGGTGTTATCTTGGAAATGACTGCTTCCGTCAGGAGGGATGTTTTTCTTCTCTTTTTTTCTTTTATTTTGTCAAAGCATGAAGGCGATAACATATCCTGCGGGATGTATAAAAGACATGGATTCAATCTACATTGGGTCCCTCATGTGTCACACAAACACCAGCGTCCATTTTGGAAACTTTCTTTGACTTCACCGCTCTCATCCAAATTCTACTAATCTTCTTCACAACCATTCCTATTAGGCTGTTATTTTTCTGTGAATAAGATATAAATAATTATGCTGAACTTTATTCCACGCCGGCTCGCATTCACACACATTTCCAGAAGAGGTTATTATTTTTTTTTAAAAGTTATTAACTATGTTTTCTTATTTGCAGCGTGCTTTTTTGCATTTGCATTTCTATCTTCATATTGATGAGTTATTGTTTACGTTCCCGTGTTTGCTTTGTATTGTTGCTGTATCTTTCATTTGCATATCAACTAGTCCATCCATTTTTATGTTTCCCCCCCCTCCCTTTTCTTTCTTCTCTTGTTTCTTTTTCTTCTGTTCAAACAGATAAAAAGATTTCTATTGAACATGCAAGCCATCGTAAGTTCACCTTCCACGAGTTTGCTCCTTCGCTGCTTCACGTTGTTTGTCTTTGTACCGTATGTGTGCGTGTCTGTCCGTCCGTGTGTGCTCATACAGGTTAGGAGGCCTAACATCTGTGTTTGCACGTGGAGTTGAATGCGTGCTGCATTTTGTGTTGAGCCCGTGCAGCTACACTTTCGTGTCATCTCCGATCAAGTTCAGTGAAGACACACCTCACCTTCTTGTCCAGCCTGCTTATGAGTGTTGTTATCCTCTCTTGTCTAGTGTGTTGACTAAGTGTAACATAGGTTTTCAGAGCTGACTCAGCGTTCGCACATCACTTCATTTGCACAACAGCTTGCTACATTTGTAGACTGAAAAAAAAATGGATATAATTACAACAAACAGATTAATAAATGTTGGAGTAATTAGACAAACTGCCCAAAATGGTTCAGCTGGTGTTAATCCACCATGACCGCTCTGCAGACTCTGTTATGGAGTGAAATGATTTGCCCCTAAGCTGACACCCTTTGATCCACTGGCTGTGAGGTAAAAGCACAGAGCAGAACATTTGATTTCTGTCTTGACTTTCAGTTAATCTGTGATATAGTTTACATTTGAAGTGATGGTAATTCCTCTAGCTCACTGGGATGTGGACTCAGGGGAGAGCAGCCACAGTAATGCACCTAATTCGCTATTGTTCCGTTTCTAGTAATAAGTGCGGACGGCTGTCGGATTTGGTTCAATCGCGCCACGTGAGCACTGGAGCTCTCCTCTGCCAGCCCGTCTGCCTCCGGCTTTCCTCTCCTCCATCCTTTCTTCTACTCTCACTGTGGCTCTGTACTGTCTGTGGTTTCCTTCTTTCCTCACGCACTGCTATCCTTATCATCCTCCTCGGCACACTCACAATCCCTCCGTCCCCTCAACGAATCACAACCTTATCTAACTCCTTCCTGTCCCTTTTGCCAGACTGCCTCTCATCTAGCTCTCTCCTCCTCCTCCTCTGTATATATCCAGCCTGTCTACTCCTTCTTCTGTTTTGCTCTTCCTCGTCTCCTGCCAACTTTGCTCCTTGTCTTCTCCTCTGCTTCACTTGGTGCGACTGGCTCACGTGTCCGGGTTGTGTCTGGCTCTGGTCAGCGTTGGGGGACTCTGGGCTAAACAGGCTGTGGTGAGCCTGCTGACCAGTCACAACCAATCACCCAGCAGGAGCAGAGGGAGGGAGCTCAATGGGGAGCAGGTGAAGTTAGGGCCAACTACCTCCTTCACCTCATTTCTACCCACGCTGACTTGTAGTGTCAGATGCGCCCTCTGCAGGCAAGGAGGTGCTGTTTTTAGATGAGACTTTCCGGGATGATGCGCTTACCCACAAGAGGATGTAGCTTTAAATTGAACACCGGGAACATCCTAACAGGCATCAGGCCAGAGTTAAAGAATAAGATGACATTTTGTCAAGTCTATCTTAAGACCACACTGTCATCGTTCCTGCTGCCCACGCTGACTGTGACGTGGTCCACTCCCTGATGCGATTCCAGTATAACAGATGGGCAGCAAAATCCTTGTTCTGTGAAAAAATTCATTTTAAGTTTCAGCCAAAGCTATAACGAGGGTTAGGCTGCATTCAAGGGATGCGCCAATCCGTGTTTTCTCCCCCTGATACCTCTGCCAATACAGCCGTCTGCAGGTGCTGACAGACCAGAGCTCTCTTTTCCCTACAAACTGCATGGAGAGTCTATGCAATTTTTATGTAAGGCAAAAAGAGGAAAGTGTAACCCAGTCAGTGATTCACCATTACTGTCACTCATAGCAGAAAGAGCGATTTTATGATGCCGTTGACATAATCAGTGCATTAAATGTGAATTGGTCACATCATGGCTGATACCTGATCCGGTTCAAAAGCATCAGTATTGGTGTCAGTGCAGATTTACCGTATCAGATCTGAGCAGTATTTTCCTCAAATTCCTCTCTTTTACCTCTCATTGTTTCCTCAACTAAGCTTCTTTACTGAGCTGTAGTAGTGCAACAGAAAATATGGGATTAAGCACTAAAATGACTGTAACTTTTAGAAAACTTGATTTGAGTTACTCTGACTGCTGAAGTCAGCTTCAGCCTGAACAATGGAACTGCATTTTTACACAGAACAAAGAGTTCTCTTTTGGAAGATTTTTTGGGGGCATTTTTATTTGAAATTGCACAGTCGAGATAGACAGGAGTTGTGGGGAGAGAGAGGGAGCGGCAGAATAGCATGCAGTAACGGAGTCACACCGAGGACTCAGCTGCTAAGAGCATTTTAGGCTATGTGGTATGCACCCTAACCATTAGGCCATCGGGTTGCCCTGAGGACTCTGGATTTTAACCCCCATCTGTTACATTTTAATCACATTAGGGAGGAATCTCTTCAGGTCCAGTATTGACAAGAGGAGTAACTACAGTAACTACATGCATTTTATATTTGGGCGTGCCGGTGTTGCTTTTAGAGAAAAATCAAAGGATAACAAATTCCAACTGTGGCTGCTTTTGTGAGGAAAAGGTTCAGTAAGCATTGGTTATTTTGTTGCATCCTCAATAAATTATTGATTATTTTTATTTAATGGAGTCAAAAGTATCATCATTAAAATTTATATAGTGCAATGCGCCTTTAAAATTTAATCTTTGACATCTTCACTACTGGATTTACAATGATATAAAACAAAGAAAGCAGAACAATGTCTTGTTTTAGTAGCTGGAAGAAAAAAAAACATTATCGGGACTGTTGCTTATTGCCTGACAGATTAATGAATTGATCAGTTTGCACTGTCAGCAATGACTTACACTAATTTATTCTTCTTACTTCACAAATGTGTGTTTAATCATGTGATGTCTCATACATTGTGTCGTCTCCCTTCTTGTGCATCCCTTGCAGTATTAGTCATGCGTTCACAGATGTGTCCCTCTGTAATCCCTCCTGTCCCTCTTTCAGCTCTGGCCCCAGGTATGGGTGTAGCGGTCTACACTGGTCTGGTGGTGGCCCTGCTGCTGAGTGTGATAATGGTGCTGTGCGTGGGAGTGCTCGCATACCGTCGCAGATGCCGCCATCTCCACGGAGACATCACCGATTCCTCGTCTGCGCTCACCGCCGCGTTCCACCCTGGCAACTACAAGCCTCCCAGACAGGGTGAGTTCACACGTTGCACCCAAGCGCACACACATTATTCCGTACACGCTCGCACAACACACAGTGTATCTTTTGTATTTATATTTGAGGTTTTTTGTGTTGATTTTCACAGCTATTCTTGTTTTTTTAACGCGCTTTCATAAACACACTTAGTCACAGTTCATTTAATGCCTGCTTTGCTATTTATACCATCCCATAAATTAATTCTCATATACCATTATCTCCTCTCAGTCAGTTCTCCATTCTGTACTGCATTACATTTTTTACATTTTAAGCATTTGTCATGGTGCCCTTTCTTTTGCTCTTGCCATCAAATATTAATTAGCAACATTAATCCATTTCTCTCGCATCACTTTTAGCACTCTCAGCTTCTGCCTGTGTCATTTCTGGTGATAAGGGAACAGCCTCTCCTCCCTCTCGTCTACAGATAACCCTCACCCTCTGCATCCTTCAGCTCCTCCGGATTTGACAGCCACAGCGGGGGCTTTCCGTGGACCGCTCTTCTCCCTGCAGCAGGGGGTCAACGACAGCCCCCACAAAATCCCCATGACCACCTCCCCTTTGCTGGACCCGCTGCCCAGCCTCAAAATCAAGGTGTATAACTCCTCCACGCTTTCATCCCTGGAGCTTCCCGCCGACATGTGCATAGGTGACGGAGAGATCCTCAGCTTGAAGTCGGTGGGTACTGTGGGTAGAGAGCGGGAATATCCCGGCCACACGTTGTCCAGAGAGCCGGGCTTGAGTACCAGCGCCACCCTGGGAAATCTGGGAGGACGTCTTACCATCCCCAATACAGGTAATACACATTTCCTGAAGCTGTCTTTAAGCAGAATTAATCTGCTCCGAGTGTGACCAATATTTAGTTTATTAAACACAACACAACACAAGTTAAGTCATGGCACTTTCTCCCTCAGGTGTGAGTTTGCTGGTCCCCCCTGGTACGATCCCTCAGGGGAAGTTCTACGAGATGTACCTCATTATCAACAAATGGGACAAAACAACGTGAGTGCCCCTTCATCTTTATTCCTCTACTTCTCTCATCTACTGTACTTTTCAAACCCAAGGCAGAATAACCTAATTCTCACCTCAATCAGACAATTTCCCACCTACTGTGAAACACTTGAAGTTCTATCACTTCTGAGGATAAAAAATTGAACAACCTGCCCCAGCCTTTCCCTTAAAATTGAAGTGGATTCCTTGCCAGTTTTGTACAGTTTTGATATTCAGTTTGAATTAGATACAGCATTGTCAGCATGTTCCATCCATCCATAATCTGTACGCCACTTAATCCTCATTAGGGTCGTGGGAGCGCAGGAGTCTTTCCCAGCTGGGGTAAAAGAAAGGTCATCAGTCTATCGCACAGTCACATATACAGACAAACAAGCACACTCACATTCACACCTACTGGCAATTTAGAGTGTTTTTGGACTGAAATCCATGCAGAAAGATCCCAGGCCCAGGATGGGATGCGAACCGGAGATCTTCGAGCTGTGAGGCGATGGTGCTACCCACCGAGCCGCTGTGCAGCCCTCAGCATGTTCCACACTTCTATAAATACAGCTCAGTTGTTCAGATGTTCAGCTGTATGTGTGATATTTACAGGTTGCCCTCTGAAGGCAGTCAGACTGTACTGAGTCCTGTGGTGAGCTGTGGTCCATCTGGTATGCTTCTGAATCGCCCCGTGGTCCTTACCTTGCCCCACTGTGCCCAGTTAGACACACCTACACCTGACTGGACGCTCACACTGAAGACACAAACACACCAGGGGGCATGGGAGGTGAGATGACCCTCAAACTTGTACCAAAATGTTGAATACCGTCTTGTTGGCAGACGTGGCATCATTGAACCCGCCTTCTGTCTCCATACAGGAGGTGCTGACTGTCGGGGAGGAGACCTTGTCGTCTCCGTGCTACCTGCAGCTGGAAGAGGAGTGTTGCCACGTTCTGATGGAGCAGCTGGGAACATACAGCCTTGTGGGGCAGTCCTGCCCTCCACAACCTGCCTGCAAACGCCTGCAGCTGGCTCTGTTCGCCCCCCGAGCACCATGCCTCTCTCTGGACTACAGCCTCCGGATCTACTGTATCCATGACACCCCACATGCACTCAAGGTGCTGCTTGTGTGTTTATCCGCCTGTGTTTACCGTGTCGGTGTGTGTCTGCGTATCTACACCTCTGTCTGCCTGTGCTGCTGTTTATCTTTACTTTTCTCTCTGTTTCCGTCACAAACTTTCTCACTTCATGTCTTTGTTATGTGAGTCAACAGGTAATACAAGAATATTCATTGAATAATAATAATAATAGGGAACTGATTTGGGATTGGAATCCTTTAATTTTGTTTTCAGCAGAGCCAGATTTATCATCTTCTTCCTTGTCAAAACGTAGCACTTCAGAATCATATATGCAGTGGTATTCCTAAAGTACCTGTAGACTTAATTTGTATTAAAAAAAACATCAGCCATCTCCCCAATTTCGCTGTTCTTATGCAATAACGAAAGAGTGGTTTAAAAGAGAAAACGTTTTGAAAAGCAATGGCAGCATTAAGGACATTCTTCAACACAGTAAATATGATTTGAATTGGAAATGTAATGGTAATGACTTGCTTTTTCAAACCAAATTAAAATAAAGTTTCCCAAAAACAATCCTCCATTATATCAGATGCAGTTGACTATAACAGACCCTGGATTGTTTTTGTTCTGCCTAAGCAAGAATAAAATAAAATAAAACAGAAACCCAAGCAAATGATATGCAAAGGGACATGCAAAGTCAAAAAGCATGATGTGAAATAAAACTAACTATAAATAGATTATGACACAGACATATATTTGCCTTATATTGAATCATGTCACTTATTAATACCACTAAAAGTTAATATAACTTATTTCCACAGTGGTTCCGGGCAATAGAGGAGCACCATCCCCTCTCGACCCTGCCGATCCACCTTCTCCAAATTAAATTTTTGGAGCAATATATTGTATCTTCATGTCCCACAAGAAGCAAACACTCAAAATAGTAGGGCATAATACAAACCCCATACTAAACAGTAAGTGAGTCCTATGAAATCCAATGAAAGCTGGACTTGCTGACGTTAAATATTTTTCCTCTCTCAGTCCCTTTTGTATAAAGTGTTCAAAGACCAGCCAGGGAAGTAAATATGAGCGTGCTGTGTGCAGTTTGCTGGCATCACATTACATGATTTCTGGCTGCTAAAGTTCAAACAGCTTTCAAACTGTTAGCTCTCGCACATTTCCATTTGGAAACAACAACTTAGAGAATGCGCAACACATTTTAATTAAGCATTTTTTGAAAGTACCACTTTTGAAACGTGTTAAAGTGATCAGCCCATTATAAGTCTGATCAAATAAATGTGTTTGTAAGCTGTCTTCTCTCGTCCTTTGCGCAGGAGGTGCTGGATTTGGAGAGAAGTCTAGGCGGAGTTTTGCTGGAGGATCCCAAGCCGCTGCTCTTCAAAGATAGTTACCACAATCTGCGCCTGTCCATCCACGACATTCCTCACTCTCACTGGAGAAGCAAACTTCTGGCCAAATATCAGGTACAGTAGTACAATATATATGATGTCCAATCTGAAACCCAGAGTTCTATATGTGGAAAGTTACTGTCATCAGTTGGCAGATGTGGCAAAGAATCAGCAGCTTAATAAATGCCAGCTCATTGCTGATAAATAACATTTTCTGATTATGGTTTTAAAGTAAAACCAAAAGCTTAAAATGTGAGACCATGTCCTTGTTCTTTTTGGAAATAATCTGACCCTTATGTGAATCCAGACTGATTGTTCCCATATAGAAAGGAGCAGAATGTTTTTATTGCAAAAAAAAAAAAAAAAAAAGCACAAATAATCAGAACCTCAGAGAATAAGAGCACAGATACATTGTCAGTGTTACTTAAAAACTAATGAGCAATAGTACATACGCAAAAAATAATGATCTGGAAAACTCATTTCACTTCAGTCTAATGGCCATTTTCTCAGATAATACAGCTGGTGGACTTCACACCATTCACTGCGGCTGTAAACATCCAGACTCTCCCCTGCATTCTGTTGGCAGCGGCAACGAGATTGCAGTCCTAACCCTTTCTGAATAAACAAGCAGGAAATCTGATAGTGGTCCTAATTTATGGACAGTGCGCTTTAGAAATAAATTGTGCTCCAGCACACGGAGATTCAAGTCGGTGGAAACACCCTGTATCAAAATAAAGCATATTGCACAATCCTTGAATGGAAACTGCATTCCAGATCTTTCCAGATTGTGCCGCTGAGGATAAAGCTACTTTAATCATGTAGAGACTCTTTTCACAGCTTTCCTCTTTACCACTTTCCTTTGTGTGACAGGAGATCCCGTTCTATCATATTTGGAGTGGCAGTCAGAGGCCACTGCACTGCACCTTCAGCCTGGAGAGAGGCAGCCTGGCAGTGTCGCAGCTCACCTGTAAGATCTGCGTCCGACAGGTGGAAGGGGAGGGACAGATATTCCAGCTGCTCACGGACATCCAGGAGGTAATGGTGACAACTGACATGCGGCAGAAAGATGGCTCATCAAACAAAATGCTCGCGTTGGTCCCAATGTTTCTCACCTTATCTGTCAATCCAGACTCTACCACCACACTCACCGCTCCCCCCGGGAGGCTCCTGCCTACCTTCCTCTCAAGTGGGACCGTATGCCTTTCGCTTGCCTGACTCCATCCGCCATAAGATCTGTGCCAGTTTGGATGCTCCCAGCGCTCGAGGCTGTGACTGGAGACTACTGGCTCGCAGTCTGGGCTTTGACAGGTCAGCTCTGCCTCACATGTTTAGGTGTGAAAGGCAGCTTGGTCACGCTTCAGCTGCAAAATAACAGTCAGCTTTCTAGTTCCATCTGTCACGTGAAATAATAAATCACAACTGCGTTAAATGTAACATGCAGATGCTCTTTGAGCGTAGACATGTGAGGTTGTGACTTAAAAGGGCTCACACTCAGAGTTTCATTTACAGTTGGTTTTACAAGAATTTAATTTCGACAGACAAATGTGAAAAAAACCTGTTATATCCTGCTCATACTGACTGCAATCACAGAAACACTATTTGAATATTAACTTCAACAATATTATTCAGTCATGCATGTTGTGCGATGCAAAAAAAAAAAAATACAGTGGATATTTCATCTTGCTAATTAGCTAACCCTGCTGAAATATGATAGTTAATTAGACATCGATATCGTGCTGTCAAAATAAAGTTTTACCAGCAGTGTTTGCAGCAGCATTAATGGCTTAATATTTTGTGCATCAGTAATGGATTACTTCTTCTTCTCTGTCCCTTCCTTCAAACAAACTTGCCTTGTCTTTCTTCTGCTCAGGTATTTGAACTACTTTGCCACAAAGCCCAGCCCCACAGGTGTTCTACTGGACTTATGGGAAGCTTGTCACCAAGGTGACGCAGACCTGGTCTCTCTGGCGACCGCACTGGAGGAGATGGGCAAAAGTGAGGTGCTAGTTGTCATGACAACAGATGGCGATTGTTGATTGGTCAAGAAACAAGAGCGCAAGCAAGACATTTTTTTTCACCCCCGTGATGAAAATAAGAATACCTGCCTATGAATATGCACAACCTGGCACAAATCACACAGAGCATTTTGATTGCTTCACATGTACTGTATTACCTCTGCCTCATCTCACCTTCCCATAATCAGCCACTGTAGCCACCATAACCCATTCCCATGCAGGCTATCGAACTGCTAACTTGATTCAGTTTAAATCCTCCAAAGCAATGTTGCATCTGCAAGATGTGAAACCAATTTGAGGGTATCAAGGCGTAAAATGAGTGTTAGAGTCATCTGTCAAATGTGGTGTTCTTCAAAAACTGAAAATGGCATTATTCTTGTATATAAATAACAGTGCTTTGGGACAAACAAACACAAGAAAAATCCATGTATTCAACACACTGAAGCACGCACAATAACACAGACGCTAACATGGGATTAGCCGTGTTTGAGTAGCAGCATGAAAGTGCATGATTTAACACCATCTCACCTCATGGTAGGGGCTTTTGTTTTCTCCATTTTCATTCTGTGTGCGCAGTGAATGACAGGCAGGACCGACCAGCCTGCAGCCTCTCTGGGCTACACACACTCTCCAAAACACACACACACACACACACACACACACACACACACACACACACACACACACACACACACACACACACACACACACACACGGACAAAATGGTCATTAATCGTCTTTGAATCAGACAGGCTAGGATTTCTTGTCCAACCACTTCGACTGACAAATCGTCTAAGGATCGAACCCTCAAGGTTTGAAACATAAAAAAGTTGCCTCTTTTCTTTGTGGTAGGAGGGTGGATTGTGAAGTTTTCTTTTTCCTGTTTTTTTTATGGAATTGGCGAAAAAAAAAAAAACTAGACTGACTCTTTATATTGTACCAAGAAATGCCTCAAAGCCTTGGCATATCATTCCGACTCACAGGGGTGTTTCTCTTTCATCTCTCCTTGCATTCGTCTATCGCTCTGCCACACTAATCTGTTGAGAATAAACTGGAGGAGAGCTTTCCGATCATCCCTTAAAAGTTTCCTTTGGGGAACGCTCTTTAATTTATTATCCATATTTGTGGATTGTTTGTGTGTTTTTTTTAAATTGTCATTGGTGTTACGATCATATAGAACCTGTTTTATCATTTCTGCTTGTTTAGGCGACTGAGATGCTTCGTATTATTTTTGATGCTAGTAGAGCAGGCCAAATGGGAGAGTTTGGTGCACGGTGGATGTTGTGAATAACAAAAAAAACATTATTTTTTGAATGTTGTGCATCTATTCAAAATGTAAAATATATTCTGTAAGACGACATTAGAGGTGGTCAAACGTCCTGGTGAATTTGCTGTATTTTGGGTGCATTTTGCTTTGTTGTGACTCTACAGTTCGGAGATGATTATAGAATCGACCGCCTTGAATCAAATGGGCAACAAGGGACCTTGAAATTTACCTCAACGCTAATTGAATTATGCTACAGTCTGTTTTCTGTCCACCACTCGTCTACATACGTCCATATACATCGTCCTGTAACTCATTATTATCTCCCTCGTCTTAGTTTCGTCAAATCTCGTAGACCTTTTTTACTCAGCAGCCTGCTTTGTGGTCAGGGTCCTCCAGCTGTTTGCATTATCAATATTGTCCTGTCGGTTTTTGTTCGACGGGTATTGAAATGCTGTCACGCTGTAACATTATCATTACTTAGATTCTGTGTTACCGAGTCGTTCTCTCCCTCAAAGCAAAAAAAAAAAGAAGAAGAAAAGTGTTCATATCTTTGAAACCACAAAAACCAAAACACAGGCAGTATCCCTCCTCTTCAGCAGTGAGTCATGTCACTGTTTTGCGTGAATGAACTGAGCGCGTGCATGTGTGCGTGCGCGTGTGAGTGGGTATGTGTGGGCAGGTGGGTGTGCACGTACAGTATGTGCACATTCTTAAGATCTGTCATTTCTCTTTGTAAGTGCTATGCAAGTACAAAAGAAAAGTGAAGCATTTTGACTTCTTTTGTTTCCTGGAAGAGTAATTCTATTTTTTCAGATCAGGACATTGACAGGGTTTTGATTTTGTATCCTAAAGTGGTTCAAGAGTGATTTTAAGTGGGAATTCTCCATCTGGATTGGAAGAATTGGATCACTGACCAGGGAAGCTACTACGGAAAAAATCACAAGTGGAAAAATAAGACAAAGTGGTGCAATGGCCACAGTACAAGTTGTCATACCATCGTGAACTCTTGCCCTGCGGGTCTTTGCCGTGAAGAAATACCTGAACACAGCCAGTTCAGTGCTTTGGGTCCCAGAACACTGCAGGACATTTTTTCTTTCTTCAATTCCTGTTACAGAGACTGGCTAGCTGTAGACTGCAGTGTTTATTCGTCCAGATTTCTTAAGTGTCTGCTGGAGCTTTGGCCATAACTCTGGATAATTTATGCTGGAGCTGTACTGGATTCAAACTTGCTCCCATCAAAGAGTCAAATTCAGCCTTTGTTCACAAAGTCAGACATTTTTACAACAAAAAGGAAAAAAATACTAAATGGATTCAGTGACATTATTTTATCTCTGTAAAGTACCAATTGTAAATAAATGTCTAGCCTTCTTACCTGTAACTAAATATAATTTTTATGCAATAAATTATATTTCTTAGTTTAACAGTTTTTGTGTGTTTTATTGAATTAATTGCAATAGTGAACGATTTAATAGAAGCTTACACAAAATGCACAGAGCTAATTACAGGCTTATTTGGAGCTTAACACTTTGTGTTTGGAAGTGCATTAAAGGTTTGGTCAGCTACACCACATTTCAAAGAAAATGCAGACCCGCTAAACCCGTCCCTCTTTGCCTCACACCTCACTGCAAAATTCCCTTTAGGTCCATTTAGCTTTGAAAGCTTTTAACTGGCAGACTGTCCGGCCTTCACATTAACAAGGTCTTAGAGACACTAATAATGGCCTTTAAGGATTGACTAAGGCGTTTAGATCGAGGAGCCTAGCCTCAGGGTTTTTTTTGTAGCTGCAGGATGTGTGGGGAATTGTCAGATGAGGATCTGATATCAAGAACAAATATCCCAGTGAGTCATCTGCAGTAAGTGTTCGCCGTAGTGTGGTCATAATGGCAGGGAAGACTTTGTACCTGTTTTCTTAAATGTACTGCTAACTAAGGCCTGATGATTCACCCTTCAGTGCGTGAGTTAACTGAACCTTTTATTATGTATAAAACGGTGGTGTAAGAACGGACTTCAACCTAAACCCTTCTCTGCACAGGATGTTTTTGTTACTTTTTAATGAATGAATTGACAGTGAGAATTATGTTATTTGGAAGATGTATAAAAATGCCTCTATGTGCTGAGACTAAGAGTATCTGAATTTTTGCACTGTTTCCCCTCTGGCAACAACACACTTTATCAGCAGGGAGTTGGGTAGGCTCCATATTTGATCAGTGATTCATCTGATAATGGTTAGTTTAATCCAGTGTTGTCAATTTATGTGTTATAGAGAGCCAAGACTCTGTAGGTTTTCTCTCCGGCCAGCAACGCAGAAATCACCAATTGTTATATTTGATTGAGATGATTCCATTTTTTACATGTGTTGTAATTGTTTTCCTATTCAAGAAAAGTGCATTAACACCCTTTTGCTGTCCTATACTGCCCTCTCCTGGTTAATAAAAGAGGAACGGGTGTCTTTTCACTGTGTGCTGCTTGTAAGTCAGTACACAAAATTATCCAGTATAATTAAAATTAGTTTGGACAACTTTTTAAATAACAAGGGAAGATTTATAATATGAGGGAAGTTTTGAATATTTATTAGTTTTGCCAATAGCATAAAAGACACTTGGGGTTTTTTTTTGTATGTTTTTGTGTGTCTTTTATCAGAATAATAAATGTGATATTTGTCAAAGGGCACAGTGAGTGGCCAGATTATTGCTAGTGCCAGAGAGAAAATAATATTATGGGAAACTAGCGGATACATTTTACATTAGCCCACATAATTGTGTCACAACTTTTAGTAGAAGAACAACAACATAAACAGCAGTGTTTGATGTGTAATTATAATGATATCTGAAGGTTAAGTTCATTTTAGAAATTGCATAATATTGCAAGATTTTTTTAAATTGTCTTATTTCTTCATTTGAATTTATTATTATTTTTTCATAATTTACTGAGCACTGGACATTACTCATTCAGAATTTATACTTTGTCTCCAACTGCGTAATGTCTTACATTTAATTTTTTTAAAAATGCAAAATATGTTAAGTTTCGTAAAAAAAAAAAAAAAAAAAAAAATCTGTACATATCTAACAAACCAAACCTTCTTAACCTAAGGTCAGATCCAAATCCAAAATTCCAATACAGAGTCTATAAAATGTAACATCCTACACAGGGATACACACAGTCTTGTAACTTGAACATTCATGTTAGGTGGTTAGGGCAGTTTCTCAATAATATTATAGACTTTGCAGCAATATTCAAAATCCAAGCAGTTTCCCTAAAATGTAGATGGTTCAGTTGGACTTTAAATGAAGAGTTCATTTGCAGAAACAGATAACTCCGTTTTGATAAATTTTCAGAAAACTTTTTTAGTGTTTACTTGAGATAATATCAATCAAAGTGAAGTTGAGTGGATTTGACTCAATAGAAAAATACATGGCAAAATACAGAAAAAATAAATTATTAGTGTTATTATTATTATTATTATCTCAAGTAAAAAATGAAGAAAAAAAAACAAGTTTTCTGAAAACGGAGTTACCTGTTTTTGCAAATGAACTCTTCAGATGTAGTTTGGCCATCAGTTCATCCTTCACTCAGTTTTGACATTTGTATGGGTGTACATCTACATGTGTTAAATGTTGGCGTCACATGCAGGATGCCTATATAGATGCATTTCCTACCTTTAGTTCAAAGCAAATTCCTACTTTCTACAGTGTTTGTATAGATCCTCAGATATCCAGGATAGCGTAATATAAAGTGCTTCAGCAGAGGAAAATTTGACTTTCCTCTTTCATCCAAGATACTTCCTCAGTTCTGTCTGACTGCTGGGGACTCCCAGGCATTTATTCTCACTTCAAAATCGAGGTGTGAGTGGCTGTGAAACTGCTATTTTTTGGAGAGTGCTCTGTACACTTCACACACACGCTTCAACACTGAAATGTATTAGAATCCTACACACAGACACATAAACACACCACTACCTTCTGTTTGACTCCCACCACCCACTGGAAGTTAAGCTGAAAGCTGTCAGAACCTTACAGCACCAGGATGAGAATCTCTCTGCCAAGACAGAGGGAAAATTAAAAGCAGCACACATGTTAAAGTGCTTAAAACCTGTGGCTATCCTGACTAGGCCTTTGCTAAGTCAGCAAAAGATCCAGAAAAAACAGAACAACATAAAAAAAAGAACAAGTGGAACAGCAAATGTAGCTGGTGTGACTGAGAAACTTAGAGGGATTTTCCCAAACACAGCATGTTGTGTGCACTTCAGACCCAGCAACACTCAAAACTGGTTCAGCCTGAGGATAAAACACCCACCTACCTAAACACAAGCTGAACAGTGTTGTATACGAAGGCCAATGCAGCAAGGAGTGCATCGACCCACAGTATATGTAAGGAAGACTGAACAAGATCCTCAACACAAGAATCAGCAGCCCAACTGCATCTACAGGACACTCCTCTGAGAACAGAAATGTTCGCATTCTGAACAGAGAAGTTCGCATTCTGAACCATCTCAAACAGATGGTTTGAGAGAGGAGGGAACAAAACCATCTATATTAAACTGAAACAGACACAACTAAAAAAAAAAAAAAAAAAAGGAGAGAGTCCATGGCACCAATTATCAGGTACCTATAATGCAGTCTTAAGATCTGGCCTCAGACAGTTTCACCAACGTTACCACCCAGTGGTGCTCTTGGGACATGAGTCATGTGATTTAGGGGACGAACCATCGCTCAGTTAGACCTGAGGAAGCTTTTTAGGGTGAGAAGTGAAACATCTTCAAGAAACAAAAAGAGAAGTCAAGTGATCTGCTACTGCAGCAGTTAGACTTTTCCATATTGCAGTGATTTTCACATGGAGCCTGATATTCTTTCCTAAAAATAACTTTAAAAATCTCCATTTATAGCAGTCTATCTTTGGTGTGCTACATGGACCGCTTATTATATTCAGTTATTTTGTTATTCATTATTCGTTGATGCACTACTTTCTCAATTCCTGTTTTTATTTAATAAAAGCCTTGTCACAAAAAGTGATCTTCCGATACAGACTTGGTTGATTGTGTGTTTATTTAAGTCTACAGCTGCTATTGTCTGCGTCTTTGTGAAACTTTCTTGCAGCCACATAATTGTATGTGTTTGGTTTGTCTTATATATTTGTTAAGACTGTAATTAACAATATTTACAGATGGATTTTATAGATAAACCGAATGAAATAATGTCTTTTGCTACTGTCCTATGGGCTGTAGTCTTTCAAATATAACCTAATGAATCACTTTGTCACAATGATGTTGTGGTGCCTCTGTAACAGCAACAATAACTCTGACCTCAGATCTAAATTCAAGCCTTAACACATTATCTGTAAGCTACAACAATAGCACAATGCAATGTCCACTTTAGTTCCTTACTCCTCATTATTAATGACTTTTTTGCTATTTTTAAGGATTGTTAAATTCGCTTATTTATTTATTTAAGGGATGTCTGATATTGGCTTTTTTTGGGCAATAACCAATATGCCGACATTGTCCAACTCTCAATTTTTTGATTCCGATATCAACCAATACCGATACCGATATATGTGGGTTATTTAACTAATTTTAGGTAACATCACATATCTCCTGCCGTGGATTTAACACATCATGCCTAATTTTATTGTGAGGCCCCACTGGATGCATTCTCAAATGCAACAAGGCTCTCCAAATGTAAACATTGTCTGTGCAAAATAAGAAAACTACATAAGTTATGGGGAAAAAAAATGTTATTGTCTAAAACAACAGTTCACACTCTCCCTCTCTTCCTCCCTCTATAAGTCTATTACAATGTGGCAACTATTTTGTATAATTTTGAAAACTGTCAGCGAAATCCAGGCATTATTTCTTTGAGCAACACATCATACTATGACGTTTTTACAGTGACATGTTAAGGTGTTCTATGTGTGAAAACTCAGAGATTTCAGGTATCAGAAGGTGGTTTTCAACTTTCTTTGTTAACTTCCTGCTTCAACTTTAACAGGGGGATGCATTATTCGGCAGGACACATTCTGGATGTGCCAAGATTTGCATACCCTGTTTTTTGGGCCAAGACAAGTTCCACAAGTATGTAATTCACATGGTTTGGTTATACACATACACACCTCCAAAATGCAATCAACTGTTTTCAGAAAATTTTATTCATTATGAAATATACAGGTGCTGGTCATATAGTTAGAATGTCTTGAAAAAGTTTATTTATTTCACTACTTCCATTCAGAAAGGGAACGTGTGTATTATATTCATTCATTACACACAGACCGATATATTTCAAATGTTTATTTATCTTCATTTTGATGTTTATACCTTGATACTAATGAAAATCCCAAATCCGTTATGGAGGATGTTTTTTTTGTTTTTTTTTAATTTGTCTGATTCACACAAAATGAATATACTGACCTTTAGTGGACTTGTATGTATGGTTTCTAAAAAATAAAAAAATAAAAAAAATAACTGTGGACATGGCAGGACCTGAAAAACATCAGCCAATCAATGCGCTTGGACCGAGGCGTTTGGTTTGCTCCCTTTCCTGTCAATCAAAAATCTTCCGGCTCAGGCCTATTTACGTAGATTACGTACGCCTTGGATTTACGTGTTTTCTGTATGTGTTGCTTTGGTATAGCTTCGTAGTTAGCTGGCGACTTGTTTTGCTCATCTTTTTTTACATAATGGCAGATAAAGATCCAGGGGGACCCAGTCGTAAAAGACAAATTCACGAGTCCTACGCAAGTGTCTGGAGGGGGGCGTTTCTTCGTAAATGTTAAGAGGGGGTGGTTAGAGGGGGGTGAGGGAGAGGTTGTATGTGCACATGCGCATGCTACGTTCAAAGTCGTAGGAAATTAAATCTCCTCTAATGCCTTTCAATATCAATATCAGAAAATTAGAATATTGTGGAAAGGTTCAATATTGAAGACACTTGGTGCCACACTCTAATCAGCCAATTAAGTGGAAACACTAGCAAAGACCTTTAAATGGTCTCTCAGTCTAGTTCTGTACGCTACACAATCACGGGGAAGACTGCTGACCTGAAAAGACGACCATTGACACCTTGCACAAGCAGGGCAAGACACAAACGATCATTGCTTAAGAGGCTGGCTGTTCACAGAGCTCTGTGCCCAGGCACATCAATAGAGAGGCGAAGGGAAGGAAAAGATGTGGCAGAAAAAAGTGTACAAGCAATAAGGATAACCGCACCCTGGAGAGGATTGTGAAATGACTACCATTCAAAAATGTGGGGGAGGTTCACAAAGAGTGGACTGCAGCTGGAGTCGGTGCTTCAAGAACCACCACGCACAGACGTATGCAAGACATGGCTTTCAGCTGTCGCATTCCTTGTGTCAAGCGACTCTTGAACAAGAGACAGCATCAGAAGCATCTTGCCTGGGCTAAAGACAAAAAGGACTGGACTGCTGCTGAGTGGTCCAAAGTTATGTTCTCTGATGAAAGTAAATTTTGCATGTCCTTTGGAAATCAAGGTCCCAGAGTCTGGAGGAAGAGAGGAGAGGCACAGAATCCACATTGCTTGAGGTCAAGTGTAAAGTTTCCACAGTCAGTGATGGCTTGGGGTGCCAAACCATCCTGTTTTCTTAGGTTCAAAGTCAACGCAGCCGTCTACCAGGAAGTTTTAGAGTACTTCATGCTTCCTGCTGCTGACCAGCTTCATGGAGATGCAGATTTCATTTTTTTGACAGAACTTGGCACCTGCACACAGTGCCAAAACTACCAGTACCTGGTTTAAGGACCATGGTATCCCTGTTCTTAATTGGCCAGCAAACTCGCCTGACCTTAACCCCATAGAAAATCTATGAGGTATTGTGAAGAGGAAGATGCGATATGCCAGACCCAACAATGCAGAGGAGCTGAAGGCCACTATCAGAGCAACCTGGACTCTCATAACACCTGAGCAGTGCCACAGACTGACCGACTCTATACCATGCCGCATTGCTGCAGTAATTCAGGCAAAAGGAGCCCCAACTAAACATTGAGTGCTGTACATGCTCATAGTTTTCATGTTCATACTTTTCAGTTGGCCAGTGTTTCTAGAAATGTCTTTTTGTATTGGTCTAAAGTAATATTCTATTTTTTTTTTGAGATACTGAATTTGTGATTTTCATTAGTATTCAGGTATAATCATCAAAATTAAGAGAAATAAACATTTGAAATATATCAGTCTGTGTGTAATGAATGAATATAATATAAGTTAAGAAAGTAAAGTTGTCACCTGCCTTGTTTATGTATAATATGTAAAATATACATAAAAAAGTACATGCATAACATGGATGCATCCATTAGAAATAATATTCCACTCAACCAAACACTTTTGTAGTGAATCTGATGACCAACACTGAATTTCACAGTATTTGCTACAGCAAGTTTTCATTTAGCAACTGTTTTTTTTTCCCTAGGGCAACAATGTTTAAAGCAGCATTTTACAGGACTTTTTCTTGCTTCGTATTTGCTCCTGAAACTTGACATCTTTTAGCCTGCACAAGTGCATCAGTATCAGGCATCATGTGCTGAGCAGCAGCCAACTTCAGCATGTCAGTTAAGTGCTTATGTGTGAGCTTTGTGTGCAGTTTTGTTTTATTATTAATGTTCATCACTGAGAAAAGTTGCTCACAAAGATAGGTCGTCCCAGACGTGCACAACATTTTTGCAGCCAGTGCTGTTAATTTAGGGTAGCCTGGAAGGAGATGCTGATCAAATGTTTCTAAGCCCACAGAGGCAAATCTGTCCTTCAGTTCTACATAACACTGCAAAATAATAATTTCATGTTGCATGTCAGAGGGCACATCAGAAGCTTCGACTGTGAATGGTGAGCAAAAAACTGCCAATTCTGTCTCGAGTTCGCTAAAGACCTGAAATAAATTACCATAGTCTTCTTACCGCAAAGGTACAAAGCTGTTCGTCTTCTCCTCCGGCATCAGGAAGCTATGAACACAAAGCTTCTTCAAATCCAAATGAAATACAATCAAAAGATCAAACTAACGTAATTGGTGCATTTATGTGCAGTCGGACAACGAAGTTGCCTTCAGGAGAGTCGGAAATCGGACTATGAGTAATGTAAATGTAATGTAATGTATCTGAGTATTATTTAGCTTGAGATGCCGCTTTTAATCTGAAGGCTTCGAGCCGGTAGCTTGACTGTTGTTACTCCTGGACATTGACATGTTTGTCAGCTGACCAGAAATGAAGTCTGCTGTTAATGGACTTTTGTGTTGGTGTAACACTGAGAGAAAAGACAGAAGCAACAGCGAGGGAGTCTCCGGGAGTGAGGTAAGTTTGTTTTGTATAATAGATTTATCATAAGGCCTAGGAAAATCTAGGTTTAACAACGTTTGTGGACAATTGTCAAGGCTGAGCTAGTTAGCTTCTAATCTTTGTTTACAGCGGTGTCCACACTTAGCAAGTATTACACATATATTCAATTAAATACCTTTCTAATGAAGACACCGACAGAAGAATAAATAAGAAAGAAGAAATATTAGAATGCATTGTTACTGTGAAGAGTGAAAATAGCAAACAGCTGCTAGCTACATACACTACTCGTGTTGTCCGAAGTTTGAGTCAGTTTAACTCCTTTTCTTGGCTAAGTATCATGTGAATACTAGTTCCTCACTCACACATCATGTTTTAGGGTGCTAAGTCAGCTTTGTGGTGTCCTGTCAGCCTTTCCTTAGTCTCCTTAGATAGTCTGAGTAACGACCCCATGATATTGAAGAAGTGCAGCTGGTGAAAGCCTGTTTTTCTATTTCTGATGGTAGGATTCACACACTGCAGCTCTCTGTTCCTCTCTTATGAGCTTTCTTTTATGCCTCTCGCTTTACACATTTTCCATGTGAAGTTGTAGTTTGCAAAACAGATGGAATGTCTAAAGATGAAATGAAATGTTTAGGCCATTTGAACTACATGTTTACATATATCTATTACACATGTAATAATATATAATCACATAAGTTACATATAATAATGGTAAAACAGAATTTTGAAAAATCTCAACATGTAATGAGTATATGTGTGAACTTTACAACTTTAATTAATTTGTTTTCTAAGTCCCACTGTGTTCTTTTGCCTGCTCAAAAAACATTATGCAAGGCGACTCTAATCAAGACACAAGACAGGATAAAGAGAGACTATGTGAGGTTTTGATGTTAAACATGAAGCTCCTGAACATGAGGACAGAATCAGGTGACTGTGATACATCATTGTGCAGCATGATGAATTTTATTTAGGATAATGCATTCTGTGACGGTTTTCAGTTGCTTGGTTTGTTGTTAGTCAGACAGGAGATGTGGAATAAAACCACAGTGATTACTAAAGGCCAAGCAATCACATGTCTTAAAACAAGAGGAATGAACAAATGCTGAGTTGTTCTGTCTAACTGAGTTTGAGTAGCCAAGGAAAGATGTGAGGACTTATTCCTGTTGTGGGAGAGCAGTGGGTTGAAATCCTGATGCTGCTGCCAAACACTAATGAAATGGGGGCCCATTTCATTGTTGATCGTGGAGCAGTCACACAGTGAGAATTGGCTAATGTGTTCCTGTGACATTCCATATTTAAAAGAAAGTGGGAGTTTGTTTAATTTTGCACTGTGTTTCATACTAAGCATCCTCTGAGAATGAGCAGCTTCTCCCTTTCAGATCTCTTTTAGATGTTTGTTTACATATCACAGAGATGTAATTCTGCAAAATACCTGTTGATTCCCAGCATTTAAAGACTGACTTTAAATGAGATTTCTGACGTTTCAGCATCACAGAGTGGAGATCACTGGACTATTTTCTACCAGCTCCAACACGGAGACATCTCCAGAATATGGATTCTCAACAAATACAGTCAGTCTTTTCATTTGTGGGCAAGCAGACGTAGAAGTAAGTCTCATACATATCCCACCTCTTACAGAACATTTTGTCAGTGATTTTTGTTAACTCATATATTTTTCTTCTCCTTCACAGCTTTCTGCTCAACACGTCCTGCTTTAGTGACTGCCTCAACCTTCCTATATTTTGGGAGTATCCTGGACCCTGTTTGTGAAAATGGACAACACAGAGCCCCTGCAGTCAAGTCTCAACTCATCTTATCGTCCAACTGCACTTGATGACCACGTTATATCTGATGATGAGGAGAGCGAGGACCACAGTCTCTCTGCGTCCCTTATTCCCAAAAATTCCCCAGCGCCTCTGGCTGTGCGCTACAGTCCAGAAGACTCGTACTGTTTGGTGTACATCATCTTTTTTTTGATGGGCATTGGTTCCTTGCTGCCCTGGAACTTCTTCATAACAGCCAAACACTACTGGCTCTACAAATTCAGCAACAACACCGACCACAGCAGCGGTGAGGAGCAAAGTTCGGACCTCAGTGTGAGTGCTACTAAATACAGCTGCAGTACGTTTGTGTGTGCACGCACAGGCAGATGCGCATTTGTGTCACTTTGCATGCTTTTCACAAGGAACTGTGACCATCCTGTGACAGATGCTAGGACTGAGTGTCCTTTCACATCTCACAGAACTCCATTACACCACGGTAATACAATTAGAAATGTCTGAAGCCTTCTTGAGGGCAACCGAGATAAGGGCAGAGAGCAGCAGAGTTTCAGCGGTCAAGTACATCTTCTTTCATCGTTTAAATAATTATTTTTTCCTAGAAGCAGAATTGACAAGAGTGTCACTGAGGCTGACCCTTGTGTGTAATCTGCAGTCAACTGAAAGAACCACACAATGCCAGTATGACTACAAGAAAGAAAGCAACTGCCAAGCCAAATACAGTAGTTAGCTCTTTGGATTCTAAGTACTGGTCAGATATTCTGTCTGTATGTCTATATACACATAGGAAGCCTTTTTTCAGGGTTGATGTTATTAGTAATCAAGGAGATGGATAACTAATAAACATTTGATGGAAAAATCCAAATCTTTGTGTCAAAATTTAGAGTAGCACAAAAAATGAGAAGACTTTGTTTATTGATTTTTTTTTTACTTGTGTTTCATCAAAGAGGCTTTTCAACATTTATCCCTCAGTGATGACAGGCCATTACTGACTGTCTGGCAACCAGCCAGACAGTCATGTGGTCAGATACCACTGCACTTCTAAATCATTTATCTTATCTGGAATCAGCTAAAAAAAAAAAAAAAAAACACACCAGTAAAACTGATCATTGGAAAAACTCTGAATGTTTGATCCAATAATCGGCCAGACCAATAATCCTTCAACCTTTATGAAGCTCTGACAGATTCATGGTGGCAGCATGGTATGATAGCTGAGCATCCAACAAAGACTGTCTGTCTGCAGGAGTCAGGAAATAGCACAGTTAGCGTGGACAGAATAGAAGATGTTTGTTTTGTGTAAAAGTGTGGTCCCACGTGACCTCAGCTAACCTTAAAAAGTTCATGTGTGCTGGTGATTGTGCAATGAACATGTTTACATGTGTGTTTGTTGTCAAAGCTGATCCTTAAAATAAAACGCAATGCGGCTTCACAGGTTAGATGAGAAACACGTGATGGATAAAATGGTTTACATGACAAGGAGAGAGGAGGAAGAATTGCTGGAACGTGAAAGCGAGAGAAGACATCAACAACCCTAAGCCTCATTCTCGTTAGCATTGTATTGTATTGCATTCATATGTAAGAACAATAGAAGACAAACAACTGTTAAATTGCCTGGACACATTCTATAAATTGTTGCTCTTCTGAGATTATCACCTGATTTCATAAGTCATAAAAAAGAAAAGCGAGGTCGATTTCAGTTGATTTCTGCATGTTCCCCTCCCCTTTCTCACTTCCTCATGTTTTGTATGAGACACTATGCGAGTGTTTGACTGTATGCTCATCTGTTCTAATGAATCCTTGAACAAAAATGTGCTGTCTTTTCCGTATCTGTTCACAGAACTACTTTGAAAGTTATCTGGCCATTGCCTCCACGGTGCCCTCTGTGGTGTGTCTGATACTCAACTATGTCTTTGTTAACAGGTTTGTCCCTCACACACACACACACACACACACACATGGGATGTGTTCTATGACTTTGGTGTTTGTCCCTGGATGTTGCGATGGTACAGTTCCACATTTGTCCTATTTAGGCCATTAGACGCCGAGGTTGCAGTAATCTAATTTTCTCATTGTACCTTGAAGACTGTTCCTCTTTGCTATCTTTGGACTTTGTTAGTTATATTTAGACCTTGTCTGTATAATTAAAACCTGACAGTCTCACATTTGCAAGGACACAGTCAGGATTGTATACATGTATGTATTATATATGTTGTACATAGACTGTAGCCAAACAATTTCTGGCTTATTCCAACAGCATAACGCAACTGCTTCACATTTGGTGTTGATGAACTGATCTCTGATCATCTCCAGCCTAATGCCAAATCACCTGTGTGTTTGTGGCATTCTAGGTTGTCTCCAAAAATGAGAATCCTGTCGTCTCTTTTTGTGATCCTGCTGGTGTTTGTCATTACCACGGTGCTGGTGAAGGTGGACGTGTCGGACTGCAGGATGGAGTTCTTTACTGGAACACTGGTCAGCGTGGCTGTCGTCAGTGGAGCCTCCAACATCTTCTCTGGCAGTATGTTTGGTATCAGTGGACAGTTTCCCATGAGGATCTCTCAGGCCCTCATATCAGGTAGAGTCCTTATTCAGACGAATGTCTTTGCATATTGTCACAACCCGGCTCAACGGCCATGACAAAGGAACAGGAGGAGTCCGCTTTCCAAAAGTAATCAAATAATATATTACAAATTAAGATAAGAAAAACAAGAATAACTGTAAGCATGGAGTGTGTCTTGTCTGTAATATCAGTAGTGTGTAGTTGGCTGTGTGGAAATGATGTGGTGCAAGGTGTTGAAAGGTGCACTAACAAAAGGAACTAAATAAATGATGCATATGGCTCAGACGACTGGAACCGGGAGCAGAGAGAGCCCAGACAGATCACAGGAAGCAAGTATATATAGCTGAGGTGGAGCAGCGGGCCCAGGTGCTCCACATCTTAATGATTACACCTGGCCAATCCCAGCACCTTAAAGAGAACAGATGTCATTAGTTCATCTAATAGACAGACACACGGGGGCTGTCACATTATATATTACTAGTTAGAAATAAATTTTCTGAAGTCTTGAAATACATAGAATGCTTAGTGTTTAGCTGCTTAATGTAAAAGTTTATTTATCTGACAAAGTTTTATTGTCACTCTTTTTATTCCTTTTTCCACCACCACACTGTGTGGGAAATATTAAGTGTGTGGGCACAGTCTATGAACACAAAGAGGAGACAGAATACAGAACAGAACTGTCATTAAAACACAATAGTTTCTCCTTACAGAAGAGATGGTCCCAATTTAGGACCTCATTTTGGACATGTTGAGTATATTTGGAAATTAATATATAAACACTGGGCTTGCTGATAATATTGTAAATCTTTAATGCCTTAAAGATAAGTTTGTTGCATTTTCTAGTCCAAGACCATTATAGTGATATACATTTTTAAACTAATCATTGTGTTCAATTGTGGAGCTACTGAGCATATTAGTTATAATTCTTGTCCTGTGTAAACAAGAAAAAGCAACAGGAGTAAGCTCAGACTCCTAATATTTTTGGGACTTTGTTGATTATCATCTCTCCCTCATTTTATTTCAGCACTCTTCTCCTCCTCTTCATTAGCAGCTCAAGTGCCATTTGTTTCCTGAAATGAAAAACTAAAGCGCTGTTTTTCCTTCAGGTCAGGCTATGGGAGGCACACTGAGTGCCGTAGCATCAATAGTGGACCTAGCTGCAGCTAATGATGTGACAAACAGCGCTCTGGCCTATTTCGTGACAGCTGACGTCTTCATTCTGCTCTGCATCATCTCATATTTTCTGCTGCCTCAGCTGGCATACTCAAGGTCAGTAGTAGTCAAAGATTTGTAGTTCTTTTGTGGATGCATACACTACCTATTAACCCTGCATTTTAAGTTACAGATGTAGGATATCATAACACCTTCCCTTGTCAAGTAAAATGTCCATGTGATTGAACCTAGATTCTATAGATTACGGATAGTTTAGCTGTGTGCGTTGTGAGTCACCAGATGGCACCATAGTTCAATGTTTAAATCCCTGTAAAACAATCGTGTGTTCTGAACCTGTGCCTGTTATTTTGTATGTGCAGTTTAACTTTACAGCTACTATATCATTCAGGTCAACAATGCTCATAATCAAATTAATTATTTGTTATATGAATTATACACAAATGGATGAATCACATTTAAAAGCCATTTGTAAATTAAGCTGTCTTTGAAGCAGCCATTATGACAGTCTAATATTGCCAGTTCAGGGGACAGGTTCAACACATCTTCTCCTGTCTCTAGACACTACATGCTGGGATCAACACACAACAATCCAGGAGTGATGAATGAGGGTGGAGGTACTGCAAGTGCAGTCCCACCACTGCAGCCTATCCTTCAGAAGACATGGGTGCTCGGACTGAGTGTCTTCTATGTCTTCTTTGTCTCCATCATGCTGTTCCCAGCAGTATCCTCGGGGATCCAGTCCGTTGAAAAGGACAGTAGCAATCCTTGGACAACCACTTACTTTGTGCCCCTTACCAGCTTCCTCCTATACAACTTTGCTGACTTTTGCGGCAGGCAGGCCACAGCCTGGCTGCAGGTCCCTGGTCCCACCAGTCGGGTCCTGCCAGCACTGGTGCTGTGTCGCTCTATCATTGTGCCACTTCTCATGTTCTGTAACTACCAGCCGAGGAAGCACCTCCACACAGTACTGTTTGGCCATGATGTCTATCCTGTGGTGTTTAACTGCCTGCTAGGTCTCTCTAATGGCTACCTAGGCACACTGCCAATGATCTATGGCCCAAAAGTGGTACCAAGGGAGCTGGCAGAGGCCACAGGAGTGGTCATGACTTTCTTTCTCACTCTGGGACTGGCTCTTGGATCTGCATTCTCTGTACTTCTCGTGCACTATATCTGATCACGATGGTGAACAGCCACCAAGTCATGTACATCAGTGTACTTGAGCAAGACACTATAGTGAGTGCATCCTATGCTGATGGGTACCAGAACTTCAAAACAATGTGTTGCTATGAGGGAAAGTGCCAAAGAAGTTTCTCATTTTACACTTTACAAACGTGCCTTAACTCTTGAATACCTCACATTAATATGTTATGTTTACATTGATGTGATGAAGCTACATTTGCTGGTGTAATTCAAAATTCATTGTTCCATCAATAATAGCAAGCTGTCCTGGCCTGGATGTAGCAAAATGGGCCCAAACCATGATACTACCACCACTGTTTCACAGATGGGCTAAAGCGCTTGTGAAATTTAGTGTGTTCCTTTTCGAAACATAGTGCTTCTAATTTAGACCTAAACATTCTATTTTTGGTGTCATATGCCCAAAAACATGTTCTAATACCTTTCTGGCTTGACCTTGTGATTTTTGCAAAGTGCAGTCCAGCAGTACTGTTGTTCACAGAGAGCACTGGCTTTCTCCTTGCAGTACTACCATGCAGGTTGTTGATGTATCCTGAGAGTCAGAAGTGTTCCGAGGAAATAAACCTGCACTGACTGTACAACACTGAGCTGCTAAAGTTGTACATAATTTGTGGTGAAGTTTTTATTTTCACAGCTACAATGATTGAAAAGTCCACGTCCAGTAAAAGTAGTCTTATTTAGCTGTGTGTAGCAGTCTTAATAAATTACAAATATAATCACAATTATATCAAGATTAAGACTACATGGGTGCATGTTGGGTGGCGGTAGGTGCTCCCATTGGGCCAAAATAAGTCACTTACGGCCACACTACTAAACCATCACACCAATGTATAAGCATCATGGTCATTAAACGTGCGCAGTCAATGATAATTTCTGACCCCGTTTACTGTTTTCCCCCGTAGATCTAAATGCAGATGTCACTTTAATCACTGTTCTTATTGACATGCTGGTCAGTTGCGCAGTCTTTGTGACTGAAGCTCCTGCCATCTGTGTCACAGCAGTGAACCCGGTCTTGAAATCACACGCGAAATTAGATTTATAAATGCAACAGAGTATGATTGGATGTTAATTGGTTATTTGTACCACGCAGAGCACTAGTGTGGAAGCACCTGCAGCTGTTGATGCCTCATTCATTTATTCAAGTTGCTCCTTAATTGTCTAAACGTAAGTCTGTATGGTAAAACAGACCCGCTGTACAAGCCTTCTTGATTTTAGGTAGGACAGTTTGGGATATGTTGTGGTACATAGTGTTAAATGTTAACTCAGTTTTGTTATTGTTGAAATGTTGCCGATTTCCGTGTCTTCTGAACACTTGAACAGTTTCAAACAGCCTTGATAAACTGCAAATGAATCATTTACATTACTTCAAGCCACTTTAAAATGTTCAATTTTACATCTGCTTTCTGAGCATCCTCTGCCTTTTAGCTTTTACATTGTGAAATCAATTAAACTAAGTGCCTCTTTGAAGATATGATGTACTGTAGCCTGTGATGGAAATGCAAACATACAAACAAACAGAATTGGAGTGGATTGGGGTCACTTTATTTGTTAAAAAGTTTACAGATCAACTGACAGTTGGCCCAGGCTTTGAAGCAGAATTTGAATTTGAGAAGCTTTGTGTGTTAAAAACACACTAATTTACAAACAGTAGGAAGAGTGCAAACAATGGGAGGTACAGTCCAACTAGTTACCTCCATATCAGCTCATAAAAACAACATCAACAAGTCTGTCTACAAAATATAAATCTGTTCAAGGATCAGACATTCTGCTAAAAGTAATGCCAGTCTTTAATACACTAAATCTGCAATCAGGCCTTCAGGGTGAAGATGAAAATGTAGCTGGGGAGGAGGTTGAAGAATCATTGGAATAACAAAAATCTGATGCTTAGTCTACGTTATTCAAACTGTGAAACTAAAATTTGCGTTCATACTTACATCAAACCAGCAAGCGACACAGGTAAGTACAGCTCTTATGATGCAAATCTGCAAAGCCCAATAATGCAGCTTTGTGACTTCTGCTCTGTCAAGCAGTAACAGGCTGAAATGCAGGCCAATATACATGTAATCATTCCTCCCCTGCCAACACTAACACACACTCCCCACCCCACCGGAAAAAACAAAGGTCCAATCCCTTTCCACCATGGCATCATTCAAAATATCAAAGTTAATTTAAACATAAATTGCAGTTGTGTATGTCTGTTAAAGAGCAAACAAGACAAAAATTAGAAGTGGAAAGCAGCACTACAGTAATTTTCTTTTAATTCCCTCCAGGTCAGTGTGCGCTCGTCTTCCTCTATACCCACACATGGCGTTTGCAGTGAGCCACAGCCTGAAAGACACAAACAACTGGTTAGACAGGCTTCTGGAAGGACCGCTGAGTGAAAGGAGTTTACACAATCACTTGGAAGCATCAGTTGTGATATGCAATACAGCGGCATTAAACCACATCCACGCTAATGCATTTTCACTTTAAAACACCCATCTGAACAAGCATACAGTATCACGTTCGCTTTGAAATCAATCTCTAAGCATACTAACACGCCTGAAAAGGAATATCACAACCATTCACATACACCGGGAATTTTAGTGTCGGTGAAGCAGGGGGTTGGTTGCTAGTTGTGGAAAATACTACAGAAGAATGGCAATGATGAAAAGTAAGACCATAGAGTTCCAGACTGAAACGCAACCCCAAAGATTTCAAATTAAAAGGGGGTCTCTGTACTAGGGGTTGTAAGATGTTGTAGTAGTGTGGATTCTAGTCATAAATGCAAAAGTTACGCATTTTAAAATTAAAATGTATTAGCATGGATGGAACCTTTGTCACAGATGTTTACTGTCAAGTCACTAAAGAGTCAGAGTTAAAGCTAACTCATATTACCAAAACTTTTTGAAGAATTTTACTGTACTCACATTGCACTGAGTTGCTGTCTCCATGTTCTTGCACCAGAATGCAGGTCCCCAGCTGCACTGTTCTGTTCCCAGCAGCCTGCGCACAGCTTCAGGACAGGCTCCCACTTTCTGCAGCACACAAAGGAATCCAGCTCAGACACTACTACTTACTATTATTGTTTAATATTTGGTAATAAATAATTTACTCCTTACCATGCACACAAAGTCTGGGTCGAGCATCTGGAGCAGCAGCTGGACAAGAACCGGCTCATACTGTTCAACCAACTGGTCACACTGTTGACAAACACACAGGGGTGATGCTAAGCTGTCGCATGAGGATAGACAAGGTTACACAAAGTAACAAAATACAGCTCCTCACCTCGGTCCGGTAAGAGGAAGGCAGGAAGCTGCATACTTTCCTCACTGCCTCCTCAATCTCAGCCTGAGTAGCATTCTTCTCCAGAATGCCATCGATGTAATTAACTGCCATTTTACACACGTCACAGTAGCCTCCAGCCTTGAAGCGAGGCTGGTCAAGGGCAGCTGTAGAGAATTGGCAGTGTTATTGCCCATATATACAAATATGCATTTTGCTTTGGATGTAAATCCCTCACTTAACTTTGCCCTAACAGAATATTTTCTGAGCAGATAGCATAGCATAACAGCTCTGATTGCAGTTCAAATGTGGGAAATTATGCTGCAGTCTGGCATTAGAGTTCCTCATGTAGGATAATATCTGTTACAGAAAAAAATAGCCTAGCACATTTGTGTTGTGTAGACTAAAATCTACATTTATGGACTGTAATTTTACTACCAATATTCACAATAGGTTCCCGTGTGACAGGGTAGTCCAAAGTGTAGGGAGTGGTGTCAGTAGAACTTACCCACAAATTTACGGCTGGCATCATTGCACAGTGCCAGCACCGTGCAGACAGTCTTGGGGTCGGCCTGCTGCACCAGCAGCTCAATGATGGCCTGGCCATAGGTCTCAATCAGGTCCTTGCACTGGGCAGTCAGCGTGGAGGGCAGAAGTGTGCACACCTTCTCCACTGCTTGAATAACCTCCTCCTGATACAAGACAGACAGGTCAGCCTCACACCAGAACTAACTGCACAAACACTGTTAGAGAAACAGTTTTGTAAATTAATTCTATGGTCGTACAGGTATAGTGGAACACATCCCACCTCTGTTGCTTGATCCTCCAGCATACTCTCAAGCTGCTTCATCACAAACTCACAGATGGCACATGCTGGGGAATCACGAACACGAACCATGGGCTGGAACACAAACCGACACACTCTTATGAGTATGTAAAACATTGCTATAGAACTGAATTTACAAAAAAAACAAAAAAACAACCTCTTAGCAATTTTTCAGTTCAGTGAATAAAAATCCATGGCTTACCTTAGTAGACTTTTCATTAGCAGAGTCCATCTTGGTGGCAGGGAAAAGCTTGGCAGCAGGTAAAACTTTGGCAGCAGGCACAGTCTTGGCAGCCACAAGCTTCAGCATGGGAATGGACTTCTTCATAGCGTTACAAAAGCCAGCATGGGCACACAAATCCTTAGGATCCTGAAGACAGAAGATATATACTTTAAGACACAAATTTTTGGAAAAAAAAAAAAAAAAAATGCCACATTGCATGCTGTTAGCATAAAATGTGTATCACCTGCATACCATTTCATAACATTGCCACCCATGCAATATGCAGAACTTTGTATACTACCAAAAAAAACAACAACAAAAAAAACACCTAGTGCAGATTTCCACCAGTACCAAACACACACACAGTGATAAAAATGTAGACTCCTGTACTGCTGACAGGAGGCATCCAACATCAACCAGTGTTAATCAAACTACAGCCAGTTCAGTGTCACTAAAAACTAGTGCATCTCTTAGCTGACTTATGTAAAATAAATTGTTGGGTTTCAATAATATTGTTAGGTTCTTGCCCTTATAATACCCTGAGACAACTTATGAGGCATTATATAAATGAAACTGAATTGATTCAAGCACACGTCACAAAATCCAAGCATACCATAAGTGACTGCATGCTCTTTTGATGTGAAGCAACAAAAGAAAATCGTAATGTGGCCATTTCCGCAGTGTTACAACAGTTATTTAAAAGTCAAGTCATTAACCAAACAAGCAGCGTTCAGGTAGAATAGTCTCGCTCATAATCATGTCACATTCACATGCACAGTGTCAGTGTGTAGCGCTACAAGTGGACAGCACATAAAGCGAGATCTAAGGGTTAAAAGGCTACAGGCTGAACACAGAGTGACCTACCTGTTCCTGAGGAGCAGCATACAAAACCCAGAGCAGGAATAAAACAGAGAAATGGAATGAATGATGGAGAGGTGAAAAACAAAGTAGGAACACAGGCGAGAAAAAAAAAAATCAGGAGGAAAAAATTAAAACAGGAGGTAAGTGATTTAAAGCTGGGAAAAAACCTAAGTCAGCAGGCTAGGTGGTGTTGTAAGATTGAATATGGATTTAGCACCACCAGCACATAAAAATTAACAGAGGACCAGAAGTTTCAATGACTAGATCATAAAGCTTGTCATCGAGTATTAGAATAGAATGACCAGCCAAGTCACAATGTGGCTTAAACTTAAAAAACGGTTTCTTAACTTTGTTTAAATCAGTAAAGGATTTAATGGGTGAGGGCCGAAGGACTCACCATGGACATGAACTGCAGAATAAGAGGTTCAGCATACTCGCCAACGTACTGCTTGCACTGCAAAAAGGTATAACAAAGTTCATGTACACTGTTTTAATGGTGGAATTGTCTTTTTATTGACAAAGAAAATGTGCATTTGATGGAATTTCTTACAATACTTATAGGACACTCACCATATCAGCCAAGCTTGGCCCCAACAGGTCACACTGGTTCTCAATATTTGCAATAAGCGAGTTAATAAATGAGGAGTTAGCCTTGGCTTCTGCTTGAGCATCAGTCAGGAACTTGATGCAATCCTGGCACACCACATCACTTTCCTACGGGGAGGAAAGGTAAGAGTAATGGCCGAAGGAAGACAGTACTTAACACCAGGTGGAGAACAAAGACCAAATAATATATGTTCAATTTATTTTTGTCATCTGCCCAAGTCCACAAGTGCCTGTGTAGACAACCATGTTAAAAACAAAATATATTACTCTTTCAAGGAGAAGCTGTCCAGAAAAATTTGCGGTTGTCCACATTTTTATCATTCATCATTTAAAGAGCTGCACTTGAAGTAGTTATGATTTATACATGTTTACACTAGGGATGTGCGGACGAGTCGTTTAATCGGTTAATTGTCGACTCATTTATTAAACGGTTAGTATTTTACTAGTCGGTTAAACGCTAGTGTGCCCCCCTTTTCTGTGCTTCATGCGAGGGGCAATTTGACACACGCTAGACAAACGCAAGCCCTAAATTTGTAGTATAAATGGACGGGCATGCACTTCCACTGTCTCTGCTCAAAGTCTGCATCGTTTAGCAGATCCAAAACCATGAACTAACCACAATGCAGTTTATGTGGGTGCAGAAAGGGGTTAAACAGTATACCTGCTTTTGAGCGTCTTGCTTGGGAGCCTCCTCTTCCACGCCCTCCTGAGGGTAAAGGAGCTGAGGCACATTGAGGAGGAAGGGTGACACTTGTTGGGAAAGGTCAACCAGAGGTATTTCATTGGACATGAGCTGCTCCTGGGTGTGAACCTTAGCCAAGGCTGCCTGCTGAGACTGGCAAAGTCCGATAGCGCCGCATACCACAGAAGGATCCTCCTAAAAACACACAAATTGCCAATTTTTAAAATCCCTTTATTCATTGCCTTACTTTGAAAAGCATCCTACACATATCAGAAGTAAATAACATAAAATAACCTAGTTTTGAAGCCTGTATTACCTGCACAATCAAACTGAGTTAAGAAATAACTCAATTAGAAAAACCACTGTGAAGAAAGATTTGTCTTGTTTGGTCCCCAAAGTTGCTGTAGCAGGTGAGAGTTAAGACAAAGACAACTACACCAAATGATCCTAGTCATAAGTTTCAGTATTACACAATGACTGCTCTGTTCCCATTTAGACCTATGCTCACTTCCTCATCAATAGCCCTTATTCAGCTGGCTGCACTTTGCTCACACAGCCACTTCTGTTTCCTTTAAAGAAAAAAAAAAACAAAAAAAAAACACCAGCAAAGGGCAGATGGGCCATTTACTTAACAGTCTTTGATAAACTCAACTACAACTCGCTTTAGTAAGATCTTTTGCAAACCATTTACAGCATATTTGAGACATCAGATATGTTTTTAAATGCAAACACTGCAGTTGAAAGGTTAACTTGTAGCAGCCCAAACTTAAAGTGGTTTTGGACAATCGTTACAACCCTGGACATCCACCACAGGTTTCCCTTCTATATTTAAACTGAATACCATCCAAGACTTGCACAGGTTTAGCTGACGATGCTCACCAACTCTCCTTTGATGATTCCCATGATGATGGGGAAGTAGTTATCAACCATCTCCTTGCACTCTGCAGTTAAACCTTGATCAGGAAGTAACTGGCAGGCCTTCTCCAGGTACCCAAGAACCTCAGCCTGTGATAATAAAAATGCAGATATCAGTCTTCCAGCATTGTTTTTAAATGTTGATCTATTTGCAATTTACTTATTTGGTTATCAAACATGAGCTCAACATAGATTTTTTTCCGTCTTACCTCAGTTGCATTGTCTTTCAGTGCTTGCTCAACCACGATCAGTATCTCTTTACACAATTCACATGGCACTGTTTTCTGAAGCCAGAAAAAAAGGCATGTGAAAGAAAAGTATTTTTAGAGTACTGTAAAATACAAATGAGAAAAGTATATGAAAAGCACTTGTCACTTTTGCAGACAAAAAAAAATAGTTTCTCACCATCTGAGGCTTGTTCCACACATTTTGCTGACAGTGAGTCACAGCTCCACACAGGGATGCTGTCTTTACATTCTGACACCAGTAGGGGGGGCCACGAGCACACTGCTCAGTGCCGAGCAGAGGAGTTGCGACAGCTGCAAAGAAGACAAAAGTCAAAGTTCATACCTTTAAGAAAGCTTTACAAACAGTTCAGATAGCAATGAAATGGCAATAATAGTTTTCTGAATATGCTACTACTGCTTGCGTGGAAAATAAGACATATGCAGATATTACATATTCTGTTTTTTTGTTTGTTTTTTTTCATTTAAGGGGAACTATGGCAATATTTAGAGATTAACATGCTCTCAATCCATCTTGAACAGGGTTTTTCAAAGTCTGAAATGATGTGAAAAAGGCACTCCCTCATCCTGTAGTAGTTTACTTATGCTCAATGTCTGGAAGCTTATGGAACCATGACTATGTTATTTGATCTTCATAGGCACTCAGCAACTTGACCAAAACATCCTAATATTGATTTTTGATATAACTAATAGCTACACAAAATACATAAAAAGGTCTGTTCTAAGGCATTTTGGTTAAATACTACAACAAAGCAAAAAATCCTTAAAACTATCAGGTCTCTGAACTCTCTCTTTAATCAAATAACATATTTTGGGCTACTCAGTGTACCTTCCATTTGATACCTAATGTGTTTTTTTTCCATTTTCATTTACTGAGCCTTCCTTGAAACAGTTTAAAGTCCTTTCGTGGGGACCCACCTTCAAAATCTAAAACCTAAAAACATACAGACATGTTCATGTCGGCTGGAGTTATAACACTCAGAGGAAGTAACATTTTCCAATCTTGATTTTCTGGTAAAGCTAGTTCACCTAAAAGTACTGTAGTTTGGGTCCAACAAATCTTTGATTAAACTTGCCTGGTGACACCGGCATAACCAGATAGGGAATTTCAAGGCTGACTTTCTAAAGCATTAAAGGAGGAAGTTACTGAGGAGTTGCTTTTGACTATAATACTGCTCAGCAGGTTAAATGTTAAAAACAGCTCTGTTTAGGAGGAACTTTAAATCCATCATTTGAGTTTTAGAGCTCGTCACTATTTTTGCTGACTTCTTGAAAAAGCTGAATTTTTTGTCTAATTGACTTTGTTGACGAAAAAAGTGTTTTTTCACAGCCTTGGTTCATTACCTCAGAGTTAAAGTCTGTTCAACATGAAACACTGAATTCTGACACTGAAAATCTCTAAAGGTATTAAAAAAAAAAAAAGTTCTAAGTTATAATTCCTATCGGGTAAAAACATCAAATCCTATTAAAATAAATTGTCAATCTGAATTATCATATACCTCTAAATATGGCATGATTTCCCACTGCCAACCAACAAAAAAGAGCTTGTCAAAACCGGTCAAAAACGCCCAGACATATAGGGGAACTTGTTATTCACACATGAATCACAATTACAGAAGTGAGTATCAATGGTGGTCTTTCGGATCAATGCACAAAAAGCAGTAAATATTCAGTTCACCATTAAAACTGAAGTGAAAAAGAGATGTGGGAAAGCACCTAATTGTCTGGAGCAGCACTTCCTGTTTTTCATATAAAGATATCAAATTACGGTTAAGAAAAATGGTCCACATTTAAGAACAAAAACTACATTTGGACTTGTGATAAAATGCTGTTAAGATGAAGATGTTGTCCTAGAGTGAATAAAAGCAAACCTAAAAAAAACAAACAAAGTTACCCACTCAGGATATGAACTAATCAGGATGCAAGAGCAACCCGAGGTCAGTGAGTGGACTTTGAGTGACTGTGGTCAAGAATAGACAATGCAGGCCAGGCTGTACAGACAAACTTTCAATCACCCACCACAGAGCAGGCGGGGCACTCCCACCCTACACTTGAGTCACATGAGCAGTCAGACAAAATAACAAGCTGATCTCTTGTAGAGCGTTTGTTCCAATGAGGACATCTCTGCACATGGCTGTATGGCTGACTCAACCCGTTTACAGCTTAAAAAGGGAATATACAGCAGCAGAAACTACATGTTGTATATTTTTAGGGGCTCTATATAATCATTCACAGCACAAAAATAAAACAATTAGACAAAAAAAAATCCACTTTTACAAGAAGTCAGCAAAAATGGTGGTCACATCTGGAAACCTACATTTGATTCATTTCCTATGTTTGTGATTCGGAAACAGAAATCTAATCATTATGCGAGTGATCAACATCACATGACACAGAAAAGCATTAAAGACTTTAAAGAGGATTCACATTGCTTTGTTCAAGAACAGCAAGTCACCTTAACAAGATTAAACAGTTTCAATATAGCAGCTACACATTCATTCAACTTAGTAGCCAAAGATTACAAGAACGCACAGTAAACAATAAGACTGAGCTCTAAACTTTAGACAAAGACCACTGAGGAATGTCTGTAGCAAAACATTCAACAATGTGCAAAGAATGTTTTGCATTGTATCAAACATTTTTGACCAAAAGTCGAACTGAAGATAAGGACTGAGTACACAAAGTATAAATGTGATGATTTTAAGGTAATGATATTGCAAGTATGTGCTCTAAAATATAGCTTTCCCCCTGATAAGAGGTAAATTAACAAAAAAAAAACATTCATTCCAGATCTATAGTCCAACTGTCACAAGACCAAGTAAGCAATATGTAACGGTATAAACAGTCTAGTTGTTTGAGTTATGCATGACTTCAGTGCAGAGATAACTTGGTCATATCAGTGACCCATTTTTGTTCAAACACAACCATAAAACAGGGCTGTAGAGCTAGAAATATCAAAGGTGAACATGAAGACAAATGCAGGTATCATTACAAAAAAAACTACTTCGGAACAAAAACCGAAACAAAGCTTTCAAAAGCACCAGCATTTAAGTGAAAGGCTGAAATGAAAGCTTTTGGATTAGCAGGTCACATCTACAGTTCCTCCAAGAACCAAAGCAGAGGTCAACAAAACAAGCCGTACTGTACATAACCTGCTCAAAGCCCGAAGGGTGGAAAGACATGTCTAATGTATAAACGCCAACTGATACCGATATGAAAACACAACACAAATTACCTCCAACATGTAGGCTAACTCTCTGTTCAGATAACTTAGACCACGGTGCTGTTTCTGGACAGATAGAATAACAAGGGCTTATCTATGAGTAGCAATGAGTTAGCCAAATTAGCCAACTTGCACTAGCTAGCAGGCTAACGTTAGCACAGCCATCACAAACCGAGGCTAGTGGGCCAACAATAACGCCTTCAAACCTCAAAAGGCACACGGTCGAAGTGTCACCTTACGCTGAATATTTACACATTTATCACATATTTAGCTAAATAATTGAATGAACACAAGAACCTGGTTTATGTTTTATATAAAATAATAGTTAAAATACGGCGGCGTTCGCTGCTAAAAATTAACTTGTTTAGAAAAGCTAACGCTACTTGAAACGTTTCCGCGTCTTGATGTTGAAACGCACTTAGTTACACAACCAAACAGCATTCTTTGTGGGCTGACAACTGTCCGAATCATGTCGCTTTTAATGTACAAAGCAGCATTTATAAACTTCACGGCACGTTGTTGTTACCTGAGGACACGAAAAGCAGGGCTAGGAGCAGCATGACTCCGCTGGTTTGCGGCTCGTCTGTTTTGGTTCGTCGGCGGATGAAGCGGCCTGACTGGAGAACTGAGAGCACTGCAATGCAGACTGAGGCGTGTTTGTGCCTTTATGATGTCTCACTGTCAGCTGACTGCTCAGACATGTGACTGCTCCCTCGGCCGATGTGATCACTCAGTATAAAAGATTGAGATAAAGTCAGAACATTTGAAAGCCGATTTATCATTCAAACACATATGATTACCAGGTCTGGTAACAGGTGAGAGTTAAAGTAAAACTACATTGTTTTGTAATATCTGAAATAAATGTGTAAAATGATTTATATTCAGCTTTATTTTTCACCTCTAAACCCTAAGCTGTACAATTGATCATTTCTAATATAAAATGTACTTTCTACACAAATCAAAAAGGCTAAGATTAAATTGCAGTTTCTAAAAACTAAACCCGTCCCTAATATGCTGGGATTGAGCCTGACTAATCAAAGGTTAACTTACACAATACAAATCCTATTGATGGCATTTTTGTTGTGTTGAGTCATCTCAAGCCTGGATTTAGACAACTAATGAAGCTCGTCAAGCATAAGAAAGGAAAAACAACGTGGTAACCTCAAATATTAAAGTCATGCAAGGTTGTTTAATTTGATCTCATGAGGACATATCATAAAAGTTTAGCAAATACGGTAAGTCACAGCTCAATAGTAAGCTATTAACCAAGTTTTGTCAGAGGGCTGTGAACAAGTCTAAAACTGGAATGAAAACAGGAAGTGAAATTGCCGTCGCATGACTACATGATGCAGAGTCCAATGTAAAAACTAGCCTGCAAATAGGACAGGAAAAGTATTTTATTACAACATATGTCATTACATCCAAATGCAGGCCGACAGCTTTGAAAAAGGGTCAAAAGGGGAAGCATCACACGGCAAATCTCCTGGATATGAGCAGTGGAACCTGTAAAACAAAGGGAACACATGTTACATAGGGTTAACGTACTGTACAGTCAACACAGCATGATTTCCATAAACAGAAGGTTAAGGACACATTTTAATGAGGTCCCCGAAAGGCTGCACTGACAATATTTTAGAGCACAACTGATAAATGTCAGTATTTCAGAAATGTGTAAAGTCAAATATCAGCTTTTAATCGATAGCATTTTTATTCAGATCTACTAAAGGTGTGTCTTCAAGAATTGTAATAAAGATATGACCTGTGCAAGAAACATTTTACAAAGAACATAAACATGTGAATATTCCGTATAATTCCACTTTAGCTTAAATGATGACTAAGGTTTTGTTGCACGGTTGTTAAAAAAAAAAAACAGGGCCGACGAGATTTGGAAAAAGCCTCAACTTACGAAAAGTGCTATGTTCAAAATTGCAAAAAATCTGCCAAAAAGTAAATATCTCTGCTTGCCAAAGTGTGGCATTTTGTCATTATATTTACATTTGATGTGATTCTGATGTTGAAGAAAAAGATCCACTTTGTACAGTATGTGACTTAAATGGCATTTTGCATTGTTCTTTGTAATATAAAAACACAAAAACATTGTTCAGTAAAAATAAATAAAAAATCTGTAGATTCCTTTTGAAATATGAATTAATATGAATGTATGAATTTTTAACAGAAGAATATTTTTTTGTATTTATGTTAATTTCCTATATGATACACATCTGCACTAAGCCAAATATAAAACAATACACCGTGCCAGGTCAACATAGTACTCTGGCATAACGGTACACTGCATTTGGCACATGTTCAGACATACTGGCGTTAATCATGAGTTCACCCGTGACACTGTGGTGAAATATGTCTTTGGCCTGATTTGTGTTTTCGCTGTCTGAGTCATAAAATCAATACAAGTGTGTCAGGATCTACAGTGTCTTTTTTAATCACTATGCCAGCTTTTGTTTCTTCTTGAAACTTGTTAACTATTCACCTTATCAGCTACAAGGAAGTACTTTTGCTGCCCTGCCCCGTGATGCCTAAGAGCTCAATTAAATGAGCAGTTGCCTCATTTCTTTCAAAAGGTGGAAGTGTATACACCCCAGAAGTTCATACTGGTTGACAAAACATATCAGTTTGAGGAAGAGCATGGTTTTAATTTTAATTATATTCGAGAACTACAGGAAGGTTCCCATCGCTGTAAACCAACACTAATATTGATGCACTATTGAGATTAGTCCTAGCACAGAACTATCTCAAAGGTAAATTCCATTTTCATTGTTCTTTTGAACAGCACCGGTGACACTTGTAGCAGCTCAAATATGGTTTTTAAATGGACATTAAGGAGTTTCAGAGAGTTTTACATTAAATTGACTGATTTATCAGTTACTGAAAAGCCTATGGCTGTCCAAATTGCCTCATACTTTATGGAAAAGAAGAGCTTCTCATAGAAAAATGTTTTAGGGGGATTTGCTTCAGGCCCTTTCCTTGCACTGCTTCTTCTTAAATTTGGCTGCACTTTTATCAGAAATGTACATAAACTGCAAAACCTTGGTTTCATAAATGTAATGAGGTGTTAGATGATTTTGCTTTTATACTATACATCATCTATTTTTTCAGATTGGGAATCACTTCTTCAACAGTGATAGATGTGTTTTATTATGATAACCATTTTTTTTAGAGGATTTTTTTAACTTGCTGATTCAACATACGAATAAATGACAAATACAACAGCAGCCCAAAAATCCATGCATGAAACAGTTACATTTGTCTGCTTGAACCTGAAAACATAATTCCTGCTCATAGACCCAAAATGTGGGCTTGATTTTAAACCAAATACATGGCTTGTACTGATGACACTTGGCTGTGTCCACCTGAGACCTCCCTTACATTCAGTCATTGTTGGGGACCACAGCAGTTGTTGCTGGAGACCCGCTCGTCCTTCTTCAGTATAGTGGATCTCACCACGTCCACATCTCGGTGCAGGTGATCCAGAAAGCTGGTCAGGATGCTGGGAGCAGCGTAGAAATCGACCAGAAAGTAAGATCCTCGGCTGTGCCTTGCATTGTGTTTGTCTATCTTGTAAGGCAGCAGTCTCTCCCCCAGGTTCTCCAGGTCTCTCACCACGGCTCCTCGCTCCATCAGAGTCTCTATTGTCCGCCGCAGAGTCGCCGCCGTCTCTGGCCGCTGCATCGCCTTCAAGATCAGAGAGAGTTCGTACCGAGGCATGGCTCCGGTAAAGTTATCCTAGAGTCGCAGGTTCAGTTCACCTAACAGTCAGTTGCTGTCGTTGCCACAGTGTTCAATTCAAAGACGACCATGTTATGACACGAGGGGCAGGAAAGGTCTTTAGTGATGACGTATAAAGCATGCGCCTGTCTTAACAGCAATACGGCTAATTAAATATTAAAAAGAAGAAGCACGGTGAATTCAAAATGATTTTTAAACCCCTGAAGATCTAATTAGATTTCTACAATATTTTATTTAATTATTATACCAAAACATGTTCATTTTGGATAAACCAAAAATCCCAGAAAATGAGCTAGCGACAGAGGTCTCACTCAACCACAATTTTCTGACTCCATCGGATCCAAACATGTTTCAAACTACGTTTTGTTTCAAACGAGGATACTCTGTTGAACTACATTGTTAACGTAATTATTTGGCCGCTCGATAAATGAACTTGTAAAATTGGTTCAGAAAGTAGGCCATTTAAAAAAATAAAAATGAAAAAAAAAATAAACGGAGTCAACCATCTCATTTCTGAAGAGCGCGTTTACGTTGTCATTAAGTGCCTGTACGCATGCTCACAAGTGACGATTTCGGGCGCTTCCTTCCCTTCTAGAAGGAGCGTGGTGAAGATGGCGGCGCAGAAGTCTGTACCGAGTGATCTATTTAAATGTGTATATTCATTTCTGCTGGAAAACAAGTTCACCAAGGCGGCTGAGCAGTTCCTGAAGCAGACTAAAGTCGTAAGTAGCTTACACTGAAGGTCAGTTGTAGGTGTTGCGTCTTAGCAGCTGGCATGACATGAAGTTAAGACAGAGTACACGCGTGGTAAATACGTACAGAGACCGTACCGGTGAAGTTAGCACGTGTATGAGCACACGTTGTGCAAAGCTGCTGCGTGTTCCTGTACTAATTCATGTTTTACGTACGTTAAACCGTGAATTGGAGTCTTATAAATTCTCTATTGTAGGTTACTTCAACTGAAGGTTACACTGAACAAACTTTGAAATTGCTGAAAGTAAGTGGTTAAAATATTTCACGTTTCTCTAGAATCCACAGGATCAAAATGAAGAAAGCCTCGTCAACATCTACAACTTCTGGGTGAAGTGAGTTGTAATTCATTGCTTGTGTTTTTTAAATTCATATTAATATAACTTGGGAAACATAGTCAAGTTAGCTTAATGAGTCGATGTGCATGTCTTTCTAAAGAACAGATTTATACAGCAATAATAATAATAAATCAGTATTCCCATTAGCTCCAGAATTTGTCACTAGTTTACATCAACATTGTCTTAGTTTAGGTCATCTGTATATTACACAATATAATCAGTGTTATTTTGCTAATGACAAGTGATTTTTGTTTTAGGGCAGATTCTCTTTATGTCCCTGTGTTTTTCTAGATCTTCTTTATATGTTTTACACCTATCATTTTAATGTCTTGTAATTTTATTAAAGCTTTGGAAATGGTCTTTAAACCACCTGCTGTTTTCTTTACCAAATCTATTCAGCAGGCTTCAGCAAAAAAAAAAAATTAGATTGAATTTTACTGTATTTATTAAACTGCTAGTGAACCTTCTGAAAAGGCATGAAATAAGGCTTAGAACAGTTTGTTACACACAATAAATTATATTTTAAATAATCTATTAAGATTGTAAATATTATCAAATTTACACTACATGACTTAATTTTCTTTTTTCACCATTCATTTGATGCGTAAGTCATGAAGTATGTTTGTATGTAAAGTCAACAGACAATCTAGGCTATATGATCACTCAGCACTGCCTAAGTAAAGAAAACTTTTATGACAAAAATGGCTTGGTGCTTAACAAAGGAGGATACTGCAAGACACCCCTCGCTACCTGGCTCGGACTCAGCAAAACAGAAAACAGTGGTCTATTAATTATTTCCAAAGATGTATGTTGGTCTGTTCTGTATGCACAACATAATATTGCATGACTCTCCTTCCTTTAAAAGGGAAATTCTGTTACTCTTCTGAAAGTTTTCTTCTACTTTTTAAAGGGTTTCTGCTGGGAGAAGGTGTTGCATAGTCTTTAGATTGTTAAATCCTCTTGGGGCAAATTTGTAATAATTGGACTAAATAAATTCAATTGACTCAATAGGTCTCCTGAAGCCAAGAAACGAAAAGCAACTGTTAATGCTGAAGCTACCAACGGTCCATCAGCCAAGAAAGCAAAAACCAGTCCAGAAAGCTCCAGCAGTGAAGAGTCAAGCAGTGAGGATGAAGAAGCTCCTGCAAAACCAGCTACGGCAGCTCCAGCAGGTAATACCAACATACTGGACACAGAGAACTGATAAAGCTGTTTGGATTCTGCCAATAATGTGTCATTCAGAAACCTTGAACAGCATCGTCACTGAACATGTCTTTATAATGTACATTTTAGCCAAAGCAGTGCCTGCTAAAGCAGCAGCTGCTAAAGCTGCATCCAGCAGCAGTGAAGACTCAAGTGACTCTGAAGAGGAGAAGGCTCCTCCAAAGGCTGCTGTAAAGGTAAGAGAAAACATCCAAATAAAATATTCTTGCCAGACCTTGTCCTTGCTGCAAGACTTTGATTGTTGAGCTACTATTAAAATGTAGTTTCTGTATGTAGGCTCCTGTGAAGCAACCTCCTGCTACTGCAGCAGGCAGCACAAGGAAAAAGGACAGCAGCTCTAGCAGTGAAGAGTCTGACTCTGAGGATGAACAGCCTGCCAAAGCTGCTGCACCAAGTGAGTTCATAGCCATATGTCATAATACAATTCTTATAAACTAAAATTAAACTTGAAATGGAAACGTGCTTGTCATCTAACCTTGTCTAATTCTGAATGATAGAACCCAAAGCCGGTGCAGCCACTACGCCCAAAGCAGCTGCTCCTGCCAAGGGTGCAGCTCAGAAGAAGCAGGAGAGCAGCAGCAGTGAAGACAGCTCCTCAGATTCTGAAGATGAAAAATCAGCCAAGGTATACCAAGGAGTCAAAAGTTTTTATATTAGCATGTTATTGATTGTATTTACTCCACAGTTTAGAATAATGTAGCACAATTGGAGTCCAGTGCCAAGTGTAGATAGTAAATATTAGGGATGTGCACGACTAGTCGTTTAATCGTTTAACCGCCTACTCATTTATTAAACGTTTAGTATTTTACTAGTCGGTTAAACGCTGCATTAAGCATCATGCACCTTGTTCTTCGCGCCTCTGCATCGGCTTCTTTGTAAACAGGCTGAGCAGCCAGGGAGAGAATTGCTCCTCCTCCCCTCCCCTCCCACGCACACGTAGCAGGGGGCGGTCGACCTCCAGATGACACGTTCATTTCTCCAAACCTACACCGCCTGTCCGTCTGGGCTACCTGGTTGATCCTGCCAGTAGCATATGCTTGTCTCACAGATTAAGCCATGCAAGTCTAAGTACACACGGCCGGTACGGTTAAACTACGAATGGCTCATTAAATCAGTTTTGGTTCCTTTGATCGCTCTCTCAGTGATACCCAACAGGCTTATCAAAATGTCTGATCCACTTGTGAAACTCTTCCTCATCTGTCAAGCAAACCCAGCCATCATCATCGTCATTTACGACGGGGCCGTGAACGCCACTGCAGCCTCCATCGTTATTATCAGTGCATTTTCTCCCGCGTCTGCTGCTATTTCCGCATTTTTTTTCAACCCCCACTATCCCCCTCATCATTAGCGGTGTTTTGACCACTCCAGCTACACCCACCACGTCCCCTCCTGCCACCCCGAAGCAAAGCATCGGCTCCAGTATGTGCTGCTTGGACTGTCATGGTGCACAGACGCAGCGGCACTTTCTGTCTCAGTGGATGACTGAACATCTTCATCAGAGGGTGAATATACCTCTTCAGAATATGAGTAAGCCATTACTTCACAAAGCACTTCGTCAGCGTTGACCAGATCTCTCGGTACGGTGAGTTTTCTCACTCTAAAATGTGCCGTCTTGCGCTCTGATACGCTTCCACGGCGAGTCTCGTCTCCTCGGTTTTCAAACTCTGTAAACTCCAAAACTTTGAATGAAAACGCGCCCACAACTGATGCTCAGATTGAAGTTCCAGATGTCTGCCATCTCCTGGCGTACAGTACATGAGGCACACGAGACAGTATATTTGAAGCTATGGCTTATGTTCAGCAATGTTGCTTGTCGCAATATTGCGACTTTGGCGCTTAAAGGGTTAAATTGCAAGTTTTCCGAACCAACTAGTCGCAAATTTTATTTGCGACTAGTTGGTTCGGAAATTAGTCGAAATTCTCATCCCTAGTAAATATGTACATCAGACACTAACAGGGTATCCGCGGGGTTTTAAAAAGTCTTAAATCCAATAATTTGAATTTAAGGCCTTAAAATGTCTAAAATTCTCCTAAAATCTTATAGAAGGTCTTAAATACGATTTTGAAAGGTCTTAAAAATCTATTGATGTTACTTATATGTAAAACATGCACAAACTTCAGTCTCGCTTTGAAATGTTTCGATTTTTGAGGACGCTATAACGCAACTATAGAGCGGAACTAAATGTAGGCTACCTGTACTGCCCGGCCACAATTTATCGAACACCACCAGGCATTGCTGTGCATGCTCAGCGGTCACCTTTCACTTCGTTGCATAAACACAAGAGAAGATGCTGAAATACTCCGCTGTTCGGGAATTCTTCAGTTTAACTGAAGACAAAACGAAGGCAAAATTTGGATCCGAGACCAGACGAACGGATCCGAATATTCGAGCCGTCTCCGCCACAAGCAGCAGCCACCGCGGCCCCCCCGGGCCGTCTCCGCCGTCGGACATTATGGGGCGGAACGAATATTCGGAGCCCAGAAACCACTATTCGGGCCAGTCCTAGTGGTTTCCTTAGAAGGCCCTATCCTGAACTTTGGTCTTTTTGCCAGAAGCTGCTCATTTTGTCCCATGGACAGGCCACAGTGGAGAGAGGTTTTTCTTATAAACAAGGAAGTTGAAACGTGTAACATGCAGGAGGACACTGTTGTTGCGCACAGGCTTGTGTGCAATTATGTCACTCAACATGGCAGGGTGACCAAGATTCCCATCACGAAAGAGCTCTTGACTTCTGCAGCATCAGCCAGGTCCAAGTACCGTGTCTACCTTGATCAAGAGAGAAGGAAGAAGGCGTCTGATGAACAGGGAAAGAAGAGAAAGGCTTTAGAGGATCACCTGGAAGAACTAAAAAAGAAAAGGAAAACTGTCCAAGAGATTTCTGAAAGTCTGGCCAGAAATGCAGACAGGCTTGCAGACGAGGCGGAGGGCAAGGTGGGCACTCAGATGGCCCAGCTCATCACAAAATCAAATGCTCTGAGGAGGAGCTACAAGGAAAAATTAGCAGAGCTCAAGAATATTGTGGAGGAGATTGCAGCCACGAGACAAGAGCTTAGATAGTTCTTGTGTGCATACACAGGCACACACACACACAATGGCTGTTGGCTGTAGAGTTTACCAATATTTTTTGACTCTGACTTCTTATCAAATCTTGGTTCACAACAGAGAGGTTTCTGTTTTTTTTTTTGTTGGGTTAAGTGTTTTGTATTCGAGTGTGAAAGAGCTGTGAATAAATTCCAGGCCTCCAGTTTTCCTTCAAGTCTTTTGTACTTTTTTGCCAGTATCAATGTGAAATGGGTCTTAAGTTGTATTCATTATGGTCTTAAAAAGGTCTTAAAAAGTCTTAAATTTGGCTTGTTGAAACCTGCAGAGACCCTGACTAATGGCTTACTCACGGTTTTCTGTTAGGCTCCAGTCAAACCTGCCCCTGTAAAGAAGGCAGCAGCTCCAACTCCTGCTGCTGAATCAAGCAGCGAAGAGTCCTCATCTGAAGACGAGGCTCCTCCCAGCAAAAAACCCAAAGCAGGTGTGGTTTTGTACTTTTTTTTTCCTGACCATTGTATGCTCAGTGGTTGCTAGACACTGCACTGTATTAGAGCACTGTGAGGCATTATAGATACCAATGAATATCAGGGGATGTTTCATTGCATTTGATAACATTCATCAGTCATCAACAAAGTTTTCATTTGTTTATAACCTGTTACTGATATACTCAAGTTTAACAGCTACAAGAAAAATATGTTGAATTATTGGAATACATTAATTGCAGTATATACACTCTTTACTCATTATTTTTCCATCCATTCATGTCCTGGCCATGACTCTCTATAATGTATGTCCTCACTGCAGACTAAACTAGACAAGCCCAGTAGAGGGCAGAACCATGCCCATGCATGATACTCTGTATCAATTTTGATCATCCTACGTATATCCCTTCCTACTTGATCTACTGACCTGTGACTCCACACCTGAGCAGGGGACCTTAGACTGATATTCAGTGCCAAGTTTGAGTATCCTGACTTCAGCACTTGCAGAGATATCTGACCGGACATACCCACATACATACTTACCCAGCCAGATACCGAAGCGAATGCAGTAACCCCACTGACATACGTCAGGCTTGGTTAATTATGATCAGCTGATCACCTGGTCCAGCCCAAGCTTAAAATGCTGTATAGTTGCTTTGAGATGCCGTGTAATTTGTAGCGATGCTTAAACCGCTACTTGTCTTGTTAGGAGCGTACAGTGCAGTTCCACCTCCTGCTTCAATCCAGAAAGCTCCTGCTGCACCAGCAGCCAGCAAGGCCAAGGAGAGCGACTCTTCAGACAGCAGTGATGAGAGCAGTGATGAGGATGAGAAGAAGAAAGCAGCTGGTAAGAGTTTCCCACCTTTCACACTTTGAACTCTTGGTGTTTTTAATGGCACATCTAATTGTGTTGTAATCCTTTCAGCCAAACCTACACCTGTAAAAGTGACTAATGCCAAACCTGCTGTGTCTAAACCCGCTGCAAAGAAGCAGGAGTCCAGCTCTGAGAGCTCCGGTAATGATCAGGAATACCTGTCAGTTTCTTCTCAGTCTAAAGCAAAGCTCAATGTGTAAAAAATATTTTCTTTTCACCCATTTCTGTGCAGATTCAAGCTCAGATGAAGAGGAGGCCAAGAAGCCTGCAGCCAAGGTCACCCCAGCTAAGGCTGCACCAGCAAAGGCTGCCCCAGTCAAACCTGCTCCAGCTAAGGCTGCCGCTGCTAAAGAAGAAGACTCAGATGAAGACTCATCAAGTTCAGAGGAAGAAGAAGAGGTGAAGAAACCTGCAGCAAAAGTGACGCCTGCTAAACCCACGCCTGCCAAGACTACCCCAGCTAAGAAGGACGAGTCCTCAAGCTCAGGTAGGAGACTCCTAGGTTCTAGATTTTGAGCATTTGAGCTTAGCATTTCTGTAAGACTGATAGATTTCTTGTAATAACTTTCAATTCCTTTAATTTATGGAACTGTTCTTGGCTGTTCTACCAAGTTGTGGTGGGATCAAGGCTAGTACTCAACACCTGTCACAGGAACTGTCAGTTACGACCTAAATATTATGTCTACGCTCACCATTGCTGTGTTGCAGTAATTTCTTGTCTGCAAAACTTTCAGTAACAACAGTATTTGTGTTTGATCCCAGACTCGGACAGTAGCTCTGAAGACGAGGCTCCAGCAAAACCTTCCACTAAAACTGCAGCTCCACCACCAGCTGCTGCTTCTAAAGCCCCAGCCAAGGCAGCAGAAACCAGCTCTGATTCAGACGACTCGTCCGAGGATGAGGAGGAACCAGTGAAAGCCAAGCCAGCAGCTAAAACCACTACCCCAGCTTCAAAGCCTGCTACCCCTGTTGTAAAAGCTCCTGCAGCAGTAGAGAGCAGCTCAGACTCTGATTCTTCCTCTGAAGATGAAGAGCCAGCTAAGGCCAAGGCAACAGCAGCTAAACCTGCCTCAAAGCCGGCTACTCCTGCAGCTAAGGCTGCTGCTGCTGCAGAAAGCAGCTCGGAATCTGACTCCTCTGAGGATGAAGAAGAGCCAGTTAAAGCCAAGCCAGCAGCAGGCAAACCCAAGCCAGCAGCAGGCAAACCAGCTACCCCAGCTTCAAAGCCTGCGACTCCTGCAGCGAAGCCGGCTGCAGCTGAAAGCAGCTCAGAGTCCGATTCCTCGTCCGAAGACGAAGAACCTGTCAAGGCTAAACCTGCTGCGGTTAAAGCAGCTACCCCAGCCTCAAAGCCTGCAAAACCTGCAACTAAGCCTGCTGCAGCAGAGAGCAGCTCTGAGTCCTCTTCTGAGGATGAGGAAGAACCAGTGAAAGCCAAGCCGGCAGCAGCAGCTAAACCAGCTACTCCTGCTTCAAAGCCTGCTTCAGGTGCAGCAGCAGAAAGCAGCTCTGACAGTGACAGTTCAGACTCTGAGGATGAACCAACCAAACCTGCAGTCAAGAAACAAGCCCCTGCAGCAGCCAAGAAACCTGCAGCTGCTAGCGCCACAAAGGCTCCTGCAGCTTCAACAAAGAAAGCTGAGGAGAGCAGCTCTGACTCTTCAGATAGCTCTGATTCAGAGACGGAGACCGCCCCTGCTAAGCCTGCTGTCGCCAACGGCAAGGCAGCAACCCCCAAGAAGACCACTGCAGCAGCAAAGGTTGCAGCAAAGCCGGCAGAGTCGTCATCCAGCGACAGCAGCTCTGAAGAGGAGGAAGAGGCCAGTAAGAGTACTCCAAAACCTCCTGCATCAGCCAAGACAACCCCAGCAGCTAAACCTAAAGAGAGCAGTAGCAGCTCCTCAGACAGCTCATCAGATGAGGAGGAAGCACCGCGCAAAGCAGCCACTGCACCCACCACCCCCACAACAAATAGTAAGTTTCAACCATACTAAACATGGCGTGGCTCTCTAACAGGGAACATATTTGTACATAACAACCATTACTAATATAATTACCGTTTCTGTTGTTTTCAGTGTTGTTAGATTTAGTGGTACACAGTTGTTATAGCTGCTGATTGTTGCAGGTACCAATGGAAAGAGAAAAAAGGATGAAGAATCATCAGAAAGCGAAGAGGAAGAGACGGAAGTAAAGACACCAAAAAATAAGAAAGCAACAACGACACCACAGACTTTCCCAAAAGCCAGTAAGAAGGTAAGACCTGTAAGGGACAAAAACCTAATCTTAAGTTGCCACTTTGTGTTAGCCTAGCCGCGCTAGACCCAGCTCTTAAGACACAAGGGTCTAGGACCGCTCCACAGGGAGGGAGGCGGGCTAAAAGGTTGTCTTTCAAATCACTCTGCAGCAATTGGGTAGGTATACAACCAATCAGTGCAACAAATAGGCTGACGTAATTCCGAGAGTGCCGGATTGTGGCTAAGTCCCATTAGCTTCCCAATCAGTTGGAGCCAACTGGTATATTAAGGATTTGCCATATCCCGTCGGCATATGTCCAAATATGTCTTTCTTCTCAATGAAACACTTAAGTGCCGTCCTTTGTTTATCTTTCAAGTTGAATTTTAGTTTCAAATCTTTAAGGGCTGTGGCCAAAGCTGAGTCGAAAGATAACTGTTTATTGTGCGCCGGTTGTTTCTGTCAGAATCGTCGCGCCTCTGTCGTCACTTAGTTACGCCCGCCTTCTGACTCTACACTTCATGGTGATTCGTCCGGCCAGTTTTAGGAGCATCCAACCTCGAGCCTTATGGGGGATAACTAGAACCACCCTGGCAGAGAATTAAATTCGTTGCCGTGGGTTGTCTAGCGCGGCTAGGCTAACTTTGTGTTGGATTTAATGTCAAAACAAGCACAATTGATGACTGCTCGATGAGCTCATTGTCAGAATTTGATTGAAATTACTTTGTCTTCTAGTCTTCCAACATACCCTTTCGCAGAATAGTTGAGGAACAAGTAGATGTGGATCCCCGTCTTGCAGACAACTCTTTTGACGCCAAGGTGAGTCCAGCATCCACTTGAAGTGTTCGCACATCAGGGTTGGCGGGTTGACCCTATAATTTACTCTCTCTATTTGTATTTGCTATTCCAGCTTGGAGCGAATGGGGACTGGGGCCAGAAAGCTAACGACGTGCTCAGGTTCACAAAAGGCAAATCATTCCGCCATGAAAAGACGAAGAAGAAGAGAGGAAGCTACCGTGGTGGAGCCATCTCCACAACAGTCAACTCGATCAAGTTTGACAGTGACTGAGTGACCTTCTCAGTCTGGTCCCTCCCACTCGAACTATACCGTACCCGTGTGGTCAAGAATATCAGTTGTCAGCCCCCACCCTCCTGTAAACAGTCTCTGAGACAGAAGAATGGATCCATAGAGCTGAGCTGGCACTTTCATTTAGCGTGCTGTTAGTCTGCAATGAAGACTGATCTGAAGAAACAGTTTAGCGGAGCTGTAGCAGCTGGTAAAATATGTTCCCAGCTGTCACATCAGGCCGTAGTGATTGACATCCATGTGACATTATTACTTATAGCCACTAGGTGGCTGCAGGCCATCAGCTAATGCTAAAAAGCCAGTGTGTGTGATGGGCCCTTTTGCTCGTTTTGACTTAATTCTCAGATGATGATGTGATGTCCTGTCATTATTTTGTAACATTAATTTTCGTTTATCTATGTATAACTGACAGCCATCCATCATAACAGGTTCTTTATGTGAAAGAAGACGCTATTGATTTTTAATGGATCACATGGATGCTTATTCGTTTTGTCCACTCTTCTTTGACCACATTTAAATGTAATAAGGGTGTTTGGGCTTTTCTCTTAACATTACAAGAAAACACTGTTAAACAGAGCAGAGTTTTGTACTGTGTATTTATTATGTTTATTCCATTTCAACGTTTAGGACCTAAGGAGCCTTTTCTGTATTATTTTCAATGAATGTTGCTTTTAAATCATTGTTTCTTTTGATGTTAGGGTGCCCTCATCATCGGTGGTATTGACTTTATTATTCACAAACATAACTGAGAGCCATGTTTGTTTCAGTGATTTGATTTTACTGTATTGATTTCTGTGTACCACTGTCATTTTTTTTATTCTAGCAAATAAAATACTTAACAGTTTAAATGTTGAGTTTGAGGATGTTTTGAGGTCTTTTGTTCAGAATGAGACTTGTAATTTGTCCTCAGAGCAGAAGCTGTTTCCAACAGAACTAGCTATATTATAAATGTATGTAATAGTCCTAGGAAGTTCTTCACATCAGTTATTTTAAGCAAGCAGACAATCTATAGCAGTAAAGGCTTTCTGTGGAAATGAAGACCAGACGATGATCGAAGCGGTCACCCACAAAGTTGATTTGAAAGTTTCATCAGGGCCACTAGATGGCAGTGGTGAAGTTTTTGAGTTGTAAATATGGAATACAAAGTACAGTATGTGAACAGTCAGTTATGAGTGTGGCTGCTTTGTCCAGGTAGCACATTTTCACTATTTGTTTTGTCTCGAACACATGTACGTACGACAGATTTAATAGCTTCTCAGGTGGAGTTGTAAAGGTAAAAGGATGCTCTATTAAAGCGATATTCCACCACTTTTTGCACTCTCAAATTTCTGAAACAAAGAGATGGAGAGATGTGTAACAACATTCCCTAAACTCAATTAACCTCCAAAAAGCCAGGATGCTCCACTCCTCATGTAGCGTTGAAGTTTACATCACGATATTGCCAGGGTTATTTTCTGGAATTTTTAGAAGTATAGAAAATAGGGCTGTACAAGCGTCTTTTTTAACTTAACCAATTATTCTAGACGTACACCTTTTTTTGTGTTAACCCACCTCAGACTTATCTGAAGGTTTTTGGACCAAATTATTTATATATAAAAACAGTAGCACTGTAATCAGCTTGTTTCAGAGCTCTAAATGACATATAAAGCTTCAAATTAGTGACTAAATCTGTATTTTAGTCCCATGGTTTATTAAGATTCTGTGTTAATGTACCTCATCTAGTTTGAGTCACCTCAAATTAAATGTTCACTGTGATCAGATATTACTAGCATGTATTATTAACTACACATTCTCAGTAGGCCTCATTAGTCTGTAACCTCTCCAGTTATTTTGGCCACACTCAGCTATTCTTCTCACCAAAACCTCAGTCCAAACAGATTCTAGATGTATTTGAGCATTTTACAGCACAGCAGTGATACATTTGAAATTATTTTGGTAGCTTTTGCCACTCTGTTCTTACAAAACATAAGCAGTTGTTTTTTTGATGTTGGCTTGTAAAAGATTGGTGGACTCTATCACAAATGACACACTTTATTCCCCTTTCCCCCCCTCTGATTCCCTTTAAGCAGGCCTTAGTGGAAAGTCAGTTACTTGCTTTTAGTGCCTACAGATTGCAGTGGCTTGGACTGGCAGATACAACAGTACACCACATTTAGTAGCTTCATAGTGCTTGAATTATTTTGAAATTTTATCCTCTCAACCCTTTCTGGTCAAGTGGGCGAGGTGATTCAGAGGCTGTATAATTTGGACGCAATCTAACGCTGACTAGCAAAACTCTATTTATCTGAAATTTATAACACCTATCAGATGGCACATCAAAGATGACCTAACGAAGCATTCACTCACTGCTTTCAGTCTGACAAAAAGCATAAGGCCTACGCATGCATTGTCCGTACTGTTCATGTGCATATGCATATACACTGTGGAAATGTAGCGAACATGTCTGATTATACATGAACTGATTACACAGAAAGAGCTGTTGACTTAGGAGGGAGGTCTGCAGTCACTCCAGATAGAGCCTCTCTGCCATCTCTGACAACAGTTAACCAGTGAGCGTCGCTTCAGTGCTCACCAAGCAGAGAAACTTGACAGGGCGCGCTTTGCTCGAGGTTTACATGGATGAGCTGTTGAGAAGCTGGGGGGTGCAGAGTGGTTACTGTAGAGCTGCTACTGGGCAATTTTTCAGAGCAGATTCAACTGTGGTTGAGAGACTCCATGCCTCCATTTGGAGGCTGTAAGCTGCAGCCTGTGAAGGCACTGAGGCCCACCGGGGCTTTCACTGACTTTCTGAGAATAGAGGAACTAAAGCTTTTTCTGTATTAACACTGAAAACAGTTAAATTGTTAGCTTGTACTTTGTATGTATCAACTAGCTTATCATACATGTATCCAATTGTGCTATATATTCCTTGCTCCCCACCCCTCTCAACCCAGTGGCCAGTGGCAGATGGGTCCCCCCACATAAAGTCCCAGATTCTGCTCAAGGTTTCTTCCTGTTAAAAGGGACTTTTTTTTTTCTAGCCATTGTTGCCTTTGGGCTTGCTGTGGGGGTTCAGGCATGTGGGTTCTGTAAAGCGTCTTGGGGCAATTTGAACTGTAATTGGCTCTATATAAACAAAATTGAATTGAATATCAAAACCACCCACAGGTAAAGTGTATCACATTGATGATACCGTTCCAATCCAATATTCTACTGGGAAATTATGAACCCTGGCCTTAGTGCACGATACTTTGACACACTACAGTTACCCAAACATTGCTGAGGACTGCAGACCTGCCCCACAGTGACAGCATTCTCTGACAGCAGCATCCTCCCCCAGCAGGACAAATCATCCCACCACACCTTTAAAACTGTTCAGGAACAACTTGAGGAACACGACTAAGAGCCCAAGGTGTCAAGCTTCCCAGAACAATCTCAATCCATGGAGGCCTCGTCCTGCAACCTACAGCACATACATGAGGATCCACAGGTTCCATGTCCATGTCCCGATGGGTCAAGACTGGTGTGGTGGCATGAGAGGGACCTATACAATATTCAGCAGGTGGTTTATCGGTATATAATGTTCATTTGTTAGTACATACTGGTATTAGGTGATCTTTTAAGGGCCGGCAATAAAAACCAAAATATTACATGGCTGAAAAGAAAGACTCTTCAGAGGGTTGGATACAAGGATGCTCTTCTTAGTAAATGAAAGCTGACTTTTTGGATACACGTGGTTTTTCACTTCATGACAGCAACTTTATGATTAAAGGAAAGTGTAGTAACACTGTTGATACTACAGCAATGCAATGCTAAAAATCACATCATCTTCTACGTGATTGCAGATCTTAAGGCTGGCTTGGTAAGAACATGGGTAAAGAATACTGATGAGAGGCTCTTCAACCTAATCTCCTGCCTAGCAATCACTCCTGAGCACCACTTCCGTCTGTCAGTCGAAATATGTGCAAAAAAGCAAGCCAGCTCGTTTCGGGCCAATGCAGCACAGTGTGTGTGCATAAAGGGGCTGCAGGACAATCTTTTAATGGGCAGCGGAGGCAGAGCACTGCCCATCCCGTCCATTTCAATTAGACAAAACCGCTGACTGTTCGTGCACACATACATTACCATCATTTTCTTCTCTGGCGCACACTCCAAGCCAAAGGATACAATCAGCAGTGCATTTTTTTCTGAAAAATGTTACACACCACTTCATTACGCACAATAAATGACTTCCTTGGTGCCCCGTAGATTAGTCTTGCTAATCCCTCATTGTGCTTTCCCCAAGTCAAAGAGTGAAAATGAGAACATGGCAGGACAACAATCAAACTTACAAGTCAAGCATTTAGAGATACAGCTTTATCAGTTTTACTTATTAAAACGTCTTTTAATAGAGTATTTCTTTAACATCCATCTTATATAAAGTGTTTCAGTGAGCAATAGTAATTAGAAGAATACACACTTTGAACAGTACATTGCTGAGCAAGACAAGCATCACTGATCTTTAATGGGACAGAATGCAAGGAATAAGGATGTGGAACGAGCAGAGTGAATGAAGCGGTTCTAATAACATTACAGACTTCTGCTGTGTCCCTCCAAAGAAAATATCTAAGGGTCTGTTGTCTGTGTAGAACAGATATAGTGGAGCTTTAACACAGCTGGAGGTCAAATATAATTGATAGCTCTTCTTGTCTTGCCTCTAAAATGTGCTAAATAGAGTAGGAGAAGTATTGTTTTTTTAGTGTTTGCCAAACTGTTCCACAGTCATGGGTTGATGCTGCTTTTTTAAAGAATAAACAAACAAACTTTGTATATTGTAAAATAGACCCATCATCCCTTCAACAGACACACTAGAGAAGCATTTCAGAACACACTGGACTGCATCAGGATGCTTCAGTCACTATATCGACAGCATGAACTACAGTAACATGCGGTAATGATTGATAATGCCTCTCAGAGCTGCAGCTTTAATGAGTTCAATGCATTAGTTGTCTGTTTAAATTTGCGAAACCTGTTGAAGGAGAATACTTTTGCTGGGTGATGTTGCCTTATTCACACGCTGTCTTTCTCTCACTCACACGTTGTCACCTGTCTCTATTATGTCTTTGGTGTGGCAAAGTCCCAGGCAGTATCCTGGGCACACTTCCACATGGCTCGCACCAGCCGAGTGAAGCCCATGTCCTTGGGCTTCTCCAGCCCACGCATCAGCCGCTGCTTCATGATCGCTATGAACTCTTTATTACTAAGCTCTCCATTCCCTAAGGAGACAGAGAAGAGCAGAAGAGGAGGGGTGACGGACAGAGGAGGGGAATGATGAAATAATAGGGGAAGAGCACGAAAGACGAGGATATGACTTCCATTTATTGATAATTTCCACCTCCAGTGGCATCATTTTCTTTTCATAAATATTTATGGGGGAGAGAGATGATGAGCCTGTCAGCTACTTACCGTCACAGTCGAACAGAGCGAACACCACATCACACACGTGATCTGACAACTCCACCTTGGCTACAGTGCGGGCCACCTGCTTCATGGTAACTGAGAGACAGAGGGAGGCAACCACAGATAGAGAGATTTACAGTTTGAGTGGAACAAGAGTGCAAGTGGACACGGATTCAACCAAGTCAGCTTATAAGTGGCTCAAGTCAAGAACAGTATGTGTGAGTCAACAGCAAAAAATAGAAGACAGACAGACACAAGGGAGAAGAAGAAGGGGCTGAGAGGAGTATCAAGACATCTAGCGGAGAATGAGAGTGGAGAGAAAAGATGAGGGGATGCAGATGTACACAGACACAAGCCATGTGGACTCTGTGTATGATCTGTTCTTTTGTAGCATCAGTTGCTCTAAATGTAAAATACTTGCAAACAACAGATGATGGTCTGTTTCGAGGGACAGACACCTTCTACTCCAGACATTTGATTTTCGTTTTGCCCATCTGCTCTGTTGTCTGTCACTCTTCTACTGTGGACTGCAGCCTGAACATCAAGGAAATGTTTGCCCAGTCTGCCACGAGTAGGGGGTGCATGCGCAACAGCTCCCCAGAAGTGAAGACAAAACATCCCGATTACTCCCTAGTGGCTGGCTGTTAGTTCAGAAAGCGCTTGATTTTATACGCAGTGGAGTTTTCTCTGAACAGAGCACACATTTTAAACGTCGATATCGCAGTCGATCATGTTCATTTAACTTCAGGGAGCCAAAATCTTAATTAATATTCGATTAATTGTCGTGCAGCCCTTGCACAAAGGAACACTGGAAATGGAGACACAGAACCGGGAGAAAGAAGCTTCAGAATCATTTCAGAAGAACAATGCAATTTTGTTAGGTCCAACAATAATTATTGATTATCAGACTACTAAAGGAACAAATGGAGGAGGAAGGAATGAAACTGATGGAAGCCAAGATCAGCAAAATAATGAGCGTCAAAATCTCCCTGCAAATGGAAAATGAGCCCAATCACACCACTGTGAGCATCACGAGTGGCCTTTTATTCTACCTTTGAGAGAGACAATGTGCACATCCAGATTTTACACACCCACACATGAGAAAGTGTACTGAAAAGGGTGTGAAACTGTTGGATTTGAGAGAGAGATGAAAGAAATTTGTAAAAGGAGAAACAAAAAAAATTAAAAATAAAAGAGCAGAGAAAAAAAAATGCAAGCGCTCCTTCAGGTTGGAAGTGTAGAGAGACGGTTTCAGTTTGCGGGCAATGCTATGATGCAGATAATTTGCAGACGCATGCCTGGCAACTCTCCATGAAACCGTAGCAGTCTGAGGTTTCAAATACTGCAACATACATGTGCAGATATGCAACTGAAACCAAACATGAACCCCGGGGCAAATCCCGCACTCCCATAACACAGCAGCTGTTTCATCAGTGAATCACAACTAATAGATGAGCTGTAAGAAATCATATGGAGGCCTACTGAAGGGATAAAGCATTGCATTAAATGAAGGAACTATTGAGTCATTAACCCATTCCCATATTAAAAAAGCTACAGGTCTCAGCTGACTGTGCTGTTCTCACGTTAAATTAAAATTCATTACCAAGTTCTGACAAATTAATTTAGTAATAATGAAACTGTTGAGGTAGATAAAGGAATAAGGAGTAATTTAATGCCTGATTCCACACTTAGTTATTAGTCTTCTTGAATAATTACTGTAAATATAATCTTCAACAAGTCTGAGTGATTTAAAGCCTTTAGGACCCACCACGGTGAAAAATAAGGGTTTCATATGTAACAAACGTAAGGAACTGATACTGCCAACTTTGCATGGTTGGGCTTTGCATATCATTATTTGACATTATTATTCAGCTTAGCATTGTGTAACACAGAGTAGATTTACAGGATTTGGCCAAGTAGTAACCGGTGAGCTGGTATGATTTAGCAAAGAGATGTGAGAGGAAAGAGACATGGTGACTTCATACATCTGCACATTCTCTGGGAAGCACTGCTGTGGATTTACATTTAAGTCATTTTAGGGCAAGAATCAATCATTTTCATGGAGAAAACCTCTAAATATGTAACTCTGAAGCAAAGAGTTGAGCTTTAGGGGTTAAATCAATGACCTGAAAGGGAATTTAATACATTAAATTTGAAAATCTTGGTGTGAAGATGAAGTCTTGCACGTTGAAGTGACAGAGAGACAGGCTGACACCTCCAGCCTGCTAAAGTATCTTGGTATTGTGTGAACAACTACTACTGGATTGTGCAAAGCATGCAATCTGACAGCAGTTGCTCCATGGTATAATTGTGAAAATGCCAATATTTAACAGACTGTTAATCAGATTTAGCAGTTGCTCTTCTGCTGCATTCCTTACAAAGTAGCTTCACTTAGTGTTTCTTGTTGTATTATGTCACACCTGCCATCAAAATTTAAACTATAGGTGTCACCAAATCAACCAGGATTGTAAGCCTAAAACTTTAATAATTGTACTGTTGCTCCTTTTCCCCCACCAGTATCCAGCCTAGGGATGAAATATACCATCCTGGAGCTTCCCTTTAACAATAGGTCAGCCAAGTCACTGGCCCAGTGCTGATGTTGGCAAGTGTCAGGGGGCATCAGTATCCTGCAATGTAAGTAGGAAGTGATCTGTTGTGTGTGCGCATGAGTAGTTCTTAAATTTAAATATGCATGCTTCTGCAGGCCTAAGGGAAAAGGAGGTAGTTAAATGGACGGACGGACAAACAGATGACAAATGGCTGAGCAAGGATTGGGAGCAAAGCCAGGCAACAAAAAAAAAAAAAAGATGTGGGAAGCAGATCGGGCTGACTGAGTGTTAACAGCTCTGAAAGGCAGAGGATGAAAGTGACAACAGTTAAGTCTAAAGAGGAGTAATTAGGAGGATTGAGAGAATGTCAAAGGAAAAGGGCAAATGTGGGTGTACCTTTATCAATAGAGGCTCCAGCCATGTGGTAGAAACTCAGGGCTGTGTCCACGTCATTCACGTTCTTCAGGAAAGTAAAGAAGTTCTCCACCTCCTGAAATGTGATGCCCTGCACGAGATGGGAAAACATTAAAAAAAAAAGTTTGAAAGGTGAAAAACCTCGACAAACCAGGAACAAATCATTCCTTCAGTTTTATCTAGGCCATTAGAGTATTGCAATCTTGTGATAAATGAGTCAAATACTGTCATGACAAGAGCTGTGACTGCGCGACGCCCTTTCGGGGAGCAGCTCAGCAGTGTGACACAAATGACAAGAGGAAGTGGGCAGAAGCTTTCGACACACATGGATGAACATGGCGCCATAGATGGACAAGGGAACAGACTGTCTAAAACACACATGCACATACAGTATATACGTACAAACACACACACAGCTGCTACACTGCTGATGAGCTCATTTGCAAAGAAAAGCGAGCAGCTGGTGCTGGGTAGTAAATAATGCGTCTCTCTTACATTGCAGGTAATGCCAACGCTGAGAAGCAGACAGCAGGACGAAGGAACAGGGGGTAAACGGTGAAAGAACGAAAGACAGTGAGAGATGCTTACTGCAGTTTAATTCCTTAGAGACAACTCTGGCAGCACCAGCCTCATCTTTTTATCATGACTGGGAGGAACAGCCTCAGCTCTGCTTTCTGTTTTGTTTTTCTAATCGCTGTATTAAAGCATCTCTTGTCACAGCCCAGTCTGACATCTGTGCTGCTTTAACATGTAGTAAAAAACTAGTCTGATCTATGAAACCTTTGAATGTGAAAAACTGAAGTGGGGACATGTTTCTGCTGCAACACCACTCCGGATGTGATGTGTATGGGCGTAACTTCAGTCACTTGACTAATGGGGCTCGTTACAGTGAAGCAGCATGAAGCCAGGGTTCATGTAAACATCTACAAAAAATGAGACACGTGCACATACTGAAGTTTGCTTGATAACAATTTACAGCTTGAGTAGTTATAGATTTTTCACCCATTTGGTGTGTTCCAGTGGAGACCACGGAGGCTGGTCTCACACTTCACAAGTTTTGGGACGATTTACTCATTTCATCTCTGCTGACAATCCAAGAACAAATCTAGTGGAGATCTTTGTTTGACCAAATGTTTGGTCCAGATTATTCGGTAATGTGAAGGATTTACAGATCCAGTCCTCAATCTCCTAAACTGCTGTTGCTTGACTGTTAAACATTTGAAGTTGTTGGGCCACAGTCTCCATTTTGTTGACATCTGCTTCCTTGTGAGTTCACGAGAAGTGATGCACTGCTCCCTGAATGTTTCCTCTGCTAGAACAATCTTAAAAAATATCTTGTAGTGTGCCATTATTTTCAAATCTTGTATGTGCATGTATAAGATTAATGAGAGAAGAATATCTGTCAAACATCTCCTTTATGTGTGATATAACTCAATTTCAAAATCTGTTAGGATTCTTACACTCCTGTAGCATGAGCCCGGCCTTAATGCTTAAAGCAGTGTAGCTGTTCAGGAAAGGTGAAGAATAAGTAAAGCTGCTTTTAATAGGCTGCACATTTGGAAGTAAAAGAATCTGAGGAGTAAATGAGAAGGAAGGAATGATCTAAAGACACTGACAGAGAAAGAGCTTACAGAGAAGCTCAGAGTGGGAAGAGGGATTAATTTGTGCTCCTCTGCAGAGCGGTGTCTGCTCCGTCTTTGGTCATCACAAAACAGTGATAGTGGTGGCTGGAGAGAGGGAGTGTCGGTCAGGTGGACACTATCAGGCACCAAATGTGCCGTCTTCTCCCAGTGATGCATTACCTTTCATTCCGCCTCTCACAAACACTCACAATGTCCCAGCACCATCGCTTTCTCCCTCAGGCACATACGGTCTGTCACACATTCTCCCATGTAGGCCAATTAGTTACACACACCGTATAAAACCACAGAGTACCTATCACATATCTCAAACTTCCATTCAAGCATGAGCAAAATCACTCAGATTTATCTACCTGTGCATCCTTGAACATTTTCTTCAAGCCTTTCTGCATCTGCTTGAGTTTACGAGACTGGACGCCACTGTAGGCCAGCAGCATACCCCCAAACTGTCTCTCAGAGATTCTGCCGTCCACAGGATCGTTCCTTTCAAACTGGAGAGGGGAAGAGTGAGACAGACAGAGATTGAGTGCTATGTAGTGGGACAAAAAAAATTTAATAGCAGAGGGAGGGCATGGGGAGATAGTAAACAGTAAATACGGGTGTCAGGCTCCATGTTGAATCGTGCTTGGAGCTGGCATTGGTGACCTTAAATCTGCATGTACATTTTTTTACAACGTTCGATTGGAGGATGGCTTAACAACAGTGGGCTTTGGCTGTGTCAGGTCAATACAGTCAGTTTATGTCTGAGGGTGTTTGACAGCCACAATGCTCCCTCCTCTCTTTCTCTCTTAATGTGTCGATCTCTCAAAATGTTATTTTGTTGATAGCAGGCAGCACGCAATTAAGCCAAAAGAGGAAATTTCAAATGTGATGCAACCTTTCATGCACCCATCAAGTATCTACATTTTATGACATTTAAGTTGCATTCCAACCCCAAATAGCCCAGATCTTACAAGAGTTACAAAAATAATAGAGGGAATGAGTTAAACATTTAGCAAAAACAGTGGCCACAGATGGTGATGTATAGCCTGGGGTAAGCTGTAGCCTCAGACATGAGAGAAAAGGCCCAACACATGGGAGAAAAAATAAGTCAGGAATAAGATTATCCACTTTAATATGATGTCAGCCTTCTCTGTGGTGATATGATTTCCCTCTCTGAGCTATGTGCTATCATTAAGGCCTGACAGATAGTGCTGGCAGATGCTCAGATTGGAGTCCTACTCTTGGAGCTTCAGACGACCATTATGCTTCAGCGTATCAGGCACTTCCCACGCTAATTAACAGCATCACCATATGCTCAACAAAGCTGATAAGTTGTTACTGTAGAAGCATGGTGTCACTGAGGAGACAGAAGATGACTTTAATATTCAACTGTCAAAGGTTTCAGATTGTGACACTGACCAGTGCTGACATACAATCCACCAAGGGAATTTGTCATCCTCAGTGTCGTTTTCCTCTGTTTATAACACTAACCCGTCACTGACTCCTTGATTCTCTCCTGATTCAAACAATTTTAAGTTTACTGCTTAGTTCCTGGGAGTAAATGTAACAAGAGCATAAAGATTTACTTCCACTGTGTCAGAAAGCTGCTTATTTAACTCTGTAGTCCCTAATGGGTACAGACTTAAGAGAAAGATTTAAGATTGCTGAAGAGCTGTGACATTCAAAGTAATTAGTTATAATTGTACGCACGTTTAAGTAAATCAGTAGATGAGAAACTCTCCATAGAATCTTCCTCTCCACCTTCCCTCATTGACTTTTCTCTTTCATTACCTCTAGTTTGAGCACATCGTGCTGCAATTTCCTCTGAAACTCCAGGAAGCTGCCAATGGTGAGCTTTCCCTTCAGGTCTTCTCCAAAGAAGTAGGTGGTGAGAGCAGAGCTGCAGCCGGCCGTCTTCAGGGTGTTTCCTGTGGTGGAGCGGTCACGATGGCGCATGCCCATACTGGTCTGGGAGCGAATGATGCTCTGGACCTGCAAATGTTGGGGTTCTCATGTCAATCAGGATGAGTGGCCATATAGGTGTTACAAGTAGTCATTTATTTTCTAGTTTCAAAGATGCACAGATACTGTTTTAAAAAGAATTGAATCAGTCCCCAAATAAAAAGCTTGAGTGATTTGGTTACAATTAGCTTGATGTATACAGAGCAATATGCAAAGCCACATTTCAAAGCTGTTAAATTTAAAAACAAAATTAATTAATTATAGTAGAGAATGAGGAATAAGAATAAAACTCTACCTGAATAATACGGTGCATGTACAAATGTATATGATAAAGCCAGATCCATTAACTCAGACTGCAGAGCACAGCACTTATCTCTTCTCTTTGAGAAAATGTCACATTGATGGACATGAATGTGAGAACATGCCTTTATTGCCTGTCAGTGTGTGTTACTGTAATGCAATCGGATGCTACTTCAAGCTATTAAAGCACAGCCCGAACATGCGGGTTAGCTCTTTTGAGCTTCTGTCTCTTAATATGTTGATTTTGTGCAGGTTTGTGTGTGGTTCGTGTGTGGTTCCTGCATCTACAATGCATTGCTGGTAACAGTCTAACCTGTTCAAATTCTTCCAGGTCCACCTCACCGTCGCCATTCAGGTCAAACATCTTGAAAGCAATCTCAAAGTTCCTCTGGGGAGCTGGACACCACAGCAGGCAAACCGACACAAAGAGGCACATTCTCAAATCAATCCATCACAATATGGAAACAACAGTCACAGCAGATTGACCCAGACAAAAGCTGAAGAGTTCAATACTGACTCGTCATTACACATCAGCTGTGCACCATCTTCAGCCTTTACCTCACAGGGGGTGAGATAAAGGCCTCACACAGGGATAATAGCAATCAGACCACACAACGATTACCACAATATCAACCCCACTTTCTGCAAATAGTGAAGCCACTAAAACGGACTTTGTACAAGCTTGAATATAAAATTTGCATTAGTAATATATGAATATAAATTTGCTTCATTGGCTCCAATCTGCACACTTTTTGCGTTTTGCCTACAACTACTTACCTGTAATAACAGCATGACCAGAGTGAGTACAATTTTTTTATGTGATGCCATTTTAACATTTGCAACTACTTCACATCCATATTTTTATCTCAAATACAACAGATATTAGAATTAAAGTTTATATATATATATAATATGCATACATACATACACACAATTCTTGTTTTGCTTTATTAAAATTTACAGACCAAAACTAATCAAATCAATGATCTCTCAACAGAGCTGCCTGTTTCAGAAAATAATCTAAACTGTATTATGCTGTGGGACTATGCATATAAGGGCTACATACACCAGAGGGTCAAAGCACTATGATCAACTCTTCCTAATATGCTGCTGATTATTTTTATGCCTACAAAACAGCTCTGACCTGCTGAGATGTTCATTCTGTAACACCTCTAGAGGTGTCCTGTTGTATTTAGTGCCCAATTAAACACTGTAATTTTTTCCTGCAACTCCCTTACATCCAGCCCCTGGTTCATGGTCTAACCTGCCACAAACCAGAGTATGTAGACACTCACAACTGTTGCCCAAGAGCAGCAGACATGCTTTTTTGACGGCCCAACTCAGTTATTTGGTTGTAAGGATTTCATTTTTGTCAAAATTGTGGGATAAACTATTTTGATCGTCCAAAAGTGGTCACAATGTTCGACCTTTGTGTCATCCCTACACCAAAATAATAACTGACAAAACATCAAAGTCTTATGATTTTGTTTTAAGTGGTTCACACTTTTTACAGTATTTTTTTACTATTATGATTTTAATGTGTTAAACATGCAGCACCTTTTATGGAAATACTAAAAAATAACCTTTTGTTATCTGACAAAGGATTCAGATCATACAAAACCAGTAAATACATATGTACCCTTATGAGGCTTGAACCAATGTGTGCATGTGGTACACAAAATATGTCCTCCATTCTGCTCTTTTTGTGGCCGTGTTAAATGGATTGAAACCACCATAAGGCATCCTGCCTTGTCTGCTTAAAAATGACTTGTCCTTGAAAACTTCCCCTGAGACTTTCTCCATATGAATGGATTATAATAAATGTTCTAGCTAAGCTGCGGATAAAAGTTTACTAGCCACTGCAGAGGAAAGAGTCAAGATTCATTTTCATTACGAAGAACTCCGACATATTCAGAGCAGAGGCCTGAATGTGAAATCTATTCTCTAGAACCAGCTAAAACAAAGTGATTCTGTGAAACACATCATCTCCAAAGAAGACAACTCGGGAGACACACATTAACTTTGACGTCACATCATTCTGTACAGGCAGACTGCTTTAACCCAGTTTATATCATCATATTAAAAAAAAACACTCCTTTTCACTCTGTCTTAGCTGACACAGTCAGAAAGCAAAGAGGAGAGAAGACACAGAAGAGATTATCTTGGGATTTGATTTGTGATCAATGCATAGGATTTAGAGGATGTGGGATTGAATGAGATGAGTCTTATGAACCATTCAATTACTAGGCAGCCTGAACAGTTCAGCAACGTACTTACTGGACAGCACAGTAGTGAGAAAGATGTAATCAGAGAAGGAGATGAGGCCACATTCTCCCAGTGAGTAAAATATGCTGTCCTCATCTGCAAACTTCTCCCTCTCTTGGGCAATCTTCTGCTCATCCAGGCCAGGACACAAAAAGGAAAAAGTTATGTTAAAAACATTTCACATTATTCGGCACAATCATTACAGCTTCTACAGCTGTGTGTGTGTGTGTGTGTGTGTGTGTGTGTGTGTGTGTGTGTGTGTGTGTGTGTGTGTGTGTGTGCAAGAAAGTATGTGTGTGTCTGTGAGTAAAGCTCAATCAGAGACTGGCTGTGCTCAAAACATTTACACACATACTGATCTTTCTCACACACACACAAGAAATAGACAGAGCGCATAAGGATGATTATGTATATACATAAATATACATACAGGTTATCACAGGAACAGTCATGCAAGTGCTGCATACACATGAAGCCATACAGGCAGGTGAGGATGGCAGTGAGGAACAATTAGTTTGTGGTCAGTTCGAGTACAAAACACATTATCCACCAGAGGCTGTACTCACAGTGTGAAATCGACATAAAGAGAGGGAAAACATCACGAGAGACTGAAGCACAAACACACACTATTGATCAGACATATTTGTAACACAACCCACTGGATTAATCATTAAAAACAAAGTGACTTTAGCTCTCTTTCACACACACACACAAACGCACAGTTAACTTGATGTTTCACTGTTAGCATGTGTATATTCACAGCATTGCATGAAAGTGACATAATCACATGCACACAACACGTTCAGTGATAAAGAGTTGAAAGACAGTGTCCCATTAGGAGGACGCTCCACCAAACAGATGGACAGAGCATGCCTAGAGAAGAGGGGGTGGTGAGGCCAGGGCCACACTGGGCCCACGTGGAGTTACCTCCGTCTGTAAAGAGGTCCATTTCAGAGGAGGAGGAGGGAGGAGAAACAACTGTTAGAAAACATCGTGGCCTCTGCTGTCTTTAGCAGGGCCTTGAATGACAAAGACACGTATGTGCATTCATTTTGTCACAAACAGCCCACACACATACCATCTTGTTCAAAACAAGATAATTGGGGGGATGCCACTCAAAATTAAGAATTCAATTATGTCTTGTGCTCTCTGGTTTGCGATTACAATTAGTGTCTTAGTATCAATACATTTCAGCTGAAATCAACTGAACTGATGCAGTTCCATTAAGTATTATCTCCAGAGATGTAAGCCGAGTACAAAACATGAATACAAAAATTTGGTGCCAGCCCCCTGAGTAGCATAGCAATTCTTTCACATTCTTTCCCCATGAACCGACTCCCTCCTCATATGAAACAGGCTGCATAATAGCTGCTAAAGACTATTGATATGAGCTGCTAAAATTCCCAATTCATGTCTACTCTGACTCATAAATTGCAAAAATAGAAAAAAAAAAAACAGTTTCAATACAAGACAGACATTATTGATGGTACATTACTGGTACAAGAGGAGAAGGGAGTGGGAGAGAGAAGGGGGAGGTCAAAAAGAGGAAAACGTTATTTTTCGAACTTTGCTTCTGGTGGAGATAAAGTGACAGATGAACAGGTACCAAAATTACAAAATTGCTCTCGGTGCCTTACGGGTTAAAGGCTTTCAGGTGTGAGTGGGAGAGAGTACTATAAAGGGACAGGTACATGCGTATAATAAAACGAAAGAGCAAAAAGTAAAAGTGATAAGGGTGAGAGAAGAGAGGTTGGTATTGGCCTCTAGGTTTGCAATAATTATACACTGAGAACACCCTCTTGCCCTGAGGTGAGACAGAGTCCTAATGCCAGTCCACAAAACGGAAAAGACACACACACAGCCACACAAGTGTGTATTTTAATGGGCAAGCACGCCCACACATACAGCTACACACACAGGAGGCATAACTACACTGGGCCTCATTATAACGATCAGAACAAAGGCACAGAGCACATTAGGCAAAATAGTGCTTTTTTTTAGTGTCCTGAGTCAAGGTCAAAAATACCCCCAAAGAATAGCCAAAATGAAGCTAAAGGAAAACATATTCATATGTCATGGTCAAAAAGTGGACCCAAAAAGCTGATTCATTTGATAAAGAGAATACACACAAATGCAGAGCATAGTCAGATACAGCTTGTGTTCCAGTCTGAAATGAACATAATTCTCTCCTTTAGGATCCTACTTTACAATCACATCCTTTACTGACAACGACCTGACAACAAAGTTTTACCTCTCTTCCTCTCCCTCACATACACTGTGTGCCATCTTACCATACATCTCTCTCTAACAAATGAATCATGTAACACTACACTCTCTAATGCAGACACAGAGGTGTGAAAGAGTGTATATCAGGCTGTGCCACGTCTTCCTCATTGGCTTTTTTCTCCACGGAGCCAGTGGTTTTGTTGGAAAATCATCCATTTTTTCCCTGCATCCTCTACCTTTCTGTTACCGGTGCAAGATTCACCTCCTGACACAAGATATGCAATATTAGGTGCAGCAAGAGCAAGCTATTCAGCAGTCCAAAAATGTATATAGGACTCAAATAAATGGGAAAAAAGTTTTATCTACAGGACATCCCTATGAGATTATTTGATTTCACAGACAGTCTGAATCTTATCAGTTTAGCCTTTTTTTTTTTTTTTAATCAGGTCTGATTCATCAACAGAGGGCATTCTGCTAAAATCACCAAAAAAATCCCAACTACATTTGAGTCAGTATTTACCACTCCACTGATCTTCAGATGACTGTGAAACCAATTGCTGCAGCATTCAAGCTAATTACCAGCTAACAATTGCCTCGATTGTGTGTGTGATCTGTTCACAGTGGTTTGTGTATACGAGTGTGACTTCTTTGTAAATATCCGCGTTAAGCTTGGTCCTGTGTCCACACGCCTTCATGTGCCAGCTTTGTTATGGGCAAGTCCACGGGCTGTGTCCAGATGATGAACTGAACAACTCAACTAGCCTGTGAGCTGAGGCAGAAACACAGCGCTGACAGTGCTGCTGGCTGAACAGCGCTGGCGGCAGGGCAGCGAAGTGCACTGCTGTCGTACACACACACTACACGTTCTGAGCAACGTTGTCAGGGCGAGAGAATACATACACACAGACGAGGCTACAGGTTTGGTCAGGGCTAATCTCTCCAGTGCACTAGGCTAAAGAGCAGCCCAATAGCTGTCCTGGCTAAATTTCAACTAGCCTAGTTTTAAAAAGCCAACAAATGAGACCCATGCAATTCAAATGATGCACAGCCAGAGGCATGCATGCAAGGGCTAAATCTCCTAATCATTTCACATGAGCGCTTAACAAACACTTTCTAAGCACATTATTAAAAGTGACACAGTTGGAAACTTAGACTGCAAACAAAGTTTTCAGATTCCCATAGTTCATTGTTAAATTCATATTTGCAATGCATTTTTGGTTCCTTTTTATGTCTGACTCAGCACATGATCAAAGTTATAATAAATCATCTCCATTTGGTGTCTTTCTGTTAACTCCAAATATATCTAATATGAACCATTTTACATAATTGAATCAACCATATGGCACTGCTGTTCTGAGGGGTTCGGTCCTACCACAGCTATGCTGGTGAGAGCGAGCATTTCTGACATCCTGTGCCATCATGTCAAAACGAAAGTAAACTGGCAGCTGCTGAAGCAACTGATTGAAATGAGACATAATTCAACACACTATTTTGTAATTAACTTGCATGGGTGTTTGGGTGCCAAAAATATGTAATTTGCCACACATCTATTTTCAGCTAGTTTCCCCGTTGTCAGTCACACAGCTATCACTGTGTGACCAGACACCTGGCTTAGGAGCTGAAGACCACTTAGACTTGGCCCTCACTATAAACACTGCTCCAGCTGCAGTGCTTTGTTATCGATAGGATCGGTGACCCTGTCCAACACTGCAGCTGCAGACACCACGGCAACAGGGGAGAAGAGGGAAGAGAACGATGAAAGAATATATCAGCCGCATGGGCTGTGTTCTAACTTTAAAACACTAATTATGACACTAAAGATAAAAAGATTTTTCAAAGGTATTGTCTGCATAGTCTCCTCTAAGTGCCATGGCAAAGATGAATTTATAGGTCTAGGCTATGATCTGTGTCTGCGGACGGGGCTGCAAGGAGAAGGAATTTGCTCCCACTCCATTTGTCTATGCAGTGTGGTGAGTTTGTGTGTACTTGAGTGATGCGTGTCTTGAGTGACATTTCATCTTTTGCACAGGTGAATCTACACAGAGCTTGGCTCACTGGCATGCAGTTACACTGAAAATATATTGAGATGTGTGTATAAGGGGACAGTCAGACAGTGCGGACTGAGTGAGAAAACAGCGGGACGGTGGGGAAGAAATTCATTAAAAAGTAATCAGTACCTTTAAGTCATTGCAGATGCTTTGTGTAATGTGGCAGGTACAACAAACAGGGTTCCCACTGAAAATTTAAAACTAAATTCCAGGACTTTTCCAGGATATTCCAGGATAAAAATCATTCAATTTCCAGGACTTTGAACGGAATTTCTGACACAATTTTCTCATACAAACTAATCTTTCTGGCCTCCTCCACCCCTTACAGCCAGCCGATTCCACCCACTTTATTATACTATACAGTCTACCTGTGTTAGATAACAACATTAAAGTGTCAGGTAAAATACCAACTACAAAAATTCAGCTTATATACTTAAATCATGATATTTGCATGTATCACTATATCACGATAATATAAAAATGCCACGATACGATTATCGAGGGACACTTTTATTGCGATAGACGATAATATCATGTATCGTCCTAACCCTAACAGTGGGATGACAAGCAGCCACTGTACTGCCTATAGATGTGTGAAAATTAGCTCTGGAGGCAAGGGATGCCAAATCATTTCAGCATTCCACCTTTTCTAAACTACATACAGTTACTACACTAAACCAAAGACCCAAACAAGGTTACATGTACAAGTATGGAAAGAAGTGCACTACATAGGAGAGTCCACTGCATAATGTAATACAAAGATTAGAAACTGGAAGGCTGCCAATGCCATGTGATAGGTGCAGACATGACACACTGCAGAATATTGAGCACAACCAACATCCATGCAACACTGAATTCAAGAACTTTCAATGACTTTTTTAGCTGATAATCCTAATTCCAGGACCACCTGATTTGTGGCAGTATTTCAGGACTTTTCCATGACTTTCCAGGATCACTTTTTTCCAGGACTTTCCAGAATTTTCAAGGACCGTGGGAACCCTGAACAAAAATCATGAATTTCAGAGGAAACGGAACTCCAAATGACCAGCTAGCTAGTGGGTAAAGTCATTCTAGGTTTGAGCCTCTAATTTCTGAATGCTGGCTGAAAGTGTGTCAGCGCCCTTGCCCTGTGGTGTAAACATACATTCAGGACATTGTCCTCATGAAAGCACAAAGAAACCTGCAAACACTACATGACTCTATACTAAGTATTTGGCCACAGGTAACATATAAACATATATGACCATCATAGTGGCCAAGAAAGAATACTTTCTCTGGGACCGAAACACCACAGGTTTGTGGGTGGGCAGGCAGGTGTGGAGGTGGAGAAAACATTACTGAATTAGCTTTCTACCTCTAGGTCCCAGGGGTAACCATAAAGCAGGTGTACCGTTAATAACTCGTAATTATGCAGGGAGCACATTCAGAATAATGCCTCCTGATGTGGAACACTTAAACATTTTTTTGCTGGGGAATGGCAACTGTCTCATAAGAGGAGAGGGTGAACTGAATTAGTTGACCAAATTTACAGACAATCCAACCTCTAATAGACTAGAAATGGGAGAAAGAAAGTGTGAGAAGATCTTCTCTGTGTTTTCCAGACACCAAAACAGAGAGAGGTTAAAGAAAGCACATGAGAATGTGAGGATATAAAAACAAAGCTGTGACAGTTAAAACAGTGGCCCCCGAGAGCTCCCTGTGAAATCAGAAAGGGTGAACATGAAAACATGACAAGTGGCTTGTTCCCACAGGAGCAGCCCCATCCACAGTCCCTCTGTGACAGGTGGTCACTCTCAGTCGTGGCAGGTCACGCTGAAGACAGTGTGGCTTTTCAGAGAGCGAGCGCCACAGCATAGAAACAGTTTGGATACATTTTAGATGTACAGACCAGAACCTGCCTTAAGTAATTCTAAACCATGCTCTAGAGATATCATGCAGCACTGACATCTGGACAATCCAGAGGATGGATTTGTGAAGGTCATCAAGCACATCAACACAGCCTTGACATCAGCTAACAGAGCCATTTCCTGGGTCCAAAACCACCCTGTGATGCCACCATGCGCAGAAAGGGGGCGCCACCACCAGCTACTTTGTCTCTGAGACACAGGCAATAGAGCAGTGCATGCTGGGAAAACGGCTAGAGCGCCAAAGCGTGTGAAAAGCTATAGCTGGTATTTCTTAGAAGAAATGAAAAGATGAGGAGAAAAAGTGTTGGTAAAGCAAGACAGAGGGAGTGCAGGGGAACAGCACTTCTATGATTTGGCACTGACCAATAATCTATAAATGAATTATTGTAGCTGCTCTTTGCATCTCAGCTTTGCAAGACTTAACTTTATAGATAAAATTTCAGTATAAATTTGTGTGAACTTTACATTGGGGAACTGACTAGCATAATGTAAATTATGCAGCAGTGCCGCAGCGTTTTAATAATCCCTGTCGAGGCAAAGTATAGTCTTCACTTTCAATAATTCAGCAGGGAAGGCATGGCATGCAGCTGTCTCTGACAAACTATACAAAGGGCACTGGGAGGGTCTCCAACACAATGCCCAATGACAACACAGAGTTTGAGTTTGCCTATTTGATAAAAGCACACACACAATGCGATGTGTGTCTACCTCGGTTCATGACCCTCCCAGTCATTATATAGTAAACAGGTTGCAGCCTGCTCTTTCCTACGGTTAGCTTATCTTATCTTCATATCATCCTGACTGACAGAAGCATTCAACCCTGCTTAAAGGACAGATCATTCAGGAGACAAAGCTTATAGGTCAGGACTCATTTATCTAAACTCACCGACATAAATGCGTGCATTAGAAATTTTGAATCAGTTTCTCCAATGCACTCTTACTTAAAAGTAGGATGCGGCTAATAAATATTTTTACCTAAATGACTTGGTATGTAAAATTAACAGGCAGAAAGACCTCAGAGTGTATTACAGCATGCATTGATACTGCAAACCAGTTTTTAAAGTTTGTTTAAAAGTGGTCATCACTGAAATGGAGTTGGGAGCACAGCTACTATTAATTATGTCCAGTTTAATGCACTGTTGCACTGCGAGTAAACTGATGACCAGCCAATTAGTGACAAACACTTTCGATGACCATGACATAATCTGCTTATTATACATAATTACAGTGGTGTGGCTTTTTCTACTTGCAGTGGCCTGACAATGTAAAAAACATACAACAGATTTACAGTGTGAGAGTAAAGCTAGATGTAAATTTTGCATTCATTGGCAGTCCACAGATGTCTTTAGAGAAATGCATGTATTAAATGCACAGTTTGGCTGATCTCCTATACGTAGCGATCATAAACTTAATTGACAACATGACTCTGGTCCTACACTTGCTGAAGCTGAGATGTGGTAAATACAGAAAAACTATTTACTTAGCCGTTCCCCTGAACTAACAACAGAGAATAGCTATGCCCTCCATATCACTACAGAGGAGTGAGAGAGTAAGTAATCAAAAAATAGAAGAAAAAAAAACAGAGAGCCATCAGAGAGAGAAGAGGAAATAAAGTACAAAGGAGAAGAAGGGAGTAGGTAGTGAATACTAAGTGCAGTTTTTCATTCAGGTGCACACATGCTGCTCGGCACACACCCCATACCTGCCAGAAGTCCTGCAGAGAGGGAGGGGCAGAACGGGAAGGAGATGAGGGAGGGAGGGAGGGAGGGAGGGAGACAGAGGAGGAGGAGGGACGGGGAGGAGAACGGGGGATCAGTAGATTGAATGAATGGGGGAGGAGGCAGAGAAAAAGTGGGAGACGGGGAGTTCAGAATGATGGTTATTCACGAGGAGGGGAAGAGAGAAAATGGAGGGATTATTATTTGTTATGTGAGGAAGAGAGGATGGTTGATAAGAGCATGAGAGAGTAATCAACAGTTCGCAATGTCAAGTCACATCAACATTATGGCAGCTGAACGCATGCCAACATGGTAAAGGTAGGAGAAGAAATCACAGTGATGCAGTGAATTAGGAGAAAAGAGTGACGTAGCAATTTAAGTAAACACAAGGAATACCATTTAAGGACTTCTACGACAACAGTGTTCCCATAAACATGGAGAAAAAAATGGTGGAGTTAAGATGAACAACAGTTGTTAGCCATATGTGGTCAACCCTGTTAGGCATGTGATGATTGGCTTACATATAGACTGAACCTGGAACAAGTTAGTGCCAGCAGGATAGGGTGGAGAGAGGAATGGAGTGAGAGGTTTACAGTATCTACACTTGTACATATTATTCCACTGAACTGTGGCCAAACAGTACGTATGTGACAGTCTGTTGTTTGGCTTGGCTATTTATAAAACTAAATCCTGGGAAGTGAGACACAGAGGTCTTTTAAGAGAGCTCTCTTATGCTCACACACTACTGTACTGCTCTCTGCCATGGACTTCAGCTTCCATCAAACTTTACCACCCAACCCCCTTTTTACTTCACCACACCCTCCATCAACTTCATGATTTACACACTACAGATACTGCACCAACGTACTTGCGGTGGCCACTTCATCTAGGTCTAATTCATTGCACTTTTTAGTTGCGCATGAACTCGATTTCGTGGCTTCTTGACAGGAAACAGTGGTGGTTTATTCATCTTCCAACTAGCTAGATGTGAACATTAAACCAATGAGAGCGGGGCACGTGTCTATGGGTAAAAAAGGGGCTGAGCAGAGCCGGAGAGGGAGGGGTGCTCTAACCTCCCTGGCCACTGCAGGAAAATCTCAGGAGACAACCAAAGCTAAATACAGTACCAGAAGGGATCATGTGTCAGAAGATTTGCATGGCAAATAAAGAAACACGAGGCCTAGAGATAAGGATGACATTTACATAAGCGACAAGGGCCATAAATGAAGACTGTTCCATTTTGATTTTGGGCTGCTACGGATTTTTACTTTTACTTTAAATTAGTGTACAGCCCAAGCTCTTTAGTTAATAGACTTTTGAAATATGGGAGAGTAAATGTTCTGGAGAATCAGTCACAAAACATAATGCTGGGCAAAACTGAACTGCAGAAGAAGCAATCTAGGGAGTAAAAGAAGAATCTAATGAAATGGACTGCAGTCTCTCTTTAGCCTCACTGACGTTCTGTGATTCATCTGACTATAATATGGAATTAGGTAAAGACTCATACCAACCTAGGGGCAGATGAATTTTGTGATGAGGTTAGAATTTACAATTATTACGTTGATGATTAGCTAGTAATAAAAGAATGAGGATGGTTGGCTACTGGGTGTGAAAGACACTCCCTGAAATTTATGAGGGGGCAGTAATGGTGACAAATCTATATTGGAGAAAGCAGTGACGAAAATAATGATGTTGGTGATTTATATATATGGCTCCTTTTTTCCTGCCTGTGACCAGAGAAACGGAATCACTTAGAGCAAGCAGGCTAGTTCCTTTTAGTCACTCTGTGGCCACAGGCACTAAGGTTCACTCTGCTCTGGGGGTCAGGCATATGGGTTCTGTAAAGCGTCTTGAGACAATTTGACTGTAATTGAGGCTATATAAATAAAACTCAATTGAACTGAATTGAATTGAATTCACTTGCTGTCATTGTCTTTAAAAAGGTCATTAGACCGTAAGCAGCCTCACTTTGTACTTGTCCCAATTTCAGTTTGTCTTAGGTGTGGAAGTGCTCTGGTAAAGATGCTTTTCTAGATCTAATTAACTGAACGCTTTGAGATAAAAACACAGATGGTCAAAAGATCCTTCAACAGGTTGAAGACATAATTTCCCTTCATTGCCCTTTAAAACTTTTTCAAACAATATTTGGAAAGTAAATTATTCATATTATTAGTTCAGAATTAGAAAGCAAGGAGGACAGTAAAGCTGGACCAAAAGGAAAGACATGGGCAATGCAAAATGTAGTATACAGGGTAGCATCAGTGGGGGGAAAAAACAACATTCATCATTTACATTGCTGCTTAATTTAATAAAAACTAACTTATGCACATTTTGCCAGGTATCAACAGAAATAAACAAACAACTAAATAACCCAGGAATATTACCTAAATTTATTACATTTGTGTTTCTATCAGTAGTATGGGGACATTTGCTAAAAAATTCAGCATTCTTTCCCAAATGTGTTTTCTCCACTCTCTCTTTTCATATGCCTTCCTTTACAGTCCTGTAACCTCACTGTTCCTGAAGAATTTGTTTATTTCTATGGCAACTACTTATCTCCACTCGTACTACTGTATTTATACTATATTTGTAGTTGCACTGAACCTCTTCTTTCAATACCATTCCTGCCTGAAAGATGGTTGAATGAAACAATAGCTAGATTTTGGACGATAAGATTTTCATTATGATTTTGGATAATATTGCATACATATATATTTGTTCTCATACTGTTGATTTATTTTACTGTAAAGCCCTTTGGTTGGCCAGAGGTCTTTAAAAGTGGTATATAAATAAATCTGACACTGACATAAAATTTGACATTTAGCAAAAGATGTATTTAAACTAGCTAAAAAAAAATGTTAAACTGCTTTAGTGTACATACAAATTTGCCTGTGTCTTGATAGGCATTTAGAAGTTAACCTGAAGCTGACACTGATTATTTCTGTTCAAGAGATAATAAAAGCCACAGCTTTTATTGTCATGTTATTTCACACTACCACAGTGAGATAAGACCATCATTTTTGAAAACCACCTTTGTAATTCCTTCCCTGTGTAGGCATATTTTAATACTAAAAGTCATGAACAGATAAAACCCTTAATGTATTCTGGGGTTATAAAGCCTGATTATCAAGTGTAGATGCCTTATCTTTTCTGTATGAAAATAAGATCAATATTTTGGATTTAAGACATTCAGAAAAATAAAAATTCTGATGAGACTATGAAGAGATAACTTCATTAAAAAGTTTATATTAATTTTAGCATTTTGTTACTGAATGCTGAGTTTACTTGGAACCACCTACGACTCCAAAAAAATAAAATCCATTTGTACAATGCTATTGTCCAGAGTAACGTGTTAATGTTAAGTTTTTCTACGTATTTTTAGCGCTTCAGGGACATTAACACCTTCATTGTAGTGGGGTAGAGCCAGAAGTTTAAGAGACAGACCTCTTAAAACCTCAGAACATAAAACTGAAATGATCTGAACGGTCAGACACCAACACAAGGAATTCAGGTCAAGTGAGAAAATTACGTTTTTGTATTTTGGATGAACTGAGTCTTTAAGCCATTTTTTCACTTTGGTCATTTGGGGATTAAACCCCCTCTGGGAAACTAGCAAGCCGTGTAGTGAGAAGGAAAGAAATGCTCATAATGCATAATTAGCCCATAGGTTTCTGGGGAAATTAAATAATAATTTGGGCTACAATATATTTACAAAATCCCTCAATGCTTACTTTCAAAAGATTAAACTAAGCAATAATTATAAACCCCCTACTTCTGACATCCATGATAGATCTTTACCACTAAGACACCCATTTCTTACCTTCCCATCATAGCGTTTCACAATGAACTGATCCAGACCTAGGTCTGAAAAAGAACGAGAGAAATAAATAGAGACATGCAGATTAAGATGAAATATTCTAACAAATCAGATGTGAGGCAGACTAGGTACAAACACAGGGGCAACAAGAATTATGTTAGCATGAAGCACAGCGATTATATTTACTTGGTGTCGTTACCAAACCTCTGGTAATTGATGGCATATGCTAGAGAGTAATAATAGTCATTAGCAACGCATTTCCATTTATCTAGATCTTTAAAACAAACAATCACCAGCATTCAGCTTTGACTGTCCACATCATCGGTTACCACACACTTCTGAAACATTGGTATATTTTATCGATTCAGGTCAGCAGCACAAATCAAGAACAACAGTATCTATTATTTGTATTCATATACAGCATAGCTTGAAATTAGTATCTGGAGGTGTCTGTGTTTATTATAAATCACTGTCATTATACCATGCTAACACAGTTAATCACCTCAGTGAAGCAAAGCTAGTGATATGCTGAAAATGAGTAGCTTTCATTATACACTGATTGTTTAGTCTATTAATCTCTGTATATTTATGTCAGATCTTTCTATGCAAAAGCCATCAACTCATTTTTTTGCTTATTAGAATTCTGCTCCCTGCAAAGACAGGAAGAATAAAATGTGACTGTCAGCACATTTTACTAAACTCAGTCAAATAAAGATGTAATGATGAGTTATGCATTTTGTGTAAAACAGACATTCATACCCTCCAAACAAAGATAATTCAACTAAAAAACCCTGGCTGAGGTGACTATTTTCTAAGTAATGCAGCAATTCTCCTGTGCTACAGGTTGAAGCATGCAGTATTCTACAGGGCACACAAGGTTCTTTACATCACACAGAAAGACTGGCCTGTCTTAAATAAACTTAACTAAAGGGAGGGTGTGACCTGGATTATAATGTCCTTAAACTGAACGAATTAAATGAATGAATTTCATTTGAAGTTGGCTTTATCAGCATTTCAGGAAATCTAATCACAACCAAGACCTCTGGAAATAAGTCTTCTGCTGATTTAACTACAGGTCAATTACCATCAACAACAGAGATTCAGATTCCAGAGGTGGATCGCTGAACGAAAGCCCACATTTCTTCACCAAACAATGCCTGTTACAATTCAAAGTCTTTAAGTGTAAAAAAAGCTGCCTTCTTCTAATGAAATTTTAGGGAAAAACATCCTAGGAATAAAAATCAGTTGATTCTTTTTTTTTTTTTTTTTTACTTGAGTCTAAATTGCATTGCTTTCTCATAGTACAGTAGAGATAGATGGGAAATGTAAGGAAATAAAAGGAGTGGAATGACATGCAGCAAAGATCTGTCTGGCCAAGAGTCAAATCAAAGGGCATTCTAGCTCAAGTGTCATGCACCCTAACCACTGGGTTGCACCAAAAAAAAAAAAAATCCTAACTTTACTTCACAATTTGCTTTAAACATCTGAAATCATTACTATTAGCCATTGCAGGGCTACACCGTCAGGTTTGGGGATTACTTTATGCCATGACCTAAGATTTAGTGTCTTAGCTGGGATGCAGTTTTTCTAACTATTCTGTCTTTGTATCTCCAGACCCCATCCAAACAAGAATTCAAAATAAAAAGGCAGATAAAACTATCTTATAAGTAATTTATCGAATCTGTAGGTAATTCATCATCTCTGGCAAAGAAGCTGAGCATTAAAACAATAAAAGCACACTAATGCATCAATTTGTTGTCAGCAACTCAGACTATAAAACGGGTTGTAATTAGTTAAGCTTACTTAGTTGGAGGCCTTTAAAAAGAGTGAAATGGCTGTAAACTGTAGGTTCTCTTGGCTTATTCATCAGGTTAGCTGAACCTTTGCTTATGCAGCAGAGCTCAGTTCTTCATTACTTTAATACCAGTTTTGGAGAGCAAAAGGCAAGATAAAGAAATGAAGAGCTGGGGAATCGTGACATGGGGCGGCAGAGTACTGTTCTAGGTGAAGTCTTGAACATGATTAACAGATGGAAGTACTGAGGTGAGCGGGAATGGCAGCATAGACGTGACAGGCCCAGATAAGTCCTTATTAGGTGCTAACTGCTGCCTTGACTCTTTCACTGTGAATGAAGGCTCCAGAAGTAACACTCCTCACACTCTAAGATTTCAACCGCAAGTCTGTGATGGAGGCTAATGTATTCCCATCCAATAAAATGTCACAGGAGTCTAACTGCATTTTCATGTTGAATAATAATGACAGATAAAGATGAGAATGGGGCGATCCAAGTTAAGCTCGCTGCCTTTACAGCCCTCCCATGGCTGAAGATCAAATATCTCTTACTGGCTCCATGTGTGACGCATGAGATCTGCTCCGGTTTGAACCCGTTAATTGATATAGCAACTGCTGTGTCGTGATTCCCTCAACTCAGCGGGATCAGACAGCTCTGTCACCCCTCCCCCCTCATATTTCACAGTCAGTGGTATCGTTATACCACGAATTGTCACAAGTCCAGAATTGGCAAGCGTGTGTGAAGTGTCCCTGTAGCTGGATAGAATACGAGGGAAGGAGTGTTGGGTAATGCTCTGGGAAGGGGGGCAACATGATCTTTAACTGGAAACATCTTACCCTTGACAGTGATGACCATAAACAACTTTTAAGCATGTACTGTCACATATGCAAGATTTTCAGGGTGTATCTTGGCTTAAGATTCTGGATGAAGTGCAGGATTAGACTTATTTTGAGCCTACAGTGCCAAACAAATAAATGAATGAGCAAAATAACAGAAAACATTGAGTATGCCAGTAAATATGTAAATACATTAGTGTTAAAAGATGGCAAAAGCAGTGGAAGATAAAAAAGATACTCACTCTCAGGCTGCTTCTCATTAGGTGTGATAGAGCGTATGAAGTCCTGAGGTGTCATGTAAACCTCAGCATCCCCGTGCTCACTGATGACCTTCAGCGTGGCAAAGTAGCGGAAAATCTTGTCTGGAGTTGAGTAAGCCCTTATCCTGTTCTCATACTCCATCACCTGCCAACCAGACAGGAGGCACAATTAATGACACAAGCTCCACACATTAAGCATGAGCACCAGTCTAATGCTAAACATCAACAGGATGAAAGAACCAGCAATATTTCAAGCACGAGTGTAGCAATTTAAATAATTCGAAGGAGAGTTAAGACGATGCAGAAGAAATGAGGGAGTGACAAGAGTGAGGAAGCAGGCGGCAGTCAGTTGTCAGCCCTGATGGGGAGGTTTATTAACCTCCTGACTCAACTACCACACAGTCCAAACAGGAAATCAGGTGTTTTCAGGGTCAGACTGACTGACAAGACAACATGAAAACAGACTGCTAAGTTACTGTAGCCATATAAAGCTGTGGACATCACGCGTAAGAACAAAAACCATCAGCATGGCATCACTGACACGTCGTGCTGCTAGCATGGAATACAAGACGATTTATTCAGTACTGTTACGCACATAAACGACACCAGCGTTTGTTTTGACAGTTTCATCTATTTTTCAGCAGAAGGTTTTAAACAGATGCGACATAGCTGGTAAATTACCAGAGCAGTGTGTGTTTAGAACAAGTGTGTTCCACACAAGTGGGTATTTTGTGTGACAGTGAATGATTGTGTACACTACAGAAAGTCCCAGGAGAAAAAGGGAATAAAACATTTTACAGCTTTAACTTTTTGAAGCTGTTGTCAAGTTCAATTTGATATCAGCAAGTGTGGGACAGAGACTTGGAGAGAGATGACTGATTGAACTCCACTCTGCGTTTGGTTATGATTACATGTTTTGGTGTGGGTTTATCCTCTTTAGCAGACCTTAATGGTCTCTGGGGAAATCATCAGGGGCATGTCCCCATCAGAGGCAACCACCTGTGTACGGATGAGAGTTTTTAGGACAATTTTATGAAAGCAGCAGAGCGTCCGAATGACCAAAAATCTGGGATAGGTTGTCATTCATTTCTCTCAAGCTTTCATCTCAGATTTACAGAATCCACATCACCCTCACTGAGATTTGTTGTTTTAAGCTTTCTGTTATTTACATTTTCTCTTTCCAATACAAATAACACCCATACGCAGGCATGTAGCTGAAATTCAAGCTACATCACTCTTTTTCTTATCAGATTCCTGTGCAACATCTGAGACTTAAATGCTAATCAGATTAAAAGTAGAAAGGTGAAAGCAATGAATTTTAAATACATATTAGAGTACAAATTCCCAGCTCCTGAATAATTTTGCATTTGAGGTGATATTACTCAGATGGCCCTGAACATCTTTAAAAAGAAGTTACGAAATAAACTGAATTACAGCCTCAAGGTGTAGCCAACGAGTGAAGTTGCAGTAAACATCAATGCCTGTCCAGACTCATAGAATATATGTAGCGAGGACTTTGAAGTGTCTAAGTTCATAGACAGAAGCAAAAAAAAAAAATGAGTGAAATTCCTTGCAGGTGTTTATAGGCTTGGCCAACAAAGCTAATTCTGACCACAAAGTTGTAGCTCTGACAGTAGACCACGCTTCAAATAGAATTGCTACAGATTTTAAAACATGGATGCTTCACAGATATCCTCAACTTGGCAGCACAGACGTTTCAAACAATCACCACAGTTTCAAGATTGGCACCCAATACCTGTGTCAGCGTTTCAGTTTATACCTAAATATGAAAAGGTCACAGTTTCCTTTTCTGTTTGAGTTATGGAAATGAATAATGGCCAGAAAAGTGTTTTTGTACAACATTACGTTGTCACATTGACCCTTCATCAATTTATCCGATTAGACATTTATGTAATTTTTGTCATAATTAGTGTATTAATTCTTAAGTTATGGCCAAAAATGTGTTTTGTGAGGTAAAAGTGCCTTTAACATTCAACCACCAAGTTTCAATCAGTTCAACCTTGAATCCAAGTGGGAATTTGTGCCAGATGTAATGAAATTCCCCCCCCCCCAGGCAATTCCTAAGAATGGAACCAAGGTGCTGTCACGTGATCTTGACCTTGGACCACCAAATTCCAATCACCCTCGAGTACAAGTTGACTTTCATGCCAAATTTGAATAAATTCCTTTAAGGTGCTTCTGAATTATTGCACTCACAGGACTGAGATGGACCAAAGCATGGATGTACAGACAGACAACCTGAAAACATAACACCTCCTACCTCAGCAATAGCTGGCATGGATTCATAAAAGACACACAGATGGACAAGATACTTAAAAATAGTGTTCACATACTGTAAAACTCCATTGCCACTGAACTACTTAAAGGATAGTCTCAGTCTAAATTTGCTGTCTAAACATTTGTATACTTATAGGAGACTATGGCTGCTGTTAAGACAAGAGTGACTGTGCAATTTTTACATCAGCATCCATAAGGTTCATGTACCTGTACATTACATGACATTTGATTTAAAAATGGCTTCTGTTGAAAGCTCTTCTATTCTTCCTCTTCCTCGTCTGACTCCAATATGCTCAGCTACAAACCATGTTCATTTGGCATCAAAGTACCTTTGTTCTTCTTCTGTTTGTCCTTTGTCATCGGGTTCCTAATTAACAGCAATAAAATCGTACGGGTGGTACATTTCTGTTGTTTATGACAGCAGAAGTGCATGCTGATTACCTTTGTGCGTCTCTGTAAATAATTAGTCAAAATATACTGGCGTTTGCATATTGAAAATTGATTGGGGGGGCTTTCAAAACACCATCCTGAAGATGAATTAAATAGGAGACTGACTGAATGGCTGAATGTTTATTGTTTATTGATTACCTTGCGGTCACGGAACCCAGAGCGTGGCTTCTTTTTTTTCCCATCTCCACCTTCATCTTTTGCTTCCTCATCTCCACTGCTGGGCTCCACTGATTTCTCTGACTCCGTCTCAGAGTCTGCATCTCTCACAAATTCAGCTTCATCTCCACCTGGCTGCTCAGCGTGTCTCACAGATGACCCTGCATCTGCATATGCTCTAGTTTTTGACAAAGAAACACATTAGAAAACAAATTAACACCTGAGAGACAGTTCCATGTTATCTGACAGATAACTATTGAGTGAAGTGTTACAAACTATCTGCATTTTGCTATAGCAATAAGTATAACTAGTTGTTTTGCAGCTAGTCATGTACTGTCACTGTGATGCTAAATAACGTTAACACAGACAAAAGAAGATTATGTGCTGCACTGTGCTTTACTCTTCTGTTCAATGCGGAGGTGTTTACCATGGCCCAACTCCCACTTGACCATTTTTCTGACTAAATTGAAAACTGGAATAATAATAATAAATAGCTGGGTCTGTCTCGGGCAGGCTGAATAATTCAGTTTAATGAGACACAAGGAGAATGAAGCCTGGGGTGAAGGCCTGGAACAGTCTCGTCCCATCAGTCTCAAATGCCCTGAGGCACCATCCATCACTTTGCCTCCTGCAGCCTAGTCATTCTCTCCCCATAGAGCTCTCACATTAACACCCTCTCTACTGCTTTGCCTTAACTAAACACACAGGCTGCTTAGTAATGAATAGCCATAAAAACATGAGAATTGGGGAATCGAATTTGGCATGTGGCCTAAAGTCAAACTACTACTGAGTACTGCACCGCAAGAAAATTGTAGCCGACTCGATGTAAATTAAGATATTTTTATTGAATGGGGACCACACCAAATAGAAGACAATGAAACTCATGATGAAAGACAACAAATGGCACACTCCAAAGAGAATTGTGTCAATCAGAGGGATATTTTGATGTGGCAGGAAATCCATAAAAAGCAGCTTTAAAGACGTGAAAAATTAATACCCAGTCATGTGACACTGACGAAGGCACCACTGGGCCAGGGGCTAACCTTAACTGACACTGGGGGAGAGGTCACCTACAGACTAGACAGGTCCATAAATCAATCACAGTAGTGTTTACTAGTCAGTTGGCTTCAAAATGCTCTGAGAGACCAAAGTATACAGAATTTAAATGAAGATTATTTAATCAGTGGTAAATAGAAGTATAAAGGTGTATTAAAGGGTGCAGTCCTACCTTTGCCACAGCAGTCCAGCACTAGCAGACACACCAGTTGCACCAGCCAGGGCTGCCAGCATCAGCCTCCTCCGACCAGATCCTCGGACAGCCCCATTGTGATAACGCCGGGACAACTGTGCAAGCCCCACCGAAACTGCGGACAATGCCCGAAGGCGGAACATCCTGCAGGGAGGAAAGACAAAAGACTGAGTAAGGCAGACACACCTAACACTCTACAGGACAGTCATAGAGTACAAGTTCAAAGTTTTGACACACGTACTTATTCAAATGTATGGTTATTTTCATACATTGTAGAATAAAATGATGGAATGGTGCTTATGGCATGATGTAATAACCACAAGAGCATTGATGAAAGCCTCAGGATTTGCCTGTTAATGGGCTTCAGATTAAAGCTTCCCATCAATGTCTACCACAGTCCATGCAGCAGACAACTTAACAGCGACTGCTTGGAGGAGAATGTGTCAATCAGGTCTTCATGGTTACAATTGCTGCAAAGACACCACTACTGAATGAAACCAATAAGAAGAACAGATTTCCAGGAACTTCTACTCTCTCTAATGGCTACTTGACCAAGAAAAAGAAATTATGAAGTGCAACATCAAAACTGGTGTGATGGTTTGAGAGGAGTTGGACAGCAGAGAAAATTAATGGCAGTCAGAAAGGGCTCAGCATATGTGAGAATTCCTTCAAGACTGTTGGAAAGTTATTCCAGGTGACTCCATCAAGCTCGGTAGGAGAATGTCAACAGTGTCCATAGATGTTATCTAAAGAGGGCTCCTGGTTAATGGTCCTGAAGAGCCGCATTGCACTAAAAGTCAAATGCTCGTCAATTCTTGGTTGTTTGTCTAGCATGGGATGCAGAAAAAATATAGACACCAACTGTGTGAAACCTCCGAATATTCTGGCCCTATTGAAGACGAATATCCGAATATTCGTTCCGCCCCATAACGTCCGACGGGGGAGCGGCGGCGGCGGCGGAGGTGCAGTAGTAGTGGTGGCGGCGGTGGTGGTGGCTTGTGGCAGAGACGGCTCGAAAATTCGGATCCTTTCTCATTTTTAGAAAGTTCTGTCCAACATTTCCTGATGACAGACTGAACCCAGTGTAAACCGACCTTCGTTGCCTTCGTTTTGTCTTCAGTTAAACTGAAGAATTCTCAAACAGCAGAGGTCTTCGGCATCTTGTCTTGTGTTTCTGCAACGAAGTGAAGCGTGACGTCAGAGTCGGCAGCCACCAGGCCATTCGGGTGGTGTTTACAAACACAAATGGAGGAGCCGAAATGAGCCGAAGAACACGGTGGGACGAGCAGAAGTGGGCCGAAGGCGCAAAGAAGAGACGAGCTCCGAATATTTTCATCTGGCGGGAGGAGGGAGTGATCACATAGACATATGTGTATATGTTATAGACATATGTGTATATGTTTATGTGATCACATGATGAGATGAGCCGATAAGTGCCAATGTGGGCCGAAGTCGGAGGGAAGCAGCGGCATATTCTTTCCGCCCGGTAACGTCCAACGGGGGGGTGGGCGTGGGCGAATATTCCGATACCAAATTAATATCCGGATAGTGCCGTAGCGAACAAATATTCGGATATTCGGGATATTCGGGTCCAGCCCTAGAAACTACACAGTTTTATAGTATATCGCCTGAATATCGTGACATTAGCATTCATTGAGGTTTTTGGTAGGGATTTGATTAATTTAACCAAAAAACTAACACTCATTCCAAAAGGCAACGTTTACAGTAATGGCAGCTCACTCTTGGGATCTATTTTCCTTCTGCACTACAGGCAAAATTATACCTTCACCGGTCACTGCATAAACGTCCTGGAAGCCTTTCACAGCCAAAGAACAACAGACAGAAAGGATAAAACTAATTGCCACCAGCACAGCTAAGCTCCTGAAGTTCATTTTAAACTACACTTCTGTTAATTCATCAGTGTCACGGAAAGATGATTAACAATTAAGCAAGGGGCCACTGGTGTGTATCTGTAGCTCCCATGTGTGCACTTTTCAAACTACAGGATGGAGGAGTTCACCCCACTGAGGCCTAAAGCTACCACCTGTCAATATCTTATTAACAATTCAGGCTTCAACAGTCAAACGGAGTCAGCAGAAAGAAAAGGAAGACATGGCATATGCTAATTGAAGTGTTCAGCAGTCCATGACAATGGGGACTGAGGGGAACAGTAAGCACGCATGGACACTTTCTCTGAAACTGGAGACAGTTTGATGCTGAAAGAGTGGTGCCAACAACTCTACTGAAAGCAACAAGACTAACACTCATGTAATGCAACAGGACAAGCTGGAAGAAAGTTGCTATTACTACTACACACAGCTTTAGAATAACACATTCAACAATAAGCTTGGACACTTTTTCACACAATGATACCTTCCATATATTTCACCACCAGGCTACAAAAATATATAAATCAATGTTGTTCGAAACAGAGCAGCATTCTCTGCTTACAAATTTTGCAGATATTAATTACTTCTGACCTGTATTATGTAGCAAAGCAATGAGGTATTTTTCTACTAAGCCAAATAAAGAACTGAGGCCATCATTTCTAAATATTTTCACAAATGCTGACCCTGAGAGACTGCGATGAGAGGTTTTATGCACAATAATAGAGTTGTTTCTCTTTATCGCTGCCCTAGTAAAAGTATGACGTAAACACAGACATATGCCAGATGAGTCTACATAAGACACAAGATTCAGAGGGACAAAGATGAAACGGTTATTTAGTTTTCTTCATCTTTTGGACTGCCAGCTGTGGACTATTCACTTGAGCTACTGTGCGCAATGCCTGCCAAAATCTTTGAACTGTGTCTTCTCATTTGAAATAAATCATTTGCAAAGGGAAAGTTGTCCATAATCTGTGAAATTCCTATTTGGGAGGGTTAGAGTTTGTACAGAAAATACATTTTCTACAGATGGGACAAGCCAGTGCTGTCCTGTGAGAACCTTTATGGCCAGGAATGGGGCTCTGGGAATGTGAGAACTATCCTGAATAAAGTAGTGAGCCATACTACAACCACAACCTCCTCATGTGTGCCATCCATTTTCGCAGAGTAATGGAGCAGTCAGACCGAAATTGACTTCCCATTCAAGTCTGTGTGATGTAGACACATTTGCTTCTGGCTGAGAAATGACCCACCTCCTTAGCTTCAATCATCTGAACTATGTCATACAAAATCATGCGGCTCTCCAGTGTTAAGACAGTTTGAGCAAGTATTCATGGGGGGGGATTTTGTATATTCTTGTTTTATAACTAGATAGCAAAATAATATAATAAAAGGAACAGAAAAGAAGAGAGCGTGAGGACCGTGACAGAAGTTAAAAAGCAAAATGTAAATTTTGTGGGCTGTTGTTAGCCTGCTAGCCACGCTGGCTTCTGCATATTACAGCTGCAATGCAACACATACTATTTCCTGTCCCCCCTGCCTTTGGTCACATCATGTGATAAAGTTCTCACAGTAGAATTTGGTCTGACTGCACGCTAATGACAAGGCCTTTGTTAATACAAGTGATTCTATATATGGTAACCCACCACCTCTGGTGAAGAAGCCTCACTTGAATGCCCTGAATTCAAAAATTTGGACAGGAAATGAAATATCTTATGCTATTAAGACAACAAAAAGCTAGCAACCAAGAAGTCTTGACCATCCACTGAGGTTTTAGCAAGCTGAATAGTTTGATACACAGTGCAATCTATTTTTATGTATGTGGGTAATGAACCGAAAAAGTGGAAAAACATTTTAAGGGTGACTGGTGGATATAATTGTGTTCATGGTAGTATGACTGTGTTATGACTTATTAAAGCATTCTCAAGGTGCTTCTCAAGATGTGTCCTTGAAAGATGAGTATCATCAAGTCACTTTTACCAACCTATTTATCTATAAAACAAGGACAACAGTTTGGTATGTTTAAAACATCATCCAACAGACAATATAGTAGTTGTGAAGATCATCTGATCAGGAATTCGTTATCAGGACTTATGAAAATTGCTCAGATCGCCTATTTACACATTAAACTTAAGCCAACAGACAACACAGGCTGGTCTTTTCATTAACCATATTTTGAAATCATTCAGTCTAGCCAGTCCCACAATCAACCCTTTAAACCAGGGAAGAAGGAAGACTAAACACTGCAAGTGACCAAGGGCTCAGTAAATCAACAATATTGTACTTTCTCAACCAGCTTACAGAGATATATTGACCATCCCACAAGAGAAACATAAGTATTTATATGTGACCGTAGAATTTTGATCATTTAAATCTTGAAAAGCATATAGAGGTCTTAGGTTAGTCTTTTCGTTTACCTTATGTTAAAATCAATCAGTCTAGCCTGTCCAACAGTCAACCCTTTAAACCCATGATGAGAAACACTGAAAACTAGAACCAACCAGGGCCTCAGTAAATCAGCATTATTGTACTTTCTCAACGAGCTTACAGAGATATATTGACCTTCCCACAAGAGAATGATTTAAATCTTAAAAACAAAAACGTCCAGAGAGACAGAGGGCAGAGTCACCTCTACTGCTTCAGGCATCTAAGATTTTGTTGCATGACTTCAGGTAGAGCTAGCAATGCATTCAACGTAAACGATGACAGACATGGCAATTAATTTGTTTCGAGGGAACGATTTGACTCCATGCAAGCATAAACAGAGAGATTATTGTATGGAGAACTAGTAGTAAGTGTACATGTCGGCCTCAGTGCCTCATGAAAGCAATGAGCACCTTCAAAAATTGCATTGATCTCTAACCCTCAAGCGACCAAGCTATTTTAGCGACTATAATGATCTACTGGGGTCATTTATGACCCCACTATATTTTACACAGGAATACGTCTACTTTAGTACAGAACACAAAACGGGTGAGTGCAGCTAAATCAAAGATCAGAATAAAACCAAATGAAGGCTAACAGAGTTTGTAAACTATCTAAACCCAAAACAAAGAAACATAAATCAGTTTATGGAAACCTGAACCCCAAAGTTGTCCCTATGATGCACATGGACCCAGTGTTTTGTTTTTAGCCATAATCCAACTTCGCTGACAACAGCATGCAGGAATACAAATTTAGCAGTGACCTGCCTGCAAACCAGTAATAATGTACATGTTTCTAACGTCTGTACTAATACTGTATCATTTGTCAGCGGAATTGTCGAGCTATGGAGACCAGCAGCCAGGTATTTGTTTGGTAGGGCAGCTAACGCTAGCTAGCTAGCAGCTAATCAGTCACCGCTAGGATAAATGTCAACTGCTAGCTAAGGCAGCTGCCGTTTCACTGGCTAGTTACTCACTGTGTCATTAGAGGTGTGTTTTACAGCCAAGTAAAGATACAGTTACTCACATTAGCGACGAAGAAAACGCCAGTCAGTCCAAAATGATACTGTCTCAGGCGTTTCAGAGTACGTCTTTCTCTCCTCTGTCTGCAGAGATGGAGGAGCGCAGCACCAACAGTTCCGTGTTCCGAGCCACCGTGCGGACAGCGGGGTGGGGCAACCTCCGCATCCCGCCCCGTGAAGTTCAGCCGGGCTCCCTCCCACCATTACTGGGGATGCAGTTACTGTGTAAGTAGCACAAAATCAAATCAGTTTGTGGCGTCACGTCAAATAGCCACATTAAAGTCTCCTCTTCTGCGGTTTCCAGTCATTACCACGTGTTACACACAAAATAAGTCATTACCACAATAGTACTGGTGTTGTATTTTTCAGGGAAGATGATTTGCATAATAAATACGATGGCTCTGATTCGGTTTACATAGAAAGTAGGTTTATTTAGCACATTAAAAAAGCTTTGACATAAACGAACTGCTGTGTGTGTAGGTGCATTTGGAAATATAGACTTAAATACATCTTTCACAACTCAGTTTATGGTTTGAAAAACCATTATTTTTCAGTAGCATAGCTGAATTGAAGGATAGGAAATCTCTGCTATCAATCAGGCATCCCTTGACAGAGCTGCAGTTTTAAAATAGAACAAATCTGAATGACTTGCTTCTTCACAGTGTGCTGGTTGTAATTGCTGACTTGAAAACATATGTGAACGCATACATTTCTGCGTGATGGGACTTTGCATTGACACCAATGATGTTATGCACAAACTGGAGACAGAACACAAAGCTGCTCAGCTGACACCAATAGACCTCTCTTAGAAATGCTAAGAATGTCAGAATGTAATCAGTTTGTAGATAAACATTTGTAACACATCATCACACAATGCTGAGCTTAAAAGCAGCAAAACACAATTGCCACAGTGAAATTCTACATTTAAGAATCGAATTTAAAATTATAATATTTGCCCCTTAGCTTTTGGCAAAGTGAAATGAGTGGATACACAAACAAAGCTCAAACTATGAATTAACACATAATTGGACCAGAAAATGCTCATATCTGCAGTCTTAAAGACAGGAGACAGCATGTTAAAACATACCTGCTTTTACCTGATGTATGTGGGACTCCTCTTCTTCGCATATTGTATTGCAAATGGGTTAGCATGCAGTTTAAAGGTTCAAAGCAACACACGCCTTTTGATGCTAGTTTGGTCATCATCAAATTCTCGTGACACTTTGGAGAGTGCAATGCATAATGCAAGGAGGTTTAATGGCTTTAGATTGATTTATAACTTTTAAATTAGTGAAAATCAAGCCAAATGTATCTCCTTTGAGGGTTCATGATATATGAGATGGATATGATTGATTGTATTTATAAATGGAACACTGTCCTTACGAGTGGGACCAAAATTTGAGCATTTTTTTTCAATATATTGTTTAATCAATACATCTATTACAACAACAAATGCACCTGTGGTCAAAGAGGTCAAAGGGGTTTGGCAATTTTGTGTGACTACTTCCTCTGAGCTTGTTATGGCTAATACAGCACCCTCCATAATTATTGGCACCCCTGGTTAAGATGTGTTAAAAACCTTAAAATAAATTCAATTTTTATTGCAGAAGCATACTCTCACACTGAAAATTTTTGAAAAATGTATTATAGGAGAAGATTAGGTGCAGTTTGTTGGCAAAAGGGGGTTGTACAAAGTATTAACATCAGTCGTGTTAATAATTGTGGCACACGATTTGATGTAAAAGAATTATTTCTTAATGTGTGATTTTTTCCCCCACTGAATAAGTGCACTTGAATTAAAGGTTGGATTTTCCTGTTTTTTCATTGTGGTCCTATATTATTTAGAAAAAAACGAATTTATTAGAAGCTAAAGAAGACATCTTAAGCAGGGGTGCCAATAATTATGGAGGGCGCTGTGCATGTTCTCAGCAAAGTTTTAGTGAAGTTGGGATTATCATTGCTTTAGAAAACCACCTTAATTTCCAGTACAAACACTGATATCTCCATTTACAATCTCTATCACAAATTTTTATCTATACAATCCTGTGTTGGTCTTTGTACTTTCTCTCTGTCTTTCTCGCCTCCTTCTCAGTTCCTCAGTTTTTAATAAGGAAGGCCACTTGACTGAGCCTGCAGCTCTCTAGTGCAGAGTTCATTAATGTGAGCAATTTATCACAAGAATACCTCAATGTGTAATTGTCAGCTATTGAAAATTCATATTGAATGTGAACAGCTTTGCAACAAAAATAACCTCAGCATGGCCCTAGGAGTCCACAATGGCAGCGCATATTTCTCTAACTTAAAGTCATTCATCTCATTCGCAGACACTGTCAGTCTTTTATTAATCTAACTAACCAGCACTCTGAAATTCAACATGCATATGCAAATATCTCAGTCTGAAGAGGCAGGAGAGGAATAGCTAAATAGGTCACGGTCATTGTTTTGTAGACCTGTCACCATGTCTGAGGCATCTGGTTACGTTTAGGGTTCAGTGTCCCAGTACACTTAGTTGGGTTGAAGGTTAAACATGTCGGCTTAGTTAAAGGCTTTTACTTTATAGCCTTAATGTTGCACTGTCACGCAATAAGATAGCAATGCAGGATGATTAAAGCCATCCTACGGTTATGGCAGTGCAAAGGTGGTGCAGGAGATAAGACAGGCCTGCAGAAGCTCCACTGTTTATAATAACTGTTTTTAATGCAGACAGTGTTGCTACCGCTGTGGCTTGTGTTTGGTTTTAGAGGGTGTCTTACTGTTGAGTGCTACATTAAGAACACACTTGTAAATCAATAGGGGAGTGTTCACTTTCTACAGCTACAGCACTTTTTGTGCACCCATCACAAGTACCAGTTCAGCTTTTTTGCAGAATGGGAACTATGATGAAACTTGAGCCACTGATTTTGTCTCTGTATAACAGTGAGAAGATGGCTCAGGTGAAGACCTGCAGACGAAAGCTGACTCCAGTTGCAGCAGTCATATCACTGTGTGGTGTCTGTGAACCTTCGTGTGAGAAAGGCAGCATACTCCGAGCTGAGCAAGGACTGTGTTTACTTTATCTAGCACCCGATTGGTGGTGTGATGAAATAGAAGTTACACACCCATGCATGCTTGCTTTGGGCATTACCTTTTTTGTCGAGCTCTTTCGTGCTGCTCGGTAACATTTCAATCATGCAGAGACCTGTGTACACAACCAGGCATGCATACACACCTCATTTTGTGCTCTGTTCAGTTCATCCACATCATCATGACCTTGAGATATGAATGCAGAGAGCGTTTAAAAGCAGGACTGTCATTTGAAAAAAATTTTTAACAGTTGGAGGACAACCATGAAAAAAGATTAATTTCAGCAGAGATCATATTTGAACTGCATAAATCTAGATTTGTGCAGACTTGATATGTGCAATTCAGAACAGCAATGCCATTAAAATGTGAATTTATGAGGCACAATTTGAAATTAAAATCAGAACCTCCCTGAAATGAATTCATAACTATAAATGTGAATTCCTCCAGATTTTTTTTGGTTCAGCGTGGCCTTAGAAATGTCTATGAACTCAGCCATATTTAAGAGCAGTGTTGACACCAGTATGTGATGTTGTTGTCTTGTATTTGTACTGTTATGTTGGGAACTTGGTGGGGATGACTCGTGAAAAGTAGGATGATGACGAGATGTTGTGTGAATTTTTAAAAAAATGCATTGCTAGAGTAAAAATGCAGCCTGTAGTTCACATTACCTTTAAACAAATGAAGATATATGAAGATCTGACTGGTAGGCTATTTAGCCCTTGTAAGGCTTCTGTTTATGAGCTGATTGCAGTGATTTAACACTGTCCACACAATCTGGAGAGCAAACAAAATCAGACACAATCTCTCATGTCTTATAAGACACAATGAATTCTAGCACCTGCAGGTTTTTCTCACCTCTCTGCAACTTCTTTTGTTTACACTGCTCACACGCCATGTGCGAGCGCATACTGTCATGGTACGGGTGCAGTGGCGGTATAAAGCTTTATGTGTGCCAGTGCCAGTAGTATTTTGCACCACACAAAGATTCGCTTTGTGAATCGATGCAGCCTTCAGGCTTTAAGCAGGTCCTTGTCCGTGGCTGAGAATTTGCATTTAAATTGCATCGCCCACACAGCCTGATGCACTGCACCTGAAGAAGTACAGAAGGAACTGGGATGACTTCAGGAGTGATGACATATTACTACTGTATTTCACAAACAAACACAGGAGAAGCACAATCGACAACAAAACAATCAAATCTGCTTGCTTTTTCATCTTGTCTCTTTATTTGTCTACTTCTTAGTCTCTGAAGTTCAAGTTATGATATGAGGCCATGTTATCTTATGAATCACTCCCCTGAAAGTTACAAAAACATGTTAGATCTTGTATAGTAATAGTTCCAGAGTTACTGTATGTTATCTGGTTTCTCCCTTGACCAATACAGGTGTGGCAGGCGGCATTATATGACAGGCTTGGTCAAAGATTAAGGAGAACAGGTTACATTCCACTGTGGGGTGTCTCCCTGACATTCATTGACCGAACAGACCCATTACCACTCCTATAACCTGACTTTTCAGTGGTTGACTGATTCTTGGGAAAACATAACACCTTGTGCTCGACTGCTTGCCCTCATGATCTGCCATTTGGGGACAGAACAGAAGCCCTGGAATGCAATAAAACATTTCAGAGGCAGCCAGTGCTGTTTAAAAGTCACTGAAGATCAGTTCAATTAGGTTTGATCGGGTCGGTTTCTTTTTTTGGGACAGAGTCACAAGTATGACTGAAGGACAAGCTAATATTAGACATGGAGGAATAGCTGGTGTAGCCAGTGACAGCAACACATTCAGAAAAGTTATACTTCAAGATAGCTGGAATTGTTAGTTCAGCACTACGGGTAATGGTTGAGCAAGTGGGAGCTACAAACAGATATGGACACATTCTAAACTTCTTAGATGAAAACATGCCTTAACAAATGGAAGAAACAAGCAAAATAAGTGAACAGAGAACTGTAGACCTTAGATTGTAGCTCTGTTGCAAAATAATTTAAGTCAGTGGTAGTGTCTTAGAAATATGTCTAACAACCAAACAGAATGTTAAAGTCATTTTAAAAATGTAAGTCAATACTAAGCTTATAGTGGTACAGTATATATCTGTTGTTGATTGGCAGCAGTGCATATGGTAAGCAACACTGAGAAGGGCCTGTGTTTTTTAATCTCTTGTTGAATCAATACAAATAATACTACCATTAAAAAAAGGCCTCAACGACTTGCATCAGTCTTTTTGAGTTATGACAATTTCTAATGATATTATATTGAACCAACAAACTACAATGAGTTAAGGGAAGTTTTTTCTCTACAATCAAAAATATCTTTGATTGAAATTGTCCAGGCATGTAAAAATAGGAACTGAGATTCGAAATCGTGAAGTGAAGGACAATTAGGGAATTTCATTAAGTTACATCAACTTAAATTCGATTTTCAAATCAATTGATATAAAAAAATAGTCGAAATTTAGTTAAAATTACACATATTAATATTAAGCTGATGCAATTACCAACAATACAACATCAGCCCAACTCATCAACATAAAGTTTACATCTAAAAGATTCATTTAAATCAGCAAATTATTATTATTTTTTTATTTTGCAGTCATGCATTTAATCAAGTCCCTTATCATTTACCGCATTAGACACTTAGATTTCATGTTTTGCTGTGTTCACACAGATGATGCCACTACAGATTGTGGGTGAGATTAGTGTGGATAGTGAGAGTGACTTTTAATCCATTCATTCTAATGACACTGCCGTGCCTGTCAATGGAGCAGCTGGCTGATGGATGTTTTGCATGTGAGAGGGACGAGTGCGTGTGCTATGTGTTTGTTTTGAATTAGCCCCGTACAGAAGTGTTTCATCTTTTGCATACTGGCGCAACACTGGGCATGTGTACGAAGCCGTAGTCCAGCCCCGCAACCCGCCCACCACCCTCCCCTCTTCCCTTCGGTGCGTCTCGGTCCTGCCCGCAGCAGTCTCCTTCCCGGCGAGGTTTCACTACAGAGATGGCTGCGAAAGTGTGCAGATCAGTACTCCTGTTGTCCCGGAGCAGCGGAGCGGGGGCCGGCAGCCTCCCCGCACTTGTTGTGTCTTCACAGCGACACCATCAGCACATAAGACCGGTAAGTCCCAGGACGTGTCCGTAGAAAAAAAAAGCGCGCAGGCAGGCTGAGAGGGTGTAGGACCGGGCGGGCAGGCTGGACCGGAGAGAAGGCAGCGGTGGCGGCTGGCGCTGCCTGGCTAAGGAAGTAAAGCTAACTAGCCTCAAGATTTTCCGTTCAGGTCTTTTCCTTGAGCTTCATATGAAAGGTGAGGCACAAGAGATGAGTCATGATATGTGTCTCGGTGTCGCGTGGTGGTCGTAATCCACGGTGGGACGTGGAGCTTTTGACAGAGGCAATGCAGTTTTTTTTTTTTTGGAACACTTACGAAGCCCATCGACACCCCACTGGCGCTGCCCCGCCGTTTACTGTAACTAGCCTCCAGACACTCGCCTTTCACATAATATCTCCCGATTCCTCCCTCGTCCTTCAACTTTGCGGGCATAATGTCTTTTTGCAGCTATTCTGATCGCTTTGTGTGAATCCGAATGAGATCCCCTCCTTTAAGGTTTTGGATTATTTGGAGTATCTGCAGTAAATACGTGGAGGGATTGGTTTGGTTACGCACGGCCACGGATGGATTGTGGGTTTTTTTTCACATTTCAAATTCTTGTGCTATATTGCGATTCGGATGTTTGGTGTGAGCAGCTTTTTGTCTGCAGATTTGGGGCAGGTTTCATTGGTGCCCCTCATCTCTCTGCTTCTACATGGTGTGAACTGCAGCGTCTGTGTGGTGGTGCAGCAGCAGAAAGTCAGAATAATGAATATCTGTCCAGAGCTAGAGAGGAAAACTACAGTTGTGTGTGTGTGTGTGTGTGTCTCAGAGAGAGAGAGAGAGAGAGAGATAGAGGGTGTGTGTATGTGTGCATATGCAGAAACACACTCACTGTTTATTCATGCACACATATGAGGCTTCAGTGAAACATGGACACTTGGATGATGTCAGACTCTCCAGCCAGCCTGCTGTTTCTCCCCTCCCTGCGGGTGTTTCCCCATTCAGCTGGGAGATCCTGGGTTTTCCTGCAAGCTGATGCAGGTCCTTTACACGGCCACTGTAGCAGTAGATGCAGCCTCAAAAAAATGCTCACAGTAACAGGGAGGTAATTGTGTTTACAGAAGTGTCACTACAGAGCCATAGTTGCACAGCTTGTTCCTGCCTCTGTGCCACTCTCCCCTCAGCTGAAGCTGGGAGCCTTTGCTGCATGAGGAGGGAGGTGAAGCACAGGATGGACCTGAATACGAAAGAATGAGGAAGTCATTGCAACCCTGGACTGCACGGCCCCCTTTACAGTAGCTTGGAGCATTGCTGTGATAGTTTGAGAGCCTTCCTTTTGCTGCACAACTTGCTCTTTTCCTGTCTTTTCTTTCTATGACTTTCTTGCTTTCTCATGTTTTTCTTTCTTTATTCATCCCTTAGCTATACAAACTCTCACACACTTGCAGCAAGCCTTGTGAAATTAAATGAGGCTCTGCATCCTGTGAAATAAGCCAGGGTAGAGGTTAAGTACCTGTCAGATCGAACACAGTCGGTCCATATCTCCACACTAAGCCCTGCTGCTGTTGCCCACTGTTGCAATGAGCAAATTTAAGGCTGTGCGCAGCTACCATTCTGTCCTCTTCCAAAATAAGTAGGTCTATTTAAACTTTAAGTGTTTTACCAGGGCAAGTTGCAGCTCAGTGTCTCAGCAGAGTTGGCCCTAATACGTTTTCATTTTATCTCATCAGGTTGTAGTTTTGTTTGACTGTCATATTGTATTTTTGTCCATTGAAGCGTTGCTGCTGCAGCCCCTAACACGGGCCTGTCACTTTGTGACAGCCAAGCCTCTGTGTTCATTTGTGAGTCTTTTCACTGCAGTGTGGAAACTGTGCTTCCGGACTTGTGTTTATAAAGCTGCAGTGGGATACATTCAGCCATGAAGCATGCTGCATGATGTGTTTCACAAAATATCCTGTCAAGAACCCAGTTTCAGTTGGTCAGAGGCCTTGTAGTTGTGACTGCTGCTTCTGTGAAGTGTTGCAGTCATGATGGGTCAACTCTCGAGGTTCCAGAGGCTCACATTTAACCTGCACTAGATTACTATTGAGTCAGCTGTCATAAAAAGTGTGTCTGTCTTGATCTGTAACAGAGAAGTTGTGTCATTGCGAACACAGTCCTTGTAAAGGCGCTGTAAAATCACAGTGGGGTTTTCTATAGCATGAGCCAATCGGGTCAAAAATGTTTCCGTTTTTCTGGAAATCTTGGGCGTGAAATGGATAAAACCAAGTTTTATTTAGTTATTTATTTCCATTTAAGACAACACATTCATTAGAGCTGAGCAGCTGGTGGCTCTAGCAGTAGAGGCCAGGGGGTCGAAGCCCACTCCTGGCTTTTAATCCAATCAGTGTAGGAGTAAACTAATTTATCCCTGCTGCCTTCATGGACTCAGTGCTGAAGTTATCCGGATTAGTGCGATAAAAGAGTGACTCCAAGCTTGTGGCTGAGCTCAAGGTGATAAGATAGTTGAATGATTGATAAACTTGTCCACACAGGCAGTTTCATTAATGTAATCTAAGCCCTTTACGGACTAAGTGGTTTCTGACTCCATTTATTATCTCACATTTACATGTATGACTGAGAAGGGGAATGGGTTTGTGGTATGGAGTGGAAAATATTGATATGAGATGATGATGATGGAATGTCACATTAGCTGTCACTTATCTGAGCTAATTAATTATTTCATTCCTCACTTTGGAGTCGAATGATTGACAGATGTACGGTCCTGTCTTATATGGAATATAATTGATGGAAATTCAGTGCTGGAGCTGGATTGTCTGTTTATGATGCTAGAGGTTTATGATGATTGACCTGCATGTCTGTCCTCAGATCTTACCGTATCATGTCCGGTACCTCGGCGAGAGAGGAATCTTTCTAATCTTTGGTCGGCACGACTGATATTGGATTACTATCAGTACACAGGGGCAGTTTTAATGGGCACGGAGAGCAATTTAGAGCGCTTTCTTTTGTGGATGAGAAAACTGATCTGAGATTTCTAGCAGGGTTTCATATTCTGGCAAGGCAATATGAGGCAAAGTGATAAGGTAGCATTTCAGACAGAGGTTAGTTGTACTTACAAAACGATTGATTTGCTGTCCATATACCATGCTGTGTTCTGGCTGCTGATTGTTACATGCTTATAGTTTCCACATTAGCTATAGCCCTTGGTAAAGACCAACTACATGAATAAATTGACTAAATTAGTCATTTTAGGTCTATAGGAGAGGACACAAGAAAATAATTCTGTTAAGTCATGTTGAGCTGTATGGACAGGGAACAATTCCAACAAAATTAAAAATCATAGGGAAGGATTAAACATCAAGGACCGCCTATTACGGCTTCCAGAAGGCAGACAAAATAAAATAAAATGTGGTATCATATCGTGGAATGTTGCTGTTAAAAAGCTGAATTAAACATCACTAATTTGCACATTGGTTTGGCTAAGTACATTCCATTTAAAAAGATTAACAAAAAGTGTAATGCAACTTTTAGCCGGAGTCTTGTCTGTCCCCACTAAACAGTTTAAAAACTCAGTAGTTCAGTCCGCTACTGCCAGTGTTTGAATTAGTTTTAGATTGTGGCCTGCAGAGCAATGGACAGGAAATAGAGCAGAGACAACCAATCTTGCACCAGGCAGTCATGTTAGTTCACTCTGCTTCAGCAGCTACTTATCTTAGTTAGGCCAAGGTCTCGAAACAGAACAACTGCATTTGCCCTTCTAGTGGACTTAACTTCCAAGTAAAATCTAGAATTTGTCTCGAGCTGTGACCCCCATGTGTTTATATTGTTTGTATGTGGTCCTGTTTAACAGTAGACAGCAACATCCTAAGGCAAGTAAGGTGAAAAGCAGATTTGAAACGAAGATACATCAGTTAATCGTGTAAATATCAGTGATCAGCAATATTAAGAGACAAAATACAGGAAAATATCAGTGGCTCCTGTACTGAATAAAACTATAGCGATGTGAGATTGTGCAACCCACCATTCTGGATTTTCATTTAAAACAAAAAGGCACAAGCAATATTGTAAAAATATGCGGCAGTGACAGATAATCTTCCAGATAATAGGTTATCCTCATGCCAAAAAGGATATTTAGCAAGTTTGACAGGCCGCATTATTAGTTATACTTGTATAACCTACTGCACATAAATTCTGCTTTTACTAAGTTTAGAATGTTCAGTTGTTTATTGAAATAGTCAGAAGTGTTATTAGTGAAAATACATTATATTAAATACACATGAGATGGGTAAAAAATTATAAACAGCCCAACATATAATGCAGTGCAGAATAGCACTATGACTGACTGTGACTTCCATACTAAAACATGTAATCTGATTTGACTGAATTGACACCTTTGACATATCAATAGGCCCGTCCCAATTACTGCATAATCACTCTTGTTTGAGCTGACTGTTCATTTTGCAGAATCACTGGATTTGTTTCCATTCACCTGTATGCAAACAGCTGGATGAAACTAACAGAAATGATGCTGTTCAATCACTCTTTCCACATATTTTTTTTTTTTTACCATTTTCAGCTGTGTTTTACAACCAACTGTTTATCTCGAGATCCTTAACTTCTAACGTTCCACCATTTGCATTTTGATGATCATCTGTAAACATTAATATCATAGATTTAGCCACAAAGCCACACACCGCAGCTCTGCTGTGGACACATTTTGCTTTCAGGTTCAATGACAAATGAGAACCCAATAACTGTCAGGAGGCTTATTAGTTAGATTTGCAGCGATAAAAAAGCCGCCAATACAATTAATCTAAAACGAATAGTGGCATAAAATTTACAGATTTATTCATTTGTGTAGCAATGACCTTTCAAGTAAAATTTCAGAATCGTGACAGAGCTACATATCATAAAAGTAGACCCTGTAGTGGTACAGTGTGCGCAGGATTGCACAGGTTTACCTAAAGAAAAGTGGCCTGAGTGTGTACAATGCTCAGTGTCAAATTTAGTGATTAGCTCTTTGGAAACCGAGCTGAACTTCAGCCAAACAGCCTCATCAACATTTCATTTTGTTGGGGACATCTACCAGTTTGTCATCTTGATACCATAGCGGTGCACTTACTCAAAGCTGAGATAACAATGCATTATAAGCTGCAGTTTATTTACTGATGATCGCCTTCATTTCTCAACTGCACTAAAAAAAACACAAAGACGCTTTTTCACATTTAGTATTTTGCATTCTGGTAATGCTGATATGGTCTGACAGGTCATTTAGAACTAGTGAATGGTACTAGTCTGGCTGGGTATTTAGCTTTAATGAGACTCTGTAACTCATAAACCATGCCAGCATGTGGGTGCAAATCATTCACTCCCCTCCCTTCCTGACTTGATGCAGAACAGACCTGCTATGTCTCATTGTTACCTGTAAGACTCGTGTTGTGGCGGCGGCTTTGCTGGTATCCCGCTGCAGTGTGGTGAAAATGTCATGAATTGTCCCACCATCAAACAAAATAACAAGTGTGTGTTGTCAACTTAGCGCGGTGATGAAATGCTGATGGCTTTAGCGGCTGTACTCCTGACAGAGCTCCTGTCAGCTCTGGTGGCGATCACCCTGGCGAGCGGTAGCCAGAGTAATTTCCTATGTCTGCTGTGGTTCGGGAGTTGTATGGCTGACCGGGCAGGCGTGCTGCACTGAAACAGAGAGTGGTGCATTTGCTCAGCTGCACCCTTATTTTTTTTGACACTTTCCTGCAGGGTGCCTCTCTGTATCCTTTACAATTAGGCTGACAGATTTGTGAAGTGGTTGAGCTAAATCCTGAGATGTGATTTGTCAGATTTCAGAGTTAGCATAGGTCTTGGTGAAGTAAGCAGTACAAATATGAGGCTGTAGAAACGGAGGAGATAACATTCTTTCAATGTCTTTCCGCCTCATTGACTAAAGTGGGTTATTGTGGTGCATTTGTTGAATATTGTATAATCGTAAACTGCAACATCTCCTGGCACATGATGTTTTTTACATTTTTGCTAATTGCTTCAAAGAATGCTCCAACTGCAGGGAGTCCTCTTAGAACAACATGCAAAACAGCTTCTACTGAAGTTATTTTCATTTTTTTACATTTCCAATAAACAGCCATTCTTTTTTAGAACAACTTTCCCACATATTTTTTTTGTAAACAAAGTCTTTTCAGCCTATTCATTGCCATAGTGTAACCCCCCCCCCCCCCCCCCGCCCTTTCCTTCTGCCTGTGAGGCTCTGCTAGATCTTCAAACATATGCTTGTGTGTGTCCTTTTTCCCCACTGTGCTTTCTTCTTTTAATTTCCCTGCACCATCTTATGCCATCACCCTACAACACCTTCTCAGCACGATAACCTTTCACACGCTCACCAGCTGTTTGCCCTCTGGTCAAAAGAATTGTCCTTGTAGGTGAAATGGTTCAGGACTCACTGAATAGTTGCTGCTTCACCCCTCCATCTGCCTCCTTTTTTATGCACACAATGCATTCGGCATTTTAATGTTTGAGCTCCTTCCTAGTCATGCTTCTGGTATCTGCTCATTATTACGATGCTGTAGCATTGTAATGGATGAGACAATTGTGATGGACAAAGTCCTCATTAGCACTCTGGGAAGGATTTCACCCTTGAAGTGGTAAATGACTGGTGAACCTCTGCTGTTGGCATAGACTAATTAGCTGCTTCCCATGTTTCTGTGTGGCCCAGCGTGTCTCCAGTCGAGTCTGAAAAGGACATTAAACTAGGCCAATGTGTGTAATGTGATGATGGATGGAGGCAACGCTTGGTTACCCTCTCTCATCTGAGATGGGAGGCTGGTGGCATCCTCTGCCAGGAGGGCAGGTGAGGCGGCTGCGAGTACCTGAAGGTCATCAGCTGTGCAGCCCTTCATGCCTTTAGATAAGGGATTGGGCTCATTATTGTGACAAATCAGTGGAGTGTCAGTAGAGTGCTGGGCCCGAATGAGGAGTATAAATTAGACTGGGCACATTGAGCTTGTATGAAGGAGATCAGTCCCTAAATCTGTCAAACAATATGTGACAGTTATGTGAAAGCTTTTCCAGATGGAACTGGTTTGCTATCATTGTGATCTGCACTTCAATTTTTTGCTGCAGTTGTGAAGTATTGTTTTTTCTTCTGTAATACTGTACAGATTTAAGATCACTTTAGTTGTTACACAGGAGATCTTGAATTGGACAGAACTTTCCATAGATGAGACAGATGTACATAGGTGGTGGTAGAGGGAAAGCAACAGGACTGTAAAATTACACTATTTCAAGTTGTCATGATGTGGCTGTGTTATTTCTGCACCTTATGCAATTGCATGCTGTCACAGGTTGATCCCACTTTGCTTCCTTTAAAGTTCAGTAGAACATGGCCCTGCAAAATATCAGTACGCTCCAATATGTAGCTAATTAGTGAGAGAGGTGTGGCTGACCTCTCCTTCAGGAAGTATTGATTTTTTTATACCCTTGTTTATACAAGTTCATGGTGAAATAAAGCAAGCAGCTGAGTAAGATGGATGTTTGTTGAGTACAGAGGTGTTGACGGTGACAAGTGAACTTTAAGGAATGCATTATTTTCAACTCGTGAGTGCTTGTTGTTCATTAGTAAATTTCATGACACCTCATCCATTCCGGCCTTTGCTCAGGGGTAATCCTCCCTCTGTTAGTGGTAGCCCTTTCTTATTTGCATGTGCAATTTCAACATGTCTGAGCTGCAGATATAACTACTTGGGGAAGGCAGGTGCAGTGAGTTAAGATTAGAAATAGTATTGTAATAGATGTTGTGTGAGGAGCTTCTCCTATCAGTCCTCAGATAGAGCTCTATTTTCAGAGCCCATTCTGCCCAGTTTTCCTGCTGTGCTCCCACTTATCTCCATTGCCTTACTGCTTTATTGAATTGCAAAGAGATATATTGTATTGACTCTGACAGATCCATACATTACAATTGTTCTGTGAAAAACAGAAAACAGTCATATCAGGGCAGGGCAGCAAAAAGAGAATTGTAAGTGTAAGACAGGCTGCAGTAGAAAAGGAAAGTGACTTCGCTGTCTGCAGTGAGGCAGCTCCTAATTGGAAATATTATGTATGAATAAGTCCTGTTTTACTGATGGAGTAGTGGCTGGAAAGTTTTACAAAGGAATGTTGGGATTTTGTGATGTGAGGATTCCCTCGGCCTCAGGCTCACCTCTTTCACCGGAAAGAAACTGGCTGTTTCTCATTACATCTTCCCCATCTCACTGTCAGCAGAACTGAAAGGATTATTGCTTATGCCTTACTATAGAACAATTTTTCCGTCAAAATTGGAGTTTTGTTAAGAAGACCATTATCCTGTCTCCGGCAGAACTGGTGTATGCATTCATAAAAATGCTCAAGTGTTACCATAATTGATTTTGCTTGGTCGCACTGCTGCTGTGAACTTCAGAATAACTGTGAATATCACCACCCTTCAACATGTAACTGGCACAGTTTTTAGATGCATGCAACTAAACGGCATCTGTCATGTATGATGGTGAAGCAGCACACTTCAGATTCCTGCACACTGATTTGAAAATAATTACTCTGTAAATTATTCATGTATGCAGCATCCAAGTCTCTTAGAAACTCTCTTGAAGGAACTGGTAATACATTACTCAGCACACAGCAGATAATTCTACTCCATTATGTTATAATTTAACCAAAGGAGAATGCCATGTGCACAGATTTTGGAGACAGTCCTTGAAAGGCAAATAAAGCATGCACATCACTAAACAATTCACTTCAAAAGTGGGATCCCTGCAAACGTAACCAAGGCTAATAGCACTCTAATCGCTAATCGCGCCCCCCCACCACACACACACACACACACACACACACACACACACACACACACACACACACACACACACACACACACACACACACACACACACACACACTCACACTCACACTAGCTCATAAGCAGTCTTTTTGTTCCTGCTGGATCGATGCACTGGGTTAATGGCAAGAGGGCTTGACATTTTCGAGTTCATTGCACCTTTTTTGTCCTGGTGATTTGAGAGTATGCACCAACGTCTCCTCCGATAAAGCCAGTTAATCTCTGAGGTGCAGAGACATATGAGACAGGAGGGGGATCTGCATGCATGTCAGAGAGCATCTGTGTGGGGAAACATAGTCATGTTAGGTTACCAGGGAAATCGGGGCTTTGCTGGTCATGCCTAAACAGGATGTATGGAGAGCTGTGACATCATCCTTGTGTTGAGGTCATTGTGGCGAGTGGGAGCGTGTGTCGACTGGAGAGGAATTATCTCTGCATGGTGGCTTAGTGAGGCATGCTGCCAAGCTGGCTGCTGTTTGTTGTTTCTTTTTAGCATCGCCTCACTTTGCTCCTTTTACCCAGGGTGGTCTGCATACATTAGCCACAGACATCAGAATAAAGCTTTTGTAAACTTGCATGCTGCTACTTCACGCTTTGCGCCAACAGCAAATTAAAGGAAGATTTGACAAGTGTCTCCATAAAGCATTTAGCAAAGTAATCGAACATCACAGGCTGTTCTTTTATTTGCATTTTGTATGCACACTTGAGGACACAAATGATTCTAAACATAATTTGTTATTCTTTTCAGGTACTAAATAATGTATATAGTCACTGTATTGCACTATAAATCGATCCTAGTCTCTTTCTATAATGTTGATTCCAATACTGTATCTTTTTTGGCCAAAAAAATAGTAATTTCTTTGTTGTGTTTATTATTATTCTCAGAGAACTTCAAGGGCCATCTATTTTGACTCACCCAATTTCACTTTTTCTGTTTTGTCCCTTGCTGCTTTGACAGTACCATCCTGCTCTCTGTCTGAAATGAGCTGTCCTTGTTTTGTGAATGATGCTTGTGACAACCTCATTATACAACCAGAAGTCAAGAAGTGAGCCTTAACTGAGATTGATCAGACTCTGAGCACATCCAGGGAGTCAATGAGCCCCAGAAAGCAAGACTCTCCATTCGGCCCGGCGCCCGGTCTGTTTGCACTATAATTACCCAGATTGTAGCTGTGCCATGGTAGACACAAGCTCACACAGGGTATTCGCCATGGAGAAAGCAAACAAAGATGCACACCTTTGCCACACAATGGACTCTAAGCCCTCAAGTCCCGTTGTTTTATTTGCAATAATTAGCTGGACCAGAGAAACAGCCCAAACATGTCTTGCACACATCACAAGCTCAGCTGTAGCCTGAGCTGATATTTTTGTGGTGTGCTTGTGTTGTTATCAGCCATTCTGCAAGGCCTGTTTGTCCTGTTGATAGGAAACTTGTTACTACTTAATTGCTAGTTTTAAATGAATCGGGGGTCTGAGCTTTAAAGCCTTGTCTCTTTTAATTAACTCCTATAATCTGACTGGATCAATTGCACATGTGGAGCAGAGCTTGGCTGAGGTTGTATAGGCATGAGAAGAGATCTGGAGTGGCTAAATGTGGGACAGTGGGACAGTGGGGTTAAGGCTGCCTTTTGCTGCCGCAGCGCTTTGGAGTCTCATTCAAGTCATCCGTTCATTTTAATGCTTTTCTATACGTCTGTGTGAATGGGAGGTTTTGACCAGATAATCCTATTAGAAGGGTATTGTGCAAGTGTTGCTCGTCCCTGGAAACGAGGCAGAATTATCACATCAAAGTTCTGACTTTACAGAATCAGGGCAGTGTTAATATAGTGTTTCTGTGCATTGGCTGTACTGCAGTATATCTTATTTAACCTTTTCATTACCTGTGTGATTTAATCATTGATGCCTTTTTTTGATTTCACAAAAACAAAACAACAAAGCAGATCTGCAATAGAGTGTGCTCATTTTCCATCTACTCACATTTGCACGTGTTTACTCACTGCTGGTCTTGTCAGGTTTAAATTATACTGTTTGTGGAGTCAAAAACTAATTAATGTCCCATTTGGGTGAAGAAATATCTTCAACTCAGCAACAGGACTGGCCCTGGGTGATGTAAATCTTCTGTAGCGTTATGGGCAGTTATATAAATGAGATATTCATTTATTGTTTACATTTACATTGTAATATAAACCAATCTGCCACAACATTAAAGCCACACCATGTACGTTTCCCTTGTGCCTCTAAAACGGCTCTGGCCAGTCAAGGCATTGAGTTCACAAGATCTCAGAAGGTGTCCAGTGGTATCAGAAACCAAGTTCTGAGGTGGGAGGTTGTTTTTCCAACATACAGATGCTTGATCAGGCTGAAATCTAGGACATTTAGAGCCCAAATCACAATCCTTAAGTTATTTCTGAACTTTTATTGAAGCGAGATGGGGCGCATCGACCTGCTGAAAGTGGCATCTTCATTCATTCCATTAGGGAATACCATGAAGACGTGTACGTGATCAACAACAATGGTGCATGTCAAAGGAATGTCCACATGGATGCCAGGATCCAAGGTTTCCTTTATCAAAGTTAGACTGTTACCCATGCGGACCATTTTCCTGCTTGCAACATATCAGCTTCAATAAATTATGGTTCAGTTTGCTGTCTAATAAATCCCATTCCTTGACAGGTGTCATTGTAATGAGATAAGCAATGCTATTCAGTTCACCTGCTAGTGGATTTAACGTTGTGACTGATCGGTATATAGGGATGATAATCGAGAACCGGTTCCTCGATGCCATCGATAAGAAATGGATCGATTTCCCGGAATCGAATGCCGTTTTGAGAACCGGTTCCCATTATCGATGCCTTGATGTCACTTTCACTGCCCTTACTGCTTTCACTTCATCCTGCTGTCGCAATTTCTGTCGGCGAATTTCCCCACTAACAACCTCCAAACCACAACTCTAAAAACGACTTACACTCTGCCACACTTCACATACATACCTGTGCTACATCTGCGATTCCCCTTTTTTCTCTGCTGGAGACCACAGCCAGCTGAACGCCACCCTCATTTCCATCTCAGAGCTAGCATGATATGGCTAGCTTCCACGCACGACCGTTAACACTCATTACTAATACATTAAAACGTTGGATCCAGAGAGCTGGTGGGCAAATACAGACCTATGGACATTCACTGCTGCCCGTATGTCATTCTTTTAAAAAATAATAAATAAAAAACGTTCTGTCTCTCCAAACTGAACTCTGTCACTAGCCTCGTTGCGAGAATGGGGCGGTAATGCACCAAAGTGATGGATGCCAACCGTCATAAAACCAATGAAGAAGAAGAAGCCTCGCGAGACCTGTCGTATTCAGTTGCGTGGGTGCAGTTGTCGCGAGATTAGATCCCACAGCGGGAACAATCCATGGAGCGGAAGAAGCGATCGTGGGCATGGCTTCACTTTTTCAAGAGAAATGAGGAAACGGCTGAATGTAATCACTGTGACGCTGCATTGATAAGAGAATCGATAAGGAATCGAATCAATAAGTGGCATCAATAATGGCATTGACATCGATAATTTCTTATCAATTATCATCCCTATCGGTATATATTAAGATCTTCTGTTGTCAACTGAGAAGCCTAACTGGATAAAATCAAGGTTGCAAAAATACCTGTTAAATTATTATTGGGATGAAGCAATTCTGCTCAGTGGTTTGAAGCATTGACCATGACAACCTAACACAACCAAAACGCTCTTACAGTTGACAAATTGATACTGTGTTATGGATGTATGTATATTACTGTGTACTGTCATTTGACCCATCCAGCCTAGTCCATCATAGTCTATTCTAAAACACTGTCCCTGCATTATAAAGTGGTGCTCTCCTTGAGGGGACGATGTGTGAGAGATGCAATCTTGTCTCTCCCCAAAGGCACCTCTGGGAAGCAGGGCACTAAGTAAATTGCTTATGTAAATATCTGCTGCTTTAATCCATTGTTGATGAGGTCTCTGATGTAAAGGCCCATTTTTGAAATTCTTTTGTTCCTTGGATAAAAAGGGCACTTAAATCCTTGACTCACAGCAGTATCAGGCTATCAATTTAGTGAGCGATATTCTGTGCTCACAGTACTGCAGATACGGCGGCGTTTGTGTAAAACAGGAGCAGTCTTGGTCTTGTTTGTGGTCACTGAGCGTTTGTGTGTTTGTTAATGAGAGCTGACAGCCATAATTGTTGTTCTCGGTCATTGAGTTAACAGCACGCTGTTTGTAGGAGCTCCTCTTTTATAGAGTAGCTGAACTGTGGTATTAATAAGCATGACATTCGTGTAGGCTAATGCTAATTAGCATGATTGGAGAGGACTTTCCCCCTGAGCTCTGACAGTGTATTCAGACTGTTGAAGGCACCGAGGTATAGATCTGTCTGTTGTTCACTTAGTAGGCTCAGGCTGTGCTGTAGACGTGCTAGTCCAGTGCTTTTGTTGTGTGCCATACCTGTGATGGAAATGAGAAATATTAATCTCTGTTTATTCATATTTGGATCTGTGCTTATGCATACAGACGTACCACAAACACCTTTCTTGATGGAGATCGAGGAAGAAGCCGCTGACCTCGAAAGCGCCTGTGGTTTTCTCATCTTCATTCCACACACGGAGGTCAAAAAGCAGCAGAGCAGGAGTCTCGTGACCTTATGTCAGAAAGGGTTAGCGATGACCCTGCTGCCTGCTGTCTGCATGCTGCTCTCTACCGTGTGTGTATGTGTGCCAGCCTTGCATCAGCCTCGAAACACACACTCAAGCTTGTCACAACTTCACACACACAAAACCTGCTTTCTCTTTTGAGACCACGGATTGTTAGTCAGCTGTTTGTTTGAACACTTGTTCAAAGCCTTTGATTTGAAATGGAGCTGTGAGCAAAAAGAAAGGAAGCATGGAGAAGAAGTGGCCATGCTCGACATTTCCATTCTCACTATACTGTTACTCATCCTTTGCCAGCTAGCTAGTGGTCTGCCATTCTATAAATAGGATTGAGGAGATGGCGGAGAGGAGACTTTGTTGGAAAATGCATTTCCATGGAGACAGTCTTCTTTGGCTTTGTGTTTAGAGAGATGATGTGGAGGATAGGATTCTGAAACAATTTAGGTAAAAGCATGTATTTACATTCCATATCTAGTTGTCAGGATAATGTTGTCAAAACAGTCTGGGAAGGCTAAATTAAAACAAGGTTGTTCCCCTCGACTGGCTGCAGATGTTCGTACCGCCTCCAAGTACAGCTTCAGCTTCCCATTTTTTGCTTTGTGTGTGGGGCTCCTGCAGACCGTTTGCTTTGTAAAGTTTGCATCACCCTGCCTTGCTTAAAACAACACACGCACGCACAGGCAGTATGCAAAACAAATCCAGTGCTGCTCCCTCCCCTCGTGCATGCAAAACATCCTGTGTGGACAGGCAGGCAAACATACCCTGATTCCAATCTTATTTTTGTAGAGCAGTCGTGAGAGTAGCAGCATTCGATTACTGGAATCTCTTGACCCACAGGCATCCAGAACACGTGTTTGTGTCCGCGTCACTGTAAATAGTGCTCCATTATGTCGCTCTTAAGGTATTTAAAAGTGGCCCCATGTCCAGCATGTGACAGCCATAATAAATTATTTGAATGTTTTTGCTTCAGCTGTTTCCTTGTTCTGCTGTTGAGGGCAACAGAGTGTAACTGTTGTCTCAGGGGCATTGATTAAAGTGTGGGTGGGGACCATCCGAGTATGGAAAACCCGGCTCATACGCTTCCCTCCGACCCTGCCATTTGTGTGTCTTCTGTGGCGTTTTGCTTTCTGCCTATCCCATTAGCAGCACAGCCCCATAACGTCTCTGTTATATGCAGGGAGAAGACAATTATCTGCTTGTCAGAGAAAGGTTACAGAGTTATTCTTCCACACAGCCACTGCATGGAGATCAAATGCTTGTCTTTCAGCCAGACAGCTACCAGGTATCGGCCTGGTTGTTGTTTTCCCAGGGAAAACAGCCGAGCAGCGAGGAGGCAGAAGAGCTGAGCTTAGCATCAGAGTGGATCAGTGGTGTACCTCCAGCAGAGCTTTCAACTCGCCCTGCCAGAGCTATTACCAACCGGGCTCCTGAGGGGAACCCTGGGGAGATCCTAGCCTGGACATGAACTGGATGGAAGGGAAAGAAATGAATGGAGAACAAAGAAAAGGGATGGAGAAGTCAGAGGGAGTGAAAGGGGAGGTTAGAAGTGGCTCATTTTTTGTATTTTTATAATAGGAGCACAGTTTCGGGGCTTTTTTTTGTTTTCAGCCTTAGGCAGTGTTTCTGAAATTATAATGTATTGAGCTGTCTCGTAAATCCAGGTTTTTTACACAGGCAGTGAGATTACATGAGATATTCGTCTTGCCAAAAATCAAGGCCACAGAGTTCACGTTCATGCGACTAACAGAGGCTGATTTTGAGGTGAGAAGAGTAAGTAGGGTTCCTGGAGCTATTCAAAAGTCCTGGTGCTACTGTTGCCTGGGTAACACTTTGCACCATGCAAATGTCCTTTTACCAACAGAGAATTGAAGGCTATCCATCTCAGTCTTCTGTTCTCTGCTCCCTATGAAAGACGGCTTCTCCATTGTTGATATCACCTCGTATACTGTACAGCATCTCTCTGTGCAGCCTTGTGTACAACTCGGCTCCTGCACTGCATTCAGCCGGCTCTTTGAAATAAATTTAAGGCTATGATACATTCCAGTCTTGAATTATTGAATTTCCAGTGAGGCTTTCTTTCAAATACACACTTTCCTGGATGCAAAAGTGTAATGTAAGTCATTGTTTTGTCAAGTATATTTTGAATAGAGTCGCGGCTGTTCAGTTTTTATCTCTTCATGTGATTAGGTTACATTTGTCAAAAAAAAAAAAACACAAGGGAGATGAATCAAGTCTAATTTTTGTGTGTTTTTTTTTCTTCATTGCCTTTTGGTTCAGCTGACATCTTACTACACACAAAAATACATTTTGTATAAGCCAGTGGGAGTGTCAGAACAGGTCAGGCTGTTCCCTAAGAAATACTTATTCAAACAGACTGGAATTTATTGATTGCACTAAAGACTGCAGTGTTTCCCCGATTCGGAGCTTGGAAGCTCTGCTGCAATGTGAAACCAAAAATGTGGATGTAACTGTGGCACCTGCACTGTGTCACTGGCCACTGTTATGAGGACTAATGATACCAGTGTGGCTGCAGTGTTAGGTAGAAGAAAAATGCACCGTAAATGTCACTGCAGGACGCACTTGTTGCTTACATGCGTTTATCCCTTGAGCTTTGACAGATCACCCTTCCTGCTTCTTCTTGTGTCTGTTGCCACATTTAGAACTCTAAAATCTAGATGCACAGCAGTTTGATAAAATGCCATCGGAAAAATCTTCACTTCTAGTAGCTGCTCCACAATAAAAGCTTTGCAGCAGTTTGCTGATGGGAAATGTTTGATGAGAGGGAGCAGCACAGAGTGTTGAGTTTGCATTAATAATATCTAACAAATAGCAGCTCTTAAGGAGGCCCATAATATTGCAGTGCATCGTAATATGGCAAAATGTGCAGGTGCAGTGGAAATGATACACAAGCCCACCTAATGTTAGTCTGCTTATGACAGCTTGAAGGACACACTGTGCTGGTGGTGAGAGAACAAGCCCCTCAGTCAAGTGGTATAAGTGGAAGCATTGGGTGGTGCTGTAGCCCCCTAACCCACAAAATCACTTGACTTAAATCTCAAAAATGTGGATGATTTCTGCAATCAGTCAATTGCCATTCTTACCCCCTATTTTTAAGAGGTTGCCGGCTTTGGAAATAATGTTAGCATGTCTGAGCATTAGCGGATGTGTCATCTATGTGGCATTGAACAGAGCATTTTGATTTTTTATAGCAAACAAGCATAAATGATGACCTTTTAAATGTATCTACAGAGTCTGCATGCAAGTTTCTGATCTTATCTTGCTCTCTTGCAGCTGTTAGTGAGAATGAGTGGCCTTCTTTTGCACATGTAACACAGCTGTGCTACGTGCATAGAGACCTGTTTTGTGGTGAACCAGCTAAACCTAGCCTATATTAGCCTCAGTTTCACCATCGACAAATGACAGGCCTATAAACATGTCATTGATGCGGCTGACTAGTGCTACAGCAGAAGCTCAACTTGTGGTTAAAGCTGAGCTGCAGTGTTGTGATGTCACTCTTCAGACTCTTCTTTAGGGGATCAAAACAAGTTGTGTCGCAAGTTACTGGTTCAAGGTTGTATAACGTGCAAAAACACTCAGCTTTTCCCTGCTGGCTATTTAGAATTTAGATCTCCTATTTTGGGAACCCATCAAAACTAAGTGTAATCTATATTTTCACTTGTGTCTTTGTACAACTTTTTACCTAATTGCTAATTAAAACAGTGAATGTTGATGTTGACAGTCGCATTTTACAAAACTGAAAATGTGCCTTTTTCTGTTCCAATATTATAATTTAACACATCTATTCATATAACGTTGTGCCAGTAGGTGGTTCTTGCTATTTGTGGATTCCACTGATGCTCAGAATGAGTGCTTTGTAATGATTTCACACACACACACACACACACACACACACACACACACACACACACACACACACACACACACACACACACACACACACACACAGACTAACAGACTTGCTGAGAAACCACTCGCCTCCATCTCTTGCACACTCCTTCCTCTCTGATTCTTGCTCGCCATCGTCTCTCTCTCTCTCTCTCTCTCTCTCTCTCTCGTGCCTCTGCTTCCTCCCCCTCACGCCCACGCTTTTACTCTATTGCTGATCATCAGCTTTATCTCCATGGCTGGAAAGATGTGTATCTACCTTTTGTTTGACATAAAGTAAACAGCAAAGTCCACACAACATTTTTTAGTTTCCCCTTTATCCACTGGCTGCAGGCTCTTGCAAAATCATTTTTGTCCTTCCTTATTTCTTTATCTGCAATTCATTTCTCCCTCTTTACAGGACATTAAGTCCTCCCCTTAAAAAAAGCTAGATGGAACAGCAAGAGCTTTAAAAGTGTGATTAAGTCAGCAGTGTTCATTCTGACATTTCCAGGCCATTCTGGCTCTCCAGCAACACCAGCAGTGTTGTGGTGTCTCTCTGCCCTTCTAAGCTTTATTTGGGTAACACCTGGGGCAATAAATCAAAAAAATATATTTTTTATGTTAGATATTCTATCCTATACTCTCTCCTACATTCTCTCCTTTGTCTACTCCTATATTCCCAGAGACACATGGGAATGAAGCTACTTTGTTGCTGTTTTCCATTATGAATGAAGGCAGTTTTCAGCCCACCCATTCATCTCTACTGCAGAAGAAAACACTAAGATGTCAACCTCACTCTCTACGCAGCTCACTTCTATGACCCTCTTTGTACACACGTGGACAAAATTGTTGGTACCCCTCAGTTAAAGAAGGAAAAACCCACAATTCTCACTGAAATCACTTGAAACTCACAAAAGTAACAATAAATAAAAATTTATTGAAAATTAAATAATCAAAATCAGCCATCACTTTTGAATTGTTGATTAACATAATTATTAAAAAAAACAAACTAATGAAATAGGGCTGGACAAAAATGATGGTACCCATAACTTAATATTTTGTTGCACAACCTTTTGAGGCAATCACTGCAATTAAACGATTTCTGTATTTGTCAATGAGCGTTCTGCAGCTGTCAACAGGTATTTTGGCCCACTCCTCATGAGCAAACAGCTCCAGTTGTCTCAGGTTTGATGGGTGTCTTCTCCAAATGGCATGTTTCAGCTCCTTCCACATATGTTCAATGGGATTCAGATCTGGGCTCATAGAAGGCCACTTTAGAATAGTCCAACGCTTTTCTCTCAGCCATTCTTGGGTGTTTTTGGCTGTGTGTTTTGGATCGTTGTCCTGTTGGAAGACCCATGACCTGCGACTGAGACCAAGCTTTCTGACACTAGGCAGCACATTTCTCTCCAGAATGCCTTGATAGTCTTCAGATTTCATCGTACCTTGCACACTTTCAAGACACCCTGTGCCAGATGCAGCAAAGCAGCCCCAAAACATTACTGAGCCTCCTCCATGTTTCACCGTAGGGACAGTGTTCTTTTCTTCGTATGCTTGGTTTTTGAGTCTATGAACATAGAGTTGATGTGCCTCACCAAAAAGCTCCAGTTTGGTCTCATCTGTCCAAAGGACATTCTCCCAGAAGCTTTGTGGCTTGTCAACATGCATTTTTGCAAATTCCAGTCTGGCTTTTTATGAGTTTTTTTCAGCAGTGGTGTCCTCCTTGGTCGTCTCCCATGAAGTCCACTTTGGCTCAAACAACGACGAATGGTGCGATCTGACACTGATGTACCTTGGCCTTGGAGTTCACCTTTAATTTCTTTGGAGGTTGCTCTGGGCTCTTTGGATACAATTCGAACGATCCGTCTCTTCAATTTGTCATCAATTTTCCTCTTGCGGCCACGTCCAGGGAGGTTGGCTACTGTCCCGTGGGTCTTGAACTTCTGAATAATATGAGCCACTGTTGTCACAGGAACTTCAAGCTGTTTAGAGATGGTCTTATAGCCTTTACCTTTAAGATGTTTGTCTATCATTTTTTTTCGGATGTTCTGGGACAATTCTCTCCTTCGCTTTCTGTTGTCCATGTTCAGTGTGGTACACACCTTTTCATCAAACAGCAGGGTGACGACTTGTCTCCCTTTAAATAGGCAGACTGACTGATTATGAGTTTGGAAACACCTGTGATGTCAATTAAATGACACACCTGAGTTAATCATGTCACTCTGGTCAAATAGTTTTCAATCTTTTATAGAGGTACCATCATTTTTGTCCAGGCCTGTTTCATTAGTTTGTTTTTTAAATAATTATGTTAATCAACAATTCAAAAGTAATGGCTGTTTTTGATTATTTAATTTTCAATAAATTTTTATTTATTGTTACTTTTGTGAGTTTCAAGTGATTTCAGTGAGAATTGTGGGTTTTTCCTTCTTTAACTGAGAGGTACCAACAATTTTGTCCACGTGTGTATATATGTGTATATCACACATGAACTGTGAGTAAATGGCCAAGTGGTATACATATTTGCTTTGCGTACATGGGAGGATGAGTGCCTGCATTTGTCAGATGATAAATGATAAAGGCAGGCACTGACCGTGTAGCTTTCACCCCTTCTGGTTTGGTTTATATTTGTTGGAACCCTGCGGCGTAGGTCTAGTAATTTCTTTGTCCATCCCAGCAGAATGAAGTGTTATCTCACACGTGCATCCACACACAAATGTCTACATGTCCTTGAGAGAAGAGGCCGGTAGTTCGGTTTCTGTGACAGTGTGTATGAAGTGGTTAGTTTGAGTCCCTCACCTGGCCTCTGCTTACCTGGACAGGTTATTTTCTGTCTATCCTTGAGCTCCATCAGAGATCATCCAGGGAACCCCTGTAACTCGATCAATTCTCCTTAGCTGCAAAAGTCTTTCATTGGCCACTCAGCACTGGTCACTCAGCAGCCCCCACTCCTTTTTACCCTGGGCACTGGGTAACATGGTGTGCTTAATGTGTTGGAAATTTCATTTAACTCTCCTCTTCTCCTCTGCTATCTCGCTCTCTTCATCTTTCCTTTCGGTGGCCAGTGATTGCCTGCAATTCCAACCCCTCCTCCATCCCTGGGGCTCACTGCCTTTCTCCTACCGGTGATGGAGATGCAGAGAGGGTGAATGACCCAGGCAGCAAGAAGAACCGAGAGAGCAAGATAAGGGAATGGAGAGGGATGGCCAGATCAGAATGTGAATCACGTTAAACAGTGCAATCAATGTTGGTTTCTTTGTGCAGAGTCATTGAAAAGTTGCAGATTTTCACTGCATGCTGTCAACAGAGTTCCACATAGGATGCAGACATAAAGCATAGCAACAACATAGATGCAATCCTCAGTATGCGCTCACTGTGTGCACATATGAGGACAAGAGGTTGGTAACAATGAGTGTTATGCATCCTTTGCAACTCTGTAAGATGCCGTCTACGTACTGTCTGCTGTGGAAGTTAACCTACTTAACTGTGAACAAATAGCATTCCCAGTAGTTAAACTGTGTCTTTCAGCAGCTTCCTTATCCTCTAGACTGATATTATCTGCTGTGCAAAAACACACACCATGTTCTGACACTGGCCTGACCCCAGTATCATGTTAATACAGTAACTCACCAGCTGGTTAAAGCCAGACTGAGGAACCAGTGGTTATTAGTTCCTCTTAAAAGCTATATAGTAATAATTCATCAAAGTATGAGGTGGCTTGTTCATAGGGTTTTATGTTGGAGGAAATTTTTAATTTATGATTTGTATATTGAATAAAGTTATAGTATCATCTCTAGACTTCTGGATCATTTAGTCATTTGTGAAGTAGGTATCAGGAGCTTAATATTCTGTCTCGCTCCTCTCCTGAACATATTAAGATTAAAGAGTAATGTCTTGATATGTCTCTTCAGTCCGTGCTGGATTTTCATTGCCTCGATCAGTGTTGCTGTCACTGGTACAACAGTACCACTTTTTTCTATGTAGGGAATTATTTTGACATTGTATTTGTTGGATCTAATTGGCTCTTAGTTAGATGGTGCTGATTGAAAACATGTAGTCCTAACAGAGCACACCCACAGGCCCCTTCAACTGCCGAATTACACACGGAGGACCTCTTAACTAAGCATCTGTGACATTTAAGATTAACCATTACCTAGTTTGAACTGTGAGACATCTGAGTCTTGTAGATGCTTGCTGATGAGACGTTTGCAGTAATTAAAGCTGCTGAGGCCCACATCAGTTCATGCAAGGGGAATGCGCAGAGGTGACAGAATGGCCCTGGCTCAGAATCCATGTAAACACTCCAGTATGAGTTGCTGCGGATCAGGCAGCTCTCATTTGTCAAACACAGCAGACTGGCAACATGTGAAGAAGGTAACTGTAGTCACAGTTGGTGTGACTGGAGTTACCTGCACAAACTGCAAGCTGAGCAACCATGCAGGGTTTAGGTTTGACACGTTTGTGATCAATGAAGATTGGTCCCCAAGCAGCACAAAGCTCATAACAAGCCGTGCTATAAGTCAATTAGTGAATCAATACATGGCAGCTGGTGGACACTTATTTTCTCACTGTGACAAGGAATAATGAAGCATGTTTCTGTCTCGAATGTGTCACACACGTGATGTGGTGTGAGTGAAGTCCTGTGTACTCTAAAGTTAAAGAAGCCATCTAACTTGTTTCTTAGTGCATTTTATTTATGTTTCCCAGAAGTGTCGTCAACATGCTCTATTCTTGAGCTAGTGCTGTTGACACTGTATTTTTTAAATCATAGAAGAAGCTCGTGGCAGTTGTAAGCCTTTAGTTTTACTGTCAAATTATTTTTAGGAGTAGATTTTTGAAGTACACCCTTAATCTTAGCATTACAGCACGGTTTTAAAGATCAGTATGCAGGATGTAAACTGTTCTTATTTTTCATAACTGGAGTAAATATATTTGCCCTGTTGAACATTTGGTATCTTTCAAAGTAATATCTCCGTTTGTAACTGAAACAAATATAGAGTTAAGTATTGGTATAGCTTCACTGCCCAGCCCTTCTTCAAACTATTCAGACCTACATACCGAACTCTAGATTGCAGTAAATGCTTCAAAATCTACTTTTCTGCTGGCTGTGTAAAAATATGGCATGTTTTCCTTTTTGTTGCTTTGGAGCTGCTGCTTTGTAAGCAGAACAGAAGTCTTTCTTCTCACTTGTTTGTTGCTTTTTGTGTTTTATCCAGGAGAAAAGGTGTTGTCAGGAGGGATTTAACCAGGTGGGGCCTTTTGTACCGGGAGGATAAAGCGATGCGTTCTGAGTATATATACGTTCTGTATGATGCCACTCTGTGTGTTACAGGTAGTATCTAGAGAGAGCAGCTGGTGTCCTTTGTGGCAATCTAATCAACAGAAATAGATAGAGCCCCCCTCTCCGGGCTGCAGGATTGCTGGTGCAGATAGGTCACAGTAAATGCTTTCAGAGTCTCATACAAACTGGTGCACATGGTACAGTAATATGTGCTCAGAAATACTATTAGTCACATTTTAAATTGCATTAATATCTGTGGGGATTATTAATTTGCTGAAGTTCTCGATTTGGCATCAAGTCTATATTGTTTTTTTGGAGTTCTTGTTTTATTTATTTATTTTTTTTAAGCATTTCTATCCTTTTGTATTTTCATCTGTGTATGTTTGAAGCATTAGAAAGGTCGATGAGAGAGAGCTCCCAAGAGCCCTGTTTTCTAAACAATAATAGTCTTATACAACAAAACTGCATTCTTAATTATGTTTTGGAGGAGATCTATTTTCTCCTGAATTATTTGTTTGTAATGTATTACAAGTATGCTTCTGATTAAATTATCTTTGCCATTTGTTGGATTGCTTTCCACATGTTTCTCCCTGTCAGCCAGCCAATCAAATAAAAGGCTGGGTGGGACTCATCATCTTCAGCTCACCATGTAGCTTTGGTGCATAAAGCTTACCAAACACCCAGCGACAAAGAAAGTTACCAGCGAGCTAAAATGAAAGTTAAGTGTAAAAATGACAGTCCTACCTGGATCACAAAGCTCAGTCTCCTGCTTTATAGACTTGTGCTGGACTTATGCCTCCTCCAACCTCTTAAAGTGGACTTTGTGGCTTTTTGAAAGTGTGAAATGTTGCCTTGCCAGAAGAAAATCATTTTTTTCCAAAAGTCGTGAATGTTATTTTTTTCGGAAACAGGGTTGAAATAGAAAATAGTTCTTTATTTGGAACAATGGATTGTTTTGTGTTTGTCACACTCTGTGGGGTTCTTGTTATTTTGGTTTGTGGTTTAACGTTAAGCCTCAGTCATATTAGTGCCAAATATCTCAAAGAACATCTGAAGCATATGGCTGATTTTTTTAAAATATTTACATGCAATGTACTTGTGCAAAAAAGAGGCTTAGATACATGATGTGTGAGATTTAATTTTCATTTTATTTTGGTTAGATCATTGTACAGCTTTACCTTGTCTTTTTTAAATGGATGCTTTTGGGCCTATATAAACATTTGCAACTGTATTCCTGCAGCTCCAGGTCGGTGCCAGAATGAAAATGAGTCATTTTGGCTGTTTGGCAGAGCGCTTCAGCTTCGGTGAATATTCCACATTACAGCGGCAACAGTTCGACAAATGCTGCTCCTCCTTGTCAGTAACAGACCAGAGGAGCCTCAGCTGACAGTTCACGGACACTTTTTATAGTCACTGGAGTCTTGAGTCTTGGCCCCTCCTGTGAGCTGATGCTGTATGCCTGACTTGTCATAGATAAAGATGAGGCAATAATCCTGCTGCAACATGCTATCTTGGTACCAAGGCCCATTGCCTATCTTAGGGTTGTGTTTGGAAGTCTTTACTGTGATGCATACTATGCTTTGCTCCAGCTTCATGTCCATTCCTCATTTGCACTGCGAGTGTGGTCAGTCATTGAAATTGCTCTCCTTAGAGAGCTAATAGGCAGCTCCAGTTTGTGTTGTCAAACATAATTATGAACAATAGAAAGTCGGTTTCATTAACTGTCCCCAACAATCCTTTGAAAAATTAATTGTGCTTGTTTGCAGTTATAGAAACAAAGAGCCGGAGGAAAGAAAAATGCCATCATTGCTGGTTATCACAGCTCCTCTCCAGGGTAGCTGGTGTTCGAGCTTGACTGGTCCTGAACCTCTGCAGAGCTGCATTCTGACAAGTAACGATTTTATTTTATGGAATATATTCATCTGAGGAGTCTAAATTCACTGAAGTGTTCCTTATGTGAAGATATACTGATAACCCTGGAAAAACGCACGACCTGCCTGCTCTTGGCAAACATAATTTTCAAAGGTTGAAAGTTGTTAAAGGAAAGTTAATTGTGTGTGTAATAACATGTAGAGGGAGGAGGTATTAAGTAGAGATCTACTCAGATTGGAGCTCTGATAGTAGAAAGAGCAGTGCAGATATGTCATTAGAGAACCACTTCTATACTCGTGCCAACCTTCCTATCCTAAGCTAAAGTACTGCTGATTAATTAATGTTAAAGTTTGCATTTTTTGAGCCGTGTCCGCCTCACAGCAGGAATCCACCAGCCGCATGCGACCTCTCTCCACAGAGTTGGCATGCTATGCTGCTGTCTCTGTGCGTTTGCTTTAACTGGCCAAAGCCACGCCATTTATGAGAAATGCTGACTCTAAATTGCTCATGGTTGTGAATATAAGTGTCGCTGCGAGTGCTCTGTTAATGTGTTAGTCCTGTGACAGCAATGTTCTAACCCCGGTGTCACCTGTGATAGGCGTACAACACCCCTTGGCCAGTGCATGCTGGGAAAGTCTCCAGCCTTGCGTGTCCCTGAACAGGAGAAGCAATTCAGACAATGGAGGACAGTTTACAGTTGAAAACCACTTTATGGGCAGTTTAATAACTTTACTTGTGTCGTTTAAAGGGATAGTTCAAAAGTTGTGAGAAGCTTTTTTTGCAGAGTTAGACGGAAAGTTTGATGCCACTCAGTGAAACAAAAGTGTGTAGCTTTTATACTTTGCTTTTTGTACAAGATATAGCATGTTAGTCAGCTTTCAAGGTGTAGGTGGGTGTGTTCTGTTATCTTTGGACAGAGCCAGCCAACCTTTCTTTCTGTTTTTGTAGTAAGCTAGTTGGCCACTTTCAATATTTTCATATTTACAGCACAGACATGACCGTGATGTCAGTTTCCTCATCTAATTATCAACAAAAAAGCCCACATTTTAACCTCTTCCTTTAAATTCTACATTTGATGCCACTGTTATGTAACTCCAAACATGCTGAACCATCTAAACCACAAAACCCGCTGGCAGGTTTGAAAGACGTTCATCTTTTCGAAATAGCCAAAAACTGTGAAAAAGGGAAGAATCATCAGATTTTCAACCTTTTGATAACCCTTGAATTAATCATGTGTGACGCACCAATCTACGGGAAATCTTAACCAAATCTAATCTAAAAATCATAATATTTAATCAAAATCACTTTATTCTACGTGCCTCATTTCAACTTTTGCCAAAAAGAAAAAAGAATCTGCTCTTCTCATCGTAGCTGGAAAGGAATGAGTGACTGCAGCGAGACGTAGTCACAATGCAAAATATACAAGAAAATCAAAGTAAATTAACCTTGTTTTTAAAAATGATTTATGAGATTATAATTTTGTTACACTGCACAAAGGACACTATTGAGTTCTCTCTATTTCTAGCTGTAGTTCTGTTGTTTCCTGAAAAATGAGCCCACAGTGATTATATATGTGACAGGAGCAGAAACCTCTAAGGGTTCAGAGGGTTAAGTGTGTTAATTTCAGCTCTTTTTCAACACTGTTCCAAGAAAATCCTGATTTTCAATTAAGAAAATGTACAAATTTACCCCATCCAGGTTTATGAGGGGGGGAAAAAAGATGCCTTCACTTGTATTTTTTTCTCAATATGGTGAGAAAACTGAGATGCCATAAGCCTTGAAAAAGGTTATTTTAATGTTTGAATGCATGTGCCAGATATTTTTATTTGTGCATGTTTGATTGTGTGCACCAGCTGTTCTCCGCACATTTTTTAACCTCTCTTTAATACGTTTTATTATTTATCTAATCAAATCAGGTCAGAATCAGCTTTTTCATTTTTAACAGCTTTGTCTCTTGAATGCACTTGTGACGGTGGATGATTTTGAAAAGCTATTCTCCACGCTCGACCTTTATTATTATTAGCAGAGAAGGCCAAAAGCAGGTTGGTGAAGTGTTAAAGTACTGAAGAGAGACCAATCACGTCCACGTGCACTGGCCTAAAATGAGGTGTAAATGGGGTGCACTAGTTGTGTGCACAGTCAAGGTGCTCTCAGTGTTTATATACCACTTTATCTCCATCTAATCTTTCCTCAGTACTGGGAGACAGGGAACATCTGAGTGCATGCTTTGAAGGTGAAAGTATTTTAGTCATTCCAGTCTACCATGACTCTCTGTCATACTGTTGCCCACACACACAAACACAAGCTTATGCACATACACAAAGTTAAAAAAACAACAACTCTCTTTCTCCCCACACAGGCACATCAAGCTTACATCTGTACACATCAAAGCTAGCATATTTCTCACTTTTCTTCAAATATGATAACAGTCTGCTTGTAAGCAACCTGAGAGATAGTAGAAAAATAACTCTGTGCTAATCCTGGTTTCGATGTGAAGCAGCTGCAGGCCGGTCAGCTCTTTTATCTGCGGGTGTCAGTTGCTGCAGAAAAGAGGCCTTCGCGCGCCTTCCTAAGCTTACGCAGGAAGTTTCACACGATAGTTCTACTGCCATGCACACACAAACTGCGAACATTGTGCGTTTGAAATCCTACCAACACGAACTTGTCCCGGTCTTTGAAGGGAATCAAAAATAAGGCACAACTTCCACTTTCATGCCTCATTATTTTAAGCCTCTTTTTAGCTCATAGTAACATACTGTAGATGCTGATGGTGGCGGCTTTGAAAATAGCTCCGGCTTCGCTATTTTCAATTTGCGTCTCGATTATCCCAAAGACTGTGTTTTCACTTCGAGCTAATGATGAGTCTTCTCAACTTGACGTTTGTGTCTGTTTGTGTCTTTTCTTCAGCAGGAGGTACTGTCTGCCCCTTTCACCCATCAGACTGTCAGGAGAGCACATGGCCTACGGTCAGCAGCCCACTCCACACTGTTCACCCAGCCTACCACTGCCCTGTCTCCACAGGTTAGTGTGTCTAATGCATGTATGTGTGCACGCGTGAGGAAATAGACTGTCTCATTTTAAGCATTATTGATTTCTGTGCCATGCGAGCTAATCCATATTTCACCCATATGAGGTCAGTCGTGTGTCTGTCTGGCACATTGATGTGGGCCGCACATCGCGGCAGCTAGCGTCTGCCTTGTCAGCACTTTCTGACACCTTCATCGCCTATTGCAGCTATTGGAGTGAGGTTGAAAAGGTCAATCAGGAAATTGTTGTATCATTATGAAGCCAATATCTCAGATTGTTGTAGATATCGGCTCGATATTGGCCGGCTGAATATTGGCAGGCATCATAACCTGCGTCATTCTGCTTTGTCCAGCTGTCAACTTTTCAGTAGCAGCAGTTAGTTTATCCCTTGTGATCTTCAAAATGCTAAAAGAATACAAAGCCATGTTCAACAAATTGCTTTCAGCTGGAAGCCTCAGTAGATGTATTTTTGGAGTTAATTTTCTGTCCCTAAGTCTTGCTAATCCTTCGCCACTTGTCTCTTTTGAAAAGGAGTTATCTGTTTTTGTATTTATTTCCAATGTTGAGGTGATCAGCAGTACTTCCCAAGATGCTTCAACCCTTTCTCACTCTTGATGTACAAGTCAATCTCGGTACCGACTCTCATTTGTTGTCATAAATGCTGGATGTTCAGAAAAATGAGGTTGTGCCGAGGCAAGCTCTCAGAATGAGTTTCCTCCGTGGAGAGTCTGGGCTGAGCCTTAGAGAGGGTGAGGAGCTTGAATGTCCAGAGGGAGCCCTGAGTAGAGTTGCTGCTTCTTCATGTGAAAAGGCCAGCAGAGGTGGTTTCGGCATCTGATTAGAAAACTTTTCTTTGGAGGTTTTCTGTGATCTTGGGGGAGACCCTGGTGTAGATGTAGAACTCACTGGAGGGATTAGGTATGACCCAATCCCAATTCCAGTCACTATCCAGAGGCCACAACTGACCCTCATAGACTTAGCCGACATTGCAGCTGTGGTGCTTGAGTGTGTGAACTTTTGAGCGAACTGGTGCAAAATGAAGGAATGTGACGTACTATCATGACAACCCATGCTGGTTAGAAACAACACAAACGCCATTAAAAGAAAGGGGAAGTTGGGCTCAGGTTCCACATGATGTTTTAATTAGCTTCCCAGCCTCTAAGTGACATTCCAGTGTTTATACCTTTGAGCAAACTAAGACTTAAGAAAGTCATGAACATTGGTAAATTCTTTACAGATGTTTGGCAGAAAATACAAGCTACAAACATGTAATGGATGAGCACAACAGCAAGCAGCCAGTTGTTGACACTTACAGATAGCTTCCTCATGGATTTCCTCCCTACACCTTTCGTGCATGGTTTGTGTACATTGTGTCCGGGGCTCAACAACTATTTTTATACATCGACATTTTTTGCTATAAATTTTAGGAACCTTTGAAAAGTCTACAGATATGCAGAGTCACAAGAAGAGTGCATATTGCCATCAAAAAGTCTGTATTGTGGCTTTCATGCAAGCAGGAATGTGCCTCAAAGTCTCTGAAGTTGGAGATTGGGATTGAGCCTGCATCTAATCCAGCCTGGGAATGCCTCAGTATTTCCTTCGGGGGAACTGGAAAAAATTGCTGGGGTAAATGACATCTGGAATGCCCTGCTTAGCCTGCTGCCAGCTTGGCCCGACTCTGGATAAGCAGAAGGATTGAACAAATGATTAGCAATAAGGGGTATTTAGCGGAGAAGCCCCTGAAGGTTGATGAGGTCACTGGATGGCAGCCTTTTGATAAAGCTATTACCAGGAGAAATCTATTCAAATGTATTCAAAAATCCCACAGTTCAAAGCAACCTCCCCACGGTGGTGTCATTGCCTTGACTCAGTGTTGTTGACATGAAGCAGCAGTGGGTGCTGCCGCAGGAAGCCAGTTTCCCCATCAGACCTTATTATGCCCTGCATACTACACTTTGACAAGTATGCATTTAGATTCCAAACACCGGCAAGATCTTAAAATGCACTGTGCCATGTAACAGCAGAGAACCAGCTGTTCTGGTGGCATTTGGCTTTGATGTGACAGCAAACTTATCAGAAACTTTTCACAAAGTCATTTTGTGTTAACACTGCTGAGAGGTAATAGTTGTGTTTGCATGCAAAATAATATTACAAATTATGATAAGTGTTACAGTGGAGTTATTTTCTCTCTCTTTTTTTTCACATCAGCACAGTCGAATTGAGAGTTGCGTAACTTATCGGGATATATTTAACTGACTTGCAGATGCTTGATAGACCTCCCAAATTGTCTGGTACTCATGGGGCTTTCAGACAGAAATTTGTTATCTGACAAAGTAATGAATGAGTTACTGTGTGTGTGCCTCTTGCTAGGCCAACAGCACCAAATTAATTTCTTCCTCAGCCATAATTTTGATTGACTATTTGCCATCTGTTTTGAAAGCACATTGTTGGTGCAGTCCAGCAAAAGTTTCATTTAGTTCGTTGTCTTTTCTGCAGTGTTGTGAATCAGAGCTCAGACCAGTCTCACCTGGGAACTACATTACTTGTGAATGTGACCAGCTAAGCCTCAAGAGCACAATAGAGCTTTTATATTTTATTGTTATTAACTATCTTTAATCTGTACGAGTGCTTTTGGTCCCATCATGTGACCTTTATCAGCAGACGGACGAGAAGATGTTCAAATTTTCTATTTTTTGTGAGCAGTTAAGTGACTTTTTGTGGAATTTCTACATTCTACATTCACAGTTAACTAAAAGAAAATCTGTAATTTCCACAATTGCTGAGTATATTTTAAATTAATACACATACACACGTGGACAAAATTGTTGGTACCCCTCAGTTAAAGAAGGAAAAACCCACAATTCTCACCTAAATCACTTGAAACTCACAAAAGTAACAATAAATAAAAATTTATTGAAAATGAAATAATCAAAATCAGCCATCACTTTTGAATTGTTGATTAACATAATTATTTAAAAAAACAAACTAATGAAATAGGGCTGGACAAAAATGATGGTACCCATAACTTAATATTTTGTTGCACAACCTTTTGAGGCAATCACTGCAATTAAACGATTTCTGTATTTGTCAATGAGCGTTCTGCAGCTGTCAACAGGTATTTTGGCCCACTCCTCATGAGCAAACAGCTCCAGTTGTCTCAGGTTTGATGGGTGTCTTCTCCAAATGGCATGTTTCAGCTCCTTCCACATATGTTCAATGGGATTCAGATCTGGGCTCATAGAAGGCCACTTTAGAATAGTCCAACGCTTTTCTCTCAGCCATTCTTGGGTGTTTTTGGCTGTGTGTTTTGGATGGTTGTCCTGTTGGAAGACCCATGACCTGCGACTGAGACCAAGCTTTCTGACACTAGGCAGCACATTTCTCTCCAGAATGCCTTGATAGTCTTCAGATTTCATCGTACCTTGCACACTTTCAAGACACCCTGTGCCAGATGCAGCAAAGCAGCCCCAAAACATTACTGAGCCTCCTCCATGTTTCACCGTAGGGACAGTGTTCTTTTCTTCGTATGCTTGATTTTTGAGTCTATGAACATAGAGTTGATGTGCCTTACCAAAAAGCTCCAGTTTGGTCTCATCTGTCCAAAGGACATTCTCCCAGAAGCTTTGTGGCTTGTCAACATGCATTTTTGCAAATTCCAGTCTGGCTTTTTTATGAGTTTTTTTCAGCAGTGGTGTCCTCCTTGGTCGTCTCCCATGAAGTCCACTTTGGCTCAAACAACGACGAATGGTGCGATCTGACACTGATGTACCTTGGCCTTGGAGTTCACCTTTAATTTCTTTGGAGGTTGCTCTGGGCTCTTTGGATACAATTCGAACGATCCGTCTCTTCAATTTGTCATCAATTTTCCTCTTGCGGCCACGTCCAGGGAGGTTGGCTACTGTCCCGTGGGTCTTGAACTTCTGAATAATATGAGCCACTGTTGTCACAGGAACTTCAAGCTGTTTAGAGATGGTCTTATAGCCTTTACCTTTAAGATGTTTGTCTATAATTTTTTTTTCGGATGTCCTGGGACAATTCTCTCCTTCGCTTTCTGTTGTCCATGTTCAGTGTGGTACACACCTTTTCACCAAACAGCAGGGTGACTACTTGTCTCCCTTTAAATAGGCAGACTGACTGATTATGAGTTTGGAAACACCTGTGATGTCAATTAAATGACACACCTGAGTTAATCATGTCACTCTGGTCAAATAGTTTTCAATCTTTTATAGAGGTACCATCATTTTTGTCCAGGCCTGTTTCATTAGTTTTTTTTTAAATAATTATGTTAATCAACAATTCAAAAGTAATGGCTGTTTTTGATGATTTAATTTTCAATAAATTTTTATTTATTGTTACTTTTGTGAGTTTCAAGTGATTTCAGTGAGAATTGTGGGTTTTTCCTTCTTTAACTGAGGGGTACCAACAATTTTGTCCACGTGTGTATGTACACATTCATGTGAATTAGCCGTCTCCCACATGGCGTCACTTGAGGATTAGTACAACGCTGTTGCAGCATGAGGCGTCATATCAATGTCCCAACAGAACATGACAAACAGTCATGAGATCTGGCAGAGGGACTTCTCAGCATCGCCACTTTGTCCTTTGTCCTCTGCTCTCCAACGTGGCTGGGTCAGACCACAACTCTTTGCATTTGGTATTCCTGTGAGTAAGGGCTAGCTAGAATCCAATAAAGCAGACGCATTATGTTAGAAAGATCAGCTCAAGGTTAAGTGTGTATATTTTTCACCAGGAAATGAGCTGGGCCCACCAACAAGCTTGCATGGGATGAAAATTTTATGATGAGAACAGGATATTTGTTCCTTGAGTGCTTGCAATCCTCGTGCTGTGGATGGCGGTGCATTAGCTCATCTCCTTCATCTCTTTCTCTGTGTGTTTGTGCAGCTTCTTGCTCGGGCAGAGAGTGTATGTTTACTGTGCTTTGTTTGCAGCGGTTTGTGCGTATTAACGTGTCATTGAGCTACATGAAATGGAGAAGGCAGGCATTGGCTTGCACAGGCCGGGGGGTGGTTGTACGGGGAAAATTGAGGAGAGGCTTTCCTTGACTGTGTGTTTACATTTTGCCGCAGCAGGCCGATCGGAGTGCGTTGGCGAGTACGAACAGAGGAAATGTATACATTGCTTACGCTGCTGGGAAGTTTAAACATTAGCCATGGGTTATCCTACCAAGGCCTTGTTCGCAACAGGATGAAACAACAGAGCAGACAGGGAGCCAGTCAATAGTCCCAAGTGTCCCTCTTCATGCCATGTATCCTCCAGGGAGAGAGCTGTTTGTTCAGAGGGCAGGGAAGGGAGGAGACACGAGGGGCTCAACAGGGAGCGTTTTCCTTGCCAAGGCTTGCTGTCTGTGCTAGGTAGGGCCGAGGATGACATTTTCATAACTGCGGTGACGGAAGGAAACATCAGCAAAACAGTGGTGCTGTACAGAAGCTGTGCGGAATGAAAATCAGGTTGCATAAACTTGTTAGCCTCGCAAACAGTGGTTCGAAACGTGTCTGCTGCGTCGTCTGGCATTTGTGTGCTGCACTATTATCAGTCAGCACTTTTTTTTAAAAATCTGTTTTCATTTCATTGACATCCCTTTCCCTTGCTCCTGCATTGCTGCAGTACAGGCGCTTGGCTCCTGCTTGGCAAAGACAGCAATCCCCTCCCTCCCACCCCTCTGTTGCTCTTTGGCATCCTTCAGTTTAGCTGCAACTTCCCACGAGGCCTGCTGGGTCACGGCTGCGCACACACTAGCGCTCACACAAAGCCATTTTCCAGCAGCAGCATTCTTGCGTGGACCTCTCGATCCATCTGCGACCCGCCGGCTCCTGCAGAAGGGAGCCGTGACAGTTCGGCAGAGTTGTCAAATGTCAAAGCGACACATCAAGTGAGAAATCTAAATGAGGAGGAAGCAAGCTGTTGGTTCCCCGCTGGAACCGAGCCAATGCAGTTTTTGTTTCTTCACATGTAGGAGCTTAAATTACAGTGGGAAATGGATTAAGGATATGATAGAATATGCTGAATAGAATAAGGAGAAATTCTCAGCACGGCAGCCGATAAAAATGCATAAAGGAAGTGCGGTGGAGGTAGTGTTGTTGCTGCAAAGCTCTATAGCAAGTCACATTTATCAGGTGCTTTGAGTCTATTGATGACTCCTGTCTTCACCAAAGCTATCAATGCAAATGGATCTCTGGAAAAGCATCTGCACTGTCTTGTAATGTTCCTCATAAAGCCAGAGGAGATATAGATCAGCAACAAAAAGAAGCAACACTGTTCGGTCCGTTCAAGGATGTATTGCTCCTTCCTATCTCTTTGTAAGGGGATTGTGTCAGTAATCTACACTGAGAGTGGTTCATGATGAGCCTAATAAATTCAATGTACAGGCTTGCATCAGTGTGGTGGACAGTTGGGAAATTACCAACAACTTAAAACAATGGTTGCTGTTTTCTTTTCGAGGCGAGTGTGTTCTGAGGGGAGTCATGGAAAATGTTGCTCTCTTTAAATGATACATCGAACTGCCCCAGCAGAAGAAGCAAACATCCTCTCCCCCTCCAACATTGTTTTATTCGGAAGTCCAAGTCGTCTGTTACTGTTTGTGGAGTGCATCTCTCTGTGTTCATGTTTCCATCGCTTCCTCCCCTTTTATGGCATCGAGTCAGCAAGAGTTTGTGCAATAGCAGGCGTTTATATCGTAAATTCTGTGACAAAGTGGCCAATCTGAAATAATAGCTCATCACCCCACACAGCAGGGTCATACATGGCTTCAGTTTAAATGTTGTTGCAAAGTGTTAAAACTGTACTTAGTTGTGCTTAAAAGTTTGGAGAAGCTCTTAAGAAAAAACACCCAAACTTTCTCGTATCCGCTCCAGACATATCGATAATCATTCTGTCATTTCTCTGTTTTCTTTCATTTTAGACCAGACACTTTTTAAACTATGGCCTAAAATTTTGTTTATACACTCAAAAGTGTCAGTGGCGAAATTTGCCAGACTCTTGAAAAGATTTACTTACCACCTTCTATCTGACCTGCTTCTTACCGGCACTGTTGTGTAAAATGAAGATGGAGGGTGTGTGTAGCAGTGTGTACCTTGATAGGACGTGCTAATGTGAAAGGTCTCCCCTGATTGTACTGTCCTGACTTTACAAGTACAGGGAACAGTGAGGCGATTCTGTCGCTGGAGAGTTTTTTTTGTCTGTCCTTGACTGCAAAAAGGAAAAGGCAAGGAGAGATAAATGTCAAAAATACTCCTGTCACACTTCTGTGACCCAGTTCTATGAATGTTTATCTGAATCTTGTAGTTACAAATTTAACCACCACAAATCCTCTGTTCCACCTAAACACGTAGAAGACAACAGCAGACTTGTTCTGCTTTAATTTACTCTGGTGTTAATTAGGATGCTGCTAAGCCCATTCTTGTATAATTGTCCGTTTTGAGAAGCAGCACTCAGTGAGAAGGGTCATCAAAGCTGTTATCGGATTTCAAGTGTCATCCGTCAGCAGATATGGGGAAAAAAAGCCTAATTTAATTTCATGTTTCTAAACTGCTTCATGTCAGTGAAGTGAAAAAAAAACTCAACTGAGAAATCCCTAGTTTGTTACCTTCAAATCAAACCGACTATTCCAGCGTGTCACACTGATAGTGATCAGCTTAGCAAGGCTTAAAGCCACCTGTAAGTCTCAGATACACATCACTGTGTTTAATTACATTATTGATCTATTTGTGTCTGTGCAGTATCTTTTGCAGATATTGCAGATGTAAAATTGCAGCAAAAGGAGATTTTGGTTTATATTGAAATTTCTCCTTCAGCTCACATTTTCAGACAGTTTCTCTGCAGGCGGGATATTGTTCATTATTGGTACACCATGCACTGGAGTGAGGACATAAAGGATTCTGGTGTGAAGAGGAATGTGTGTGTGAACGCTTAACAACTGTTGACAGCCATTTAATGGGCTGATAGTATTCGAAGCAGGTGGTGTGTTTGTTGGTCCAAAATAAAAATGGAGCTACCGTCAATTTTAGGTTTCAGAACACCTGTCATTGTCAAGAGACATTTCCTTCAGATACATCAGATGTGATGTTGAACTGTGGCGTCAGGAAACAAATTTGAATTTCTTGTTTGTATTCTGTGATACGTCAAACTCAGTAGGAAGAATTTCAAAAGGAAAGTTTGTCGTTTTCTGCCAAAGAATCAGATATCTGTTTGAATAAACCTACTGATCCTCACACACCTTAATCTTCTATTAATTCTAGCCTGTCCTGAATTCATAAAAAAAGCAAGTTTGAATTAATGATAAACTGCTAGTTGGTGACTTCACTTGATGTTTTTCTTCCAGTATGCTTACACTTTAGCCCCTTTTACACATATAGTCCTTAACATTCAGACAACATTTGAATGTGTCGGCCTCGTGTCTAAATGACCAATCTTCTCCCCCATGTTGCTAATCTTGCTGTTGAGTTGTAGTCTTGTGTTTATTGGTATCTCCCTAAATCCTGATGTAGTGTTCAAACTCACATGTATGATAAATATCACCTGCTGTTGTGGGTGTCTGAAGAGTTTTGCAAGGAACGTTAACTCTCTAAACCAAAGCAGTTTCTTGACATTTTTCTTGGTTTGTTTGTTTTTGCTCACTGTATGTTCATTTTTAACTACAGTAAATAACCCCACAACTTTATGTTAACAGCCCAACAAATAACATACTACATACTATAGATGTTTTACTAATCTGAAGAAAATAGAGTATTTTGTGTATGTAGAGTATGATGCATGTAGAACAAGAAAAGCACTCAGTGAGCCAAGGCTGCTCAGTCGTTATATTATTTCCGACGGAAAAGTTCAGGTAAGTACTCAGCGGTTGATTTGTAGTAGGATTGCAATCATGTGATCGTCAGCAGGCAGCTGACGTAGTGTTCACTTGTTGTTGTAGTTACAGTGACGGTGTGCCACTATCTCACAATGATATGGAAATCTTTCACAAATCTGTGGATGCCGGCTATAAGCCGCATCACTGCCAAAATCTAATTACGTGCGCCTTGTGTCATTTCTGACTTTCACTGAAAATTCTATCATAATCCATTATTCCGTTTTTGAGTAATGTTGTGCACAGAAAGACAAACATGTACCAGTTGTCACATAAAGGGATTTTTAATGAAATACCTTGACAGACCAGCACATAGAAGATGATTGTCAACCACTGAAAAGCTGCAAAACCAACCATTCTTTGTTTTTACAGCATCTGGTTCTGATAATTTGTCTCCTTTTTTGTCTTTTTTAAGATAACATTCCTACTAAACCAGCCTGTAGGTTTTTAGGCTTCAAGTGTAATGTAAAAGTGACCTACATTATGTCTGAACGACAAAATGCTGACTTTACAACAGACTCATGAAGGCATCAGTATTACATAAGGGCTTTAGATATCAGTCTGTGGTGCTCTGTAGGGATGAAAATATCTATCCGTTCATTTAATGGGATGACAATTTTTTTTGTAAACATCACGATGGAGTGATGTATTGCAGTGGTGTAGCAGACATGTGGCTGAATCTTTGTCGACACCATGTGGAGTCAGAGCAACCAGAAGCTTAAGCCAACAAATGACACACTAAACATGCCTGTAAATGTTGTGCAGATACTCACAAGTACACAACCTTGCAGACATGATATGTTAAAAAAATCCTGTAATATGCGGTTTTATGAAAATGTTATTAAATGCAACATTAAGCGTATCATATTGCAATTTGTCTGGTGTGGAATTTTTATGCACTCATTGATGATATAGGCTCAAGAATATCCATAGTTTAATTCATCTTAAAAATAAGATGGTTATTGGTTGAAATTTATTTTGATATGGTGCTCACTTGATCAATGTCTCCATGCTGTAAATTTGCTGTGTTGGTAATTAATTTAAATAGAATATATTTAAAACAGTCTTACAAAATGATAGTCTTCTATGTTTATTTGCATCCTTACTTCTTGGTCTTACCTTCCTCACCTTTCCTTTATTTTTACCTACTAATCCCTTGTTTTTCTGTCACAAACAACCTCCTCAGATTCAGTCGCATCTGCTTTATTAATCCGCTTCTGTCTAATCTAATCGAATCAATCTTTTTTTTCTTTTGCTCCTGGTCTGTGTGATTAAAGGCTTCATTAGTTTGTTGCAGCAGAATCTTTATTTCCAGTCATATTTTAACTGGAAACAGGTAATCCTTTTAATGTAAATGTGCCTCCTAGATGCTGATGTTAGCAGCTTTGTGGCAGAAACCTGAATATGAACAACTTCCCCTTGTTTCTTTTGATGTTAGTTGAAAATGATGTTATATGCATAATCACGTAGTCCAAATAAGGGATTTATAGGGGGCTCCACGCTACCCGTTTTCCTGCCATAATCGCATTATGACTAGATTATGCTTGTGTGTATAAATGTAAACTCGCTTATTTACTTTGGCGGTATAGAGTGGCATCACACAGTATCATCTGCAGCTGAGTAATAATGTGCAAATATGAGATGAATACACAAAACAACTAAGCCTCAAAAGTGAATTATGTATCTGCATTAAGCTGTTTAAAAATGTGTTTAAGGGTGGGTTGTGGTTGCCTCAAAGGATTTTCATCATTTTCTTCATAACTCCAGTCATCTAACTGGGTCCATATGTGTCTGGCAGCTGGCTAGGAGCATCACCGAGAGGCACTCTTTAGTGAACCTCTAATTTGTAAGAACAGCAGCTCTTGAAGATTAACTTTACACACCCATTATTAACATCTGTTACTGAAGCAAAATGTTTAGCTTCACGGTTCCTGAGCAGCTTGAATCATCTTGGAGCCGTCCACGGAAAGCAAAAAGAGCTGCAACAGTTAGCGCCCCATGGGAGGTAACGTGACGGGGGGAGACCCGGGTCGTCCTTTCCCGAGTTCTGTCGCCAAAATCTAAGCAGGACCGAACCCTGCGGTGAGGAAGAGAGGAAATCGGCAGGAACAATAGCAGTGGGAGGCCGAGCACAGGAGGAAGATGAGAAAGATAGAGAATCAAATCGGATTCAAGCAAGAATTGAGGAGGAACGGCGGCATAATGAGCATCATACTGATGACTGGGATTAAGATTGTGAATGGGAGCACAGGGACAGAGAGATATGCAGGCTGTTTTTGTCGGAGCATTAGGGAAGTTGTCGAGCTCACTTCGATTTTAGGTCATGATGTCATTTGGGAGGATGAAAAGACACATGAGAGGGGGAGCTGGAGATGACGGGAAGGAAGAGGACAATCTTTAACAAAGTCGTCATCAGCGATGCCGTCTGAGCCGCAAATAATATCAGCCGACTTGATTAGACGCTGTCGGTATTATGAGTTTTGTGTGGTCTGAGTCATGTGTTTGTCATGACTCCCACAGCTCTTGGATCAGGGGTAGCCACATCGCAAGCAGGCAGGATGTGCTGCTCAGAACCCTCTGAGATCTGAAAGCTGGGGTGTCTGTTTATTCGACTGCTGTGACTTCCATTCCCCGAGCCCTGCAGGTGGGCACAATAACAGACGGTTCACAGAAACTGGCCCACTTTCAGGAAACTGTCCAAAGTCTGTATGAGAGTGTAGCTGCTCCCCACACGGCCCCACGGCACCAGTCCTCTGAATATTTGATGCCTGTTGTGAAATGCCTGGAGTGAAGTTTTTGTTGATATTAACAATCTGACAAATAGGACCCAACAGAAAAAGTCCTAGGCCTGCTGTCTTTCTAAGAACCCAGTATTTCTCGAAAAATCACCCCGTGAACAGTCGTCAGTCAAGAGTTGGCACTAGATCATTTTTATACCGATCTAATGTAGGGATGCATGATATTCAATATTTTCTGATAACTGATTATGGCATGTTGCTGATGCTGATATATGCACTGTGGATCAACTGATTATTGGCCTCGCTGATTATGAAATATGATAATGAGCAGTGTACAGATTTCCAGTATTGTTATTGTTATTGTTTTTTTAAAAACTGATTTCCAAAAAATTACATGAATTTCACATAAAAAGGCTTCCCTTTCTATATGTAGTCACTCTGGGGTGTTAAGCAATGTCAAAAATGTTGAAATGGTTCTATATGTTTGAGCACAATCTGAAAATTATGCTCAATTATATTGGTCTCCCTGAGACGAATGAAAAAAACACATCAGTCAATCCTAAAGCGCACATATATTTCCCATCTAATTGCAGAGAACAGTAAGTCCCTCCTGTAGTGGAATTTACATATTATCATGTCTGTTCTTATTATGGCAAATGCAGACAAAATACAGCATTTTTCAGAGGTACACATTCACAATATGAAAAGTAGTTTAGTCTCCATGGAAAACACAGCATATTAATTTTTATACAACATTTTCAAACTGTACACCTTTAGCTTGACAGGTGTTCATTTTGGGTTGATTTTCCATTTCAAAGCTTTATGGCTAGAACCAATGATGCTGCTGCTATCTGCGTGCATCCCTAATTTGATTTCATCTTCACTAAGCCTAACTAAGGATAAAGCAGAGGTCACATCACAATGTGCTACATTAAAGTTCAATTATACGTTCTTATAAAATGAGCCACATAATGACATCACCCTTTCTTAATGTATAGTGATAAAATAAAAACATCTCTGTTTCACATCATCACAGATGACTTTATACAATATTTAAAGTTGAGGTCTTTAAGTTAAGTCTCTCTCTACTGTAAGCTGTCATAAATGTAGCTTTTACTACCACTGTGTGATAAAGATCAGTAAATACTGGTTTAATCTTTCCATGGAGGAACATTTACACTGCTGTACTCTAGACTACATCACTCCTCCACTTCTCACTTCTGTTTCAAAATAGGGGCCAGTGGTTCAGCTTCATTTATTATTTTCTCTGTGAGAGGAAACATTATTTTCCTTCATAATTTATGTACATTGAAAAATAGCTTAGTGGTGTAGAAGTAGATGTCTCCGTCACCAGAGAAAGCAGGATTTAGCTTTTGGCAGTGATGCCTCCGCTGAACCTCCCGGGCAGACAGAGCTAGCCTCCATGAACCCAACGTTCCTCCACTGAAACCCCTTGCTGTGCAATCTAAGGAGTAGCTGGTGACTGTGTGGAGGAGGCATATGGTGGTCTACACCCTCAGTAGGCCGAGGAGAGGGCTGGGCAGTCAGAGTGGCTGTGGTACAAACTGGCAACCAATGTGTTGGCCAGAAAACTCGTCATGCTTACAGGCTGAATAAAGAATCCACCTTGGGGATTATCAGAGATTGAAAGCGGTAAGTAAATAAATAAATATACATAAATCGATGAATTGCGACATGAATTATCCACACAAGGTGAGCTGTGTGTTACTATGAGCCATATGAGTTGGTTGTTGTGCTACAGCTTCCCTTGAGCAGTATCTGGTCGAGTCTGAGTGGCATTCATTAGCCTAGTTCTTTGGCATGTGAACGTGCCATATGTGCATGTATACCAGAGCAAAGTAAAACCCAGACAGGCTTGCTGACACAGCCAAGAGGGAACTATTCTGTGAATTCAGTTTTCCAGACTTTCTAGTGCTCTCCGTGGACTATCCACTGATTAGCCGAGGCAGCTAATGCTGCAGCGTGATAGCTGAACGCTGAGCTGGGTAAGACCAAGCATTGATATTCTGGGCAGTTTTAACAGCTTTTTCTTAATGGACTTTGTTCTTTCGCATCTCGAATCATGTTCAAGGCATGGAGGGCCAGAGGAGAGACACTCACAGAGGGAAGGCACAGTCAAAGTTCCTCAAAAGAAGCATTTCCAGGCCTGCGCTCCATAAATAACAGATGCTGCTTTGGGAGGAATTCATAGCAGCTTGTGAGATACAGTACGCTGCCCTGAATGTCACCTCACACGCACTCAGAGAGCAGAGACGCAATGTTCAGGGTCAGCTCTGCATCAAGGGAGTACTAGTAAAACACTCTAATAGCGGTTTTTGACCATTTAGGGAAGCAGCTAAATAATCGTGTTACTGCAACCTCCTCAGATCCTCTTTTGGTTCTCAGTATGCAGGAGGAGACTTTATTATCTATCTGACCAGGTGGATCGTTTCAGTGACTGCAGGTTAACACACCGGTCTGTCCTATTAGTCAAACAGTATGGGGGGAAAAAACCCAGCAAGCTGAGTCTGGATTAATAACCGCCTGGCTGCTTGGAAATTTAAATTGACATTTTCATTGTTCAGTTTCACTTCATGTTTTGTCTCAGCTGACATTTAATTAGACAGGCCTTCACCTGAACAAGCCCAGTGAAAGCATTGAGTCTATTTTACCTTTTCAAATAGTCAAGACTTTAGGGTTGAGGGTGAACGCTGTTGATTAGCATTCATGTAACTGCTGTTGCAAAGGAATATGGAGAGATAATGGTGCTGAAAACTTAAATTCAGGGCTGTTAATACCAATTATTTCAATGATTGATTAGTCTAATGGTTGGATTTTGCAGTTTTCAAACTGTGAGACTCCCTGCCTAGGTGCCCGGAAGACTTGAGGAGGAAACATAAGACAAAAACCCTGCTGAGGGAAAGCGACACGTGCATGCTGATGTTCTGCAAAGAATGTAAAGTCAGGTATTGTAGTTTGTCCTGTCTGTCACTGTGGCTAACAACTGGAGCTGCAGCAGTAGCTGTAACACAAAGATTTTGGAAGATAATAAGGTATTTCCATATTATGTGTCAAAATGTGTACTTCCTGGAATCACATCTCAGTCAGTTCTGAACCCAGAGACATGATATGCATAATTTTAAGATTCTGTGTGACAGCATTACTCCAAGGAATTAAATGTCAGATATCTGAAATCATAGAAGGATGATTTTCGTCATAGCTCCGGAGCTTACCTGGGAGTTGTCAAGTTTTTAGGTTTTCTTCTACATCCAGTGATTGCTGTCAGTGCATTGATGGGTACATTGCAAAAAGGAAATGCCAGTGGCTAAATGTAGGACAAAAACAATCTCAAATTGTAGCCCACAGCACAACTCGCTTAACTATTGTATATAACCAGAGCATTATGGGAACAGTGGAGGAGCAGGTGGCCTTAATTTAGTCTAAGAAACAGAACTCCAAATTATTGTGCACAGAATGGTGAGAAATGCTCGGCAGTGCTTGGATTGCGGCCTCAACAGCAAGATGTCGAAACTTGTCCTGCAAGTAGATTAAACTGTTAGTCTACCATTATGAGATGAGTGACAAGGTACTAAGTTTGTGTATCTGGCTATTTGCCCAACCGTAACTTGGGGGATGAAAGCGCGGTGAGACATGAAGCGGCAGAAGGAAAAGTGGAACATCTTGCACCCCGAAGCGTCACTGTTGAGAGATAAAGTGGCGATGACCCAGTACTAATGCATGCACTGAACATTCTATTTTATTCAGTGCAGGTTTTGATAAGTGATCGTGAACCCTGAATCCTGGAGGGAATATCTTTGCCACAGAAAATTGTGTTTTGTGCCTCTTTGATGGAACAGTTCGGATAATGTGAAAAAATAAGCACATCCCACGGAAAATTGTCTTCTTTGTTGACATATTTAGACAAGCAAGCATGCGTTTCTCTTATTTGAAGAACAACAGAAGGACTTAACTTCTGTGATCATTATTGAAAATCAACATGAATAGATCCAATCTTCTTCTGGAATCAGAAACTAGCATTGCCAGTCACCTTTAGCAGCTTATCATAGGTGTCTAGGTCTATTTTAATTTACTTGCAATATTCCTTCAGTTGCAAAGGGTTTGTCAGTGTGCCTTTGTTGACTAGGCTATTCCATATCCATCCGTGGCGGATTTGCAAGTCTGCTTAAGATTATCCTGTTGATAGGTCCATTTCTGATTCCACTTCCACTCCCAGACGGATGGCCTCACATTATCCTCAGGCACTCTTTTAAATCATGCAGAATTTTATAAATCAATGACTACTAGCTGCCCAGTCTCTGAGGAAATGAAACCACAACACTGGTTTCTACCAGACATGTGTACTGTGAGTGTGGTCCAAAAATTCTATCTTTGATTCTTCTGCTTCAGAGCACATTATTCCAAAACTAAGCATGGGCCCTAAATGTTAATTGGTAAAAAGTAAATTTGATTTCAGGGTTTTTCCTGGCACACCTCCAATGCAAGTTAAATTTGTACAATGTCTTTCTGTCGGATGATACAAGCTTGCACTTTGACTGATACCTGCAAGAAAAGCCTGCAGGACCTTGGAGAACTCTTTTTTTCTCTTTTGCAGTAACTGTTTGCTATTTAACTGACTTTGCTGAAGCGGCCGATTCTTGACAAACAAGCAGTCATTTGAGATCGTCACTTGCATCCACACACTTTAATAGCAAAGCGAACATCAGGCGCTATAGAGGTCAGAGGTAAAAATATGCCAATTCCACCTGTCACTACCTAAGCACTTTCTAATCACTGGAGACTAATCTGAAGTCCCTGATTCTAATTTCATAGATTTGGTGATGTGATAAAGCCAATTATAACCTGCTATTAGTCTGATCCGTTTTCTAAAATTTAATTTAATTATAAAATTTTCCAATTTCAATTTTGTGTGTAATATGTTTGAGCATATCACCGTTATTTATAGCTGCTGGTTTCAAGAGGATCAAATGTTTGCATGCTCTAATGTCAGAAAAGTGCATTTCCATTTCTAGTCTCCCATAACTGTACATCTCGTATACAGAAATATTGCCATTATGACAGACTATCCTGTAGCGAGACATTTGCACAAACCTCTGGAGAATATCGCTGTTTCTCCATTGCCTAAAGCATCTTCAGTAGGAACAAGCAGTGTAGGGGCCACAGAGGATCGCTGCGCTGTCTTAGAGAGAACAAATGGGAGGTACTTTACCTCTCAATTCAAAACAACTGTTTTATTTTCCGCTATAATTAATGCATCCAGAAAAATAGGTAATGTTTTTGCAAAATGTAGCTCTGCTCTCAGAGGTGTCCTCGCCAGCAGCATAACTATAATGATGGGAAGTATAGACACTGTGGATGGAGATTAAGGATTCCCAATACACTGGTGGAGATGTGGGAAGATGCAACACAAAGGAGGATAGGAACTAAACACTGCTTATTCAGCAGCATTGATTGGTGTGTGTGATGTGAAGGAGCTACAGACCTCCACCTTTTCACACTCTTGAAGCTTAATCGGCGCAGAGCACCAAGATCAGTGTGTGTTTCCTGTGCATGGGTGAGGCTGGATTTGAATACGTCCCTCAGATGCTAGTCTGCGATTCTCAGTGGATGTCAAGAGAAGCAAAGCTAAATTTGAGAAGGGCGAGGGAAAAATAAAGAGAGCAAGGAGAGGTTCCATTGTCTAGTCGGCTACAGTAGGGGCTGAGTGTTGCGTGACTAAAATTAATACTGACACAAGCAGCTAGTGCCATCTGGTGTATGAGCAATCAAAGAGGGCCTAACTGTGCCTGCAAACTGACCACACACACACATACGCACACCTCCTGTATATAGAGGTATGTACAATATCTATACAAGTTATCAGTGCAAACACTGTTTTCAATTTCTGCCGTGCTTTGATCCTACAATCGTCCCAAAGAATGCAGATGTTGCTCCTCAGCTGGATTGAATCCTTCGAGGAGCAGCATTGTGAAGCACAATGGCCAAGTGCTGCCTGACTTCTAAGCACAGGCGTGAAAGCCTGCACTTCTGTTTAATAATGCATCAGGTTCCAGTGTTGTTGGTCCCAGGGAGGCGAGCAGGAGTGGGGGGTGCTGTGGGTATGACGGTCAAACCGACCCACGTGTCCAACAGAAAAAGGGATTCATTCACAGCTGAGATGTTATCCCATGGATTAGGCAGGCCACGAGCTGCAATTAATTCATCACAGCATGTCCAGGTCCTGAAAGACAGTTTATTGAAATGGAATGAAAGATTAAGCTGGAATTATTTATATCGTGCTGTAGCCGATTTTGGGTTTTGATGTTTTTAAATAGCCTAATCAAGGGAAGGTTGTTTTCACTGTCAACTCTGCATTGCAGTGGAGCAATCAGATACGGGTTTACTGTCACGGCTTCCCTCTCGGTGTGGGAGCGGAGATTACTTAATACGGTGGCGTCCAAGAATGTGACTGCAGATTGCGCATCTGTTAATGGCTTTTACCAGGCGAGGAACACAGCTGAGAGAAAAGGCAGCATTTCCTTTCCTTACATAAGCTCGTCAGCGCTGAGGCGTAAGGAAAATGACAGTGATTACTGTCACACTGTTCTCAAATCCACTTTCCTCTGGAGCGATTGCTGAGTGCACCTTATCTAGGTGTGCGTGTTCTTTGCTCTGTGTTTGTGGGAGGACGGAGGACGTGGGTGTGTGCATGCAGCAGATTGGGAGTGCTTGAAACGGGCGCAGCTGTGCTTTTTCTTTACTTGTTAACCCCACAGTGGGGAGACGGGAGGAGCTGAGTGGACAGCAGCTCGCCCCGGCAGCAGAATAGCGAGAGAGGAGGCGACATCCAGCACAGTAGCGAGATAGAAACTGGACACATCAGCGATACCGCACACACAATATGACCTTTTTCATCCCAGCTGAATAATCTATAAGACATGAAACAGCAATTTTTTTACATTTTTTTTTTTTTTTTGCTGTTTAATACTTTTCTGTGCATCGAATTTATCAAGAAAAAACACCAACCATTTTTTGGCTCAGACTTCTGAAGAATGTTGTTTGCTGATTTTATTTCTTTTATATCCCTGTGAGCTGACTCTCTTTGGGGATTGAACTGTTGGCCTGAAAAACAGAAAACATCAAGTTCGATTCTGGGAAATCCACAGTGAACACACAATCAATCAATCAATCAATCAATCAATCAATCAATCAATCAATATAAAGTTTAGGATTGATTAATCTAACCTTTAATAATGTCACAGAATGTATTGAATATTTTGTATATTAAAACAATATTTGTCATCACTTGAGAAGACAGGAATTCAATCCAGTGCTTGAAAAGGTTTCTGATTGCATACATTTTAAATTGCTTCCTTTTGTAAGTATTAAAAAGGATTACATCTAAGTTTCCAAATACCCATTTGGAAAATGGTGCTTTCATGCACTTCAGTTGTTATTTAAATATATGGTAGAAAAAATAGAGAATACTGCACATTACTGGAAATAAGAGCAGCAAGAGAGTGTTTCTAAACTGTCCCACTCAGCAGTCTCTAAATGTGCTATAAAAGGGTAATAAAACCCAGAAACACAAGGATACAAAAATAAAACTCATCTCAGCGGGTTAACGAATGAGATCATTGTCCACACACGTTCCTTCCAGCAGGTGATAAGATAGTAGATGTGGTGCACTTTCAATTTAATAGCTCATAAACCTCATTCGCCTTCTCTAACAAATGGCATGGAAATGCTCCTCAAAGTTGAGTCAGCGGGGTGTCACAACTGATTGTTGGTGATATACTGCAAACTCTGTTCTTTAAAGGCTCAATTTACAACTAAAAGAGAATGTGGATCGTGGGTGGTGGAGATGGGGACATATTCATGACTGTTATGCTTTGATGCTCAGTGATGTGGAGTTTTGACTTAGTAGGAATCGAATTTAGGGGTACTCCTCTTGGATAAAGATGGGATGCGTTCAACACCCCGTCTATCCTATCTTCCAGACTGGCTTCCTATTGATCTGTCATATAGTGTATTCTCCATACAGTGATCTCCTGTTGGCCTCATCTTAACCACATGCTCCTCTCCCAGCTTGGTCTGTCATGGTAATATGATCGATCTCCTCCTCTACTCCTTGACCCCACCTCACCTACCAAACGATTCAGTCGCTGGAAAAGTGATCCCCGTGACTTTGATTGTACATCTATCCTAACCGTATTACTTCTACCAGTAAATGAAATTAAAAGAATGGAACTGGACATGAATAAAGGTTGTAGGAGCCAATGAGCACTACATTATAGGTAGGAACCAATCTCACAAGCTATTGTCTCAGGCTCTCTTCATCAGATGCAGTAAAGTTTTCTGCGCGTCACTTATATAAGTCCTGATGAAGCACCTCAGGGCCTTCAAACCTCGGCTTAGCCTCTACAAAGGTTTTAAGCGTGTCTAATACTATCATATTAAAATGTCATTTAGATGCATGCATGCAGCGGTGCCCAAGATGCTCTGCTGGCATGGACTGAGATGTAGATGAACCTCTTTATCCATGAACAACTTCATGAATGACTAGTGTGTGACTACCAGCATTATCTGGTCTGTAGCCATGACCCACGACAGTGCATTACCACATAGATGGATGCCGTCATTGTGGAGATAAATGACAGAGGTTTCCAGTACCCCCAGAAGGACACCATGAAATGGGAATTATGTCGGCAACATTATTCCTCAGTGCTGGTGTCAGTACTTACACACACGCACACACACACACGGACTCACTTTAAGCCATTCTTGGCACCCATAATTTCCCCGCGGTGTGTCTGGAGTTAAAAGGATGTGTTCGGAGGAAGAAGAGGTTTTTAGATTGCTGTGTCATTTTGTGTTCAGGTTCAGCCATAACAACAGAGCTAAAAGCAGCAGCAGCAGCAGCAGCGGTCCGCTCACAGCTGTGATTCCTAACCAGGGGTGCGTCATTCTATTCCAAGAGGTGTTCCTGTGCTTGCTATGGTGTATGTGAAAAGATTGTAGGGTAATTGTGATTAAAGAACGCATATGTGGCTAATGTTTTGAGATCCAAAGCAGTTTTGGAGAAATGTTGGGAATGGCTGAGTTCATCTGACAGGGTGTGGGTGTACGTCTGACAGAAACTGTTGTGTTCTGCTCATGTACTGTATGCAAATTAGGCATTTGTTTAGTCAGATAGAAAATTTAACATAACAAGACCGTAATACAGTTTGTCACTTTGCACACAGCTCTTAAAATAACCCAATTTGCTGACTTTTTCTTTGGCTGAACAACACTGGGCTGGCAGTAGCCTAAATCCACCCTCAAAGCGTCTCTGCTAACAGTTTATGAATCTGTGCGAGTGAGCCTGAGGAGGAGGAGGCTAATAAATCTTGCACATTTTTCCACATACATAATCTGGACTGGAATGAGAACAAGAATATCATTATGTTCCTGGAATTTAATGCAACAAATTGAAATTGTTGCACATAAAGGAGATATTGATAGTAAGTAGGGCTGCAGCAGATGTCTGTTAATTCCATCCCTGGTGTGTATACAGTACGAAGGTGTGGTCTTTTCTTGTACGTGTTACAGTGTTTGAGGATGATTAATCACTGCAGATCAATATAATGCCTCTTGTATGTGTTACTATGTAAGAGGAGGGAAGGGCTCAGTGTGTAGCGCACAGCCAAGACCACCACAAAGAAGCCTTTTATTTTCCTTAGTCTATCATTTTTTTTCATCTTGCACAGTATATATGGTATAGTCTACTGTATCTCTTCTTGCTGTGCATTTGCTACACTGTGATAGAGATTTTAAATTGCGGAGTATTTCTTAATTGAAGGAATAGGCACACATGCTCACATGGGATATGATGAAATGCAGCGGAAGTTTAAGCGCAGTGCAGATGAGAATTGAAAGGAGATCAAACCAGCACATCAGGATTCAGTGTGAGTTAGACAGAGATGGAGGAGGGAGGGAGGGAGGGAGGAAGGAAGAGGAGAAGGGAGGGAGGGAGGGTGAATTCGAGGGGCAACCCCCCTTTCTAGACGAGGGATTCCTTTACTGCAGTGATCAGCAATCCTCCCCTCTCCTCCTCTCTCTCCCCTCCTCCCCGTTTTCCCTCTCTCACTCGTGGCTTTGTATTTTCTCCCCACTCGCCTCAGTTTCCCTTCATCCCTTCCTTCCCTCTCTCTCTCTCTCTCTCTCTCTCTCTCTCTCTCTCTCTCTCTCTCTCTCTCTCTCTCTCTCTCTCTCTCTCTCTCTCTCTCTCTCTCCCTCTCTTTCTTGCCACCCTCTCGGCTGTACACACCATCACTACAGTCACGTTTCAGTGGGGAGGGATTGTCTGCTGCAGGGTACAGTATATGCAGCACATGGTTGGAAACGCAAGCGCACTCGTGACTCACACCGTTTTACTCCAGTCTTCATTTATCTCTATCGTTCCCCTGCTGCTCCTCCATTTATCCTCACGTTCTTTTCCACCTCCATCCCTCCACACCTCTTTCTCCCCTCCGGCTCATCTGTCCATCTTCCACCATCATCCTCGATGCCTGCTCCTTTGTTTCTCTCGCTCTCTTGGCCGTGTGACATTGATTCCAAGGTTGCTGTGCTATTGACTGCTGCTACGCTGTTAAATATTTCAGGCAGCATTTCAGTGGCTTTGTGCCGAGGGAGGGAGGAGTGGGGGCTTTGCTCAGCCGCTCTGCAACTACCGCTGACAAACAGGCTGGTGAACAGACGGGTGGACACACACAAACACACACACACACACACACACACCACACCACCTGCAAACACACAGAGGTACATTCACACGTACATGCCAGTCTACAGATGGATGTGCACACGTGCCAGTGCCTTATTTGCATATGTTTGTGCTGCTGCCCTGTGTGAGGGTGCGTGGGCTGGTGACGGCGATGTTGTGGGTATCTCGATGGAATCTTTCCTCCTGGCTTCAAACAGCTGAACTTAATGAATGAGCAAAGCAGTGCTGGACTGCTCTCTGCAGACTGTGCAGTTATTCCAGACCAGCCAAACTCCTTTCTCAGCATGTTATCTGATCAGCAGTCTAATCGCTGTTTGGGCTCTTCTTGGTACCATGGGACAGCAATTGGTAAACTAATTTAAGACACACACATGTGTTGGTATGGATATTTTTGTGAGGACAGTCTTTGACATATTGCTTTCTTTAGGTCCTCACTGTAACCTTCATCATCACAAATAAGCTCCTAAGCCAAATCTCAACCTTACTTTTACATTAAAACCTGGTGTTAACCTTCTTGAGAAAGTGAGGACTAGTGAAATGTCCTCACTCTGATGGTCTAAAGCTCAAACTGGTTTTCACAATTATAGTTGGACAAGCACACACGCACACACTTTAGAGGTCCTGCATAATTGCTGCAGTGGTGGCATTTGCTTTGACAAATGTTTTACGACTTCATCGCCATTCTGCGCATTTTCTAATGCTAAAAAAAAGGAAAAAGTTTATCGATTTGCTCTTGAGGATTTAATAAGACCATAACTAATATAGTGAACGTTCAGGGGGCTTCTATCTGTGGACCCTCAGAGAGGTGTGGACAGTGTTGTGTTGCATTGCAGATGCCCTGGTAGTGAAAATACCGAAACTGAGGTCCAAGTTCAGGTCTACATAAAGGCTAATTAACGTCACTCATGTTCTGCTGTTGAACATTCACAGCCGTTTCCTGTTGACACATAACGGTAACTGTGAGTGTTTTAGTTAAGTTATCTCCTCAGCACTTTTGTCACTTGTATTATCAGTGGTCTGGCTTGTTTGAACTGTCTGACTGAAAGCTTTGTCCGCCCGGATTAGACAAGTCTGCAGATTGATTGACAGTCACACTCCCTGATTGACAGCGAGACAATCAAACGGCAGCAGCTGATTGGCAGCTCAGTCGGAGCTTCTGTGTCTCAGTTTGATGCTGGGATTACAGGTATTCCCATTGCAGGATCTCTCTAAGCACTAAATATTTTTATATTTACGTTCTGTCAATCAGAGGAAACTTTGTGACACAGGGGTGACTCTAACAAACCTAAAACAAATGGCGTAAAGCTTAGAAGTGCTAGACAAGCCTACAGAACTGTGAAACATTATGGCCTGTATCACAGAATTGGCCTGGATATGTGTACTGGTGACTAATAATTAAATCTAGTCTAGTACAAGCTGTGCTACCATTTGCTGGCTGTCCAGTATAGAAACACTATAATTAGTAGATCCTAGTGGTGTGGTCTTATTCTAACATTGACAGTAACCATGATATTTATGAACAGTCAATGTTGATGTAATGTTAATAATACACATGATACCATTGTAAATAATTCAGTGACAGTAACCATCTGGTTGACACTCCAACAAGACAGCAACAGAACAGACTTTCTCTTCACCTCATATTATTTTCCGATTAATTTATTTGCCGGATAAAAAACAAAACGCACAACAAACAAAGTGGAAGATGATGGCATTATTCTTTTAATACATCCGCTTTAGAGATAGCAATGTTATCATTATCGTGATGATTTTCTTTTGGCCACAATAGTAGTGTCATGAGCATCAGATATCATGATGGCTCTAGTCGATGAGTATCCACAAAGCTTGGCCTTAACTTTGTTCTACAGATTTAGAAAGCATCTGCTTGCAGTGACAGCATATAGTACACGTAGATGCACACACAATAAAACTCCTCTCTGCTCTGAGATATCTTTTCACTGCACAGCTGCCAGTGTACAGTCAGAAGAGATGCATTGTGAGAGCTTTGAATCTCTGCTGTTGTGGTTCGCCGCAGTATGGGTCAGAGAGTGTGGGCATAAATCTGATATCACAAGAGTTGTACACACAGTGAGCACATCAGACGGAGGCCTGCTGGAAACTGAGGCAGTCAGCGAGAACTATGTCCTCCGCCTCTAGAAATTACAGGGTTAATGAATGCGTATGAGGTTCAGTGATGATATATATATATATATATATATATATATATATATATATATATATATATATGTCAGGGTAGAGACTGCGATTTGGTAGAGTTGGAGTTTCTCCCAGTAGAGATTGCGACTGGAGTCTCTACCAGTAGAGATTGCGATCGCAACCTCTACCAGTAGAATTGGAGTTTCTACCAGTAGAGATTGCGATTGGAGTCTCTACCAGTAGAAACTCCAATCCTACCAGTAGAGATTTGTCAGGGCTAAGGTTAGACTTTTAAGGTTAGGGTCAGGGGTCAGGGCAGGGGCCAGATTTAAAGTTCCATCTCTACTGGTAGGATTGGAGTTTCTACTGGTAGAGATTACAATCGCAAACTCTACTGGTAGAAACTCCAACTCTACTGGTAGAGACTCCAATCGCAATCTCTACTGGTAGAAACTCCAACTCTACCAAATCGCAGTCTCTACCCTGACACATATATATATACAGAGTATGCATTCACTAAAGAGCACTGCAGTGTCACGACACGCACAGATCCTGGCACTAAATGTGAGGGCAAGTCAGCAGCAAAACAGAGGCGCGATTTGTTTTTTGCTTGTGCACACGACCAAAACTGTAATCAGAAAAGTAGTGTTTTCCCCCTCTGGCACTTCTGCTGGCTTTTTTCCAATGTTTCATCTTCACCCTCATATGCTCTTTTTAAGAATGAGAAGATCTGACAGTCGTCTTCTGCCCAGGGCTCAGTAGCAGCTCACCGTAAAATTAAACAAGCTCTTCAGTTTGAAACATGTCTAGCACATACAGACAGTCCTTCTTAGCTGCATAGAGCAGCAACAAAGAGACAAAAGGTTTCTCCAACTTATCATGTGTGTTTGCCTTCCTCTCAATCTCTCCAGACTGTGACACAAGTGGAAAATTGATACTAGCCTACTCTGATGTCATTCAGTCTACAGTTGGCTGCCTTTTGTTTGTGTCTCCCATTGTGGTGGTTTCTTTGTCCGGATTCTAAATATTTCTGTGACTGCGAAGCTTAATCTCGGGTGTGTCTGCTATAAACTTACACCAGAGGATGCCATTTTGTAACATGATACTTTTGTCAGTCTTGGAAATAAATAATTAGATTAGTAAATGGCACAGATTAAGGTGGTGTCATGTTCCTGAGTGCCACACACTTCCTTCGTCACCTCAGCTTGTTTGAAAGAACATGTCAAGCTGTGGAAAACCAGCATAACCAGTTTGCTCTTCCTCTCTGCAGGTTTGGAGGGGCGCCCCCTCATGGCCTGGCCAGAGACTGTTGTGTTCCTCCACTGCTCCAGAAGGTAAGTCTTCACCTCCTCTAACTCCACTCACCTCAGATGCCACCCGGAAAATCCAGGCACTGTTCTCGCAGCATGTTTAGTTTTCACCATGAGAGTTGTAACAGGGGTTTCCCTTTTTAAAGAAAAACTACGAAACCAGCCTCTGCTTCTTCTCCGAGACAAGTGAAATCTGCACCGGAGCGAAATTCTGCATTGATCAGACAGCAGAGGCTCATTTGGAGTTAACAGCCAGTAGTCATTAATATGGAATCTGTCTCGGGGTGGCATCTGCTCATCTGAGTGAGAGGCGGGAGGGAGGGACGGAGAGCGAGAACAGGGGAGGGAAGAGAACGGTTGGGGAGATGAGACGAGGAGGCAGCAGCATTGCAGAACAAGCTGAGTTGATTTTAAAGTGAGCCTCAATGGCTGTGGGATTGTAGCAGAGATAGGCGCAGGATCCACACACTTTCACCAATGTGCCTGTGATGACAGGATAGCGGAGGACAAAGGGAACATGTGCAAGAGAAGAGCATCTCAGATACTTGAGGCGAGGCTTCAGAGTGTTACTGTGACAAAAGAATTCTTGTAAAATGAAAAGTCTGAATCACAGCGTGTTTGAACATTTGCAAGACACTCCTGAAAACGGGCCCAGCTGGGGCTGCCTGTGCCAGCTGATGATCCTCCACTGCTTTGTGTGAGCCAGAGCAGAGATCTGCTGATTCACTGCAGTGGCCCTGAGCAGGAGGCAGGGGTTTTGGGTGCAGCAGCAACAAGGCAGCTTGGATCATCTTTTCTATGGGCCCGCAGCCTTCTACGTTGATTCATGGTTCTGTTATTAGAGGCCACTCAGTATGATAATGGTATAAGCTGTGCAGCTTCATTATACCTATAGTTTGGTCATGGACCAATAAAGCTGTATTGTAGAACGTTATTAGTATGCGAGAAAGTGCTACTAAGCAAAACAGGGGCTCAGCTGTGTGGGACCAAAATGACTTATGTTAGTGCTTAAAAACAGCCTGTAAAGACGCTCCAAATCATAAAGTCAGACTCTATTTTGTTAGTCCCAGGTGCACTGATTCATTCCATCCTCTTATTTTCTCTTTTTGTGTTGTTATGATAAACCAAAACCTGCCAAGGAATGAATAAATCTCGAAAAATTGCAACGTGAACCTCAAGGGCTTTTTCGATTGTCAGTCTCACCACAACAGCATCAATTAAAAGTCTTTTAAGCCTTTCTGTGGGAATAAGAAGTAACAGTAGTTCCGATAGTTAACATCAAAGAATTGACGACAGGACTGTGAGGAAAAAGTTAGCAAAATTAATGCTGTATTGATTTTTTTTTTTTTTAGGAATGGATAGTCGAAGGAAGGTTTGTTTTGACAAAAAAAAAAGTCAGTAATGTTTAGTATACGCTCATCTGCAAGAACATTAAAACTACCTGCTGCTCATTCTTCTCCAAATTTGACAGTTTTGTTGCTGATATCCACACTCCTCTGTGTGGTCTGTCAAAATAATGCTTTACTTATTGGAAAAAGAGATAGCTTATAGATCTGCAGTGTTATGTAGGAGGGATCCAGAAGCCACACAAACATTGAAGTTCCATTCCAGTAAATGTAGCAGCATGAATAAGTAACTCATGATTTCGTATATGTCTTAAAGCTAGTAGTCCAGACGATGCTAAGTCGAGCAAGTACTGAGCAAAACAAGCAAAAAACTGCTCCTTATGCATCCTTGCTAAATTTTCAGTTTTTGCCTGTGGCTCACTTGTGATTTCAGGGAAACATTTTACATTTTCTGCTTTTGCAGCATTTGTCTCACCTCTGTTTTCTTGTTTGTGACCCCTCCAGAGGTGACAGTGGTGTATCAGAACGGGCTGCCGGTGATCTCAGTCAGTTTGCCATCCAGGCGAGAGCGCTGCCAATTCACCCTAAAGCCTCTCAGTGACTGTGTGGGAGTTTTCCTGCAACAACTCCAGGCAGAGGACAGAGGCATTGACCGGGTAGCCATCTACTCCATGGGTATGCACACAAACACGAGAATATGCACTGTGGCTGAGAGGGTTACACATGCACACGTCGCTACATGCTTTCAAGTGTTCTGTTTAAGTGTATTTTGAGGCTGTTAAGTGTTGCAGTTCTGGCTTTCTACCAGAATTTAATACCACTGCATTCATCACGAAAAGATTTTTCAGGGCACGCTCTGCTCAGGGTTCATTATACAGGCACAACTTGTACTTAAAATCTGACTCGTTGTGCATGAATGCACTTGCTTTTACCTCTTGCACTAATCAGACACCAACAAGCCTGATTAAGGAGAAGTGAACTGTGTTGGAAGTGGCTGCCCATCAGTGTTCCATCCTTCTTAATGCCTTCCTTCCCATTTGTCTTCCTCTCCAGATGGAGCAAGGGTTGCCTCCTCCACAGGTATAGACATCCTGCTGCTGGATGATTTCAAGCTCGTCATTAATGACACAGAACACCTCGTGCGGCCACCAAGGAGAGGTGAGAACTGGCAATGAAAAGAGGCTGAGCCTGTGCTGTTTGCTCTGAGTCATTCCCTCACAGAGCCATAACCGCTAAGAGTCAGTCGTGGTTTTTATTTCCAGCATGTGGGTTGTATTTAAGTGGGTCTTGGTGATAAAACAATAGCGATGTGAAACAGCGATAGACGCTTCATCTATAGCAGTAAGAAGAGATTTGATAGAATGTTCAATAATTTCACTGAAATGCATTAGATGCAAACTGCCATTAAAGCTCTTAATGACAACATAAAGTTTGGTTCCATGAGTTAAGCTCAAATGTGCTTCTTCGCTGGAACCCGTTCACCCTTCACGTGGCTTTCATGCAGATCTCCCGAGGCATGCTAGTCTGTGGCTGCCTGGTTCATTTCCTCACCCCTGTTTGTGCCTGTAGATCTTCCCAAGTGGAGGCTGTGGCTGGTTAAACTTGCAGCACGGCCTTCACAGTGTAAAAACACTGTTACAGGGTCCTTATTCATTAACCTCAGCATAGTGTGGTGGCTTTCTGCGGGTCGCCTTCTGAGCTCTTCTGGGTTTTACTTGCTTTCTTTGTGTATCAAGGTTACAGGATTACTTTATTTATTACTTTCTTTTTTATTCATGAGCAAATTAATTTATGGTGTGTGTGTTTTTATCATTGTTGTGTTACCAGCAATATTATTACCCGTGTACCTTGATAAGTGCTTAATTTAGAAGATGATAGTTAAATTCAAATTGAACCTTTAGTCTCCTAATCTTTTTTAAAAATAGGATAGCAGTTATTTATAATGCCTAGAATAACGCATGTAGTTGCGTTACTACCCTGTTCTATATTAACGCCTGTTTTCATTTGTGTCTGTCCATCAGAGATGCTGCCCCATGAGGAGGCAGAAAGGTTGAATGATGTCAAGTTCCTGGTGCAGCAGCTTTACACCACGCTGCGCATCGAGGAGCACCAACTCAGCAAAGAACGTGAGCTGATTGGACGACTGGAGGACCTCAACTCTCAACTCCGCCCCCTAGAGAAGGTTTACCTCCCTTTACACATTTGACAAGACTGAAATTTTGGTTGTTTCTCCTGCTGCACCCACAAATTGCCGCCGTTTTTAAGTACCCCAAACAAATGTTAGACAAATAAAGTAAAAAGTAAAACTCATGTGTCCTTGCAATCAAATTATGCTCTTCCACATTTTTCTATGCAGAACAAGACCAGCGGTAGATGGTCAGAATATTTCAACCCTGTCTGTATTTCCTTTTTTTTGTGTCACTTGTGTAAAATATGTTTTTGTCTTTATTTAGCTGATAAAAATGACTGCACAGTTGAGCCATCACGGATATGACTAAGTGGCTATCAAGCCTTTGTTATCTCTGAAATGAGACAAAACACTTAATCTTGTCATAATTAAGTCTTTATCTGTAGACAGCAACAACTGCAGAATATTTTTGTGCCGAAAATCCATAATGGGATTTTTTTCTTCTTGTTTTTTTCTGCTAGATTCTTATTAAATAATACCTCCCTTTGTTTTGCCTGTGAGGACATGTCTGACTGCTTTCTTTGTGCCTTCTGTCTAGGTGAGGGAGGAGTTGAGTAAGAAGGCGGAGCGACGCACCACCTGGGTGCTGTGGGGTGGCATGGCCTACATGGCCACCCAGTTTGGCATCCTGGCCAGGCTGACCTGGTGGGAGTACTCCTGGGATATCATGGAGCCGGTCACCTACTTTATCACTTATGGCACTGCAATGGCCATGTACGCTTACTTCGTTCTTACACGTCAGGTAAGACACAGATATATAGTACAAATACACATGTGCATATAATAATATATGAAGTAAAGTTTGAGGGTCTTCCACTGTTGTTTTGGTCACTGGATTGCCAAAAAATGGATCAACATTAAATCTGATAAGCAGTTAAGCCACCTATTAACCCTTTAAGCTTCAGTGTACCGCCAGCGGTACACCTACTAATTTGCATAGGAATTTCAGGAATGTCTGACGGGTGCAAACGCGATTATACAAACACTATACACCGATGGAAAGCTTAGATTCTCATGAATCCGCCGGTATAAACCACTTTCAGATGCGATTACCACAGCGGGTGAGAAAAACACATTTGTCCGACAAAAACAAATATTCATCCATCCGTTCTCTATACACGGCTTCAAAGCACACAGCGCGACTCACATTTCTGGGTTTATTATTACACACACAAAAAAAGATTCCACAAAAAACGGCTATAATCCAACCTTTTACATCAGATGACACAAGCCAGGAAACTATTTTGTCCAAAACATGTCCTGAAGTCGGTATAAAATCCCCGAATCGGTCGTTTTCAAGGAAATGCACCTCCCGATGCGCGTCCAATATTCCCCGTATTTTTCGTAATTTTTTTTATTTAAAAATAGAATATTAGCGATTTTTTGTACTGAAAACGGCTGGAATTGACTGAAGCTTAAAGGGCTAAAGGGAAAAAACTTCTCAAATGTGAGGATTTACTACTTTTCCCTGCAAACTGCTGGTGGGAGAAAATAAATTACCTTGGACTTAATGAATTTGTAAATGCATTGGGTCTGTTTTTGGCACTTCTGTCATACACAATAATGTGATGCATTAGTCAAGGAAACTGCCCTGTAACATTATGCAGAAACTCTTTTAGGAACCCGTCAACAAAGCAGCACAGTAATGAAAAGTCATGGTACTTTTAAATTTTCTAACATTGTTGCCCTTCAGATTTTAATTCAGCGCTCAAAAATTACCACTAATTTTAATTCCAAGGATGTGGAGTCCATTTGATGTGGAATTTCTCAGCAGCCTGATTTTGGCTCTAGGACTGGAAAGCAGCACTCGGACGATATCTGATAAACTGGTTCCTCTTACAAAGTGCTCTATCTGTGTCTCTCCATAACCTGCAGGAGTATGTTTATCCCGACGCTAGAGACAGGCAGTATCTGCTGTTCTTCCACAAGGGGGTGAAAAGGACACGCTTCGACATTGAGAAGTACAACAAGCTGAAGGATGATATTGCTGAGGTACAGTTGCTTGGTGAAAGCTGGCTGTTTTGTGATGTAAAATGAGAACTGCAGCCACACAAGGGGATTCTTTTTTTCTCCAGTTCAATACTTGGATTTGTAACAGCTGTGCTATTCCCCGCATACTTTGGTCTCACGTTTTCCACCCTCCCTCCCTCCCTCCCTCCCTCTACCCTCTCCAGGTGGAGTTGGATCTGAAGCGTCTACGGGATCCACTCCAGCTCCAGCTCCCAGTTCAGCAGCTCACCGCCAGTAAAAATTGATGCGTAGAGTGACTCCTTCCTCTGTCAGCTCCTACAAACCTCTTTTCCCTCTTCCCTCCTGCTGTCCGGCACCCTTCGCTCTCTCCTTTTACCCCCAATTATTTCCTCAGACTCCTCCTTCCTCCTGTTCCTCCCACTCCCAATAGTCCCATCCCTTTATTGGCTGTGGGAGTTAGTTTTTTCTCCTTTTTTTTGTTTTTGTTTTTGTTTTTATTTTCCTGACTGAAATCTCCAGTTGGAATTGCAAGTGAAAACCGGCTAAAAGATGATTTAAAAGAAAAGGATGGTGAGAAACCTGGGAACTGAAAACCTCTCACAGCCGAAGGATGTTGAGAAGGACGAAAAGGAAGACGGTGATTATAGCGTTGAGATGGGCACTGTGGACGTGCCTCCAGTCTACGGAGGGACAGCCTGCAGGTAACTCCGGGGGTGAGATGATCCCACCTCTAGACACTCCAGGACAGGGAACACGCAGAGGGGCAGCCATGTTGAGTGTGCATGTGTGCGGGACTTTCAGGCTACACTGGGACACCGACCCTGGCCACTCTGCGGGTCGACACGGCGCTGTAGCCCTGCTTCCTCTAGCAGCCGAACTGTCAACACACACACACCTTCTCTTGGTCGGTGCAGGCTCCAGGGGACAAGTTTACAAGGAAGTTCTCACTGCAGTCGCACCTTCAGGGAGACCTTCGTTTTCCTGTGGCCGAATTCTGCTGCCTCTCCCTCTCTGAGCCACGCCTCCTCCAGGTGACGGACAGCTGTCCTTCCCAGCGTGACCTTTGTCAGGAGCCCGTCTCCACTCGCAGGATGCAGGAATGGCGACGCCTCATTTCCTCGTCCTGTTGATGTCCTGTAGCTGCCCGGCCTGCGCAAGTATGAGAGTACTACCGACAACAACATCACTGTGTGTTCTTTTATTCCAAGAAAAATATTTTGGCACTTTTTATTTTGAAAGCCATAGTATATTTGTTATGAAAAAATATAAATATATATGTATACAATCAAATAAACCGATGACCAGAGGCTAGTTTCTTTCAGTGGGGGGAGGAGCTCTCTTACAAGCGTCATTTCACGAGAAACTCATTCACACCCTTCTGCAGATCTCCTGCCATGAAGAGCCGCCGCTACACATGCACTTGCGTTTACTACCTTGAACTGTTTCAGAAGTTTTCATGGCAAATGCGCACAGTAGATTTCACAGTAGCTACGCTCAGATTGGCTGTACGGCTCCTGTGCATGGCCACCAAAGAGGGGGGAAACAACGATGAAACCAAATCGGGGTGAAAACGGCTTAGATTGGAATTGACCACAGAATATCAATGCGGATAATGCCGCGCTTGACCTCTATAATCATCTCATGAATGCAAAGATTGCTGCAGAAGCGTAATGACAGCGCTCAAATGTTTAGTGACCATTGACTCGGACGAACCCACAGGCATGATATATATTTGATTAGCTGAATGACTTTTTAAAAAAAAATGGAGCAGAGTGTTTGCAAATTGCCTGCAGCTCAGTAACGCTTTTCTGAATAGCGTGGGTTTTTTTGTTTTTTTTTTTCCTTTTCAACGGAAGAGTCCAAGTGAAAACGATATCATTGTCTCACTGATGAAACGAAGGCTACATCTAACAAAAAAAAAAGTGTCATGGCATTGAGGTCGTAGAGGTTTTTCCATCCTGAAATTAAGCCAGAGTTTTCTCCTCCCACTGCTGCTGTAACGCCCCTCCCCCCCTGCTCCCTCGATGGCAAGGCAGGGTAGACTGCATGCTGTGGTATGCCCTCAGTAGAAATTTGTGAATGTGTAGGAGCATTATTGCAATTTTGTACTTAAATTGGACACTTTTCTTTGCCACATCTAGCTGAAGTCTCATCCACATCGAGCTCAAGTCTCACCCCTCCTCGTTCGGTCAGATGTTATCGAAGCCATATATTTGTGTTGCTCATCTTCATGATTCTTTCATTACTTTTGGGATGGTCACCAAATAAACCTTTCTCAGCTGTACATAGGTTTCTGTTCAGGGTGTGAGGATTGGCGGCCCTCTCTCCGGTTCCATTCGTCTCTCTAACGAAGTTCTCAAAGCGTTCTTTTCGTCACTGTAGATCACCTCTGCAGAGGGGAAGCACAATGACATGACGTCCTTGCAAACGCTGCAGACTCTGGTTCATCTTGTGCTTGTGTGTGTGTGAACAGCTGGCCGAATCCTACTGAGGAGATCATTGTGTTTAACTGCAGATTTTATATTAAAATGCATGATTTTCGAACAAATCAAAAGTTAGCCATGCAGATCTCGAGCCAGGATTTGGTTTAATCTGTTAGTGTGTGAGTTGTCGTGTGTGTGCGTGTGTGTGTGTGTGTGTTATCTCCAAGGAAAATGGTGCCTTTTGGATCATTATTGATTAACTCTATAGACAATGTAGCAATCTGGTAAACGGCAACGATGGGAAATGAACAGAAGAGAAGGTTGGGCTTGTTTTGAATGAAACCATCATATGAAGGATGGTTCAATTTGAATGTGTAGAAGTGGAAATCAGTTTTACTGTGTGCCATGAATGTTTGTCGAATCCGCATGTGCTGGGGGCAAAGTGCAGATCACCGTATTCATGAATCCTTTGCTAATAATTGTTGCTTGTCATAGGTGCAAAAATCAATTCCACCCTCATCCCGCTTCATAGCCGTCATGAGCTTTCAATTCATTTTCCTGAATAGACCAGCTCACACACACTACGACACACACACACACACACACACACACACACACACACGAAGAGAAATCGGTGTTTCCTTGGAGATGTACTGTAGAAGGTGAGTTCAGACCTCTGTTTGCAGTCCAGTCCTCCCCTCTGCTGTTTCTACACCACACTTCTGTCCATCATCACCTCTTCCTTTCTATCACGCCATCCACCGTTTATTGCCTTTGAGTTTTGTTTTTTTGTTTTTCTCTTGTCTATTTTTTAAAAACAAAAGTATATCAAATATAGGGAAACTTTATTCTAAAGAGGGTGTTGCATGAATGTATGTTTACATGGGAAATTACGTAAAACTTAAAAAAAACAATAAAGATTTATCAAAAATAAGTGCAAAGATAATTTAAGAACGTTGTTTGTAGAGATTCCTAGTTATAAAGGGCAGTGGACAGGGCTGCGTCTTTAGAACCTGCCCTGCCAAATCTGATTTAAATCCCAGCCAACCAAATGCTCAAACCTCACTCCCATCCTCACCTTATTTACTCCCATAATCCTCTCCCTCAGCGTCCATTCATACTCCCCAATAAATGGAAAAACACCCTCCATCCGCGGTGCACCTATAGCAGAGGCTTTACAACCTCTTGTCCTGGATTTGAGTCCAGGGGAGAAGTGCACTCTCTCAGCCTGTCGGGGAACACCTCCAATTCTTCTTGTCCCTCTGTCGACCCTTTTTTCTCCAAAGACACATTGTTATTATTGTTCCATGTTTTGAATGTGTGTTCAAGTTTTCAATATCTTCTTTGCGTGCACTTAAAGTACGACATGTTTAAAATGCCTAAAGAGTGAAGCAGAACATAGGATTGAACAGATCTTGTACTTCATTCTGACCTCTTCTTTTGTTTTTCTTGCCTTTATTTTTCTTTTCTGTTGACATATGATGCTGTAATGTTGGCAAAAAAAAAGAAAAATGTAAAATCCTGTATCATTTATGAAATATGTATAAAAGAGAAATGTAATTCAATTATCAATAAAATCCTTATCCAGTTTTTGGAACCAGTGGTGCGGCTGAAGTTTTTGCCGTTTGCTCTGCTGGTGAAATGATTAATGTGTCACACAGCAGATGTTTACAAGGAGAAGCTTTTCAAGGTCTCGACCCCCTCTGACGCTCCTTGGCCTCCGGTTCTTCCTGAACAGGACATCCTAAGAGATAGAGCTATGAATCAAGTCATCATGCTGCCGGTAGTCTGTTGAGACTAAATGCAAGTTTAAAAATACAACAGCTATGTTTAAATGTTTTAAAGCTGTTTGGATCCATGAAGAAAGGGAATCATACGCTTGGACACAGCGGTGCTTTGAGCTAAATGTCAATTCTAACACATGGCATAATCTTTCCCGTATGTAGTTTGTTTTTGTTTTTTTTTGTTACACATCTAACTTCTTGTTAATTCACAGAAAATGCTGGGGCAGAACGGAATGATATTAGTTCTGCCAAATACTTGAAACTTCAACCTGATCAGAAACGAAAAGTTTAGGGACCACCAGCGTTATTGCAACCGGTCCTCAGAGACAAATCAATGTGTTTTCTAAATTACATTACACCTCCATTCAGGAGCTGCTGAGTCATTTCATTAAGGTTGAAAAGGTCAACCTCAGCCACAGGATCCAAAAAAATGTGATAGGTTTCAATGTCAGGGGACCATGGATGTCTCAACATAATCCATCCAATTGTTGGGTATTTCAGTCTGGAGCAGCTGGCAGATCAGTATTGCCGTCTATGTAACATTGATGTGGTTAAAAATTAAACAGCCAGTATCTTTTAACCCTCTACTGTAACACAAGTCACTCAGTCAGAGCATCAGTTTATGTACAAACTGTAAATTTAAAATATATTGTGGACTTAAAATCCAAACTTTGAAAGCTTGAAATTGAAAGGGTTAATATGGGTACACATATAGTGCTTTCCTTGTTTTCCTATAAATTCAGCAGTAGCATAATGAAGTGCTGATTCAGACAGCCTGTGGCATTCTGATTTGCAGCCAAGAGGGTGTCTTATTTCCAAAAGTAATCACAACTGTTCTGACTCATTTCTCCTAAATACCTTGTGGATGAATGTCACTAATATTTTAATTACAAGCAGGAAACAAAATCCACAAGGCCCAGGTTCGCCTCTGCAGGTTTTAAACAAAAGGGGCCAGGCTAAAGACATCTTCTATCCTCTATTGGGGATCTTTACAACTATTGAGATGCAGTAGATGAGGACCTATTGTCTCTGCTTTCCCAGTGTGTCCTCACGAAGGCCCTCGGTCTCCTCTACGGTAAATCTTGAGTGTGCAAACCCTGCTCGCTCTCCTTCAAGTGAAAGATGCTTCGGCACGACACTAAGCAGATTAATCAGATTGGCTTAGCGCTGTTTGAGATTAGATCATTGCTCACATATCCACATGCTTTAAATCAAGATGTATGGCAAAGAAAAGATAAACATATTAAAGTATCATAAGCCAGAGTCACACTTTTTCTTAGCAGGGTAAAAAAAAAAAAACAAGCTGCGTGGGGTATTTTAAGGGTGTGTGTGTGTGTGGGGATGGAGGGAGGAGGGTAAGAAGACTTCACCATCTGAAACAATGGGAGGATGGTCCTGTCACTGGATTTGGGGAGCAGGTTCAAGGTGACAAAGGGACATGATAATATGACACAGATAAGAGGCGCCTATTAAAAACAGACTTCCTTTGGGGGTGAACCAGAAAAGCGACACACACGTCCACACCCGGACTTGAGCTTGGATTATCTCCCATTCAGAATAGATGATGATTTTTTCGGTAATTGCCTTTCTGCTGCAGGGAGCTCAGACTGTCACAGGTGTAGGTGAGTATTTTATTCTTTCAGGTTTACAATAATGACTCTTTGTTTTGCTCTGTTTTCATTTCTACTGTGGATTTAACGGTAAAGCTGCCAACAAATCCATGAAAAGACCAATAACAGCACGGTGTTAGTCCAGCTCCCAATATTTCAGACTTCTCTACCCTATCTGCTGCACTCACTCCAAGTCTATTTATTTCTACTGAAGATGTCAGTCTTTAAAAATGGGCCACGAATATGTTTCCATAAATGAAAGGCTTAATCATCTGTCAGTGCATGTTACTCAAATCAGGGTAAAAAATTGCATTTCTAGGAAACTATTTTCAGCAGTGGAGTGTGTAGCAGTGTGTGTGGGACTGACCCAAACCAAGCTACGGTGTCCATGTTCATGGGAAAGAAGAAACATGCCACCCAGTGGAACTGAAGGGCTCAGAGCTGGAGGGTCTGAGGCCCAGAGCAATAAAATATTACAGCTTTTGGCCATACAAAGAGTGCAGGTGTTAGTAGGATCAGTTCACTGTTGATGTTTTTTTTTTCCATGGGGTTTTTTGGTGATATGAAAAAATACAGTATCAGACTCAGGTCAAGCGTGGCTCTATGGTCCCTTAATGGCTTGATAAGTTATTCACGCCCCATCTGGAAGATTTAACGCTCCCATTAGCATACACCCACATGAGTCAGCTATGTCCTCTGCCCCGTCTGTGCCACTGGAGCTGCAGCACAGTCGGGCTGTCGTACATCTCTAAAAATGGTCGTTAATTCTGTCAGAAGGCCCGCGCTATGGATTGATCCCTGTGCTTTTATTGGAGCAGCACAGCGACAAGAAGGACCGCTCATTAGTGGATGGAAGGGGAGAATGATGTGTGCGTGGTTTAATGGTGACAAAAATTAGTTAAATCACAAATAACTGTTTGTTCATAGCTTCTAGGAACTACAACACAGTTGGTAAATTTTAATTAGCACAGTTTGGAGTGTGTGTTTGTTGTCTTTTCATGTTTGCTGAAAGCAGATATGAGAAAAGGTGCATCTCTGATCAACCGTGGCATCCGTTAGATGTCACACCAAAAGCACTTTTAGTAGAAGGCGCGGGAAAGCGTAAACAGATATTTTATGTTGTGCCATTCAACTAAATGGAAAGCCTGGGGCGCTGGTTATAGGCGCGGTTACTGCTTCAGTGGAGGGTTATGCTCTGGTTGTCAGCTGTCATGTTTCCTGGCACTGGCCTGTCACTGGAGATGCTTTACTCCTGAACTGATCAGTCTCCTGCTGGGTCTCAGTTACTAACACTTCCTCTGGTTCTTGCCCACACTGCCCCGCTCCCTCTCATTTTGTCCTTTTGTTTTACATCTGCCTCTTAATTACACTGTTGAGAAGGCATGAAGAAGGGAGAGCCTATTGATTGTTGTGCTGCACTTTGTTTACTCTGCCCGTTCAGTTGTTCTCCTGATTCTGCACAACTGGCTCCCAGAGAAAAGAGTCAACACTGACAGAACTCATTGGATAAAGAGCCCTTTGTGGACAGCTTGTTGGCTCTTAGTTCAATTAGAACTGACTGAGTGTTACAGTTTATCTTGACAATCCCAACGTTTCCTTTCATGGTAGCAAGTGGACAAGTAACTGGTACAGATCTACAGTTCACTGAAAGGAGCAAAATATGCGGTACTTGTCTGTGGACTGACTAGACATTTGATCACTTCTGAGGGTAACTAATTGTATTATTTGAATTCCATTCACCAAGATTACAAAAACACACATTTTCAGATTTTGTCTATCCATGGCTGTGGTTTCTGAGATGTCTGTTTCCATCTGTCTTCATAAGTGTTCTCGCTGCACACAGCTTTGGAAAATTGTTATTTAGAAAGCTGCTTGAGGCCAAACTGTGAGCAGTTTTCATCAGAATGAAAACTATTACTGGTGAGGTCTCTGGATTATTCAGAGAAAAAGTATCAGGACCCTGTTTTGAAATTTCAAGGGACATTTTCTGCCCATCTTTGAGAGAAATTAAATCTGGAAAGAGAGGAACGAGGAGGGATTTCCAACAAAGTGCCCGACAGGACCCGAACAGGAATGCTGTGACTATTGAATTTCTCTTTTAGATGTAATTTCTCAGTTCGATGCTGTGAGAACTGAGCACAAAATTAATTTCACCTCCATTGTATTGATGCAGACGCACAGGCAAACACCTGAAACTCTGGGATAATACAGAAATACTGACATAAACAAACTCTGCTGGGCAGCACTGAAAGAAAGTGAACAAATATGTTTTCTTTTCATAATTGCAATCCTTTGACAATAACAAATCCACAGTATCAAACACTACTTTAGAAGTAACAGTCATTCAAAGGCATTCAGAACTTTTCTTGGTGCTATGTTATATTTTTCATTACTATTATTTTATATTTCATTTTTTTCTACCACAACAAGAGCTGTCTCTAATGTTGTGCATCTGTGCAGTCTTAGTATGAAAACTAACTATGACTACAGCTGTGAAAACAATCTAGTGAAATGAAAAGTACAATATTTAGCTCTGACATTTAGTAGATTGAACATATAAAGTAACATAAAATGAAATACAGATCATACCTGCTCAATGATTGTACTAATATTGACCATAAATACAACAAACATAATTTCAATAGTTCTTTTCTTATAAAGTAAGCATCTGACTGACACACTCGACATGTTTAAATCTCCTATTGATGCCATTCACAGGGAAAAAAAATCAGCCTCTAATAAAGGTTTTGTTGTTGGTGGAATATGGGATTTAAAAAAAGGACTTTTTTAAAACTAAATTTGCACCACAAAGTAGCTAGTTTGTATTGTTCTGTCAAAGCAGGCTGTACCATTGAAGACCATATGTAGGTATCAATAAGCCATTATTTCTCATGTTATGAAGCTTTAAACATTCCTCCACAGGTTGGCGAGGAAAAAACAACCCAAAAACATGGACATAACTTCTTTAAAAAATTTCATTCAAAAGTTAATATTTCCCATGACCCAGATTTTAAACAAACGGAGCTCCTCTGGTGACATGGTAAAAAATAAATTGTGGCCACAATATAAATGGTTGTTTTTAAATAGCAGTTTTATCCAAAGCGCTTTACATGATACATCACATTCACACACTGATGGCAGAAGCTGTCATGCAAGGCACTAACCATGACCCACCAGGAGCAATTAGGGGTTCAGTGTTTTGCTCAGGGACACCTTGACATGAGCTCAATGGACCAGGGATCGAACCAGCAACATTCCAGTTACAAGACGGTCACTCTACCCGCTGATCCATGCCGCCCCATCGCGATTGTTATACCTATATTGTGGCCACAATTTTTTTTTTTTTTTACCATGTCACCAGAGGGGTTCCGTATAAACATGGTCAACTCAATCAATATTTCCCCCTTTTTTTCTTAAACCTGTCAAGTTGAAGATGGTCAAGTGTGAATTTTAATATATCATGGTTTGAGGTGGAATGACCCTGCTGCAAAATTGCATCCTCCCAATCATAAAACACATATTTATCATGTTAATCTTCCCTCCAGTCATGTGCAGCTAAGTCTCACTCACATTCCCTCCTCCCATGACTCTCAGCCCTGGATCCCTGCTCTGCTTATATCAGCTTGAATGAACCCTGGAGGAACACAGACTACCACGTCAACCAGTCGTCTGGCGTGCCGTTGTGCGACAGCCATGTGTCTGGTGAATGGTACCGCTTCACTGGCATGGCTGGGGATGCCATGCCCACCTTCTGCGTCTCCGAGAACCACTGTGGCACTCACGCCCCCATTTGGCTCAATGGCAGCCACCCCCAGCTCCACGAGGGCATCGTCTCCCTGCCCGTCTGTGCCAGCTTCAACGACAACTGCTGCCAGTGGAACGCCAGTGTGGATGTGAAGGCCTGTCCTGGAGGATACTTTGTCTACCGCCTGCCCAGACCCTCAGTCTGCTTCCACGTTTACTGTGGCCGTGAGTGAGCATGTCAGAGATGAGTTGATTTATGAGTTCCTTTTCATTTGCCTGATTTTGTCTTTGCTCTGTGTGTGTGTGTTGGCGTTGCACAGATTTCTATGACATCTGTGACGAGGTGGATTGCACAGGTCCCAGATGCCCAGAATCCGACTGTCGCTGCGCTGCTGGAACTGTCCTGGGACCAGACAGACAAACATGTCTAGGTGAGAAAGACAGAAGCGGGAGCAGGAGGAAAACGGTTAGAGGACCCTGATAAGTTGTGCAACAAAGATAAGCAGGAAAACATGGAAGACGGATAGGCAGGAAATGGCCTGTGATGAACAATAACAAGAGAAATCAATCAGGCTGGATTTGCAGTGTTCCCATAGACACTCATATTCCTGAGTAATCTGTGGCTGTATTACTCAAATACCCATGTTTACTCGGCTTAATGGGATATTCAGAATATGGGGCACAACTAGCATATTAAACGGTGTGCCTCTTTCATCATGAGAATTCGGAAATGTTTATAGCAGTGTTTGTTTTGTCTTAAGAGACAGCTGACTTGGTGCAGATTACAGACGGGTAAACTGAAGTTCAAGGTTTTATTTGTTGCTGTACGAGTCCAAATAAATGCAGCAGATAGTTATAGGTACAAAATATGTAACTATAGCATACAGTCCAGCTTTTCTGGAGCTTTCACCGCCATCTCAGTGTCTTCATCTGCATATTAACCCTCCTGTTGTCCTCATTTACGGGCAAAAAAAAAAATTTGTTTCCTTGTCTGAAAAAAATTCATAAATTCAGCAAAAATTCTCCAAATTTCTGAAAATTTGCAAAACTTTAAGGAGGAAAATTCCAATAATTCCTTAAACGTTTCCCCTAAAAGTTTTATTAAAAAAAAAAATCCTCCAAATTTGGCAAAGACATTTTTGTAAATATTTTCAAAAAATGAGTAAAAATATTTTTAAAAATCCTAAAAATATCTAAAGTGATTACATATATATCAGGAAAACTTCTAATATTTTCTCTAAGAACATTCATAAAAAAAATCAACCAAAATCCAGCAAAATTTGCTGGATTTTGGTTGATTTTTCTGTGAATGTTCTTAAGAAACCTTTTTAACATTTCTTTTTTTCCACCAAAAAATGTTCAAAGATTTCTCAAAAATGTTGAAAATGTGGACGTCAAAAGGTTCATTGTGAAAACATTTTTTTTCTACATTTTCAAACTTTAAAACGGGTCAATTTTGACCCGCAAGACAACACGAGGGTTAAGGTAATTATCCTCTATTGTTCACACATGTCTCTTCTTGTGTAATGTTTCCCGACTTCTTTTGACTCAGGCATATTTCCACAACCACTAATCTGTTTATTTATTACTAGAAACTAACTCTAGCATTTATTCATAACCTTCAGCTAAGCACCCTGAGTGGGAATCCCTGCTCTCATACGCTCCATCATTCCAGCCTCTTTGTTTAGTTTCTATGACCTGAGAACAGGACTTATTCAAATATTGCACTTCCAAACCAAAAGCCTTATTACGAGAGATAGATCATAAAATATGAATGGATACAAAGATGAATGAAGCAAGCTGCAGCAGAGACGGAAAGACTGAAAAAATATTTGCTGACTCCACTCCAGGTGAAGGTGTGTGTTTCTGTTTTTGTGGTAAACTGGTACCTAATGATGGGTGACAGGAATGCAGAGGGAATGCTGCCAACCTGGAAACTGCCATTATCTCATTATCCACCCATCAACCAAATCTGCATTCCCCTGCCTCAGAAATGACTACTTCATTTCCCCATGCTCACGTACCATCTTTCCTCACACTGCACCTTCGCTCAAGTTCTCCCCTTTTCATTTCATCCATCACTGTGGCTTTGCCAGTCCTCTCAGTATTATAAAGTCAGTTTTAAAGTCAATTTATCTTTCTCTTCCCTCTAGCACTAAGTGAATTGCCTTGAGGTCACACGCTCCACCCATCTAGTACTCAGTTGATTGAAGTTAGCCTCATCTGATAGTGATTTCTGACCCGGTGTGGTGTGTGTTCAGATGTGAATGAGTGTGATAAGGCCAACGGTGGGTGTGCGGAGCTGTGTGTGAACACCAAAGGATCCAGACGTTGTGAGTGTGGACGAGGCCGTGTGCTGGATGAGGATGGACGCAACTGTCGAGGTACGTCCATGTGCATAGATGACTAAACCGGATACCCATATAGTTTTCTGAATACTTACCATTTTTTGCTGCGTTGCATCATCCAGAGATAGCAGGTTGTCACGCCAACAATGGAGGCTGCAGCCATGGCTGCTCCTCACTGCTGGACTCCTATCACTGCCACTGTCCCCGAGGGCTGGAGCTAGGAGAGGATAAACGCACATGTCAGGGTGTGTATGTGTGTGAGAAGGAGGCAGGTACTGTAGTCGGATAATCAATCAGACAGTAAGGGAGGCTGACGCAGAGATGCATGCATTTATCTCAGAAGACGTTCTAGTAGAGATTTGAGAAAAATGCATTTCTTCAGGGCATAACTGATATGTTTAACATTTCAGTGTGGGGTTTCTTTTTCTAACAGGGAGCATCCATCATCATATTAGTAGTGAATAACATCGCTGGCCTTTACTATATGCCTTTATTTGAGAAACAGGACATAGGTTGTTTTAAATGCCCTGTCTGTTTCATTTTTTATGAGAGAACACTGCAATGCATGAATGCTTTTAGCACAGATTAATGTCCAGCTAATTACATTCTTTATAATTAATCACTAATTTAATTGATAACATTTCTGAAAAGAGAGAAAAATGTCTTTTGGAATTTTCAAGACTTGAAGATGAAGTTTTAAAAAGTCTTGTTTGGTTGCACCAACTGTACTAATCTTCAGTTTAGTATTACATAAAGCAAAAGAAAGAAAAAAAGAAGCTACTATCCCTAAGAGAATCAGTAAATATCTGGTTGGGAAATTACTTTAGTAATAAATCTATTAACAAAATTGTTACCATTTAGTTTTCTTTTGATGGGCTAATCTCTTTTTAAAATTCCAATCATATGAAGCATAAAAAAGCAGCAAACTATTAGAAGTTAGAAGCTGGAGTCTGTAAAAAAATGATCTTTTTGCTCAAATAAATGACTGCAATCAGCAATTAATCACTGAATAATCGATGTTGTATAACTACTACTGCTGGAAGGGCCAAAACCAGAAATGTTTTATATGTACTGTAGCTTTAAAAATGATAATACTTGCAAATATAATTGTTACTCTAGGTCACTTGAATTCTTATATTGATTCGGTATTTCATGTTCAGACTAATGGACTAATCAGATTCAGGCTTTGGGAAAAAAAAACTACAATCCAGATCAACCTTTGCTGTCATTGTATGTTGGTTTTACTGTCTTTCATGTCATTAGGCTACAAACATGTTGTGACATGTTTTCTGGTAATCACATGACTGTGAAGTGACTTTTAAACTGCTCTTTGTTGTTGTGTGTTATTTTGTGGTACTATGAGTTACAGTATGTCATATTTTCCTCTCATCTCCCTGCAGTGCCGGTCCAGTGTGATCCCAGCTTGATCACAGTGTCAGTTCCTAAGGATCTTGTAGGAGGACTGGAGCTCTTTCTCTCCAACTCGTCTTGTCGTGGTGTCTCCAATGGCACACACATCAACCTCAACTTCAGCCTCAAGACCTGCGGCACAGTGGTGGAGGTCAGAGGCACTGAGATGAATTCTTTTCATGGAATGTCTGCAGGGTTTAGAGTGTAGAGTTAGAGCTCAGAAAGATGTATGTAATATATTAAAAGAGCTGTGCACTTGAATGCGGGCTGATTGAGGTTGTCACAAACTGAAAAAGCCATTAAAGTTGCATAAATGTTCACTTGCAGGTGACAGCTAACAAGATTGTGGGCACCAACCTGGTGACAGGTCTTCCCAGGAGTAGCCCAGGCAGCAGCAGAGAGTTAATAGTCCGAACCACCAAGTTAGTGCTCCCAGTCACCTGTGAATTCCCCAGAGAATACCAAGTGTCGGATGGATACCAGGCAAGTCTGCGCAACTCAGCCCTGGAGCTGGCAGGCCACAGTGAGGGCATCTTCCGGTTCTCCCTGGAGCTCTTCAAGAACTCTGAGTTCTCTGAGTCATACCACGCTCCACCTCAGCTCCGCCTGCACGACTCCCTGTTCTTTGGGGTGGAGCCAAAGGAGAGAGTGGAGGGACTCTCTGCTCTGGTGGAGAGCTGCTTCGCAACACCAGGGCCCAAAGCTGACCAGGCCCTCAAGTATTTCCTCATCAAAGATGGGTGAATAGTTTTGACATTTTTAAAGTGACATCTTGTGCTACATGGCATATCAGACTTAGGGCAAAGGAATTAGATGAACCACAAAAACGCACTTCCAAGACAGTCTATCCATTACGTTTTTTAATGAATAGGTGTCTGTTCTGCCGCCCTCCACTGGCCAAAGATATAATTCAGTAAACCCCTTTCATGATTAGTTTTACATTTACAGGTTGATTTTCATCTACTACACACAGAGAAAAGTATTTTGCAATACCTAAAACAACAGATTTTATTAGTAAGTGTAGAATGTCATCAAATGTGGAAGAAAAAGCAAGAAAAAAGGTATTTAAAGAGATGCTACACTTCAAAACACTGGTGATAACAGATTGGAAATAGCAATTTATTCCAGACAATATTGTCAAAATTAATATAAATCAAAACACAGATAATGATTGTGTATCTAGCCATGAAAAAAAGATTTTGTTTGATTTGCATCATTTTTAACATATCTGTCTTAGGAATTATTATCAACATATTGTCTGATGATAATTGCAATTTCACTTTTCGTACTCACAGCACTGAAATCCATCTGCTGTCATTATACTGGGGTAAAACTCAGAGATAGACATTGTGAAACCTGAACTGAATTTCTTGGTACTGTGCATGCATAAATAGATACTACTAAAAAAAATCATTATTTGCTCATGCAGGCACTGAGAACCGTTGGCTTCTGTCTTTTCAATATTGCCTTGTTATTATCAGAAATGCATTTGCTTCTGCAACTGTAATATTTATTATAATAAATGTCAGCAGCATCAAACCCAGTTACTGTGGTTCACAAAAGCCTTAGCATCGACTACTTGACAGTTATAGGACAGGAAATCTCCAGTCATTCAACGAAATGTCAAATGAAAAATGCCACTGGCTTTGTACTCTGATTTATGTGGAAAGAAAACAAGAACACTTTGGGTAGAAAAGCAGAGGCAACGTTTATATCTGTGGAACATTCACTTTTGGCAAACCATTTCTTCAGTGAAATCCACTGAGTTTTTCCCCTGCTGCTGTACAGACAGCAAAAGAGCAGCACTGTAATCTATTTTCACGATTTCCCATTAAATATACAGCAGCGTTTCAGGACCTTGGGGTGGCAGACCTTGATGAAGTGCCTTGTTAGAAATATATATGGATCACTGAATACTGTGTTAAGGTACCAACTGAATGTATGACTCTGTTGTCTCTCCGACTTCCCACGCAGATGCATTTCAGATGAAACAGTGACACAGTACTCATCAAAGGACCAGCTCTCTAAGCACTACCAGGTCCCTGTCTTCAAGTTCATTGGCAAGGACAGCCGAGTGAGTAAAAGAGGCGTGCTGGGTGCCAGCTGGCGAATGCATGTGGGCTTATTTCTGTGTAGCACTAAATTGCAAGGACTGTTTTCCTAGATTAAAGAATAAGCACTCTCCTCAACAGTGTGATGGCTTCTGCTCTGCCTTTGAATCTCAAAACCAGCTTGCCTCCTCTGTTTACAGCAAGTGTTCCTCCACTGCCAGGTGTTGGTTTGTGGAGCAGGAGACTCTCGCTGTGCTCAGCAATGTCGGGGACGCGTCCGGAGGGAGGTTCAGACGGATCAGCCTCAGGAGCAGCACACACTGAGCGCAGGCCCCATCTACATCCTGCCTTAATTACGATACTAACATGAAGCCATCAGCACAGACACCCATAAAAACGCCGTGGCAACATGACATCATCACAGGCCAGGATCACAAAAATTGCATTTGCATTTAGATTAAAGATGATCGTTTCATTTTATTTGGACTAACATCAAATAAATGTACACAAAGCGGTCCGTTGCACTGTCCCACATACACACCCATGCATGAAAATGTGCAGTATTCTTTTTTTTCTGTTCCAGTGTTATCCACATTCCAGGAAATAACTTGAATTCTAGTTAACTCTTCCATGTTTGTATGTCTGTGCCACTTTTCCTTGCAGCACAAGTTACTGACATTAAAGTGAATGACATTTCAATCAGAAGCCATTCGGAGGGTCCACAGTTCATTTCTAACAACCGCAGCATGAAGGATGTTTTTCGAGGTCACACATTTTGCCATTTCTCAGGCTTGATTACAGCTTAGAGATTTAGTGAGTTTATAAACGTGGACTGTATCTATATTTACCACCATCAGCTACTTAAAAAATATATGTGGAACATCCATGGATGCCTGGTGACTCGCTTCGCTCGGTATAATTGATGTCTGAGGAGCATTTCACACAGTACAGCGTGATGGGAAAAGAGACATCACTAAGCTGTGCCTGGAAATTATACACTTGCCTCGTCTCTCTGACAATTAATCTAGAGTTAATCATGTCAGTTAAACAGCAATTAGTCATGCATTTATTCATAAAAAATAACAAATAACTGGCAAATAACTTACATCACAGTTGCTGTAATAGGCATCACATTTACATGACACTGACTTAAGGTTTTAGCAGAATAGCTTGACAAATTTAAGATAGCAGCAAACAACAGGCTATGTGCTCCACGGTAATTATCTTGTGTCTTGTATCTGGAGGAAATTAATCCGACTACAATATCCTTCCCGTCTTATCAGCAGGCACTTTGTTTGGAGTCATCAAGTAATTTATGGTAATGGAGTCATAGAGGCCTAAAGTGGACCTAAAACGAGGAGTATGGAGAGTGTAATATGCATGAGCAATTCATTAGGAATCTGAAAGTCATATTCTGACAAGTAACATTTGTTAGCATTGCCTATGAATAAATCATAAGAAATTGTTCCCTATTTATGTCTTTTTTAATTCCTTGGCTCTGAGTTTTGATCGGGCGCTTGTGATAAAGCGCCACTATTAAATATGTGGAAATGTCCACGACTTTTGTCTCTGAAAGTGTTCAGGAGTTGTCCATAGAGTTCTGTGTCACAGTTCATCCCTCTCCTCTCCCTCGCAGACACACGCTGCCCTCTGGCTGTTCATGTAAGGTCTGCAACCAAGAGTCCACACTGTGTTGTAGAGAGCATCTGCCATCGATTCACAGGCTAAGGAGAGAAAACAGAGAGAGGAGGCTTTTTTTTTTTGGTAACTCTCAAGTGTGCAAGATGTTCCTGATGGTCAGAGTACACAGCCAACAAAAATACAAGAAGTATATATCTGCAAACATCTCACCTTGTACTTTTGACACAAAGCCCAAGCTCTTCTTAAGGTCAGAGCAGATGCCGTGCAGACAAGTGCGAAACATGGAGTCGCAGTCGTACTTGTTTGTGCCACAAGTGTCATAACACGTATCCAGCTGATTGCAGCACTTTGTCATAGCGGGGATGCCCAGGTCAAGCTGCCAAAAGAAAGGATTGCACTGTGTTACTGCAGTTTACTAATGCAGGACCTGGCATTTCCAGCCATTATGGCAGTGATTAGCTCCATTATTTAGGATTTATAATATTGCTCTGGGCTGTTATTGTCTGCTCTGCTACAAACAGGCCACCTACAGCAGCATTCACCTGGAATCCTATCAGGGAGGAGCTGCAGCCGTTGGGATCTGGGAGCTGGTAGCTAGGACGAGGTTGAGGAAGAACTCCTATGAGTGAAAGAACAGTTTCATTAAGATCTTGAACCAAAGGACACAAACTAATGTCATCACGTACTCCCAGTTAAGGATCTGTAATATAGCTCTGTTTCAGGTGTGTGTGCTGTTTCACAGATAAGATATAGCCTCTGTTTGAGAACATCTGTATTGATTACATAACTGTAGGGACACAGACTGATAAACAAATACATGCCTCGGGTCCAAGTAAGTTATCTTGGAGAAAAACATAAGTAGCTGCTAAACTAACAACAGAAGAATTGATTAAATTTGACATTGCAGGTGTGCTATGCAAACAAATACACAGAAACAGAAAAATATTGAATGCAGACAACCTAAAAACCTTCTGTGGTCCTGAATGACAACAGTTTAGCAATCAATGGCACCTCTGCTCAGGTCTCTGAAAGACTTTTTAATGTTAAGTATACAGAAAAGATTCTTACCATGTCTGCAGCGGTACTCACATATACCATCACGTCCTCCCACCAGCTCCACCAGGGAGTCAAAGTATCCATGTGCCCTCTGGAAACTATTTCTAATCGAACTGACGCTCCAACTGTTGTCCTCATCTTGTGCCAAGGGTTTGCTTAGAGACTCATTTTTCTGGACTGGTCTGATCTCATTTGTCTCCTTCTCAAATGAAGGTTGCTCTTGGGTGACAGCTCCTTCAGTAAGAGCTTCCATCGCAGGGGCATCTCCATCACTGTCTGTCCCCGGATCTTTGCCTGTTGCACCATCTGCCACAGGAACGTCCACTTCAGGTTTGCCACCTGCATCGTTATCCACTGAAAGTATTTTAGACAGCAGACTGCCACCAAAAAGAGAATTAGCAGCAGGGTCCTCAGCTGCAGGTGGATCACCTACTTCTGCAGCAGCTACACTTTCCTTAGCTGCTTCAACAGAATCAGCTGGAACAACGGGATCAGCAGTAGCAGCAGAGTCCACAGCAGGGGCCTCCTCCTCCTGTGCTTCGGTCTGATAGTGGCCTAAAGTGGCACACATCGCCAAAGACACACAGAGAAGGAGCAGGGCCACAGTCCGAAGCAGCATGGTGTTGAACTGGCGACAGTCCAAGAAGATCTAGATCTCCTCAAAGTGAGGTGCTGTTAACAAGGTTTGAAGAATGGGGAGAGTGAGGGACAAAAACACTCTCTGATCCCAGTGACTCTGTCAGCCAGAGAGAGACTTTGACCTCTGATTAGATTCTAGCAGACAGCAAGGCACTCTTTCGTGTCAGGGCAAAGGCCATCCAATATCAATCTAAAGGAAGGGTTTTATAATTCCAGTAATCTTCTCAACCACTGTGGTTCTTGAACACATTAAAGTTAATCACATTTTTGTGCACAAAGTTATAATTGGATTTTTATGATTCAGATCCCATGGAACTTGAGCCCAGAGGAAAACCCCAATTTGTACTCCCTTTAATATTGGGCATATCTAATGCTGGAATTTCTTCCTGTAACTTATCTCAAGACTTCATAAACCTCAAACTATGTTCACGATTTTTGATAAAGGTCACCGGCTGACACTTGGACATAAAAATGAAGAACAGAGACAAACAGAGTATTATTTTCTTCATTTGGCATGAGAGGGTGAAGAGGATTTTTCTGCATTGGTGTGAAAGCTAAGGAATATACCTTTGGGGGAGGGGGGTGCCCCCCTAAAATTTTCGTTGGAAATTTTCATTACTGATACTCGAATTTCCGACGCTCCTGAACGCAACTTCGTTGTCCGACTACACTTGAATGCACCAATGACATTAGTTTGATTTTTTGATTGTATTCTGTTTGGATTTGAAGAAGCTTTGAAGACGTTTCCTGATGCCAGAGGAGAAGACCAGCAGCTTTGTACCTTTGCGGTAAGAATACTGTGGCCGTTTCTCAATACGTAACTATCCGTACTTGCGTTCTCACGTACTCGTGAAACGTCATCATGGAGATTGCATCGGACCAGACTTGTGTGCATAGATATGAATCAGTAGATAGATATATATCTATGGCTGCAACTCCCAGTAAACAGGAGGATTTTATTAGGGAAGTCAGACACAGTCACACAGAGAAACATTAGACCTGAAAACGGAGCTCTGTGTCTTGAACAGAAAGAGCACGACCAAGCAGCCTTGAGATCGTAGGCAGCGTCTCCCTCAGGTGGGTGTCAACAGTGTTCACAGTCAAGTCTGTGGTAATGAAAAAAAAACTGAAAAAAAATCTAGATTATAAATCAACATGTAACCAAAGCACTCTGTGTACAACACCATAGTCTAGGATGTAGTTAAGAAAATGTCAAAGTATAGTATATTTTTCAAGAATAACATAGTATGGCCTGTAGTTCATAGTTTTGCGTGTCAGCAAAAAAAGCACAAAATGATAAGATGTTGCCTAAAATGGTCATGTATGATATGTGGTTCAAAAATGTCATAGTGCAGTATATTGTCAAAATAGTATGTCATTCAAGAAAACATCAGAGTATAAGATGTCATCTAAAAATGCCATAGAATAATAGTTCATTGCACAAGTAAAAGTTTTGTAATTTTTAAAAAATGTTCAAATTCTTATATGTTGCTAAAAAACAACATTAAAAAAAAAGCTCTATTAATATGTCAATTAAAAAACCTATAGTATAGCAGGTTGTTCTAAAAATATCAGAGTTTAGCCTTTGGTCCACAAAACGTTGTTCTGTCCCAGCTGCCTGAAGTACCGTAGGTGAGGAGCAACACAGACAGTCCAAACGCTGGTTTCCAGAGGGTTAGACGAGTTTTTATTTGAAAGAGTAAGTTTACAACAACACAACATGTGAGGGGATTAAAAGCAAATGGGTGTCAGGAAAATAAAAATAAATAAACAGAACTAAAAGTGAACTTCACGTTGACATTGATGGACATTCCAACTAAGAACCAAGTAAAAGATAATCAATATGAAAAAAAAACTCTTCCTGTTCACCTCTTAAAACCCTAAAACACACCGCAGTAGCACCCTAAACTAAAACTACCAATGGGTTCACTGTTTTCCTTTCTGAACAATTCAAAGGTCCCTCTCTATCTCCCCACGCATCCACCAACCACTGGAACACATCTACAAAGTTCTGCTGAAGCTCAGCTTCCCCTCAGAAGAAGTGTCGCCAGATGAAGGAGCCTTTTGAGAGGCAGCTGGCATCGTGATTGGACTGTACTTTGGTCTGTTCCAATCCAGCTTCAGCTCCAGAGACGGCAGGCGGGACGAGTCAACGGACGCCGGGTGGACGAAGGCATGCAGCTGAGTACAATCCAGAAAACAACAGAGGAGGAGTGCAGCGGCCCAGGACCAGAACAAACAGAGTAGCATAGTACGTCTCTAGAAAACATCATAGTATAGCCTTTGGTATGAAAAAACGTTATCATATACATCGTATATTGTACAAATAACAAGTCAAACAAAGAGACATACATTGCAGAATTGTAGTAATTGTGAGCTGACTGATTTACTGTCTATCAGTATTTTATTTTTTACTGATTTCTGGTAAAAAATACATTGAAAATGGAGCTACTTTGGCTCTGAACCTTTATCTAGCTGTAGTCGCTCTGTCTTCTGGAGTGACTTAACTGGTTATACGTCACGAGTAAAACCCCTTTAACTTAACATCTGTAAACAAAACAAAAACGTATCAACAAAGTTTCCTGTTAGAGTTTGTGTTCTTCTAAGTTTAACTCCAAGATTTTAAATACTTTCATTTACTGCAAATGAATATCTTCTCCAAATGTCTCACTAGTAATCATCATCAGCCTTAAAAACCCACAAAACACCCCTCTATTCAGTGCAGTCCAGCTCCCCCTTCTATAAATCTGCTTGGAATCTTCCACTTCCTGTTTGTCAAGGTGGCCTTCTAACTGGACAGTGTTTTGTTGAAGCTCATGCAATAAACATTTTGGGTAACTGCACTTTAATATGGATGGATGACACTGAATTAGAGTCTGTTTTAACCCGATAAACTTCAGTGTACCGCCGGCGGTACACTTACTAATTTGCATAGGAATTTAAAGAATGTCCGAAGGCTGCAAACGCAATTATATAAACACTATACACCCATAGAAAGCTTAGATTCTCATGAATCCGCCGGTATAAACCACTTTCAGATGTGATTACCACAGCAGGTAATATAAACACATTTGTCCGACAAACAACGAATATCCATCCATCCGTTCTCTGTACACGGCTGTACACAGCGCGACTCACATTTCCGGGTTCATTATTACACACAGATGAAAATATTCCACAAAAAACGGCCATAATCCAACCTTGGACATCCAGACGAAAGAAGCCAGTAAACTATTTTGTCCAAAACATGTCTTGAAGTTGGTATATAATCCGCGAATAGGTCGTTTTCAAGGAAATGCACCTCGCGATGCGCGTCCAACGTACCCTGTATTTCTCGTCATATTTTTTATTTACAAATAGAATATTAGTGATTTTTTGGACTGAAAATGGCTGGAATTGACTGCAGCTTAAAGGGTTTAATTGTTGTTTTTTAAAATGTTTTATCGTCTTGTTTGAAAAACTTCCTTTTCTTTCCCAAAGTTAAATTTTTAGATTAAATCTTTGCTATGAGTTTTCTTTTTAAATGCTTTATGACCTTGTAATATTTAATTTTCTTTTAAAATGCTTATTTGTACTTTGTTTAATTCCCATTTTAAGTTTTATTGTCTTTTAGATTTAATTTCTAATTAAACATTTAATTTTTTAATTCAATATTTTGTTTTTTTTAATGTTTAATAATCTAATTAAATGTTTTGTATTTTTTTGAATGTTTATTCTTCCTGTTTAATTGTATTTTTTAAATGTTTAACTACATAAAATATTTCTTCTTTAACATTTAATATTTTTGTTGAAAAATGTTGATTAATTTCATAATTAAATGTTTTGTATCTGTTTAATTATCTAATTAAACATTTTGTCTATTTAATATAATTTAATTGTATTTAATGTTTAATTTTCTTTTTAAAAGTTTTATTGCATTAAGTGTTTTTTTCCTTTGCTTTAATAATGCAGTTTATTTCTTTAATCTTTTTTTTCTGTCAAGATTTTAACCTCAACCTTAAACATGAAACAAACCCTTAAATCACAATGAAAATACTTCTGTCACAATCATGAGTTAGTCAATTATTCAGTTTATCAAAACATCTTTATTTGTTTAGCACCTTCCACACAGATGACAAAACTAAACAAGCAAAGAGAAAAAACTATGCTAAAACTATGATTTAAACTCATATATATATATATATATATATATATATATAAATAAATAAATAAAGACAACATAATATAGTATGTTGTGTCCAGGGGATGGAGGGAGTTTATTGAAGTCTTCTTGGGCTCACACGGTAAACTATTTAAAATAGAAGCTTGATATTCAGTCTACGGAAACTGCAGAGCAACAGAAGAACCAACGATATCTCCTATTTTCTCCTTAAATGAGCAGACTCTTCTTGTGCTTTCAGAACAAAGAACTACAGACTCTTCACAACCTGCTCAAACTCTTGGTACAGGACCTCACCACACGGGTCACGAAGGTTTCTGTCTCATTTCCACTCTGAAGCTCACCTTCTCCTGCTCAAACTGCTGACAAATGTTTCTTCTGCTCTAAAGTTTGGTCTCCAGATCTTCCTAAAAACTCTCAAAGTATGTTCAGCTGCAAGTTGCTTTATAGAACTGTGACAGAAAACCTCACTAAACCACATGGAGGGCCCTCAAGATAGTCGTTCAGACGAAATCGTACAAAAACCAAACTAGCACAACCCAAACGCTAAAGTCTCCTGCAGCCTACCAGAGAACCTTTTTAAACAGAGAATCGGGACAGGAATTCTTACCTTCTGGACAACCAACATTGGTTCACAAACAAGAATACAGAATGTGTCTGACCAAAAACTTCTAAAGACTCACTACAGCCAAGATAAAGACACAACTCAGCTGCACCAAACCCACTAATCACTGCACACATTAGCACCATGTGCTAACCGTGGCTAAAGAACCACATTTACCAAGACAACTGTCCAGTACAAAGCCCTAAAACACATCAAGAAACACATTAAAGATGATTTTACTGCTGGAAGCTGCAAGCCAACACCTAAAGAACAAACTAAAGCAACGGAGCCAAACCCAGTTCAGTGAAGAGAAGCAGAGGAAATGTTTGACTGCAGACATAAAGCAGGAAGACACTGAGCTGCTCAGGTGTTCCTGATAACACCAAGCAGCCACCTGGACAGCCAGCAGGAACACAGCTTACTGGAAGTCCAGAGGGCTGGGTTAGTGAAGTAAATTTAGTTTAAAGTTGAAGCAGAAAGTTAACAAAGAAAGTTGAAAACCACCTTCTGATACCTGAAATCTCTGAGTTTTCACACATAGAATGCCTGAACATGTCAAACTGGTGCCATAGTAGAACCATCATTGTAAAAACGTCATAGTATGGTGTGATGCTCAAAAAACATTACTACTAGCTGTCTAGGGTCAATGAGGAGCGACACAAAAACAGGACAAACGCTGGTTTCCAGAGGGTTAGGCAGCTATTTATTTGAAAGAGTAAGCTTACAGCGACACATGTGAGCAGAAAAATCACAAAGTCTGTGTTTAGTTCGTTCAAATCTGTCTTTTTTGTCAAAAGTTTTTGAGAAAGTGGTTTCAACTCAGCTATTGAAATATTTGTCATTAAATAATCTTTTTGAGCCTCTTCAGTCAGCTTTTAGGGCAAATCATTCCACAGAAACAGCGCTGACTAAAGTGGTGAATGATTTCCTTCTAGCTGCTGACTCAAAGGCGTCATCTGTTCTGTTGTTGTTGGATCTCAGCTCAGCTTTTGATACGGTGGATCACGGCATCTTACTGGACAGACTGGAGAATTATTTTGACAACTCAGGCCAGGTGCTGAAATGGCTGAGGTCTTACCAAAGACTGTATATAAAGATGGACGTAGCATCTGGCTCCAAAATTGAAGCCCACCCGGAAGTGTCAAAAACTTGCAATATCACGCCGTCCGCTAGGGTTGGCTCCAAAAAACTTTTGCTCCATAGACCCCAATTCATTTTTGGAAAAAATAAAATTTGATAGACTGATTTTCTACAGCTCAGGATTTTTTTCCCTTTAGTTTTCATGGTCAAAATGAGAGATCAGGTGGCCGATCTTAAAATAATTTGTGATTTCTATACAGAACACTATGATGTTTGCTGAGCTGTGCACTATTAAATGACTGAAGAATATGGAATATTGCTACGGTTTATTATTGTTCTCAGGTTTATTGTTAAATGTATTGAGTGTTGCTTCTTGTATTTTATTGTATTTGATTTAAGAATATTCAGTATTGTTACTGTTTATTATTGCTCTCAGGTTTACTAGTGCTACTTACTGTATTCTGTTGTATTTTAAAATTTACATTACTGCACAGAACATTTAAGATTATTTTACCACAGATCAAGGGTACAGATTGTTGTTGTTCTCTGTGTATTGGTAGTACTCATTTTGATTTAGACTGATTAGCATACAGAACCCTATGATGTTTCTGGTTTACAGTTGAGAACTAGTTGCTAAAAGTAGAGAATATTATTTCTTATTTTAGGTGTGATAATTGTCAGTAAACATTCTAAGAAGTGGAAATTGATAGGGTTGTATATAATGCTTTTCTTGCACAATATTTGTCACTTAATTGCCCTGAGGATTCTGACGCTGAGCTTACTAGTTTTACATAACAGGCAGATGCTGCAGCTAATGATGCTGTAATTCACATAAACAAGGAAACAAGTCCATCATAATTTGAATGTTAACAGTTCAAAATGAAAAGGTCATATACAGCTTTCCCAATGGGTTAAAGAGCCAAAAAAAAAATACATGAAAAATACTTTGTAAAAGCGAGAGGTTGGCAGCAGCTTTCATTTTTTCTTACAACTTTTTGGTGGCCCCCTCAAAATATCTGTTGTACCCCCCTGTGCCCCCCACTAAAATTAATCTGGATCCGCCCCTGCTAACAACAGGTAAACAATGCTAAAGAAATTAACTGAGGGTAGTGTACTTTAATGCAGATGTCTGAATTTACTACATACTACTCTTTTCTCATATGTCTCTGCTGCCCTCTTGTGTTTGACGAGAAATGTGTTCCCAGTTCTGTGAAAACTGCAAATTTTTGACCTTTTTAATGTCCAGCAAGAGAAGCATGACTAATCACAGAAGTGGCTTATGTTATGGACTATAAATCAGAAAAAAACATGGCTGTGACAACCTCTAATTCCTAATATCTGCTTTGAAACAAAAACTGTTCTCAACAAATTGACATCTGTGCGGCTTCAGGCTCTACGCACAACAACTTCTTTGACTTGTACCTTAAGGCGGACGTTGCTCATATCAACAAAGACTAAGTGGATCACTGTGGGCCACGAAAACAACATATGTGAGGTGTCAAATTCACAGCTGTGCTTTAACTGCTGGATGGCAGAATCTTTAAAATGCAGCATTCTCTGTTATGAAATACCAACATGTGCACGTGATTACTGAATCTAAAGCACTTTCAATATAACTGCTCATTAATTTACTTACAAATTTACTTCGCTACATTAATTTGACATATGTAGCACTAGTGATATATTAGCATAACACTAGTTCCTCTGCTCATTAGAATTTTAGACACAAAACCCTTGACCATATTTTAAAATAGAACACATTATTACAGATTAAACTACACAGCAGAGTATAGAACTCTTATTGATATTTCTGAATACAGGTATTGTAATGGATCATTTTTTCATAAAATTGGAAAGGGACATAAAATATTCTTAGAATTTAATGTTAAGAAGTCAACAACATCTATATTCGGTGCATAAATAAAGATAAGTTAGTACTGTGGCTGCTCTTCCTAGAAGTGGGCGCTCAGCTAAAATGACTTCGACACCAAATGTTCAGTGAGTTGAGGGCTAAAGGCTACGTAGAATCATTGGAGCTGGTTCACACATCTGCCCATGAATCTACCACCAAGAATGTGATGTCCATGGCAGGACACCACGGAGGAAATGCGGCACTGCGTTTGTGTGCTTTCAGTTATAGCACTTTGTGTTTATCTATACATTTGACTAAGATGAAGATCAGGTAACATTTTATCTCCAAATAATGCTGAAAACTGATTATTTCCAACAGGTATGAATACGTTTTAATGCACTATATGAACTAAATTTCAAAGGTTTGAGCGGGAAAAGATAATCACATAGTTATAAGTTGCTTGAATCTATTTAATTACATCTGTCTTCATTTTAGTTATACTGTCTTTAAAATGTCCGTCTCTCCAAATTACTCCCTGGTTTACTTGCAGATGAAGCTATCCACTCTGTGCTTCTAGATCACAGTATATTTCTTCCCACAGTATCCTGGAATAAAACACAGGAAAGGACATGTAAGTAAGAAAGAAAGAAAGAAAGACTGGTCTAACAGTCAAGTATCACATGCACCACACCACATACCGTCTTATGGCCTTGCTTGCTTTTTCTCGGTTCAGCACCACGTTGATCTTGTTTTCCAGATCCTTAAAGTGAAACAAGAAATTTAAAAAATATGTATATAACTATCTATCTCACTATCACCCAGCAACACAAGCCTTTGAAAACTGCAATATCTGTCATACAAAAAAATGTGAAAATGTCAAACTCTCTTGCCTTGCTAACGGTCCTTAAACGGTCATTTGAGGCGATCAGTTTCAGTATCTCAGCCTGAAAGCAACAAATACTACATAAATGAAAACACTAAACTGTATTCACATGCACTTGAAGCATTCACCTTGCACATTTCCTGCTTTTATTTTATATCTAGGGCAGAGAAAAGCTAAAATTAATGCCCATAGTGATGTAAAAGTCAAAGTGTGCTCTTCATACACTTGGAGGGCTGAGTGGCAATTTCACCCTAAGATGTTGAACCTTCCACCACCTTCTGATCTCTGATGTATCCTTCAGTGACAGCGGTTGTAGCAGTGGGCACCAGCTTCTCCTTAATCTCCTCTTCCAACTGTTGGCTCTCCTCCCACGTGTTCAACACTTGAAGCCTCCTGGACAGAACGCTGTCGGTGCAGACGATGCCAAGTCCGCTGTCCTGCTCCCCTGACAGAGATGTATCTGTCCAAGCGTAACAAAGTCAAGCATTACTGCAATGTGGAGTGAATAGCTATGGATCTGTACTTGATCTGTACACACTCCTGCAGGCATTCTACAGCCACAGCTGACAGGACAACACACTCTTTATGTATCTTGGCATGATGAAGCGATTATTTGTTCAGTCTGTTCACGTAAGAGACGATATTTAAAAAGTCAGCATGTGCGCTCACCAGGCAGGATGATATACAGCCAGGGCTCAGATGTGGTTTGCTAGTGATTAAATATAGTCAGTCTCAAGACTTACTTTTCCCGTCACTGTGCTCGGGGCTTGTAGTACAATGAAGGCTCCGCAATTCATTTTGGACTCTGAGGTTAAAAAAGATCAACCGTGCCTAAATTTAGGAGGATGTTGAAGCCACAAACATGAAAACATAAATAAGCGCTTTGTTTTAGGCGGATCCTTGCAGTACCGTTTATTCTCGTCTTGAGCTCTTCTGGCCTCCTCCTCCAGCCTGCAGACCTCGTTTTCAGCTTCATTGAACTCCATTTTACTTAATTTGCCCTTCCCAAGATCTTTGAGTGAAGTATTCAGCAACTACAGCAACAAAGCAAAACATTATTTGCCACAAATGTAAAACATTCAGAAATGGTTGCTCTGTGACTATTGGTGAACTAACTGAGGTTTCATCCTTTTAAATATCTTGAATGGGCATTTCTCTAAACTCTGTAAACACATTCTGTTTCGAGTCTGGTCAGAAATACAGGTAGTTTTAATCTTTCCATTCAAAATATATCCTAATGATGTTCTTAATACTTATGTGTTACCTTTGAGACCCTAAACTGTGGCTGAATAGTGCAACTTTGTTACAGTACGACAACGTATGAAAAAATCTAGGAATATGACCGCAACTTTTGGTCTTTGAGAAGATGCTATTTGCTGGCTTTCATTCAGACTCTGAACGTACTAAAAACTTGACACACAAAAAGGACTCTGTAGTAGGGAACAAGGCCTGAGAGTCACATCCATGTTTCAGGACTTCTTCTAGCTAATATTAGCATCTGTTCTGAAGGCATTAGAGGCAGTTTACTTTACCATATTGTCTGGAGATGAATGGAAAGCCATCAAGTGGTTGACATACAAATCATACTCCGTCTGAAAGAGAAAAAACACATTATTTCACTCTTTTCATTTATGCAAAAAAAAAAAGGAAAAAAGACAGAAATTGCAGAGTAATCATGCACCTCAGCTTACTGCTCATTACAAAAACGTCTTATAATAGACAAATACAACAAGCATTGCAGTCATGGTGGAACCTGGAGACATCAATCAGAAACCTGACTTCCAAGTGCAGATCTTTTCTATAAAATATCCAGATATGTTTCTAAAAACTGGTAATAGTGTTAAATTACACATGAATAGTATGTGTCCTGATGCCAATTTTAGTTTTGCTCCTGTGCAAAATGTACAAATGCAAATTGTCCAATGCAAAATTACAAACATCTAAAACAGCTTTACTGACAATGTGAGCATGCAATTAAATGTAGAAGAGAACCTGCATGGTCCTGAGACATTTCTCATGAATGAGCAGTAATGGAACCATTGCCCTCTGATGACCTGCTCCCTGACGCACCACGACCAGGTTCCGGTGGTTGCTCTACTTGCGCTCGCTCCACCAGGGACTCACTCTCTCTTGGCACTAATACATCTGACGGCACATGCTAAAAATGTGCTAGTGGGTACAGAGGAAATGGAAAAACCTTAATTTCCCTCAGGATGCGTCCAAATACTGGCGAGCCTTCACATACATCATCAAAGACGTCACTGAATACCGCAAGGCGCTCTCTGCTGGGCCTGCTCTGCGCTGACAACTTACTCAACTCCTGTACATGACGAGAACACACACACAGAACATTAGCAAGTTAAAATGGGTGTTAGAGTGTGTGCATTATTCGTGCAGTCTTCAGGAGCATTGAGGTGGCATTTGAAAAATCTATATTAGGATGTCTGTAAAACTACAATTGCAAGGCTAGTTTGTTTCAGCACAGTTGGTTTGACCATTCTCACCTTTTGCAGTTTCCTCTCATGCTTTTCAGCAACATCTATTCCAGGCCAGAGATCCGGCTTGGCTAAGACTTGCTTTTGTTGTTTCATCTCTAGCTGGTCTTTGTTATTCAGGCCTTCTTTGTCAGAATGGCTCAAGCAAAAGTGATGATTTCGCTCAGGATCAGATTCAGAGCTGGACTTTTTCTGAGAACAGGCTCTCAGCTGGACCGGGGAAGGATAAAGTATCTCAGGTACTTTTATATCTTCTTTTCTGTCGGCATGTGACGAACATTCAGCAGCCTGATATTGTCTAGATCTCAATGACCCAGATTCTACTGCTGTGACCTCTGACAGAGGCTGTTTCTTTTCTCTCTTCTTTACACCAGGTAACATCTTTATCAGTTCCTGCTGGAGGGCCAGGGGAGTTTCTTCTATGCTCCTCCAGAAAAACTGCTTCGTTTCCCTGTGAGGCTGATCGAGGCTGCGAGGCCCCAGATGGCCCGAGGAGTAGCACAGGATATCATCCTTCTGCCCAGCTTCAGCAGCCAGCAGCAGACTGTGGATGTCGCTCCCATAGTTCTGAGAGTTTGGCTTACAGCTGTTGGACATGTCTGCAAAAACATGCTTAATGTACTGAGCTTAAATCCAGTAAAACACATTTTCCTACATTAAAACAAATTTACATTTTCACACTGCAACATTAATCCAAGGAGTTTCAGTATAACAACAGTAAATTTTAAAAAAGCATGAACTCAGCTTGTATGAACAAGAATGTCCTGTTAACCAAACAGAAACTATTTTAACAGCAATCTCAGGCATTTAGCAGAGAGCCAGTTGGAAGTATTTTGCTTTAACATTCAATTATGTTGAAGCTTGAGAACAAAGCAGACACACAGGAAGACTAAAAAATAACCTTACTTGTTTCCTAATTGTAGTTTTTTACGGAATCACGACAAAAACTAACTTTTTCTTGGCCGCTGCTCGGAGCTTCACTCGGTTGGCATGGAGACTAAAACGGGGAGGGGTTACGTTGCGTTCAGGGTCTCCTTAATAATCGGATGCGGGACTTTCAAGGGTCAGACTTGAAACAGACAAATAGGTAAAGTTCAGGTACAGTTAAGACAGTACTTTACAACGAAAACATATACATTTGTTATATTGAAAACAGCAGGTAAGTTCATGTTTATAGAAACTTGAAGCATTAAAATTACAAGCAATATAACAGAACCTACCCAAAATCTACGAAGTTCAGAATTGTTGAAAACTGGAAAACACACCAAAACAACAGGACAAGACAAGACAGAACAAAACAAATGAGCAGACAAACAAACATAACGAAACAAAAGAAGGTCCTAGATTTATATGCCAATTAGATCCTTGCAACACACTCCTTAATATATATATATATATATATATATATATATATATATTTGTGTGTGTGTGTGTGTGTGTGTGTGTGTGTGTGTGTGTGTGTGTGTGTTTCTATTTGTCTCAAATAATAAAAGTCAACACAAAGACACAAAAGAAGCTGAGATTGGTAAACAAAAAACACTGTTGATATGTGTTTTTTCCCATATGTATGAATAGGTATGTCCATATAAATGTCATGTTCTGTTTAATGTTTTAATTATGTAGCTCATCTTGGATGGAGTCACATATTGCGTGGCTAGGTATGCTGGATGTCGTTCTGTTGTTTGTGGATTTACAGGTGAAATTCCTCTCCTATATTATTGTATTTATCACATTTTAAGATGTCTCTACAATCTCTCTCTTTTGTCAGCAGTCACTGCTTCTCGTGCCATCTTTTATCTGTGATCTCAGTCTGTCCCTACTTTGCATTTCTGATGGTAAAGAGATATTCTGATAATTTATATTCATGATTTAGTGCCACGGTTTGATCCCTGAACTATTCCAGATAAGCATTTTTTTTTGTTAATGTAATAATCTGGTTGACTCTGATTAGTGATTGGAGAGCACAGCTGGTCTGAGGATGATGAATGTTTTATTGATTATTTTATTTTATTATCTGATCAGTAAATCTCAGGACCGGCTGGCTGAGTGGACTTTTTTGGAGGTTCAGCTCCAGGATTTGTGGTGCTTGAAATGTGAGTGTGTCTTAGGTCTGATTTACAATGTAACCAAAATGTAAGCATTCGCACTGCATGCGTAGTTTTTCTTTTGAATATGGATCTTAGGAATTGTGCCCGTAATCCTCTTTTCTTTCTCTCTCTTCTGTTGTGATGCAGTTCAATCTGACATTCAGTCTGTGTGTTGTGTGTTAAAAAGCTCTTCCAAAAGCCACCAACAGACGGTCAATACCAAAACATGTGCACATGATTTGCAGGAGGAAAACAGTCTTTAGTGTAAGTTAATTTTGGAATCCAAATTGAACTCAAACAGTGAGCCTAATACCCTCAGCTGATGATAATTTTTCAGTTTTCATGTTTTCCTGTAATGAAACATGAAACAAAGAAACAAACACCAGAAAAGGGACACATTTGAGTTACCCCTGGGACAGAGAGTGTACTGCGATAGCAAGTAGGGAGGCAGCTGACCATGTGTAAAGTGAACATCAGCGTTTGATTTACAGCAAAGCAGCTTGAAAATTCAATAAGTAAAAGCAAGGACTACTTTAAACCCAAAATCCCAGCTCACTGGAGCTTATCCTTTATATTTTGCTGCCTTATCCAACCGCCATCTGACAAGCTTTTGCGTTTTGAATTTAGCCACGAAGAGGAGAAATGCTACGCAACCTGGTTAAAACTGCAAATAAGAGATGTGCAGACTATAATTTCACTAACATGTAAACAAAGAAAGCACTTCAGCATGTCGCGTTTTTCAATATTTTCTTATTTTGCGACACTCATGTTTTTTTGCAGGCTGTCACAAATCCTACACAGACTACAACCAAACTTCTGGATACTGCAAAACCTTTATGAATACTTCCATCAAACTACCATTTTAATCTGGATATTTGCAATAATTGGGTCAATGTGTGCAAGTAAACACAGAATCTTGAGGGTAGCCTGAAGTGCAAAAGGGAGAGAGGAGGAAAAGGAGAGTGAAACTGGGCCTCAGGGCTTCAATGACCAGAATAGGAAAGCACCCAGATGGCAAATCTGAACATGAGCAGAGAGAGTAACATGTTATGCTTCACTGAAACTAGTAGTGTCATACAGTGGAGTCTGCATTCATTTACATTCTTGTGCCCATTTAAATAAAAGAATGCAAAGAAAGATGCGTGACCGCTCTCAGGAGTCCACTTCCAACTGACGATGTTGCTGATGATAGCGATTATACAATGCCAGTCTACTGACAGGTTTTAACATTGCACAGAACAGAATAAATGTTTTACATTAGGCAGTGTTTTTGTAGTTTTTTAAAATTTAAATGATCACTCTTGTAATTTTAATGCAAGAAGATTAAATGATGTGAGCATTTTTTTAATGAGATGTTATCTGGGAATGTTTGAGGACTCTGGTATGTCATCTTTCACCCTTTTCACTCCATCTGGATAAGTTTAAAATTGCCCTCTAACCCCAGCGTCAGAATAGTTTTGACTGCCTGAGCAATAAGAGCTGAGGTAGATTTTTTTTTTAAATTATTATTTTACAGGATTATTTAGACCCTGTGCTGCAAACCCTTTCACTACAATTCATAATATATATTCAAAGACGATAACAGATGTTTATATACTACCAGAAGTCCAAGAGAGGTTTCATGAAGACACCTTCCAGATCCATACAAGCCACGAAAACAAACATGTGAAACTCCGACACTATCCGCAGTTATGCAGACGCTTTTTTCATGTTCTTTCATTTCTCTGGGTGTCTGAGAAGACATGAAGAATGCCATTACATGTCATGCAGAATTCAGTAGAGTGGAAGTATAAATGGTGACTGTACAATAAACAGAGTTTTATAGTGACAGGTGACAAATTAAAGGAAAAACCTGAACCCTCGACCCGACTGTGAGAGAATACAGAGGTTCTGTTATGCTGTGGGTCGCATTTGATCGCACGGTTTGGGTCCACTTGTCCCCTTAAAAAGAATGCTGAGGTGCACTGAAGATGTTCTGACATTATGTGGGGGTCCAATATTCTACTAAGACATCTGATATAGTTTTTTTTTTTGCTTCATTTTGTCACCTATCTAAAGTTTGTCCAAGAAGTCAAGGGAAGATGTTCTCACCACTGCTAGTAATTTACCAGCCGCAAAGTCTGTGACCAATTTTACTCAGAATTTCAAGAAAATGTGTCAGACAACTGTTGAAGAGTCTAAAATTGGATCCATTTACCTTAAGTGGAAAAACATGCTGGCCATTTAAGAATGATGCATTGTCACCCAACACTCAGCAGCTACGTCATTAAAATGGCATCCATTAACAGCAACATAAAGAATGATGTGGCACAGAGATTTATTTTTCAGGTATTTAATAAAAGTCATTTGGGCTACTGCTCTTACATTTACAGTTGAGACATTCCTCAGTTATTCTGGGTAACAGTAACATGTCTAGACCGTTTAATTTATCTTAATGTTTACTTTGTACAAAACAAAAAGGCCAACATTATTTTTCTTTGTATAAAAAATATAAGTTAATTTAAATTTAACTCTAATTAAGAAAATAACAATAGTAATAATAGCAATAATAATAATAATAATAATAATAATGATAAAGATCATAAGCTAAACATAGTGCAGACAATGGGATATAATTGGTGCTGAAAAGTAGAGGGACAGTGCAGTGACTTTACCATGTTGTCAGGTGGAGTTGGAGTGGGGAAAGAGACAGTCAAAAGCTTTCACACACACACACACACACACACACACACACACACACACACACACACACACACACACACACACACACACACACACACACACACACACACACACACACACGCACACATAGTGTACACACCCAGTCAGAAAGTGCACGACTGCCATTCAGTTTAGCACCATCAGAGCATACATCTCAGTCTGTACAAACTAATTCCTAGATTGTACACAGTATACACCTATTACCATATATGCAAAATTATATAGGAACTTCAGTGTAGGTGCATGCTAATTGTTGCTCTTGGTTGAAGCTTACTGGAAGCAATTCTGAAAAGTAAGACAGAGCACATCGTGGAAACTGATGGCACACTAACCCACATGCCACCACCGAGAATCTGCAACCAACAAAAACATTCATCAAAATGTACATTCACAACACTGGGGGGGGGGGGGGGGGGGGGGGGGGGGGGGGGCACAGTACCAGTCGCACAACAAATTATCTGAGCGGCAATGTCAGTCTTGGAGGGACATTGTCCACTGGAATGACAGTTTCAGACAAAATAATTTGCCTTTTGGAAGACCTTGGAAACTCATTTGAAAGAGTCCAAATGTACCCCCTAGCATGACGTTGGAGAATGAGCGTAAAGGACGGTGTTTCATTCCTTTGACGGGTCATGGATGTGAGGGGAAACTTCAGTCACACACCGGCCAAAAGTCAAACATTCTTGAGTTGCAATCTGCAATCTGCAATCCCAGAGATAGACATATTTTTTACTTTAGCTTAACACGTTGGACATTTTTGGAAAAATAAGAAGCAAAGTGTTGTTTGTTGTTGACTTCAGTGTCATAAATTTTTCACACTACCGCTTTAATCCTGCAAGAACACCCGCCTTTTTCAAAAAAAGTTGTCACACCCATATAGGCTATCATCTATCGCGATACTTAATGTAATTTGGTGTGCAAAATAACTCATAATGTGAGAGTGGTGTGGAAATTAAGCAGTATGCAGTCTTGGCTTACAAAGAATGACTGATGTGTCTTGTTCTTGTTTTTCCTGACCCCTGCATTAGGATCACTACCTAGAATCGGATCTGTTCATCAGAAAGATGTGGATGCACTATGCAGCAGGTTCCTACATGCTGGGGGGTGATGGGCTGTGGGCTCAACTTCAGGCAGAAACATTGTGACTGTATTCACAAGTGTCGACTTTATCTAACTCACAGTTCATCCACGTTTGTAGAATATGCTGCGGGGGATTTCTGCAATCTCCACATAGAATAGGCTGTATGTCTGTATTCAAGTACTGCAAAGGATTTTTGCTCAAAAAGTAAATAAAAAACATTCTAAAGTCCACCTTCTCAATAAGGTGGCACTACACCATACATCTGCTCTACACATTCCTTCTGTCTCTGGGAATACCTTGCTGAAGTAGTGCGCGTACAATAAACCTACCACAGAAGGCAAACAGTACCATTTCAAAATAAAAACAAAGAAAAAAGCCTGAACTGAAAAGAAGGTTTCACATATCTTAGCTTGTGAAAGGTTCAGAGTAAGGCCTCTGCAAATACAAGACCATAATGGAATCAGCTCAAATAAAGAAAAATCGTAAAACATTTTAAAAAAGCCAAAATAAAACAACCAAAACGGCACAAGTTCATTCTACCAAATTAATTCCCAAGCTGACTGGACGCAGGGTGATGGGTTGAAGTCCATCCCCACGACTGCCTGTCAGTCTCTGGGATCGGTGAAACCATCAGTGTTGACACCTCCGTCACCCAATGAGGTAACTGTGTGTTTACAAAGTCAAGTCGTCTTTTAGCTAATCCGTCTCCTGCTGACACAGGCTGTGGGTTCCTTCCCCTGTCGAATTTCCAGGTCCATGGCAGGATTCAGGTTGCATTCCTTTGGCGGGTCAGCAACTCCTTTGGTAGTCAGTTGTCCACCTTGACAGGGCCTGAATCACAAGGCCGGCTGGGCACAACGTCCTCCACCTCTCCCCGCGCTATTTTCTCCCACTGGCCCAGGTTCTCCCTGCAAACACAAGGATCAAGTTCAAACTAACAATTCTTAATTTATTACTGCAAAAACAGGGTTTACAAATAAGAAATAGGAGTATAAAACAATGCTGACAGGAATTAGAAACACTGTAACTTCACTAATGGGACATTTATTTCCACAAAAAAACACCATGCGAACAAAATGATCAGGTAATTTTACATTATTTATGATGTTATAATTTGATTAAGCCATAATCAGATGCAAGCTTGTTGCATTTCTAACTGCTGCTTATTTAAATACAACAGCTACAGTGAGCACACAACTTTATAGCACTGTGCTGCCACAAGGGTGTGCATGAAATATCAACAATGGTATGAACAGAAAATTGTAAATGACAGTCAGAAATTAAAATAAAAAAATGCAGGAATTAAGCCACAAATACAAGAAGAACCACGTATTTATATAATCAAATTATGATTTCTGAGAAGGTCCATATTAACAAACAGCAACAATCAACATTCCAAACTGGTATTCAACCATTTTAAACTGTGTTAAAGCAAAATTTAGCAAAATATATTGAATTTTACTAAGTTAATAAAAATGCAACTCTGAAGACTGGTGCTAAAATGAACAATGGCCAAACCGACGTCACCACAGCCGGGCTGCTCCCGTGTAATTCATTAGTCATCTGCAGCAGCGCTCGCATCAGCTCCTGTTGTCACGAAGGTAACCTCTCTCCTCTACGCTATAATCCAGCCTGACATATGAGTGCATAAAGTGCCGCCCTTTGCTGCCATTCTATTCAATTAGCCAGACCTGATGCAGTTTACACATCTTTGACAGATCCCACAACAAGCAGCAGGGCTCCACAGGGTCTAGGCCTGCTGCCCACCAAGAGCGCCGTGCTGACGTACAGCCGGGGCTTAAATATTACACTGCTCACTTTGTTTGCATTCCCCACAGATCAAGGACACATTTTAAAAAAGCTGCAGAAGGGTCACGCAAGTTTGCAACACGATCCCGCTCAAAAACCACAAAGTACAACCGTAAATACGCTCTTATCGAATGAGAAAGCAGACATGCCAGACACACAATATCACAGCACACACACACACACACACACACCGATGCAACAAGTCAGGACTGTTTTCTGTTAGTATTTTCATATTATTTCATATCAAATTTGTTTTTATCTGATTATGTGTACAGAACATTAAGGCACACATTGGCCAATATGAATGCAGCATGTTTAATATATATATATATTTTTGTATTTTCAGTAGAATGTTTGGAATGTGTGCCTATACACACACACTCCTTATCACCTCTAATCTTATTTGTCTGGCCGGTTGCTGCTGGTCACACAAGGCCAGCTCACAGACCACTTGTTGCACAGCTCATGTCAGTGTGTTTATTGATCCCAGCTGATGGGAAGTCAGCATGACAATACTGCGTAATGGAACTTTTGACTCTTTTGTTTTTGAGCTTTAAAAAAAAAATCTATAAATAAAACAATTATTTAGTTTTTTTTTTCATTCTTAAGGTCTCTGAACCCGAGAAAATCTGAGGTTTTGAATAACTTACTTGCAGGCTTTCAAAAGAGGACTGGATGGAGGGAAAAGCTCTGATAGTGTCGTGTAACACGGAATTGCAACAGCATTGTAGAATCCCACCTTAAACAAAGAGAAACCGAAACCAATTATGCAGTAGTATAGCTTTCTAAACATTAAAAGAACAATCAATACTGCAACACAAATTGGCATTTTAATTTGCATTTGTGTGTGAGTGTATGTCCGGGTGTGCTTTGAAAAGAGTGTGTGTTTGTGTCTGCAGTGTTTTATGTGTTATTTGTATTTTAAAGTCCAGCTTTTTTGTGACATTTTAATATTGGGATGTTTTTATTGAGACCTGCCAAGGGACTGCAGATGGAAATTAGTTTAAAGCTAACTCTGGTGCAATATATCAAATGGCAACATTTATGTTTAATATTGTACATGGTCAATTTTTAAATAAATTAATTAATAGTAAAAATAATTTTTCGCTGCAGTCTGTGGTGTGTCGATAACACCTGATTTGTGACCAGTGACTATTGAAGGAAGTGTCTAAACAACAACAAATAAATAAAAAAAGACTACAAGGAGTGGACACAAAGCCAGCACATGCAAAACTGAATGAAATGCGATCTTGATGTTGTGTTTGTGAAGTTGTTGAAAATTTGAGGTGGTGATTAAATTGGATTTCTTCCCTTTTCCATATTCAAAAAAGTGTCTCAAACCTTACAGTGAAAGTTAACACAGTCTAATTTTAAAAGCTGTGGCTTCAAAGGTTAGGATTGAACATTTTGTCACAAAAATCCTCCTACTACTACTATCATTATTATTATGAATAAGAATAATGATATCAGTAGAGCATGATTTGATAATTGTGTCTGTAACTTGGGTACCAATATTCAGGGACTTGCAGTGCCGTGAATTCTTCGGGTCACTGTTTTAGTCATATTTTGTATATTAATCGAGTTACTTTAATGACCCTGCAGACCTGTATGAGTGTTTTCAGTTTCTTTGGCTAATTACACCCCCAGTGCAATAGTTTTTGAAACTACCCACACCCACAGCAGAGTGTCTGCTTGCACAGTAGGTTCATTCAAGCTGAGTAAAGCTTTACTAAAATGCATTCTATTTTTATTTTCATCTTTAGCAGCATTGGTTATTATGCAATCCTTGATTTTAACTATTAAACAGGATTTTCCAGCACTCTTTCAGCTCTTGCCATTTAAGTTTAATTTCTCCTTAAACTCTTCTTCTGGGAACTTCTATCATCCCATGTAAATGTGCTGGACGTACTTGGCCTTGGGGAACCTCATCCTTCTTGTCTCTGTCCATCATAGGGATCGGCTGCATCCCAATCTTCTTCATTTCATCTCCCTGCAGAGGTAAAAAAAAAAACCCAAAAAACAAGATAACTTGCCTTTTATTTTATACTCTGGGGAATCTCGTGACTGTTTGAAAACACTATTTTTTGCCTTACAAATAAGACATGCAAAGTTGTGGCAACATATACAAGCGATAACAGATGTATCACTGATATGCTGGAGGCAAGATCAGGACACTAAAAGTGTTTACGCGCTAACAGTATCCAACTGTACCTCAGCCCAGAACTCAGCATAGATGTCGTTGGCTGTGAGTCGTGTGATTGGCCATTGCTTGGTAACAGAACACAGGTCACATGCTGTCATCATCAGACCAATCACACGGTCCCTGAAGGGGAGCAAAGCCTCGTTATATCCATGTGGAGAAACTCAAAGTGCTGTTCATGCACGCCAGGTTTGCTTTTCTCTGTATTCGCTGGTATGAGAGCTGGTTTGAATCCAGACCTGACCTGAGCACCAGTGTGAGCCATGGTCTGACCTGTGCGAGTGGTTGTTGAAGTCCAGCACACCGGAGCTGAGCAGCTCCGACAGCTGCTGGTGGTTGTTGAAGTACAGGGCGAGGTCCGTGGCGATGATGGCCTTTCGGATGATCTCCAGCACCTGCTCGTACTCGCTGGAATTCAGGTTGGAGAAAATATTGTGCCCTTCCAGCTATGAGAAACAAAGAGATCAATAAAAAAGCAAAAGCTCCACTTATGAGGCGTTCAGCTCAGCTAGACTACAACAGGTTGTAATCTCAAGTTCATCTCAGGCCAGCAGATCCCAGACGTTACAGAAGAGAATGATCAGAACTAAATAATACAGTTCTTTCAACAGATTTATAACTGACAATGCGTGTGTAAGCATTAGTTTTCTAAGATTGTTTTGTTCAAGTATTTCTCCTGTAAAGTAAATTAAAGCATCTGATGGTCATACAGTTCTGAGTGTGTGTGTGTAAAGGACATTTAACGATATGCTCCTAAACACATTATGCCCAATAGACTAGAAAACAACTGCTGAAAATATGTGAAAACACTCTCTAAGACTCTATGTTGTACTAAAATGTACAGTTGGACGGTTAAACTGCTCATTCTAGTGTTCAGGATTTTTTGGGAGTATCAGAAATCATGGCTCAGTGACACAATGAAGCCTAACTTTGCCTAAAACCTCCCTCCAACACTAAAATATTATTTTTAAAAAAGGGTGCAGTGGCATCCATGGTTCTCCTGTTTGATCACAAGTTACTACACTCATTACAGCCTTGAGTTTGCTGGCTCGCTATACATTTTCCCTGGGTGAAAACATTTGCAGAACGGCTCAGTGTCCCAAATTTAAATTTCCTTTGAAGATTGTTTTCATGAAGAGCCACACTAATGGAGACCTGAGTAACACTCACCTCTACAGTGACCATTAAACACCAGGTAGATTTACTGACTTTGATTACAGACAGGTGACACTCGCTGACAATGTGCTGTCGCTGGTGTTTGGGGCCGAACTGACTATCTCGCTCCTACATCACCGACATCCGGTGCCATCATCAACAGTACAAAGGCCACCAATTAGTGCAAGTTGCCTTATGTGGATAGTTTATTATACTAGTTTATTATTGCAAAATAACAGAACCATTCCCTGTGCACTATTCCCTGTGTGTGATTTCACATTTAATTGATCTGGTTAAAACAAACGCGGGTCTGTTTGCACTGTTGCCGTGATGTCTTCGGCAGACATGCTCCCAACATTTCAGAGAATACTACTTACTTTTTCAATTATTTTGAAACCAAATTTTATACAGAAGGATGTTTTTTTATTCATTCCAATTTATCTGGGAGGTTGACAACACAGTTTTCTGTGGTGTGACAAACTCAGAACACTATTCTACTGTTTTATGTTTAGATGACATCAGCTATGTACCATAAGTAGCCACATGTCTTCATTGGTGGGCTCCAGACTGCTTTCTGCTTTGCTGATGGAGTTTGTTAACATATGGCATTATTTGGCACATCCTGTGAAATTCAATCATTTGGACATTTCAATGATTCTTCCACTATCTCTATTCTTTGGCTGCCTGTGTTCTTTAGAAAAGTTATAGACATGCTGCTTGAAATATAAAAGGTTACAGTATTTCATGCTAAATATTTGAATTAAAAAATAAATTAAAAAATGAAAATGTTGACTTTAGTTGTGCAGTAGTTCTGCATAGTGGAGCGCTACCTGCAGGATGGAGACGGTCTGAGAGAAGTGGTGCTGCTCCATGGTGGAGGTGGAGTACAGAGCAGCCAGTGGATGGTCGAACTTCTGCAGGTACGCGTTGCTGTACCCTCGATGGTCCAGATCATGGCACAGACAGGCTATCAACAAACCCTTCTTCTGCAAAACAGAGTAGGTGAATAGACAAAAATTGTGAAATCCCAAAAGGACCTCCAATCATATTTCTTTTATCCTAGCAGACCCAACAAGAAGCAAACCTCTAGCTCTGTGAACATCTCAGAGGTTTTCTGTAGGATGGCGTACATACAGTGTGCCACCGTCACTGCATGCTTCCAGTTGTGGTAGGGCACACGGCGGTAGTTCTTCCGTACAGACATGGTGAACCGGCACAGCTTCTCCAGCTCAAAGCTGCACACAGAAAGAAAGAAAGAAAATGAACACAATAACAACAATTTCTGTGAAGATCTGACACTGACATCGTCATGGTGTTCCCACTCTACCTGGTCTTTCCACAGGAGTTATGAACCATGTAGATAAAAACAGCAGGCCAGATCTCCTCGAAGGGGTTGATGTCAAAGTGGAACCTGGAGGAGGAGGAAGACATGGGGGGACAGTTTTAGATTAGCATGTACAAAACAAGTGGGAGAGAGGAGACGCAGATGTGAGGACTTCACAGGTCTGAGAGTGTTGAACTGACAGGTTGACATCCAGAAACTCCATCCCTTCTTCCACTGTGTATTCCTCTGTCTTGCAGAATGTCAAAAACCAGGTCTGGACTCTGTCATCATCCAGAGGTAGAGGTAGTGAAGAAAACCTCTCTAGCTAACATGGCAGCAAATTCGCAAGCAGAAAAGGAGGTGAAGCACTAGAGAGGGTGCACTCACGTTTCTATCTCTTTATAAATGGGTGCAGGGAGGTTGAGCTGGGTAAGGGTCTTCCACTCTTCTGATGTGCAGATGCTGTGATAAGAGAGTTTTTCCATCGTCACTCTGTAAATGCATTCAGAGTGCCGGATCCTGTGGTACATCTGTAGAGACAAACGGGGAAATCACAGACCAGGAATTACTTTTTGAAATGTCAGATTAGAAGCTGAACACTCCGATGCTATAAATGCCACAGAAATGCTGTATATGATATGTTTGTTAGGTTCTCTCAGTGTTACTGCAAGAATTTCCAAAAGGGTCAGACAAAGTTATGTTATTATCTATGTGTCTCCAAAAAAAAGTGTCTCCACATCTGGTTTGTATCTCTGTCCCTGTCCCAGACGAGCAGCAGTGAGACAGGTCAGGTACAGGCGCCAGGCCTCACACCTTCCACCATAAATCACAATGAATCAGGAGCTGGCCAAAGTCAGTTTCCTTCGAGACGCGAGGCATAAATTACAGCGAAGCATAAATCCTGTCACTGGACGGATGCAGACTGCTTGTCTTAAAATATTAACATCCCGCATCAATTTTAAAACCAACTTTGTGACGCTGCTCCTGCGTAAGTTTGTCGCACGAGCTGACGGTGAGTCAGGCCCCACAGTGAGGAGAGGCTTTTCACAGAGAGACCACACAATGCAGGCTTTGGAGAGTTCGCATGATTCATGAAATGTCTGTGTTCCATGTAAGGGGTAATTATCTGTGTTTATTCATATTTTCAGGGAACGCACAGATTAAAAAGTAACTGAGTTATCTTTGTCTTGGAGAAATTTCATTTCTACTCTCGCAAACAGGGAAACCCACCATCTATTAACAGCTACAACAAGCCCTCCAGCTATGAGTGTGAATTTTTTATAATTTTTTTAAATGTTTATTTAACAAGGACGATACACACAACACTGCCACAACGGGAAAATGTGAATGTATATAGGACGTCTAGCTTCAGCTAATAGCTTCAGCTAATTTGCAGTCTTTGTCCCTGGTCAGGATTTACAGTAAAATAAATTATACAGAATTAGGATGATGAGGATGAGGCCATTACGTCAAAGTTGCAGTTATCTGAAAATAAGCCAGTCAGAATCAAGTACTTATGCTCATGAAGTAGGCCAATTATGTAATCTCCACAAAATGTATCTACAGTGCAGAAGACAAAGAGCAGACTCGCTCAGGCAGACCTGAAAAGAACAAATAATGTTTTTGGCGTTGGGGCATCTCAGTTAGACCTTTACATATTTTACTGGGATGTACTCACATTTGCACAGTGTAAGGCCAGGGCACAGAAGACAGCAAACATCTTAAAGTTGTTCTCATCAGTTTTAGTGAAGGCACTTCCGCTTAACTTGTTCACCATCTGCACCACACCTATAACGGTCCCCCTGCTCACAATGGGCATGCACAGGATGTTCCGCGTGGTGTAGCCAGTTTTAAGGTCCACCTCTCTGTTAAAGGAAAAAAATATAAAACATCACTTTAACATGGATCATTATGTTAATGTTGAGCGTCATCGTCAATCATAACGTACTATATAAATACTATATAAATTGTGTATACTGAAGGTCTTTGTAATCAATGGTAGAATGTGTACAGAGTTGTTTTTTAAATCCAAAACACACCTGAATAGGAAAAACACACTAAAACAGATATTTTAGACAGATCATAGCATAACTTAAAGAATACGCTAAGCAAAGATAATGGAAAGCTGAGTAATATCAGAGGCTGTTTACCGGTTAAACCGTGGATCTGCATAGGCATCTGGGATATTTAAGACTTCCCCTGTCCGAGCCACTTGGCCAGCTATTCCCTTGTCTATAGAAAACCTGTAGAGAAAGAGGAGGAGTGAGAGGAGCTAACTTGCTGGCAGATGAGTGAAAGTGCGCTTTACAAAATCATTATTAAATCAACAATGAAAATCCATGTGAGACATTTAAAAAAGTGATCATGTTTGACTGGAAATATGGTACATAATCAATTTGAATTTCCCCCAATTCTTTGACTGAATGTTCTTCTTCTTACTTATTATTGGACGCATTTTTTTCTGATCAATGACACTGTAGAAAATCAAATAGGAGCAGAGACGGTGTAAAAGTAAAATGAGCACACTCTTATAGCAGCACATTGTAAAGGAAAGTAGAAATCTTACACACCTAATTTCTTTGGTTTTCCTAAAGACAGGTTTGCCTTCTTTCTCTTCCCCAATGTCAAACAGGTCAGAGTACAGTTCTTTGTTGTTATGATCTACCTGGAAGAGTGCGCACCTGTCTGCATTCACCAGGTTTTTTGCATATATCTGCAAAACAACACCAGGGACAGAACCATATTAGCAATACTGCGGGTTTGGAAGAACAACAAAAAAAACCGTGGTAGGTTATTTCTAACTCCCGCAACTGAATTAAGTCCGATATATCACTGCAGTTTTAGTGGTTTTGGATAGAACAAGTAGATGGAAAGAGTTACAAACACACACAGTTTAACTATAGGTCATCTCAGTTCACTTTAGTGTTTGAAACAGATGACACCAGAGCCACAAGGCAACCAAAAACACACAAAGAAAGAAGTGGGTTTCTGGAAAAGAAACAGGAAAATCACGTTTTACTCTCACCCAATTCACATCTGTTTTAGATTTAGACATTCTTATGTTGACCCTTTAAGTTTATACATGTATTTATTATAGCTGTGCACAGTATCTATTATATTTATAATGAATAACTGATTAATGGTGAATAACTATTATGAAAAGTACTATGGCTGACAATATATTCTACAATAAATGCCAAATACTATGAGGAAATATTAGCAGTTTGAGTATCTGTATTAATACAGCATTGCTATCTTTTTTTAAAACACGTAATAACATAATAACAAACACTCGTAGGATGTGTAGCCTTGAAGACAATGTGAATGAACACGTACTTGCAGAAATCCCACTCACCATAATATGTTCAAGTAGAGAATCTATTGCCACAATGTTATCAAAGTATGTTCTGTGCGAAAAGAAGAAATGATGCATTGAGATGTTTGACAAATGGGAAGCTCTGATGACGTTCACATTCAAGACATGAAGGCTAAGCTGCCTAAAATGTAGCAATTTCATCTGCTGTGTGAGCACAAAGTTGTATTTAACCTTTTCCCTGCCATATCTTAAATTTGTCACACTAAACTGAGAACATCAGTATTTATTCTGTGTGAGGGAAACTGCCCTCGGAGCAGGTCTTACTTTGACACATCGAGTAGGAAGTCATTGAGCTCAGTCTGTTTGGCGAGGCCTCTGCACACCTAGCAACAAAGAAAAATAGGTCATGATCAGGCACACAGACATATCAAATATTTCCCAGAGAACACATTCAGCATCCTGCATGCACCGCAAACAAACCCGCTTGCTATCTACACACTTGGCTGTGGGCCACCTTCAGGACTCTGAGCAGCAACAGAGTGTCTTAGCGGTAACCCAGGAGCGCTGCAGAGCTGCACCGCTCGCTGAGGCTCAGAGGTCCATTGTGGCCGGCGCCGCTGTGGGACGTTGCTTCTCTGAGGTGTTATGCTATCTGTTCATATAAAAACAGCACTGGGGCATAATGACGTCCTCGAGGAGCTGTTTGTTGAATCTATGGCTTAGTTGATTGGACTGGGCCCAGTGACAACCCAGTTCCTGTACACAGTGGATTTCCCCATTAAAAACACCAGTGCGGAACCAGAACAAACAAAGTCATCCAAGAGCAAAATAAGTGGGACAGATAGGCTTCACCTTGTTCCCATTGAAATATTACACTACAGTGCGTCTGCTGCAATGCACAGTTTGTTCAATTCAAATCAATCCTCTGTGGAGGTTTGCTCACCTGTACTTGATGAATGGCAACTGATGCCCACGCTAAATTAGCTGTTGCAACCTGAAAAAGAAAGTGAAGCTTAGTTTAAATGAACTGCAGAAAAAAGATATGTATCACAATTAACAAACACTATCACACATTTTTCCGGGTTGAATCTGTACTTATCACATTTCCACATATTTCAACATAATTATCCGTTCTGCACATCAGGACAGTTAGCCCATGAATTCACCGTCACTCTGGGGAATCAGACTCACACCTGCAAAACTGCTGCATCTGTATAGTGCTTTACCATTTAAGCAATACAAAATTAAAGCTGCACCATTAAAAATGTATGAAAAACAGTGTAATTAGTAATGGTAATGTGAATGGGGTGGCTCTTTGCAACAAACCCACAGAGAATTATCCTGCAACTCCGCAGGTTCCCTCAACCCTAATAAGTACTTTTGTGTCTTTTATCTCATTGTTTTGATTTTTGGATTGCAGCTTTAATATTTTGCAGTTGTTTTCAGCAAGACAAGGTTTTGATAAACATGTTGCGGACTACCTGCTCAACTTAAAATGCAATAAAATAAAATATACATAGTTAGTCTGTAAACACAGATGAACACTTACAATCTAAAAAACTTTTTTTTTACATTTCAAATGTTGCTCTGTGCCCGCCAGATCTCTAAATAAGCAACTGTCTGCTAGCATGTAGCCATGTCATCTTAATGTTTAAGGTATTGTAATGACCAAAGCACAAAATTATGCAAGATTAAAGACAACAAAATAAAATGTCTAAAAAACTTCTATATCCTGTATTCTGGTTTCAATAACATATTCTAGATTAAACCAAACATACTGTGTTGTTAAGAAAGTGCAAAATCTAGAAGTCATGTAAATGAAATATGTTGTTCAGACATGGTTTCTGCAAAGTCTAAAATACTTTACATTAGATTCTCCAAAGCGTAACTGTATGTAAGTAATTCTCTAGCTCACAGCAATGGCATTCACAGAACGTATTTTATTGGGACATAGTAGGAAGTCCTTAGACACACCGCTAGGAAGCATTTTCCACAATAAACTGACCCCCACAAAGCTAACAGAGATCTTAAACAGATCCAGATTAAGAGTAATACCAGGCTAACTGTAGTTCTGTGAGCCTTGCTCCAGCCTCCCACTCTTGGGGTGTTTTGTCTGGGTCAGACTGACCTCCTGGTGGCTGAGGTTGAAGGGCTCCTTGCCCCAGTGCCGATGCAGCTCCAAGATGGCAATGAGGTCCCCGATGGCAGTGAGGATGGGGAGGCACAGGACAGAGTGAACATGGATCCCTGAGTCCTGCCCTGTGCCGTCGGGGAATCGCTCGTCCTGCAACACGGAGACCAGCGGAGGTTAGTACTAGTAGAAGTGTACAGGAGTTTGATCAAAGCTGGTGCATTAATGGATGAAGATGACAAAGAAATTTCTGTTTCTGACTCGAAGCAGTCAATATGTAAATGTTGCATAGTGGCTATGCAACATTTACATATTGACTGCTTCTTGACTCTGTCTCATGTGTTCAAGTATTTTTTAAGAGTTTCACAACTGAAGATGCATCTTTGTCAAAAGTCACATGATTCACTGTACCTTTCATAGATATGTAGAGCACTTTTGATGATAGTTTATTGAATTTGAAAGCATTTTGTGCTTAAAAAATCTTCTCTTTGAAGTGTGAATGAATAGACAGGACCTCTAGTAGGAAAAGTCTCTGATGTTTTATTATCTGTAATGTGACTAAAGAGGCAACTCATCCATGAAATCAACATGCTTTTAGCTTGATGGTGCTCAGTAGATCAATAATGGCATTGATGAAAAAAGACAACTGAATGAAATATATATAGAGAGAGGGCATACAGAGATGTGTAACCTGAAACATCACAGCAATGCAGTGAAATGTGCGACTACTGTAAAGGATAAATCTGCTCTGGTTGCAAGAAAGCTGCCGTACCCCCATGATGTCCTCTACCAGAAGTGTTTTGCGAGTCTTGGCAACATGGGCGGCAATGGTTGTCCCAAATGCGATGGGGCCAGAGGGGATGAGGCTTGGAGGGCCGTCCTTGGCCCCCGTTGGAGTGAATAAACATAAACTCTGTTGAGAAGCATACATGAGAAAAGGAGGTGAAACACAGTCACACATACACACACATATTCGTGGATAAAATGTAATCAAGTCATCTGCACTCACATTGTTGCATTCTCCCAAGAAGTAAAGTGCAAATCCATCAGCTTTTGTTGCTGTAGATAAAAGAGACACACAGGTAATAACTGAGAATAGCTGTAAGTGTATTTCTATGATATACTGGGTTCTCTCATACAGGTGGAAAAGTGTGACAAGGAGACAACAGTCCAGTTACAGTCTAATAAAAATCTATTAACAATGTCCTACATAACAGGAAGGGTACTTTGACCGAGGGCTTTGACTGTCATCCAGTTCATCTCATTCCCAGTCCTCCTTTCCAGTCCCATTTCACACTGATATATAGGTCATGTTATCACACAATGTGACAACAGAGAAGCCGGTGGAGCAGTCAATACACAAACGATCAAGAAGTTAATGACTGGTGTGGTTTGGGTGAACGGATCCTTTTTTTTTTGGTCAGGCTCAGTTCATGTAGATATTATAAAATACAGAATACTGGTCATTGACAGAAGGATAAACTTAAGTCCATCTTGGTCCACCTTGATGGAGTGATATTAGGGAATAGAAACTACACCACACATTGGATAGACTGATCAATGAATAATCCACATAAAATGACTTCTCTAGTTTTTTGGATTCTTCAATGAGTAAATACAAATTTGGACTGCTCGGCTGAATGAGGAACTGTGACCATTCCCTTGCAATAATTCTCTCATTGCTTGTTTTATTTTTCCTCATTAAATCAGCGTGTGGGTGGGGTTTACTGCAGCACGCAAGGTGGTGTCAAAAAAACACACTAAATTCGACTTAAAACTAACCAAACTTCCTGTAATTTCTGATAATGTGCACCACAGAAAATCCCTCTCCTCCTTTTTCCAGTTGCTGCAGTGGCATTTAAAGTATTTGACCCGAAGTTCATTGAGATGTTTTTGTAAACATTTGTCATAATCAGGCAGGAATTTTTCTTTATCTAAAAATATCTGCTTTCAGTGTCACTTTGTGTAATTGAGAGGATCAACAATCTGGACGATTTCTATTTTTTACCTGTTTTGATGATGTTGCACAACTCATACAGCAGGAGTTTGTTGTCTCCTCCAGTGTCCAGGCGCTGCTCCATGTAGCTGTTGAGTTCGTACACCACACCCTGCATATTTGTGTCCTGGTACTGCTGGACACAAGACACATAGAATTTGCAACTCCACATTCTCCCCTAAACACTGAGATTGAATTTCAAAATTCAGCAAATGCTATGACAGAGAAAAAAAACCTGACAACAACCTGCAGTCTGAGCTGCATCCGGTCTTATGTTACTGCAGCAGACAGCAAATAGCTAGATTTTTCCTTCTTTTTTTTTTTTGAATGAAACTGGCTTACCTTCTTCCATTCACAAAGACAAAGCCATTCATCGTACCATCACTCTCCCATCGCCCCACCCTTACACTCCCCTTCACTGCTGTTTTCTCGCTAAGGGATCCCCCTGCAGTCCCAAGAGGAGGCCACCGGAGCCCCACAGTTCTGATTAGAGCACTGGCAAACTCTGCTGCTCAGCGTCGGCTTTAAAGTGTGGTTACATAAGAGGCAGACCTCCTGCCTTGTACGGGGCCAGGGAGCCGTCTATTTCTGCGCCTGCAGAGAGGGTGAGGACAGGACAGCAGGGAGAGTGGCGCACTAGAAAGCTTCACCCACGGGACGCCTTCTATCCTCCCACATCCTGTTTGCACAGACGTATGGATGACGCACTGAGGGGTCGAGTGGACCTCATTTTATTTTCCCTGTGTGCCTGTGTGAGTGTGTCTTCTGTGCAGCCTCTTGGCTCTGCTGTGGGTGCCGACACACGGCCTCCTAATGGTGTGAATGACAAAGGTGTGAACATATGTGTAGCAAGGGAGATGTACTCTTTCCAGGATTATTTCTGCCAACTGTGTCACGTGTGACCAGTTTACAATGCAGCGGCACACGCACATTACTTCTTGTTACTGTGAATACTTTTATGCTTGGCACCAACCTGCACACTCACAGAACCTGGACAACTCTACTGCTGGAAAACACTAAAACAATTTCAAGCTTTTTATATTTTTTACGTCAATATGACAAAGTCACAGAAAGTAAGCACTAGGACATGCACAACTGTTGTCCAAGTTTGTAGTTGTGTAATTTGCATCATAAAGTACTGAAGGACAGTACTGAGTTCTGCACTGACCATGAATTAGTTCAGGCACAGTCCTGAATCCTGAGAATGGACTCAGATCATCACTAAGGCTAGTTTTGTGCCTTGCTACAAAAACGTGTACAAATGAAATTAAGCAGAAACCTACCCTGCTGACTTCTTTAGCTGATGTGTCATCTGTAAAGAGAAAAGTCACAATGTTAAAAAAAACAACCTGAATCAAAGTTAGAATCTGCTTTAGGGTGTAATCTGATATTTTGAACAGCCAGATGAGACAGGAAGAATCTGGTTATGTGCAAACTCAGGTTTTTGAGTGAGACATCACTTTGAAAAACAAAACAAAACATGTTTCTTCCCACAACAAATGCATCCTTGCAGTATTCACAAACTCACTTTTGCTACCAGCTGTTACGGACTCATGCCGCTACTTTGCTTTTGCATGCATCTACCATTAATTATCACTTGTGGCCACAGTGGGAGTTGTTTGGTTAAACTCACATACTGTTGTGAAAATGATTTCATACAGGCTTCATTTGTGTTAATGAATTGGGGGGGAATTCTTACATCCCACTGCCAATGAGCCACTTCAAAATGCAAAATATTTAATGAAATACTTCTATTAAAAATGCTAGATGTCCAGACTGGGAAACTATGCAAATGTGAAGGCAGTCATTGCTGTTGGAATTAAAAAAGCTTAAAAGCAACAGGCTGAAATCCACTCTGTCTGTTTGGATGCTGCAGTGGATTTACACATTGATGGATTACAAAGATCCAACACTGCAAGCAGCAAAGAGGCAAAAGCATATGCTGCTCTCAGTAAATGAACAAATGCAAAAACCATGCAGTATTTAGAGGATTAATGCACATTATGTATAAACTTCGGATTAGCATTTTATGTACTAAATGCTGGGAGATGTTTGCTTTAATTGTGTTGCTTTGAAAACAGATATAGGAGCAGCAGTCATTTAACATGACAAGTGCAAAAATTTGTGGCCTCAATTGCAAATTCCTGCTGTGATTTCATGCTGCTGGAGAGACAGCAGACATACGACTGTTGCCTTTGGATGTAGATACTGAAGTATGTGATATTAATGAAAGCTTCAGCCAATCATAACACTTTCTGGACTTATAGTCTGGGAGCGCTACTCAGGATGAAAATAAAACCATTCACACAGCTCAAGCGGTTCTTCGTCACACGGGGGTCAACGGCACACAAGACCAGTGACTGTTTAGATCTCTTTGATAAATTTTTCATGTGATCAAACCATGCAAGGAGCTGGGCAGATTTTAGAAACATCCACTGAAGTGAGCTGCTCCTCCTTTGAAACATACCTCTTTGAACATGTGAAGAAAGAAATTACAGCCAGCTACATTGTTTGTTGTTTTAAACATTCTTCCAGTATGCTATGAGTTTCCTAACTTAGCCATGAGACCTATTTTAGAGTGAACCCCTGGTCGGGCATGACGTCAATCAGAGGACGGAGAGCTGTACTTGAAAAGGACTTCAAACCCCTTTGAAAAAAAGGAAAAATACACAGTTTTTCAGACAGAACCTTTTTAATAATGACTTGTTGAGGCCTAGAATATTCAGACACAAATCTCTTTGAAGGTAAAATTTGACAGTGTTACTGGTTAGTAAGTGGTCTGCATTTGTTAGAGAAGTCCAACACCACCCATTTTTTTTAACGTAGTGCAAATCCAACGATTATTGTTGAATTTTGCTCAACAAAAATATAGAACAAGCCTATCATACCCTTCACTTCATCTTTGAACTGTCTGCAGCAGGAGACACATTGGAAACAGATGGCAGACAAAAACAGACAGTCAAACAGAGTTGCTGTTTTTAGCTCACTCTAACTGCATGACTTTTTTTTAATTTGCTTATCTACAGCATATCAATCTGAAATAAATGCAGCTTGACGTAATGGAGTATAGGATGTGTACACAGTACGCATAGCGTATACGATGCAAAATGATATGAGAGTTCTGCGAAAGCTGTTTGAGAAAGAGCGCTGTGTAAATAACTTGACCACAAAGATGAAAAGCAATGCAAAAACACAGCAGGAAATGTAATACCCACTGCTTGTTTGGATCCAGATTATTTAATTTAAACTAGATGTGCATTGCCTCAGTGTCCGTGGTGTTCGATCGCAAAAGCAACATGTGAAGATGCCTGGGTAACTTCAAGCTATCAGCAGAGGAGGCTTTCTTGCTCCATGACCTGAACTCTCAGCTCTCAGGCGCCCCTCACCTATTTGGCTGTCGTAGGAAAACTGTCCCACCTCTCTCCTCACCCACGGGAGGAACGTTCACTGGAGGGCGGCAGGGTGGAGTCAGGACTGTCACTTTAGGGCCAAATACATGTAGACTAAAACATAAAGACTCTACAGGTGATGCAGCTATAAAACCTGCAAAAATATAGAATTTTATTCATGCAGTGTTATCTACGATAAGTGATATTAAATGTATGATCTTAGGCCTTTGTTTGCTAAATAACTGAGGTGCAGAACATGTTGACTTTTCACTATCTGTAAAGTGTTGCAGTGCCAATGACTCCAGCAATGCTGATTCATACAGCAACAAAATGCTGATGTAATCGTGGAATTCTATCCAGTTTTTAAAACCAACGAACTCTGTTGATGACGTTCTTCAACGCAGTAACACACGGTATTCCCTCTTCCATGAACTGAGGGTTCATTGTCTCTCCTGCAGGAAAAGTCACCGGTCTATGTTTGTTGTGTTGCAGATCAAATTACAAGTTGGCACACAATATCTGCCAGCATCTCACGTGCAGCAGTCCAAGTGGAACCACAGAGAGTGCACTCTGTCCACACAAAACAAAAGACAGAAATGTCTAAAGAGTCAAGAAGTAACTGGAAGGAGTTTTACTTGCAGGGCATACTGTAAGGTCAAATGCAGATCCTTACTCTGCCTCTGCAACTGTAGATAGAAAATCAGGTGCCCTTCAGATCTGATCTGTTGTGCTGAACCAGTTGCCTGGCTGGACCAGTTCCAGCAGTTTCTTTAAAGCATGCATGCAGGGTCATGCATGTGTTCAGCAGGTGCAGGCTCTCAGACGCCTGCTTTTCCTGGATACCAGAAAAGTAGATGCAATATACTCCAATATGTGTTAGTTGTTTTTGTTGAAGTGGGTGAAAATGTGGTTCTTTTTTTCTAAAGAAAGCACCAAAATATTATAAAAAAAAAAATGCCTGTCCTGTTTTTGCAACAATAACATCTCTGTTTAATCAGATATGTGTCTTGAGACTAACCTTAATGACTCAGCTTTCCCTAGGGCTGAGAAGGAAGGTATGCATCAGGTGCTTGTACAAATCTGGGCACTTAATCATATGATGTGGTCACCCACCAACCCAGGGACAGACACCAGGAGTCTGTTGATAGCGTCCCATATTTTCGGGGACCTGCAATGCTTTTAGTAAACACAGGAAGAGAGCACTGACATGTTCTTCGAAAATATACTGCCAGCTCACTTGGGAGAGGACGCTACATACACAACTGTCTAGCAACTCTCCTAGAGACTGAGCTGACTTCTTTTAGTAAGTTCATCACACTGGCCCAACTTTTTCGGAACTTGAACGACAACAGTGAAAAGATTTGGCTGCACTGTACTGTATTGTATGCATACATGATACGGTAAATCCTATATAAAATGTAAAGAACGATCACTTTAGTGCTTACAGAATGAGAAAGCCCCGTGGTTATTGTTGTAATTTAACGCTTTGTGTACACTATTAGCATACTTTATATTGCTGAGATGCATTGGGTGCTCATTGCTCACCTCGTCAAGTCAAACGTTTGGGATCAGCGTGACATCTCCTGAGTCTTCATCTAAAAATTTTATCTTGCCCCAACATCGTACTACCAGCAATATCGTAAAAGCCTTTTCACCCCACAAACACACACACAATATCGTATTGATTTCATGGTGTAATGTTTCCACATCAAAGGAGGGCATTTGGGTAGCTGATGGGAAAAGATAAAAATAAAAAAAAAGCACAAGACCTCCATTGATTGTTTCAAATTTATCTATGGGCTCTCTTATCAAACTGCTAGATTTACATTCATAATAAATGTTTTCCTGCAAAATGATTTGGCCTGCATACTATAAGCACAGCATAGCAGACAAAGAGTGTATATCTATTCAACTGGGTTTGCTGATAATTTCATTAAAAGATTAGCTGAAAGCACCTACTGTAAAATGTTGCTCATGGCTGGGTTTGTTATTAATTACACTGTTTACTGTGGTGTGAAGCCTTATCTGCTGTTTTTAAGGCTAAAGTTGCAATTTTAAAATCTTTTGAGGTACTGAAGTGTAAAAAACTACAGATGGATTGATAGACTGTACTGCTAAGGGGCTAAAAACAGACAAAACCTGTAGCTGACATATAAGTGCAAAGGTGTAAATGATATGAAGAAACAACCAGAAGACATGAGCAGCCCTGGGCGAAAATATCTCTGTCAGCTGCGTCTAATGTGGACGATACTTGATGGGTGCTTTATTGATCTGCCGCCACAGATACACCGTCTCCCACAGGACGGTCAGCTAGCAGTGACTCAGCGGTCAATATGCGTCGACCTAGTCGTTGTCCTGCATCGACCTGTTGCATTCAGGATGTGCAGCTTCTAAAAGCAGCAGCAGTCTTCTTCTTCTGCACCACACTTCCTGTTTGCTTACAGCTACTGCCCCTTGCTTTATACATTTGTATTTATTGGAAATTTCTTACATTTACTATCTGAGATGATGCTTTTAAAAAAAAACACTTATTTCTACTTTTGAAGGACTAAAATATTTGGTTTAGCATTTCATTTTAGTTCAGACTACACAGACAAATGTTTTCAGCTGCACTGGGTGCTTCCTCCTCCTCCTCCTGATGGAAAGGCCTGCAGGTGAGACAGTGCTCTTATCACAGTGGTTGGTATGAGGTTCTGCTACACAAGCACATCTTTGTCTGCCTGTGACTGGCCTCTAAACACATCTGAGAAACAGTATCAGCTGCTTAACAGCTCGGCCCAACTCTTGCCCTCTGGAGCCCAAAGAGGCCAGAGACTCAGGATTTCACAAAGCTCTTCATTACCTCCGCCAGGAGGTTATGTAATCACCGGAGTTTGTTTGTCTGTCCGTCTGTGTGTGTGTGTGTGTGTGTGTGTGTCTGTTTGTCTGTTAACAGCATAACTCAAAAAGTCATGGACGGATTTTCACCAAATTTTTACAGAATTCCAAAAAATTCCTGGATCCAGACGGTGATTCGGGTCACCTCCAAAATATAATCGATTCTTACTCTTGCTCTTCCGGACATCCTGTAAAAATTTGGTGAAAATCCGTCCATGACTTTTTGAGTTATGCTGTTAACAGACAAACAGACACACACACACACACACACACACACAGAGACGGACAGACAAACGGCATGACGGAGGTATGCGCTCTCCGAGTGCTTTTCTAGTTATTGATGCAGGAGGTGTGACTGATTGGGAATATTTAGTTTCACTGAGCCTATCTTTCAATTTATTGATTTCACAACCGATTAAGCAAACATTTTTTATTAACAAGATAAAACCTCAAATAGTTTGTTACTTCTTAGAGGGAAGTGTAAGCTATTTTTTTTTTTTCAGTTTTCCAGAAATAAAAAAACAATTTGACCAAACATTAAAGGATTTTTTTTTACATAAAACAAATTATTCAAGTCTTATATAAGAATGTGAAGGAAATAAACAGCACATCTATGAACAAACCATGAAAGCACAAATTGCATTATGCATAGTTTAAAATGCATCAACAATAACAGACCCTTTATCCAACACAACTTGCATAAGCAGAACTTCCAGACCAAAAAGTCTCACATAGTCTGACTAAGACAGACAGTATTTTTATACACTGTGTGTTTGTTTATTTTTTATTTTTTTAAAATGGGACAGTTCGCATTAATGTACATTTCCATGTAAATCTGAGTGATTGTAGCAAGTACGGCTAATTCCCATCTCGAGTCCCACTGGCAGATCAAAAATAAAGAAATTACAAATAACATAATACCATAGCTGAACAAAGACATACAAAAAAGAAAAACAAGCAAGAAGCGATAACACGTAGTGCACAAAACAGACAGTAGCTGGGGGGCCAAGGCAGGCTATTAAGCAGTAATTAATCAACATCTACATATGATTATATTACAAATATCTCTGCTGCTATTGCACAAGTCCCTGTCATTATTGCTATACTACACTTGTCCCTCTGTCACTACAACATATGAGTCCACTACATACATCCCTCTGACACTATTACATAAAATTGTATTGCACATTTTCAATTTTCACTATTGCACATATCCCTGTCTACATTACACATAATTACCCTATTCATGTCCCTTTTAACAGTATTGCACATGTCCTATTATCACAATCACTCATGATCCTTTAACATTATCACATATGACTGTATTGCACAAAGTCCATGTCTACAAATTTAAAACAAATTACAGAGTCCTCAAGAACAAGCCCGATCAACGGGCAAACAAATGTACACAGTGTTTTGATAACAGCTCTGATTTTCCAACAGCCATGCTTTGAGATGTATGAGGTGAGATGTGGCTGTTCACGAACTGCACTTAGTATAGTTTTCCAGGTTTGTAATGCATGAAAAGAGAATGTAGACTGCTCAAGAGCACTTCTAATAAAAGGTACTATGCAACTACACCTAGAGCCTGCTCTGGTTGATCTGCTGGAATTTTTTTTTTAATAATCTCTTATAGCAGAGGCGGAGCCGAGCCATGGCAAATTTTGTAAACCAAACAGAAACAGCACATTTTACAATGTTATCCAAGTTTAATTGCTCATAATCATCACATCAAAATTATTCCAAATAAATTTAAAATTGGACAGTTTAAATTTCATCCTATGAATAATCTTCCTCACCTGTTGTTTGAAATGAAGTTGTGAGTCTAAGATAATTCCTCAGTATATAATTCTTCTACAACCTTACCTGTCTGGCCTTCTACAGAGATATTAGGATTGATTTCGCCACTTGTCTTGTTGAGATGTAATTGAGAGCTATCAAGCCATTTCAAGACATGACCCACAACAGCTGTCAGCTCCTGGGCAACTTGCTTTTTGGCTTTGGGTGAACATACAAAACTGCATCGTCAGCATACATTTGACAGACTACATTTGGTGGACAACAACTTGGTAGATCATTTATAAATACACTGAAAAGCTGTGGCCCCAGCACCGACCCTTGTGGTACTCCAAGATAGTTGTCACGGTGAAACTATTTTACACTCTGTACCCTAACACACTAAAGAAATACAGGAATTAGTCCAATTCAAGGCATTCACTAAAAGACTAAAATGGGGTAGTTTGGGCAACAATATCCGGTGGTTCACAGTATCAAATGCTTTCCTAAGATTAATAAAAAACAGTCCCAAAAACACCCCTGTGTCCAACCTGGATTGTAAAATTTTCCACAAAATAGTCAACAGCAATCTCAGTGGCAAGATACTTTCTAAAACCAAATTGCATTTGGTGCAAATTGTATGGAGTGGTATTTAGGTGCTTTATGATCTGCTCAGCAACTACTTTTTTTCATTATCTTGGAAACTGCAGGAAGTATATTTATAGTGTGTGTGTGTGTGTGTGTGTGTGTGTGTGTGTGTGCGTGCGCACTGTAGACGGCACAGATCAGTAACAAGAGGCCTCTGATGAACAGAGCAGCGGGGTTGGGACTTATTAATTACCCCTAAACAGAGTGTGGTGTGAAGTAAACATTGCCAGTGGGACACTGGTCAAGAGAGGTGTGATGGTCCAATGACATCAGCAGGACTCTGGGAAACTGAGTTCATCTCATTGTGTTCAGGCTGCTGTAACACACTGCTGCTACAGATCAACCCTGAAAGTTGAAGCCTTCTCAATACATAAATACAGAAGCAAAAGTAAAGCATTAAAAAATAACATGAAAAAAATACAATAGGACCATAAAGCGGTTATTTATAACAAGACATACATCACCTACACCATAGATTTAGCCCAATAAATGCATGTAAAAGCTTTTTGTGGAACTACAGGCTAGAACACAATCTTTGCACAAACACACCCCCTTGTACATGTACAGACAAACTAATTTATGTAAGCCAATGTTGTCCATCACATGATAAGTGAGAACGAGACTGGCTGCAGGGACTGCTCCAAGGAAGCAATGGTTGCTTCTGTGGTGGTCACATGATGACAGGTCCTGCTGCCGCTGCTGCACTTGTAACAAATATAACACAGTGTGATCTCTGGAAAGTGTCAACAAAAATGAACAAAGAGATACATATTTAGAATACCGGGGCCAGCATAGACAGGAACGGTCCAGCTTCATTCATACAATGGGAGAAATGTGTAAACTATATCTACAAGTCAGATAAACTGATTCCGTCCTTCATCCTCGATACAGCAGCTGTGAGATCTGAGTGGATACAGTCAACTGAGAGCAAGCGACACAGAGGCTTCAGAGTGGTGCCAACGTGTCTGGTCGAACAGAGGAAGCAGACTTAGTGATATTACTGATGTGATGTAAAGATCAACCCAGACAGCGAGACATGCGACATGATTATGGAGCTGTCAAGCTGATTACTGACGTTTTCACTCCCAGTCTGGTTGCCTCTTGCTCAGCTCTGAGCTGAAAGGCTGATCAATTCCAAAAGTGTATAAAACGTAGTCTAACAACTTCATGAATACCAACTCAGAAACTATTTTTTATTTTTACATGCATAGTAGGAGAGCGTACAGCCTGTACACAGATTTTGATGTGTAAAATTTGTGGAGTTTTTTTGACAAAACATCATATATGTTAAGATCCCCTTTGGTAAACATGGGTTTTTACCTCATTAGCATGTCCATATGGTGTTTTTTTATATGGTAGAAGACATAAAATGAGCAAAATAAGCACTCATGCCATGCCTGAACATTTCCACCTTGAAGCTTCAGTGTACTGATGACAGTGTCAAAAACACTGATTCACACTTCTTGTGGTTTCATATGTAACAAAGCTAAAGAACCAATCCGGTCAACTTGCAGGGTGGAGCTTTCTGTATCATTATTCTTCAGCAGAATCAGTTTCAACATTGATGCCTGAATTATTCCAGAATTACAATTTGTCCATGAGTAGTGTAGATTAGTTTTGTAGTGTTTGAAGGTGACCTGGTGTGCTTGAGCTACCGAAAAAACAAAGTACTCTGGCTTGGTGGTCCCCAACTCTATCCCCCTCATCTCTCTACCTTTTTTTTTTCTAATAAATGAAATAACCCTCTGAACCCCAGGCAGCTTCTGGGTGTTTTCTCATTTGTGTGTGTGTGTGTGTGTGTGTGTGTGTGTGTGTGTGTGTGTGTGTGTGTGTGTACGTGTTGATACATACCGGTGGGGACTTTAACCTGAGTATTTGTTATATCGGTGGGGACTCGTCTCATGGTGGGGACCTAAAATGAGGTCCCCACAGGTGGCAAGTGTTTTCTTGGCCATGTTGTTGTTACCAAAAATGTAAAAGTGGAAAAACATTTCTTTAGGGTTAGGCATTGTTTTGGTATTGGTTAAGGTTAGGGTTAGGGGTTAGATATGAATGGGAGTCAATGGTAAGTCCCCACGGGAATGGCAGACCTGAGCTGTGTGTGTGTGTGTGTGTGTGTGTGTGTGTGTGTGTGTGTGTGTGTGTGTGTGTGTGTGTGTGTGTGTGTGTGTGTGTGTGTGTGTGCTCAGGTGCTGGCTATACTTATGGGGACCAAATGTCCCCACAACTGTAGGAAAACCGAAAAAAATGTCACTTGTGGGGACCTCATTTTGGTCCCCACAAGTTTAAACAGTGTTTTCTTGGCCATGTTGTTGTTACTGAAAAAAGTAAAAGTGCAAAAACGTTTCTTTAGGGTTAGGCATCGTTTTGGTTAGGGTTAAGGTTAGGGTTAGGGTAAGGGTTAGATATGAATGGGAGTCAATGGTATGTCCCCACAATGATAGAAAATCACAGTATGTGTGTGTGTGTGTGTGTGCTCCTCATTTTCACTCACTGTGAGCTCATTTTTCACTGCAATAGAAAGTCTTGCACCTCTACGGAAACAGCACAACTATGGCTGGAAATAAAGAGGACTCAAAGATGTATTTTGTGCAGTATGAGAGTTACATTGCCACAACTCATTAAAAAAGAAAATCAAGTTAAAAAAAGACATAGTTGACAGGTATCATAGTTGACATTTTTGCTGTCTAAAATCAACATGGCCGCTTATAACCAACCACCATGTGATATTTTTAGACAAAGATTCTTCAAAAATATTACATATACAATTGAATGAAATTGAAATTAAAAGTTATTTATAAAGATATTGTAGTAAACCTGTTGAAATGTGATATATCCATATTTGACTCATACACTACTTTATATTAAATAACTCAGAAAGCCTCAGAGTCTTGCCAGTCTTTTCTTCAGGAGGAAATGACATCATGTGGAGCAGGTCATGTGATCTGGAATAAACACACTTCCTTGAGAGGTGTTTTGTTAACGGGTAACTTAGCTGAAAGTGATTCCTCGGACACAGATAGAATTTATTTTCTCTATAAATCTGATACATTGAAAAAAAATGAAGTATCTGTCATGATTATTTCAACTTAATAAAAGTAATAGAATCAAAAGAATTCTTGAATAAGCTCATATTACTATTGTTTAGCTGATTAGAAGGTGGCTGTTATTAAATTCGGACGGTTAGTTGACATTTTAGTGATATCCAGTCATTTTTATTAACAAGTGATTTTTTCCATCATGGAATTTGTAAAGAAGTGATCATAATGAACAAAAAAAAAATGCTTTTTCTTCCTTTTAATAAAAAATTAAGCAAGATATATCCCATGGACTTCAAAAGTCCCTCAATTATATATTGACCCAACTGTTCATTTCTACAGGATAAAAGACATTCTCTCCATCTCAAACTCACTTTTGTATCAGTCTAATAATATGGTGTTGTATTGTTCCTGCTCCTCCACTCTGTTTCTACATCCAACAACCATTTCACAGGAAGCTTTATATCTAGAAGAGGATGACTAATATACTGCAGTTTGCATCATTGTTAACCCCCTTCCGAAACATGCTAAGGCACTTAAAACAGTAAGTGGTTAGCACACTCTTCCGGACAACATCAGAATCCAATTTGAAATTTGAAACATACAATCTATCAACATGCTTTCTGTTTTTTTCTACCAGTTGCATGTTAAGGAAGAATTTTAAATCAATCATCTCGTAGTTTCTGCACAATTTTGTCCACTGTGATGGGGTACCTGACTCCAGCAAGTTTTGAATTCATCCAAAGTGATTTTCCAGCTAATAAAACTAAAATAAAAGGTAATCAGCGGCTGAATAAAAAGGAGTTCGACACCAATTAGAAATATTAAAAGCTAAAATGTGTTTTAAAAAAATTGCAGAAAACAAAATAGTTTGTATAATTCTTTAAAATATCGATTTCTCTGAAAGTATGGGAAAACTGGACTTGCTATTTCAGAGATAAAAAGACAGAAAAATCTCCGGGATTAAGTTTTGTCAATCAGCATAGTGCTTTGCACAGACTTCAACTGCTCTGATCTGAACTACACGGGTTAAATCAGGTATTCCTACTTGGCGCCAGGGAGAAATATTAACATGACGCCGTCTATTTGATATCTGTCAACCTAAACACACACACACACACACACACACACACACACACACACACACACTTATATACACACACACACACACACACACACACACACACACACACACACACACTTATATACACACACACACACACACACACACACACACTTATATACACAGTATACAGGAAACTGTTTCAAACACAGGCTCAGACTTGAGAAATTACCGTCTCTACATGGCGGCAACAAACACTACGCTCTGTAGACCTCACGCAAAAAGCAGCTCCAAAATGTGACAAATCCATCCTCTGCCAGTTTCCTCCTTCAACACACCCACACCCTGAGCCAGCACAACCCCTACCCCTGCCACCACCACCATCCTCCACGCCCCTCCCATGGGCCCCCTTCAGCCGGCTGCATGTCTCTGGAGGTCGCCTCTGACGTCAGCAGCTCGACTGGGCAGAGTGCCAGCCCTGTGGGCCCTTGATGGATGCGGTTGGTCTGAGAAACAGTCCGCTGTGTGTGGAGTACACGGCACAAACTCAGCCCGGGCCGCTCAAACACATCTAATGACCCGTAAAGACCCGACAGGCCCGTTCCCTCTCCCTTTCTTCTGTCTATCACATACACACCGACGATTAAAGCAGACATATGTGAAGATGAGTGATTTGTACTGCAAACGGCCGGGATAATAAACAGAACCCGCAGAGGCACACTCCACCTCGGCTCTGGTTATCCAACTGGTCTTTAAGCAAACTGGTTTCAGTCTTTCAGGGCAATAAAAAGCAAATGACTGACGTGGTTGCAGATAAGCGGGGCAGCCTGTATTTGTGGTTGAATTACAGCGAACTCATATGGAATTACACAAGTAAAACCATTTAACCAAAGCGCATTCTTTTTCAGAAATTACAACTCTGTCAAAAAACACTGAAATCTGCTGACCCAATCATTATGTCACAGTGGTCCAGAGAGCTGCAGCAGAGTGTGTGTCTGCGCATTTGTGTGTCTGCGTGTGCGACTTACCTGCAGGCTTGCTGCTGGTCTTCCTCTTCAGCCATCTGTCCAACGTCTCCGCACTCACACTCTCCAACACAAAGTCGTCCAGCATCTGCGGGTGCAGCGAGAGGTAGGCCTTCACTTTCTCATCTGTCAAGCCTGAAGAGCACAGAAACAGAACATGTATTGGTTCTTGAGTTACACCATATGACTAAGCAAATCGTGAAAATAAAAATAGAAAAATACTACAGAAAGATGTCGCACCGGTGTACGGAAACGCTAGAAGAGTCGGCAGGAGAGAAGGCATAAGAGGATGGGAATTAGGTCTCACTTGGGCGCACAGTGATCCCAAAGGTCACCCAAACAAATGCATGGGCTTGAAACAGCCGAAGGTCATTTCTTTCTCTTTGCTGCGAGGTGAGAGCGGCAGCAGCGTGTAGATTCAAGCTTAAGTTCTCAGATAGCCGGGTTAGCTCACTTATGTTTACTGTAAAGCTGTATCTCCAGGGATAGGAGCCCCCAACAGAGGCAGCAGGATAAAGGAGGACTCCATTGTGCTTAATAGGCAATTAGGTTCTTGAGAGCTCGCTAAGTGCTGCTGTTTACTGTCTTTGTTGTCAGGGAAAAAAGCCATTTGCCAGACCATGGTTGAGGGAAAGTTGTTTTTAATACACCCGCTGGCGTCTGCGAGGCATTCATGATGCATTCGAAACCATCATGTTTAGGTCACTCACACAAATGGAGTGTGTGTCTAAAACAAAGAATTGTAACTGTCTGCGTTCAGTCATGAGACGTCATCATGAGTGAACTCAATGCTGGGCTGAAATACCATAAAAAGTAATAATTCCTGGAAAAGACAACCAAATCGTACAGTGCGGCTGTGCTGAATTTACATTTTATGGTGAGATACACAGTCATTATACGTGTCATCAGATTATAGTAGAAACGCAGCTCTGATCGTTTCTAAACCGCTTTGTCACGAAATGCGTGGCTATCGGCAGCTTCTGTGTGTCTACACATCCAGTAGGATCACGAGAGGAGATGCAGCTGGAACGCATGTGTTCTTCCACCGCTCGCACACACACGAATGGCATGAAAAAAAATCATGGAGCGGGGTTGTCTGTCAGATATCCTGTATGCATATCAGGGTAGTGAATGGACAGAGACACTCGGGGACGACACAGGGTTGGTGGCAGAGACTAAATTAAACCAGACGCAGGAGATAAAAGCACAAAATTCATCTTCAGCTGCAGGTAACATGATAAATATCCACAAAAAGGTGCTTAAAACTTACAGTTGAGGAATTACTCTTAATTTCATTTTCAATTCAAAGCACTACTAAACCCTCGGAGCTGCCACTTCCACCCTTTGATCTATTCCCCCAGAACAGATCATTTGATCTTCAGCTACGATGGATCATCTGCTCAGAATGTGCGTATAGGTCGAGCAGGCTTGTGGTTGCAAGCAAATAAGGCAAACAGAGGTGGGGGTAAGTTAACGGGGCGGAGGACGCTGCGGTCTGACGCTGTCCAGACACGAGACACAGCTCTTCAGGAGCGGAACGCCTCACGAGACTCCTGGCCGGCTCTGACGCACATCGGCAGACAGCTTAATAAATCAGAAAAAGTTAAGGGGGTGGGGGGTGAAGGGAGCTGCAGGGGACAGAAAGACACACACACACACACACACACACACACACAGGGAGGACTAAAATGGGAGTTGTGCAAAAGACCCTTACGACTTTGTCCTATTTGAAACACAAAGAGCGCCCTGTGATTAGTGACACGACAAAAAAATAAAAGAAAAAGAAAAACAAGGCCGCTGTATAAATTTATGAATACAAGTTTTGTGTCAAAGCCCCCTGAAAATTTAGCAATCATATGTATGGTCAAAAATAGTCAAATGTCCTATTTCCGAGGGGAAAGAACAAACCGCAGTGATAAGAATGTTGCGATGGTCGTACAATGGCTAATAAAATAGCATTCTGGGTACATCACTGTTTTTGATGATATTCGCAACAGATTCTTTGACCTCAAACTCGGCCATGAATCTTTTTCCTCTGGCTGCTGAACTTTTCAGAAGTGAAGTGAAACATCATCAAGAGTAAGGCGTGCAAATACAGTATATCTGTCAGCTACTCTACATCAGGCCAGTATTTGCTTAAAGAACAATGCTGGCTATATTCTGTATTCTTTATTTTTGTTACTCTAACCAAATTACATGAAAAGACTAAAATGAACTGTTACATTCTGTCTCTCTGCTTTTTGTCGCCTTAACTTGTTTGTGGGGTAAACTCTGGGCCTGTTTGTTCCAACTGAAGGCATAAATCAGAAAAACGTGGTCGAAACACATGAGCTTCATGAAAAAAAATCCTGAATAATGTTCTGCAATAACTGGGCACTGTAGCTTTTCTCAAACATTATTTAAACAGGAGTGAATACTGCTTTTGTTGAGGTCTATTTTCAGCAGCGGACTAATATACAATTGATTCTCTGGTGACTCTTCACTAGAGCATCAACTGTTCTCCACAAGATTACATTTACAGAAAACTATAGTGAAGTAGTTTTCAGGAAAATGTATTTTGTTTTGGGTCTGTTTGTTTGACACATATCACACATCAGTTTCTAATCAACGAAACTTTGTCTTTCAATAAAAATTCACTGGAAAAATTTGCTATAGAGACCACAACTGTTTTAGTATCAGGTTGTAAACATGTTTATTTCTGCTGTAAAGTTCAACATTTTAACACAGGGGTCCGTGGGGATTGATCCGCTTTCGGAGCCAGTCTCAAGTGGTAAGTTGAGGAACTGCGCTTGATATAATTTTTCTAGCCCCACATGTTACTCTTTGGGAATAAGTTAGAATATATCAGGAATCAGATACATACACAATACCAGTAGGTTGGATAATTTCACTGCCGATTTTGGTCCTTCTACAGTGTTTTCTAAAATTAAATAGAAAAGACTATCCCTAACATTTGACAGTGTAATACAATATTATGACGAATGAGCTCAGTGTGGCTCAACTGTCTCTAGAATAAATGGAAGAGAAGATGTTTGGAGTTATGCAGGTCCTTTAAAACTATTTTTTTGCTTAAATAAGTAGCTACACATACAATAAAGCAGTGTTTGCATCTGCTCGAAGCATCGCTGTTAGTTCAGGTAAACTCCACTGGTGGCGGCTCCATACATTAAATGCATTTATGTGGATCTGAAAGAACAAATCACTGGTGTATTGGAAAAAGCCAAAAATGTTAATATCGTCAATCTCTCTTAAAGCGCTCTGGAAAAAGCAGCCAGAGGAATGACTGGTTTGACCCGACAGCCGCTATATTGCAGCTTGATGGTGATTGATGGCACTTTTTTCCCGAACATTCCTGCTACTTTCTGCCGACCTTACAGGCTTTCCCTCTGATTCCCTCTGAAGTCTTTAGAGCCACAGCTCAAACTAATGTGACCGCAGTGACACTCAGAGCTGTGGGATATGCGTCAGTGTCCTGGGCCTGCGACTACGGCGGCTAATGAAAGGTGCAGCCAGATCTGTCCCACATGCTGTGGTCCAGGATGGTTCTCCCCACTGGGAACCACATGTGCTCACTCAATCAGAAGGGAGAGAGGTCGCTGTGGTAGAAGCACTAGTTTGATCCCGTTTTTTTCTATTTTATTTAGTCAAACCTCAGTGAAATTTTCCTTCCCACTGGGGCCAACACTGCTCAAGACAACAGCGTCATCATGATAAGCACGCTAGTGAACACAATCATGGAAAAGCATGTCTGACATGTGGACGATAAATAACCTAAAATACACAAACAAGATCCATCTAAAAGGCTGTTATTAGATATTATCACATTTGACATTTTTCAGTGTCTGCAGTCTGAACATGAACCTTCTGTCAAAGATTTTCAGTCAACAATGGCGGAAGAAACGTTAGAATAGATTACTTAAATAAACTTAACATTACATTAAAGCAAGAATTTAGGTTAAATAAAAACTATTTTATTCAAATCCTACATAAGTCAAAGCGTGTATTGTCAACAAAATATATTTTACATGTTGCAAGTAGAAGTACTAATGACCTACATTTTCATGTGCGATGTATACAGGTTGGATTTTAGCGTTGCTTGCGGAGATGGATCTAGTTTATTTACTTCTTATAAAGTTAGTTCAGTGGTTCCCAACTAAAGAGTCAGGCACAGCCAAAAGTTACAAGATTAATCTGTGAGATGAACTTCAGACAGAAGGAATAAACAATGATTTGTTTTACAGATTAGAATTTAGATTTTGGATTTTTCCACTTGTTATCGAAATTCAACCACATGGCAAAAAAAAAAAAAAAATGTCTTTAGACAACCTAAATGGATATGATTAGCCACACTAGACACTGCTGCCGGGTTAGTAAGAGCCGAAATAGTTGTGAACCATTGCTTTAAAGCTGCAGTGGACACAAGTCCTGAAGAAGCAAAAAAAAGTTATTGCTAGAATTTGCGCATACAATCCTCCTGTCAGTCCCAAGCCTATCTGTCCAGAGGAACAAAACTTAAATTAGACACCGGTTTCGAACTCTGCTGTCTTGAATGAAAGACTTCTCTTCAACCCACTCTCACCACTGATATATATTTTTGCTTTTGTTGCCTTAATTAGATAGGTTTATTCGAGAGGCAGACAGGAAAGAATTGGGGGGGGGCGGCAGCAGAGGGCTGTGATCTGGAATCAAACCCAGGTCACCGCATGGGGTACTGTAGCCCCTGTTCATGGGTCAGCCGCTCAACCAGTTGAGCACACTGGGCACTCTCACCACTGATATTGTTGCTCTTTATATTCTCTCATTTGATCAGGGTCAAACAGCCCAGTGATTGGAGTCTTGAAACCAAACGAAGCCAAGAGGAGGTGCAGACATCTAGTTTCCTCTAAATTAAAAACACTAAAAGGAATTATGGAATTTTTGCACAGTGACACCAAAAAACAGCACCACTTTAACAGTATGTTGTATATTAATGCTATATTATAAAATCTCGATTTGGTGATAAATGCAGCAGAGTAAAAAGTACAACATTTTCCTCTGACAGCAGACCTCAAAAAAGTACCAGAGTAAAACCATTTTGCATATTTATGATTAAATCAGTGAATTGAAGTTGCCTATTCAGACAAATATATAGGCGGGAAGCAGTTTGTTGTGCAGCATGTTTGTGAGTGGCTGAAGCCCAGTTGGCAGAGATTTTGATGACTGACTCAGACTTGGGCTTCCTGTGTAAAAACTGCAGCCTGAGTTCATGCAGTGAGGTATTGTTGCATAACACTTATCTTGACACCACACCCTGGGACTGCGAAGGGAAGGCCAAACCAGTCACAGTCTGTCTGGGTCTTTGCACTCCAGCTTTCACGATGAAACGCTCCTATTTGACGGGACATATGTTTACAAACAGCATAAGCTGGGTAATTTATATATTCTCAGTTTGTCGTATTAATAAGGAATTTTGGGCGTCAGAACAGCCTGAAACAGCTTCAAAACAGTAAATTCTTGGAAGTTAAATTTCAAGTTTATGAGCATTTTTATTAAGGAAATCAATCTGGCACGCTCTGATTTTATATGGAAAAGTTAATGGCTTGCTGAGATGCAGTAAACTGCAATTCGTTCCATCTTATAATAAAATCCACTATCAGTAAATATTTTCTTCATGCTCTGTATTAGTACGGCAACTGTAAAGTGTAGAAACAAATATTAGTAGTAATGAAAACTGACAGAGAGTGGGTTATCATGCCCACTAAAAGACAAAAGCTTGGACACAGCTCCTCATTCAGTGGTTTTTATTTAATTTTTTCTACAATTCAATTCACTTTCTGAAGACTAATACTGAAGACATCAAAGCTATAAAAGAATACATCTGGAATTATTTTGTAAAAAAGTGTTAATCTTCAGTATTATCTACAATGTAGAAAACAATACATATAGAAAGCATTGAATGAGAAGGTGTGTCCAAACATTTGGCTTCTAGTGTATGGATCAGAAGTCATAATAAGACTTGATACACGTCAACAGTTATCAGTGAGGGAAAGGACCCAGATTATTTCTGATGCTACATCTGTGAAGAGGAAGCTCCTTCATTTCCTAAGAAAAGACACTGCTGTTGAGCAAGGCTTCATTTCTCTTTCTGTCTCTACAAGTCAGTCTTTTCTTTCATTTACGTTATATTTAAATTTATCCATGGGACCTCTTACTGCCGTAGTTTTGAAGCAGCATCACGCTTCATGTCACTTGGGTTTTCTTTTAAGAACTGAGGATCAGAAGATGTCTGCAACTGGTGATCAGCCTCCTCTTTAGCTATTTTTAACCAAAGCGATTTGGTTTTAAAATCTGAATTTCTCGCTAAAAGTGTGCACGATGAGAGAAGAACACATATTACCTTAAGCAGGCCCACAAGGATCTCACAGTACTTAAACCTCCCAAGCTCTACTTTAATTATCTATTGAACATTTGTAAGTTTTACATTATCTCATCATCTTACCTAAATGAGAAATGTTATTTAACCAACCAGCAAGTTGCAAGTCTTTTTATTCTTTCTTTTCCCTTTGCTTTAGTAATTTAACTCAATGTCATTTAAACAGATGGTCGGCCCTCAAGGATCTCTGGAGTGTAAACAGAGGCTGAATGAATGGACAAACTACAGATTTTTATCACCAGTTCTTAACTCATCACTATATATTCTTTAATTCACTGACTAATCATTTACTTTATAAAATGGCAGAAAATATGCATTAGAATTTTCTAAAATGAATATGGTATTTTCAGATTTTTTTTATCAACTTTTTGAAGATTTTGGACTACAGGGGTTGAACTTATCACCATGTGACAGTGATGTGCTGCTACACATTAGGACACTGACATCTGGGTTGGGTGGAGTTAAAGGTGCAACAGAGCACTGAGCCTCTGAGCAAACATCAGTGAGGCAGGGTGTGGTCAGCCTGATATTAGGTCCTTCTTTAAACAGTTAAGAGAAATAAACGGCCATAAGCTGTGCCGACTGAACTCACTGCTGCATCTGCCACAGCTCAGAAAATTTATGTTGCACTACGGAATATGTGCATGTTGTTTTTTTATTATATTTCATTTTTTCATAAACCTCAGTGGTATTAATAATCTTTATTTGAAAGTGTAAATGTGAGGGATTGTCCATCTTCCCTCACTGATCAGGTGTGATTGGCTGGGTTACTCCATGGAGGCGTGCCCATGTGAGTGCAGTCCAGGTGCTGTTCATCTCCCCTGATTGGACTGAGCCAAGTGGCCTCATGGGAGGGGAGGTTGGGCTGGGGAAAATGTATTGTAGTGGGTAATTAATGTAACTTAAAGGGGTAGTTTTTAGTGTACATATGAGTTTGGAAACTGTAATGTGTTTTGTTAATAATAAATAGGCATATTTTGGATATAAATTGTAATATATTGTAAGTAATTCTGCTGCACTGCTCCTTGAATTCTACCTGTCAATGGGGCATAGTGGTTTAAGCTCACCTATATATTGGGTGTGAGGGGATTTTGAGGTGGGCCTGTTCTGTGTGCTGGGGAAATGCTGTCGGACTGCTTCGTGATGTGCTGGTGAATAAATATGAAGATCTGCATCCTCTGCAAGTTTCACCTTATTCTTTTCCACCATCTCAGCTGCAATAGCCATCCCGGGCAAGTAAGAGCCTCTTTTACCACCTGAATCTTACAGTAATTGGCAAAATAAACCCAAGACAATCATCCACAATACAATTAATAGGCTGTGTTGAGCTTAAACGCAGAACAATATTAAATTATTAATGTAGTTTAAGCTACATTTTGCCCTGAATTTATCCTGTCAGGTTAATTCAGGCAAACCGCCTTCCCAGAAAGCTTCCATAAATAGAACTGTTAGGTTGAGGGCAGAGCTGGTTTGCTGTTAAAGATTGCTGGGTGTTAAACAACAGGAGGAAAAGGCAGTTTAATAAGGTTTCTCAGTTGAGAGAAGTTAATGGAAGAAATGTGGTTACTGTAGTTAAGGTTGACTTTATTTGACCCATGTTGTTATTTAGGTTAATCAGTATTTTACGCTAAAATGGGGACTTGTAAATGGATAAATGTGCAAGATTTTAATTTTTATATATGTACTGTTCTGCTGCAAGAATTAGACAAAATTACAAGCTCTATAAAATGAGGATTGGTAGAATTCCCGAAGGGACTGCCAAAGAAAAGTATTTAACAAGAAACTGACAAATGCAGATAAAGGATCATTTGCACAGCTGCTAAGAACAACAAGCAGCTCCACCCTATCTCCATCACTCATCTCTGTTTCCCATGATGAAGCAGTTAGCTATCTGTGTGACAGCGGCTGAACCGAAATGAACGTGTGTCTTCAGCACTCCTGTCAGACGATGATGAGCGGCAATGTCAACAGCAGAGGCCGAACCCCGGCAGTGCCGACGTTTAGCGAGCAAGATGTTCCTCCTCTGCAACACATAGATGAAAAATGCACATGAGAGAAAAAGGGAAAAGACCACTTCTCTTGAAGCGCACTCCTTCTGGCAGAGAGTCAAGGGCAAGCTGCCAAGGTACTACTTTTCACTTTCCTGACATGAGGCTGAGGCAGGAAAGGGGGGAGGGAGGGGGCTGCTGGGTGCGTGCGTCAGCAGGTCCGCCTGGGACTCCCTTTGCCAGGAGGTGGGAAGAGCATGTGGTTCTTATCTTATCTATGAGAGGGCTGGAGCACTGTGTCCAACGCTGACATTCAGTGAGCGCCGAGCGCTGAAAACGAAAACGCTTCGACTCCTCACCTCATTTATTCATTGCCGCTGCACCTGGACGTGTGTGTGTGTACATATGCAGGTGAACACACACGTACATCCCCCCCACCCACACACACACACACACACATTCCACAGCAATCAAGGGTGAGGTGACAGGTAAGGCCAAATCAATAGTCAGTGAAAAGGTGTCAAAAAAAGAAAACTATTTCACTGTGGACTTGAACTGCATCACGTCCAGGGACACACCCCCACACAGTGAAAACAAACTCCACTGCACAAACATGTGAGCTCACACCTCACACTTTGTGTTTGAGAGAGAGACAGAGAGAAGAGATTTCCATGGAAATGTAATTTGCATTATTTCCACTTCCATGGTCCAGGTCATTAGACGTAAAGGGTAAGGGCTATAAATGGCAAACTGAGATGTAGATAAGGCATGTCCCTTGATCCACAGCAGAACAGCGTGGTCACAGGCAGGCTCAGTAACTGCATCTACAGGCAAACAGCTGGTCAGCCTTCACCTTCAACGCAAGATAGAAACTGAAAACTTTCTCTGAGGTGAAAGGAAACAGCCAGAAGTGGTGGATCACATGTCCTACAGCGCCACCAACAATGAGGCTTAACAGTACAGCTGGAGTTGCCGCTTTGGAGTCAGCATCCTGTCCGACCAGTGGTTTGATGCAGCCCCGCGTCTCCCCCTGAGCCACATCAGTAATCACGGGTCATGTTCCCCACTCCACATCTGGTCCGATGCTGAACTCTGCAGCCGCTCTGCAGAGGGGCCAGTGGGGACCCGATAATGAGAACCACAGATCCTTGTGTCTTCTCCAGTGCCGTGTTCTTTTATGAGCTTTGACACAAGGACAAGTTGTAAAGAAATCTACATGCATGTGGCCTTTTCCCATCCTCTCAGATACAAACCCATGACAAGCTGACGAGGGGTCAATGGACGCCTTGAGGAGAATGTCATCTGTTTCGCCGCTCAGATAATGCACTGTGCCCTGGCACCGATCCAGCCCCGCTCAGATCAGGACATGAAAAAAGGGGGTTCGAACTGCATAACAAGCTCATTTTCTTTGGCTTGGATTTCCTGAGAGTTTAAATCAACACCGGAGACAAATCACAAAGAGAGAAACCATTTGGCGTGTGCTTAGTCCAGTCTGGAATTATTTAGTCATTCAAATTTCAATCAGACTTAACTTTTCATTTTCCAATCATATCAAGCAGTCCGTGTATTTATATATTTAGTGCCAGTGCTGGGAGAAGTCCTGAGTGTGAGAGAGAAGGCATGCGGTGGGGCAGGAAATGTCCAACACGAGCGCGTCCTGCTTGACAATGCAGCCCTCTTCACTGAGTTAAGCAATCCGTCGGCAACCAATTGGGTTTGAAAATGCCTGAGAGATCACATTAGGGCTGACCTGGGCTGACCTCCCTCACTAACCAAAGTTATCCCTAAACGATGTGCACAAGCAGACATTTGCATATACAATTTCCTGAAAGGCCACAAACAGCTGTAATATCACAGAAGTCTTGACAAACTGGAATCTCTTTCTCCAGAGTGGACCGGTACCAGAGGATAGTAAACACACCACTGGCTGCCAGAAAACAAAATGACACTTTTTGCCACATCCACTGGCCTATGTTGGATCCATCTATCACATGTCTAATATTTGTAGAAAGCAGTCTGTGTAAATAGTGCAATAAAAACATACGGAGCACATGATGTCTCATTCTAGTTCGCAAACTGGAAGTGCTCATGTGTTTCTGTCACCTTCTAAACGCCTTGGATGAAGTGTAATCAAATTACTGCCTGATCCCGAACCTATCAAAAGAGAAACGTGTGGTGAGAAGGCAAACAGTTTGCCATGTTAATCCCACATTTAACCCAGATTAAATGACAGCTGTACAACATTTGAAAAAAACGAGCAGTAGGATAATTGAGAGCTATGATACTCAAACACACGCACAGCTACGACAGACAGAGACTCTGATAGACGCTGACAGACTTTTTCTCACTTCATTTTCTGAATGGCTTGTTTATGACTTTCTAAAAAATTATTCCAGCTCATCCTACAGTAGATACAACTTTAAGGTGCTCAACTCCGACACCCGCAGCCAACCCACATCCACTGTTGTTTTGTAAATTCAAAGAAGGCGGAAGCTTTGTGAAATCTGACATTCTTGTCCTTTTTTGGTCAGCGTGAGGGCAGGATACCTACATACTGTACCTCAATAATACATTCCATGACTGCAGTTTACTGCTATGTGTGTACTTTGGAAACCACTCGGCATCCCGGGCCTTGAACTGCTAACTTGTTATTACAGGGTTCCCACTAAAGGTCACTCGAGGTGCCACTGAGGCAACTGTAGCGGCTGACATTATTTATGAGCAACACTGGCCGTAAAAATTACAATAAATAAATTGCATAAATAATTTCTAAAGTTTCCACAGTAGTATTGCTAAGGTGGGATATCTGTCCCACGAGATGCTATGTAAATGAAGTTATAAATATTATTATTATTATTAGACAAGAACACACAATATAAAAAGAAAAAAATTGTAACAAATATTGTAAATTCCAAATTCATGGACAAGCTCAGGGACTATGTGTAGATTAAAGGTGAATATAGCAGATATTTATTGTAGTCACAGGAAATTATTTAGCTTTCTGCATATTTTCTCTCACCTGTCTTAAAAATTATTTTTTAAGTATACCTGCCTCTGATGACTATTATCCTACTGTGATGAAAATGAGCCAAATAACCAAAGCTGACATGAAACCACTAAATGTTTGACACAGGTTATTAATTTTAAAAAACTGTGAATATCATAAGTGAAAAAATAAAAGTTAAATATATTAATATAGCCTTCCAATATCAATCAGATATTTATTCCTGAAATCATGTTTCCAAAAGGTGTTTTTCAGATTTTCTGTAATATCTGGAGAAGTAAACAGTAGGCTACGCTATTTACTGTCTCTGTTCTCACTCCGGCTCCTGCTGCACACTTCGTGTCGCCTTTTCATGCTATGTCTCACTGCAGAACTGCTGACTGTCCCCTCTGTCACAGAGCAACTTGGATCCGGGCTGGGAGCGGTAACCACGCTCTGAATCTTATTGTAAATCTGCCGAGACACACGCTTCTTTACCCCCGAAACGCAGCCCTGCCTGGCCCTCCAACGGAGTCCCCACCTATCCAGTTCAGCTATCAATCTGTCATTCATAAAGTTGAGGAGACAAATGGGCAAACAACGTACGCCTGCAGGACCAGTGCAAATAAAACATCCCCAAATCAGCCCGTGTTTGGCGAATCTGCTTCATGAAGCGCTTTCTACTTTATGCGAAAAATTCCGTCAAGATCGTCCTCTACGCTTTGCAAGTGCTTGTCAAAAAAGATACCTACTTGCACCCAGGAAACAGTCCGTTAACCTTCTGAAACAGCTTGTTGAAGACGGACCATCTTCCATGTCGGATTGTGAGCGCAAAATGAGAGAGGAGCCACGGAGAAAAGTGCGCCTCTGCAGCTGCAACTTGGTGCGTCTGGGCACAAAAAAAGAAAAAGAAAAAAAGAAAAAGAAAAAAAATCAAAACTATTCCAGGACGCGCTGAGGTGATGGTGGTGTCCTCAACGCTTTGAAGCTGTGCACGGTTTAGGAAGGGCAAGGAGAGCACAGTGTGCCGCCGCCCCCCTCCTCCAGCAGCGCTATGATCCAGCACCGCTGGCCGAGGTGTAGCTACGGTCGGTCCGCCTCCTCGGCGTGGTGGCTCCGCTGTGGATGTGCAGCAGCAGCAGACTGAGGGGAGCGGAGATGTCGACGCATAGACACAGAGAAATGGGAGTAAACACACACGCGCGCGCGAACACACACACACACACACACACACACACACACACACACACACACACACACACACACACACAGGGAGAGACGGGAGCGCGCCACCGTCAATTTGCGCAGAGCGATCCTTTGTAATTTTCAAAAGAAAAGCCCAGATGGTATTTGCTGCAGGAAATACCCAATGAGAAATGCTAACATGAGCAAAGCCTGATTCTGTTTTATCAGTCACGAAAACACATTCATCAGCATTTTTATGAATGTCTAAAAAACAAACGTCCACTGGCGATTAATAAACTGTTTTATGCGGCTATGACATATTGCTGCAAACATTCATTATGACACTAAGCACAATGAAAAAGGAGAATGTGTGCTTTCTTTTTAAATTATTGATTCTCAATATTTTCGAGGATTATCAGTAAACCAAGCAAATAATTTGAAGGGCCAATCGTCCTTATTTCAGATATTTTTGCGCACTTGACGCGTCTGGGACGCTAACCCTCGACGCTGCTGTGCTGAACTGCTGTTCCTGTTCCTGAATTTGGCTGCTGTTTCCTCATCCACGACTGTGGTCAAGGAGGAGACAGTGACAACCTCCAAATTTGCAGCATGGCAGGACAACGCACTGGAGTGTTGAGGTTTTTTTTCATGCACTGTCTGAAAAGATGCAGCATATAATGTTTACAGACGTCGGATTTTTACGCATCGATGTGCCCTTTGGCAAGGCACTAAATCCCCTCCTGCTCTCCAGGTCTTGAAGACTCTGACCTCTGACTTCATCAGCAGATTTAAAATCAAGGGTCATTCTGCAGAGTGAAGTAACCAAATTTTATGAATGACTTGTTCCCAGAATGCACCTTCATTCAGATCAGTTTTTCACTTAAGGCCAGACAAAGGAGAGCCACCATAGCAGCCAGTCTGTGTAAGAAAAATACATATATAACATTTCACTATAGTGCAGTCATGAAGAGTCTATTCAATGTACTGAACACACAAAAAAAACAAAAGGACAGTCTAAACATTGATAACACCAAGGTCTATTTTGTGCCTTATCTCGCTTGAGATTGTACATAAAGTTCTTTTGTGCGACGAAAATAAGATTTGTCTTTCTTTGCGTTGATATTTCGGCTCTTGCTTTAAATATCTGCAGAGACGTGCATTTACTAAAGGAATGTATTCAATTGATTTATTTCACCAGCCTAACTCAGTTGCACATTTACATAAATTATAATTGTAAATATTGCCTTGAATTGGCACAGTAAAATAAATCAATGTGGTACATTCCTTTAGCAAAGTCCTAACTCTGCAAATCCCTGCGAAGACTGCACATCTGCAGTGCCACTGAAATATTTAGACACTCTCACTACAGTCCTGGAGTGGAGATATAATCCTATAAGAATAATGACCAATCCCATAGTGAGAGTAATGAAAATAATGGAATTAACTTCAAATTCTATAAACCAGATGAACATTTTGGTTTGTCAAGAAGACAATCTAAAGAAAGAAAACAATAGAAGCTTGATATGAACAATGGGATTCTACGGTGCAGAATTAAAATTTGAAAATGTCACAAATTAAATGTTAAACCCCAGAATATCCCAGTGCAATACCAAATCTTTTCCTCCTTTAAACAAAAACGTAAAAAAGTTCAAGTCAACTGTGAGTCAAAGGATTTCCGGAATCAGCTTTCTCTGACGTCTTTAAGGCCACCGTTAATTCCGGTTAACTCTACAGGTTATGCCTTAAAGCTACCCAAAGAATGCAACACAATTAATGTTTATATTTCCAACATATCCAGAGACATGTTATTCATCTATAGGACACTGGTAGAGCAAAACAATCCTGACATAGAACTAATTTTGTGTTGTAAATCAACAAACTCCAGACAGCCTTCCTGAGGAGCTCTGTTTGGATTAAATGCACAGAATATCAACGGATATCAACTGATTTGTCTTTCTGTTCATGTGAATCGCTGAGGTGGGGATACTACATCAAGTCCCAAATGAAGTGAGCCCCCTATCTCTACAACCTTTGCAGATGTGAGCTCGTGCTATCAGCGCTCAGAGCGCCTAAACAGCTTTGACTCTGCAACATGATACAGCATAAAGTGTGCCAGACTCCCTCATGGCTGCAGCACTACATACTGATCATATCGAGAGAGCGAGAGAGAGAAGTGTGGGAGCTGTGGCAGGTTACGTCAGCAAGTGTGCTATCAATCACTGGCATTCCTACACTCTGGAGCAGCTGCTCCATTCAGAGGTCTCATGTATATATAACATAATGGATTCTCTCTGTTGCTTTTTCTTCCATTTTAGTCTGATCAGAAAAGCCCTTAAACGTAGAAACAACACTCTACACTACACCCCAACGCTGTTGATTTCTCATTGATGATGCTGCCTTTTCATTATTTTTACAACAAAGCTTGTATCTGTTCATTTAAAACACTAATCTAACACTATTTTCTAATGCCCAGGAATCTGGCAGGTAGTGCTGAAGGGAGAATCAAAGAAATTCAGCCATCTCTGTGAAATTTAACAACATGCAGCACATCACCAACCTCCTATTTAACAATTCAGAAACATCATTTTGACAGCATTTTAATCTGGGAAGTCCACATAGAACACTTATTTCCAATCTTCTTTTCCTCTAATATAAGGAAATATATTAAGAAAAAGAAGGGTAAAAAGGAGTTTTTCAAAAAAAATGTGTGAAATGTAACAAGTAAAACAAGCAAACAACAAAATCTAATGAAACGAATCTCTGAGCTGATGAAGCTCCTTCATCTGCTTTAGGGCTCACCTCTGCGCATCCTCCCTGCACTTCAAGTAGCTTATGCACGGAAATTTAGATAGAAAACAAATGCTTGAAAATGTTCCCTGCACAGTTCATGGCTGGAAGTTTATGAGCTTATGTGAGACGGTTATGGCTGAAGAACTTATAGGGAATGCAGTAGATCACAAGGGATGCCACAGCTCTGTCTGTGACCTGCCAGTGAACTCTCCTGATTCGCTGCTCTCCAAAGTGGCAAAGCAACCGTTTTCTTACGCTTTATAAATTATGGCATAACAGGAAATAACTGACCAGTCTGACCTGTCAAAATACTGAGATTTCAACTGTGCTTTGATTAATCCACTTGGAATGAAAGACAATCTCACAAAAAATACCTAAAGACAATACCAGAAATAAAAGGTTTTAGGTTTTATTCACACAGAAAGCTGCATTTTTTTGCACACTGTTCAAAAATGGCTTCTGTTCTAATGTATATTTATAGGGAATCCAGTTTCTTACTTTGAATTCTCAGTTGGAAAAAGACACAAAAGCAACAGAATAACCCCGGCATATCTTGAGCTGTCAGATGTTTCCTGTGCTAAGGTGATCTGCATTTTGTTACAGACACATTGTTGGTTGCTGCCTAAGCTGCCCGATATCTGTAGTTGACGAGTAAAAGATTACCAAGTCCTTACTTTGACCCTGACATTCCAGGACTTGACTTTTAGAAGTTTGGTAACATCCTAATTTCAATAGGACATTCAGTTGTATACCTTTTCAAATTCTAACACATTTTAGTACATTTCTCCTGACAAGATGATGTCCTGGACAGTGTCCAATTCTTTATAATTAACTAAAAGTAGCTACAGTCCCTTGTGAAAGTATTCGGCCTCCTTGAACTTTTCAACCTTTCGCCACATTTCAGGCTTCAAACATAAAGATATAAAATTTTAATTTTTTGTCAAGAATCAACAACAAGTGGGAACAATCGTGAAGTGGAATGAAATTTATTGGATATTTTAAACTTTTTTAACAAATAAAAACCTGAAAAGTGGGGCGTGCAATATTATTCAGCCCCCTTGCATTAATACTTTGTAGCGCCACCTTTTGCTGCAATTACAGCTGCAAGTTGCTTGGGGTATGTCTCTATCAGTTTTGCACATCGAGAGACTGAAATTCTTGCCCATTCTTCCTTGCAAAACAGCTCGAGCTCAGTGAGGTTGGATGGAGAGCGTTTGTGAACAGCAGTCTTCAGCTCTGCCCACAGATTCTCGATTGGATTCAGGTCTGGACTTTGACTTGGCCATTCTAACACCTGGATACGTTTATTTGTGAACCATTCCATTGTAGATTTGGCTTTATGTTTTGGATCATTGTCCTGTTAGAAGATAAATCTCCGTCCCAGTCTCAGGTCTTTTGCAGACTCCAACAGGTTTTCTTCCAGAATGCTCCTGTATTTGGCTCCATTCATCTTCCCATCAATTTTAACCATCTTCCCTGTCCCTGCTGAAGAAAAGCAGGCCCAAACCATGAGGCTGCCACCACCACGTTTGACAGTGGGGATGGTGTGTTCAGGGTGATGAGCTGTGTTGCTTTTATGCCAAACATATCGTTTTGCATTGTGGCCAAAAAGTTCAATTTTGGTTTCATCTGACCAGAGCACCTTCTTCCACATGTTTGGTGTGTCTCCCAGGTGGCTTGTGGCAAACTTCAAACCAGACTTTTTATGGATATCTTTGAGAAATGGCTTTCTTCTTGCCACTCTTCCATAAAGGCCAGATTTGTGCAGTGTACGACTGATTGTTGTCCTATGGACAGACTCTCCCACCTCAGCTGTAGATCTCTGCAGTTCATCCAGAGTGATCATGGGCCTCTTGGCTGCATCTCTGATCGGTCTTCTCCTTGTTCCAGGTGAAAGTTTAGAGGGACGGCCGGGTCTTGGTAGATTTGCAGTGGTCTGATACTCCTTCCATTTCAATATGATTGCTTGCACAGTGCTCCTTGAGATGTTTAAAGCTTGGGAAATCTTTTTGTATCTAAATCTGGCTTTAAACTTCTCCACAACAGTATCTTGGACCTGCCTGGTGTGTTCCTTGGTCTTCATGATGCTCTCTGCACTTTAAACAGAACCCTGAGACTATCACAGAGCAGGTGCATTTATATGGAGACTTGATTACACACAGGTGGATTCTATTTATCATCATCAGTCATTTAGGACAACATTGGATCATTCAGAGATCCTCACTGAACTTCTGGAGTGAGTTTGGTGCACTGAAAGTAAAGGGGCCGAATAATATTGCACACCCCACTTTTCAGTTTTTTATTTGTTAAAAAAGTATAAAATATCCAATAAATTTCATTCCACTTCACGATTGTGTCCCAATTGTTGTTGATTCTTGACAAAAAATTAGAATTTTATATCTTTATGTTTGAAGCCTGAAATGTGGCGAAAGGTTGAAAAGTTCAAGGGGGCCGAATACTTTCACAAGGGACTGTATATCACACTGTAAAAATCCTGCACTTGTACCAGGTAGAGTATTATTATTATGGATGCATTTATGTGCAAACAGAAGCTGATTGTGACAGTATTCATTTTGACGATTTTATAGCTCTAATAAAAAATTGTTCTATTTAAACTGTGATTTACTGAATACTTTCCCTTCAAAAATACAAAATGACATCTTGATTTTTCCCCCCCTAACCAGTCTTGTCGAATTCCAAAAGTATTGATTTTAAGACAAAGAGAATCAGCATGATCCCCAAATCTATAGTAGTGCAGTATATATTATGAGTGCATCTCTTTTGTGATTTAAACCTTCATATCTATAACTGTCCAATAATTGGAGTGTATTTCCCTCTAAAATGTAGCTAAGTAAAGGAAAATGTTTAATTTGACATGCAAGAACTATCCATCCATCCATCCATCCTCTATACACCGCTTTATCCTCATTAGGGTCGCGGGGGGTGCTGGAGCCTATCCCAGCTGACTCGGGCGAAGGCAGGGGACACCCTGGACAGGTCGCCAGTCTATGCAAGAACTAAAGTACCTCAAATGTGTGGTTAAGCACTTTGTTCTGTTCTACCACTGGTCATAGCTACTTTTGCACTGAGGATCATATAACAAACAGCAGTTTATGAGAAGATAATGCTCAGAGTTTCAATAAAAAGCAACTGCACTTTTCTTTTTGGTGCTTGAAGACATTTTACCCCTCATCCAAAAGGCTTCAGGTCATATTTCTTCAGTTCAGAACTGAAGCAACCTCTTGGATGGGAGGTGAAATGTCTTTAAGAGCCAAAAAGAAATGTCTGCTTGCTTTTTAGGGTGACCATGATGTTGACGTCTGTGAATCTTCAGATAATTTAGAGGTAGATCATAGCCAGGCAGGTAAAAAGCAGGATTTTGTTGCTAAATTGGCATCACAGTACCTTTTTAATTAATTTGGAAACAAATGGAATAAATTAACTAAGCACAAAAGACCCAGGAACACCTCCAAAATGTCTGTCAGGGCTCTCTCTGGCTTGATCTACATCAATTTGGACTGGGAGTGAACACTTTATTCTCTGTCAACATCATCCTGCCACCAAATCCCATATCCATCTGTGAATGGATAGCATGTGTGCTACAGAAAAATTTATGGAAATCAAAAAGGTGATGATGAAAGAAGCTGAAATCTCATCTGTGTCAACATGGGAAGTGTGTGTCACATGCAGAAGGCACCTATGGCTTTTGGTGAAAGAGCGGCTTTGCTATTGTCCGCCGGGGGGATCAACAGCTGACTGGAGAGTGAGTGGTCGGCAGCCATGCTTAACTGTTCCCCCCTCTCTGCTGTTTTTAGCAAACATCCTCCTGATGACTGCGCCCTGCCTCCCAACATGAGAGCTGCACATCTTCAGACGTGTGTGTTCTTGTTCACACACGGCCTCACCCCCCTGCCCCCCACATTACAGACCTCATCCACTTAAGCACATTTCTGATTCAAGGCACTGTACAAGCTTTTTGCACACTGCACACACACACGCCACAGATGCAAGTGAAACATTTACAGATCACATGCAAACACACGCAAACATGAACACATATACACACACCATGCAGGAGCACATCTACGGAGGCACACACACACACACACACACACACACACATCACATGCGGCAGACACACACCACAGAGACTTCCAGTCCCCTCCCCCCAACTGAATAGTCTGTTCTGACAATCCACAGGACAGCCGGAGCATTGACGTCAGAGGCAGGCCCATGAAAATACAGGGTCCCTGGGGGGCTGAGGGAGTTATGCACATCTTCACAGCTTGGCTCGCAACTAGTTCAACAACCAAAGAGCATATTAATGCCTCTGTTTACTCTTATTTGTCAGAAAATGCAATAACAATAGTAAAAAAAAATTTTTAAACAGTCCACATTTACACAAAAGCCTGGCATGCACAAATTTGCATGCGACTGCAATGCGGCTCATCTCAAACGTGACGTCAATGGACGTCATTGCACTGTGATCCATTAGGACAAATGTGAGATAGGTGCATAATTTAGGTTAATGGAAATACAAATCACAGCACACCATTACCTGCCCTCTGTCGTCTTAATCATTGCCATTTTGAGTAACTGCTGTCAGATAGTGGTATATCAGACGCACCCAGAGGAAAGGTTTGCTGCTCGCTCAGACATCCTCACAGTCCCGAGAGAAAAGATGACATCTTTGTTTATCGCACAGTGTTCTCAAGCTCGTTCTGTTTTTGTTCTTCTAAGAAATCATTAGGACATCAGATCCATTAATCTCATTGTTCTCCGCTCATTCGCCTCCTCTCACCTTTTCTGAGATGATCACAGGTGTAGTTATTGTTTTCCTGCCTGCAACCAAATATAGTGTGTGTTGCTGTGGTCGTAGCTGTGTTGTTTCAAAGAAGGGTCCTACACGCACAGAAAAAGGCAACGTGTCTTGAGCTCGGCTTGTTTGGGTAGAAAGCATTGTTGGTTATTTCAGGAAATGTTCGTGATTAGCTGCATTTTATTTAATTGAAAAAGTGTGTGTGCAAATGTACGGTATATTTAGATATCATAAAAATGTAAAAAAAAAAACATAGCAGGGGATGAATATAATATTAACATTATTATATTTTTATTTTGTTATTTATATATTATTTTGTTAATGGTCCAAAATACAATAAAGAGGATTTTATATAATACATTTGGATTTTTATTCCAAAGTGAAACATACAAAACAATTGAAAATGAAATTTTTAAGGCATCACCACCCTCTCCAGTATTGCCCCTATTGTTTTTGCCACCTTCACCCATTTAACCAGTACCTAAAATCAGTAATGGGCTCATTATACTGACATTAAAACATGTAGAACCCATAAGCATGAAGTGTTTGGAGACAAACATAAAAAAACTGCAGATTAGATCTCACCTTATTTATTCACTCTTTTGAGCACTATTCTCTGATTTTCATTCTCCATTTTTACCTTGTAGTTCAGAACAGAATTCTTTATTGCCATTGTCCAGCGTGCAACAAAATTAATCAGCGGTCCTGTCAGTACACTCACACAATCTTACATTTTTGAAGGCACAATAAGAAATGTGTAACTATAGAATATAACATCTAGCAGAGAAAAAATAGCATGTGCAAATGTATGCATGAAAACAGTGGGATGACTTCTTCTTTTTCTCCAGGAGTGCAAATGATGTTGCACATCTGGATATTGCAAAGTGCTGAGCATGTACGAAAAAATATGACTTAAGTAGTTTCAGAAAATGCATACAAGGTGCATGAGGTAGCATGTTCGCTAAGTTAAGTCTGTCCATTGTCATTGTTTCTCACAGAAAATGGCAGCCAAGATCAAAATGAAGTCTCCAAGAGGGAATGAATGCAGTAGTCGACCTCTGAGATTATTTTTATGAACATAATTTCATCGGATGACTGAGTTTGACCACAATGCATCAAAGTGATGGCTTTCAAGTCCATCCACATGCAGAAGGCGTTGAATATTTAAATCCTGACTATAAACTTTGTTGCCTTTGGAGTTACCTGGACAGCCACTGTCCTCTTTTGTAAATCTAGTCCAGGCTAAACATCTATGCGTGTGTAAAAAATTGCAAAAATAATCCGACTAAATCGTTCATATTGTGTTATGTCTTTGCACGGAGGACAGAGCAAAGTGAACAGAGCTAGTCTCAGTTGACTCATCTCCTGCGGTTTCTCTAAAGTCCAGAACGCTTGTATTACACCCTAATGATTTTCTGTTGAACCAGATGATTCTTCAAACTTTCGATTGCCCAACAGAAGCTCTGATTGTTTCCTCCATGTTGCAAAAAGTTTGAATCTAGATCCAAGCCCTTAATGAGATCCTTATGTACATTTTAAATAATCAGACATTTATAGCTGATGCTTCACATCTTTTCAGTGCTGCAACCAATCCAGACGACAAATACACCCATAAAATCTATTCTCTAGTAGGTGGTGTGTCAATCTGCAAGTAAGTCGGGGTAAAGTCTTCCCTGTGAGGACCACAAGGTTTAGCTCCACCTTTGAAGCTCTGTCTCCTGTAGTTAGGCGCTCACATGAGCATAAGACTAGAGCATCTTCTCAGAGAAAATGTCGTCATCACTCAGAAGGTCACATTTTACGACCTGAACAGCTGTCGTATGTCATAACTTGGGGGAGATTTCCTTCCATATGGACAACATGGTGACAGGAAATCAAGAGTCTGGTGCAATGGAACCATTAAAGACAGGATGACTTTTTGTCAGCACAGTTGCATCAAGGGAAACACTTTGGAGACAACACAGCAGGGAATACATGTTGTGTCCCCAAAGACAAGTGGCCAGTAATACAACTTAAACTCCTCAGCTGCCTGCGTGTCACTCCAGAAGAGGTGCAGTTCTGACTTGTTAACAGGAAACAGGCTGATTTGCTGAAAGTTGCCTTTTATGGACTCACTGACATTAACCGTATGTTCAAGAAATCTGAGGAGGACGATGTGAGGACGATCAAGACTGGTCCTAATTTTCATTTGGGATGAAAATTAGGACCAGTCTTGATCTTTCCAGTATGGTTGTGATAAAGGATTCTGCTTTCTACTTTGTTCCTTTGCCGATATCGCAGGCACATAACAATACCGTTTCTTTTTTTCGGAAATTCCTTTGCCATTTCAGTAGGACAAAGTTCTTTCTAAGAGCTACATTACCCCAACAAACAGCACAGTCCACAAGGGAACACAAAAAATAGCTGTCAGGTCCCCAAAATGGCAGAATGTCATACTCTTCATCTTCACTATCCTCTACCTGCCAATGGCACTCCAAAGTTTGAAGACAAGGTCTAATAAAAGTGCATGACTGGCCACATGTCGACTGACTGGACTGTCTAACTGGATAATTCAACCTAATTTGTGCAGGCCAGGCCACTACTTCAATAGTTTCCTCCTGACAGTTTTGCCGAGACAGTTTATCAAATTGATCTTTCTGGAAAAAGTACAAAACTACATTAAGGCTCAATCTTTGTAATCTAAACTAAATGGATCCTTAGTACAGCTGGATTTGAAGGACTGGTGCGTGGTGGTGGTTTAGTTGAATCTGACTATTATCTCGTCAGTTCATAATCACTTCCGCGATGCAAACCACAACAGCCACAATATTTGACTTGCAAAGTTGCCATACATGATATCTTTGGCCCCCTTTTTGCCTCAGTGGTCCAGTACAACACCTGCATTACTACTGACACTGGAGGTGGTGCCACTGATCCTGGGCTAAGCGGAAGAAAATGAATGGATGGATAGATGGGTTGTCTCGTACCAAAAGTCTTGACCAATCTTGAGAACGACAGATAAATTTGGTAGACACCCTTAGTTAATTTTTTTTTTTTTTGCTAAATCCAATGTGTTAGGCCTGGCAGACCATCATCAATACACAACACAATCTGTAACTCTTATTGGTTGGTCTTGGCACCTTTATATAAGCCTGGCTATTGTTTGGGTATTGTAATTGCTGAGATAAAAGACTGCAGCAAATTTGCCAAAGCTAAACCTAACAGGGCAAGAGGTGAGCTGTCAGATAATCTGACAGGTTTTAGGTCGATTAGCAGTTTCACTAGATTATCTGAGCCACCTAATTTGTAGAGAAACCTGAAGTGAGCATGCCTAAAATGTCAGCAACAGTCTCGTATTTACAGAGGAAATATCTGTTAATGCTAACACAGACAGCAGGGCAAAGCTGAACCAGGGAATGAACTCTGAAAAATGTTTATGAGCAGATAGTTTAGGCAATAACTTTTCTGCTCACCCTTGTTTTTCTTCCATATAACTTTGGTTCAGCTGAGGGTTTGTTTAAAGTTGTCTCTCTACTTGTGTCTCGGTGGTGATTGGGGATTTTTCCCACGTTGCAGCCATTAACTTGGGGAGGACAATGTTAGGCTATTTTATCCAAGAGAATCAATGGCTTAGAGCTACAAAAAACAAACAAAGGAGCTGTAAAAACCCTTCTTTTCCTTTCAGTGAAAGCAATGAAGCTGCTTGTTCTTGATCAGGAGAAAGGAAACCGTTCTATGAGCTCTGTTATAAAGGCATATGGCCACCTGCTTCCTCCCAAAATCAACAACGGAACTTAACAGTGACAAGGACTTCTACACTGTAGGAAATACCAAAAAGGATGAAAATAAATAGTAAAGAAAATGGCAGTGGTGTAAGGCCATAGTTCATAGTGCTCAGGTGTAAAAGACTGATTGTATGTTCAACATCTCTATCATTTCTGAGATCTCAGTTCAATTTATGATCACCTTCCATTGATTTTAATGCACACTGTTTATATGCCGATTTTTACACAATAGGATTTAGGTCTAATTGCGGTGTTAAAACCGATGGCTTTTTGTGTTTTTAAATGTAAACTGGAACCAGAATTCGTAGATGAGCACAGATGAACTCAGATGCAAGGCAGGAGGTGTGAAAAGGAAGTAAAAACCAAGAAAAATCTGTTTTACATCAGTGTCATAATTTCTACTCATTCCTGAAATAATTCCGCTTGTGATGAAATTATGAATGTGTTTACTACTGTAATGTAGCAATTAATGAACTGTGCAGCACGAGAAGAATGTCATCTCTCATAAAAATGAATGTTTAATTGCATACCAATTTTACTAGAAAGCATTATCCGGAATGGTAAATTATTGAGTCCTTGCAGGGAAGGCCCTATATCACTGCCCTCTCTACATGAAGGTCAGAGGTCAGGCATCCCTGGAAGCTAATGGATATTCGTATATACTTTGCAACCTAAAGGCAGGACGCTGTAGTCAGTAAAAATAAAAACATTAGAGGTTTGTAAGGCAACACTCCAAGCAGCAGAATGTACTCTGACTGCAAAATGAAGCATTTGTAAATTCAGAGCACTGCCAGAATTCCTCTGCTGAAATTCAGAGCATCACACGCACACAGTTAGCAGACAGTGTAGAGAAGACATCTCAAATGTACAACTGAGACCAAATGCTATAATGTCAAATTAGCTTAACAACATACAAATATAGTTTTTCGCACCAAATCTGCTGTTTCATTTACTACTGTATGTGCAAGGTGAATAGAAAGCGAAAAAATGTAATTCTAGACTTACAGTTTATTTGTCGGCTGAAAATCTATAATCAGGCAGATTTAACCGCGAAGGACACATGCAATTAATTTCTTTTGGCCAAGTGCAAAGAGAAAAAAGCAAAATCCCTATAAAATAAGTCTTCCTCCACTGTTTTGCTTATTTGTTCACTACATGATTGCAATGTGCATTTGGTGTTGAAAATGTGCTGCTGTGGTCCACAATGAACACATTTCACTGAACATCTCAACAGTTGTGACGAAGAGCTTGATAGTGGCGGCTGTCTTCTGCTCGTGTGCCACATGCTGACAAATTTAATGTGACCATATAACAACTCTAACGCTCTCAGTGGCTCCCTGTGCCTCAGACCTCGCGCCGCACAATTGAATTCAAAAGCAAAGAGGATTAACGTGGATAATATGGTGAGAAATAAATAAGAGGAACGTTGATAAGGCTCCTATCAACGCATGAGAGAAGATGGGGGGGGGGGGGGGGGACAGACATGCGTTCAGAGAGCTCACAAATGGACAGGTGGTGCAGATATGTGATGTGGAAGCTGTGTGCCGAGCGCTGCAGTGGAGAGAAAACTGCAGAAGGCACATGAATCAGAGAAAGGGAAAAAAAATGTTTTAAATGGGTGAAAAAAAAAAAAAACGTGATGAAAGAAGTGTGCAGGGGTGGTGGTGATGGTGGTGGTGGTGGTGGTGGTGAGGGGCTTGAGGGGGGTGGTGGTGGCGGAGGGGTAGGGGCGGGGGGGGGGGGTGCATTTGCGTCAGAGCTCGAGCCAATGAAGTCAGAGATGGGGCAGGCTCGAGCAGGAGATGCTTTTACTGCCACTCACAGCACCCGCTTGGGCCTCATGTCCTCTACGTCACAGAGCTGGCACAAATTATGCCTGCTCTGTGCACACACGTATGCACACACGCAGTAAAAAATGTAATTTATGCGCATTATACACATATCTCGTGCCGTTCAATGACATCTGAATCAGCTCAGCGGCAGGCGTGTAATTTATAGGTAAAACCACAGGGAAAGATTTCGCTTTGAATATGCAAGAAATCAAAAAAGATGGTAGATTTTGGCATTTGCTCATACAGAAACCGTTTTTACATACATTGTTGATCGTCATGCTTTATGTAGCATTAAGCTGTTAACGTAATGTTTAAGTAAATGCAGCTTATAGCCTGATAGCTCTTCCAGAAGTAAATGGTTTTCTTGCGTCAGTATCAAAGCAGGCATTACCAGCACAGGGACGGCTCCAGAATTTATTTATAAATTATATTTATGCAATATTACATTAGCATTAAATGGCTTCTGCTCATTGGTCTTGAAGTGTGCTTACATATGAACTGATCAATTAGGGATTTTTCAGAAAAGGTACATTTACTGATTCTCTTACAAATGATAAGGATGCTACAGATTTTAAAAAAAAAAAACATATTTCTTTTAAACAAATATGCAAAAGAAATAAATTCATATAAAAATCCCACTCACAAGAAAATTCTCCCTGACACACACATTTAAGCACACACACTCTTGCATCCTCTCGCACATGCAAATCCTGGTTATTTAGATTAGCGAGCAGTGTTTCTGTTGGCACCACTTCTGACCTAGATTATCATATCCGTAATTCTGGAGGATGATTATGATGATGAGCATGTGGTCAGAGGGTCTGTGGGGGAGGTGAGGATGAAAAACAAACAAAAAATACACAACCAAACAAAACAAACACTGCTCACTGGCTTTGCTGACGTCACGCGGCCGTGTAAAACGCTTCACTGTGCAATCTCGTAAAACTGCAGGCGAAACAGGAGGTCAGATGTGCTCCCCCAGATCCGCACATGACGGCAGACATGCGGTCACATGTTGAGCGTGCACATGGGCAAAAAAAACAGGGATGTCGGCAGATATTTTCTAGTAAAGGTTGTTTTTTCCCCCCCATCATTACGTGGGGTAAAACACATTTTAGATTTAGGCTTTTTTGTGCATCCGACCCTGTTACAACAGCCAGAGCAGCAGCTGCAGCTCTGCTGGCAGGAGTCACATCCTAAAGGTGATGACGCAAGCAGGAGACATGAGCCATGACCTCATCGGCTCACCATCAAACCATCATTCTGCTCTGTACCACACATGGACACACACACACAGAGCTTTACAAAAGGCAAACACCCTCCCCTCACTGCTATATGCTGCTACCACTGGGCTTGTTGGACACATATACACCGACATGCTAACAATGCCCTGACCAAACAAACACAGTTGGATCATTACCTACAGCTGAGTGATGTCACACACACACTCAGTGTGTGTTCTTGTGACGGTGTGTGTGTGTGTCTACAGTGAGGTGCAGCTGACTGCCTGTTTGACTCTGGTCCTTGTGCAGCATTACACGTAGATGCACCCAGAAAAAAAAAAGACACGAGACACAACAACACAAATGAAACACATATTATTATATATGTTTTTTATATTTATTGTTTTGTAGTACTGATTGATTTTAGTCAGAACTTGCCAGATGTGCCTTAATGTCATAAGAACAAAGAAGAGGAAAAATTTTTCAATCTTAGCAACGTAAAAAATTGGACAAGAGTACAGACAAGTATGAATAAATAATTTAGCAAATATCTAACTGGCACACCAAGTTTTATTATTATATAAAATGGGAAAACATTGCTTTTCTAAAATAAAATAAAGAATATATTATAATCAGTTGTGTATTTTGGGTTTTATTTTTCATCCCTTCCATTCAGTGTGTTAAAAAAGATACAGTAATTGGTGCATAAAGCAAAACAGAGTCAATAAAATGTGATTGATAATTTGCACAGGAAGATATAAATCAATCCTGTGCCTCAGGGGAAAAGAAACTCTTATAAAAAAGGAAAGCAGAGAAAGAATTTGGGCAGCGGCTCGGGGGGTTGAGCGGTAACTGGCTGCCTGCATCCCTCATCAGAAAACCAAACAAAGTAAGTATGAATTATAGGTGAGAAATATGGGTGCTGACATACAGGCCTGTCGATCTCACTGCACAGCAGACATCAGAACAGACCGAGGTAGCCACGCCGCCAGACGTCAGGTCTATCTGTTTACTGACAATACACGGATACAGTCCATTCATGAATTAAACACACTCACACACACATCACTGCTCTAGTCTCTGACTCACACTTTAATCTAAACGATCAATCTGAACAACACTCAACATTTCAGCAGCTGTAGTATAGGTTTCTTTAATGTTCTTATTTTAAAATCCAATTGTTGGATTAAAAAAATGGTAATGACAAAATGTTTACCACTGCAGTCAAACTGAAATCGAGCTACTTCAGTTTAATATAACAACATTTTTTCATGTTTGTTTTTTACTAGCTCACAAAAATTGTGATCTTGGAACTACCTTTGAAATTAAAGGTGCATATACAAATCTGTAATTTTAGGGAAGGTTGAAGCAGCCATAACCAAATCCACATTTAAAATTATTATTAATAATAAAAGAAATATCTTAATTCAAAGTTACTGCTTGTCTGCTTCATTGTGAATATTTCTGATGCTGCTCCCTGCTTTTCATTTTTATGCTTTAGCCCCACCTAGTGTTTGTCTGTCTGAGAACACTGGTGGAAGCATCTACCAGCTACCTTCAAGTTAAGGTAAAGGTCAGAGCTAGAACAAAGCTACTAAATAATGCATAGCTGCAAAAGGTTAACAAACATTACTAAAGGAAAAAAAATGGACTATTTTGCAAATCTTTTAGTGCACTATTGTGACCTGCAATACACATTAAGACCACAAAGTGGTATTCTTGTACTAGTTGATCTTGTTCCACACTGTGTGCAGCTGCAGCCTCTGAAGCTGTGAGCTGCTGCACAACTTCAGTCCTAAGAGAAGAACGTGGATAAGAATATTCGTGAAGACGTGTGTATGTGTGTGAGGCTGAATGCGGTTTTACACACTAAGTGCTCCATGGCGTCACAGCGGTGGCACACAGCCCTGCGAGCCTCTGCTGCACTTCCACAGTCTTTCAGCATCGTGGGCACAAAGCCAAGCTAAAGAGACACACATGGCACGCTGTTGGAAAGCCATCCCAGTGTATGACGCTGATGAGCAGCCTCGGTTTAATCTACATGGACAAACCCATCCAGGAGATCTGGAAGTATTCTCTCAGCAGTTGGAACTCAAAATGAAAGAGAAACTCTTAACTGGCCTTGACCATGCCGATCTCCTGTCTCATAGGAACAGGGCCTTTTTGTTCCCGTGAGTGGAGGCCATTTTGTAAGGCATGACGTATTGTTAATGAGGTGGGAGCGCCATCATTGTTACAGTGGAGAGGATATATGGCAGCCATTTGCTCTACTGACTGTGATGCAGGAATACAAAGATGACATTTCAAATATTATCCCGCCTCCCACCAGACAAATTTCCTGTGTGTAACAAATAAAAAATGTAAAAAAAAATTGCAGGATTTATTAACCTATTAGTAAAATTATTAGAATTAACATCCCTGTGTATAAAACTCTGCTATAGATAGATTAAACTGTAAAGATAGATTAAACCTTTATTGATCCTGCAGCGGGGAAATTTTCAAACTTTTGAAAAATGTCTATGTACTATTGTAGAAATAATGTGTTTACATACATATATCTACACATGCAGTGACTGAAAAACCATAAAGCTGCCTAACAATGGTTGAAATCACTTTTTTTTTAATGTCATACGGAGAATCGCCAAAGAATTATCACCAAACTCTGCAGTTCCTGACAGCTTTAGGACACATTTCATTATTTTTAGCTCGTTTGATTTTTGCATTTTACAAAGAGCTGTTTTTGTTCATTTTTGTTGCTCTTCTTACATTAGACTTCACTAGCAGCAGGGTGTTCAGTTAGCAAACAAGAAAAGTTGATGGCAAACTGGCAAAGAATGTCGGGCTTTTAGCAAGAGGTGGTGGAGACCAAAACAGAGCTAAAAGGTGAGCACATATTGTACTTGCATTCATTACGCTGGCAGAAACACACACACACACACACACACACACACACACACACACACACACACACACACACACACACACACACACACACACACACACACACTACTAATGTAGTCATGATTTTACACCATCATACTACGCCTGGATTGTGTTTCACTGCACCCACTAACATGTCATTTTGCATTAAGTTAACCATGCATTTTAAAATATATGCCCTCTCGTTTTAATCTTATTTATGGGATTGTTTTATCTTTATTCTGCCATATTTAAAGCTTATTAGTATTCATTCATGCATAACACTCAGTTCATATTCAGTATACAGTCTTTATGATATTAATTGATCACCCTGTAACTCGAGGATTGCTCATTTACACCGTTAGCCAGCTGTGGAAGAAGTGGTTGGTGAGTGGAGAGCTGAGGTGGGCACCTAAGAGTGGCCCTGTAATTGGCAGGTCCCGGCTGCACACCAAGAGGCAAGACAAAAAATGCTTTGTGCCCCTGATATGAATCTCAATGCCTCTGTTTCTACTCCTCCTCTCCTGGCCTCACCGTGGATATCTGAGCGAACAAAAATGATCTCCATGAGAAAACACGAGCTGGAGCGCTCCGGCGACAGTGAATGGAGCAGCGTGAGTAACAGCACCACAGAGACCAGGGAATTTTCAGGTCCTGCTCAAGATGTACAAGTGTACTACAGCTTTATTGTTTTTGTCACATCAGTTTGAGCAAATGAATCTATCACAGAACTTTGATTTAATTTTAATATAAGCATTTAGCAGACTGAATGCATTTTATTGCCAGATCCATCTTTTAAGTACTGAATACTATCTGGTTATTCTCTTATTAGATTCCACAAACAAACTCATTTAAATTAGGCTTAAAATCTACATTTGCTCTATCATTATGACTGTATTAGTGTACCAGAATGCACCAAACCTCTATCAAAGCGTTCAGGATGGCAAAATCTTGAGTGGGAGGGGTTCAGTGGGTGTGTACCCCCTAAGTAGTCACAGATGCCAGGCACAGTTGGGGAAGGAAGTGCCCGGCTCTCCATCAGTGTTAGCCAAGGGAAACTCTCATTTGGGCGCGAGCCCAAAATGATACAGAGCCAAAGACTGCAATGTAAACAGGTCACATCTTCATTGCAGATGAACATATCTGCAGGCCTGAGAAGTCCTGCACGACATCTGTGGGTATATTGGGATGTCATGATGAGCCGGTACATTCAACTTACACAAAATGTAGCTTAATACAATAGGAGGTAAATGACATTTACTTTAATGAAGTCAGTGTGTATGTAACTCTAGTGATAATTCACAAACCTCTCTGTTATTTTAAAAGAAATAAAATCATGAAAATTGTTGACCACTCTACATCAGACACTGTTTATGGAAAGGCACGTTGCTGACAAAATCACAAAATGTAATTTTTCAGAGAACATCCCTTAATATTAACTGGGATCAACATTTACTTGATGCAATTTTTTGTAATTTGAGTGGGTGGGTCATTTTAAAATTGTATTTTAAAGGAGTTTTATCTCAAAATTAATAAATTCAGTTTTAGATGAATGAAATTTAGTCTTCAAAATCAGATACAACAAATAATAGTGATGAAATTACTATATTTATTTAATTATTGATACGTATTTTGCAAATCTAATCATGACTAATGCAGCCTCATTGTTGTCTAATCTCAAAATTTAAACTTGAATAATATTGTGCAAAGGAAGCACCACAGAGCTCTATTCCATGCAAGTCATTTCCATCGTGACAACACCATTCATGTGAGCAGGCACGACTCTCTGCTTGAAGGTGATGCTGTTCTTGGCCTTGAACTTCCAACTCCTGTCATGTGTTTGCCGGCATAATAGCAGCCGCACTGCTGATCGAGGTATTTCAAAAGCTGCCTCTTGAAAAGGAGGAATGCTTGAATTTCGAACTGAAGGATGAGCGGAACCAGTGTTTTCAACAGTGCGACCAGGGATTCAGTAGAAACCTAAACCAGCTGCACTCACTTTGGCCATATAAATCATTAATATGCAAACTCAGAGTGAGTGGTATCAGACTGATGCAAGTTACATGAGATCGCAGGCACTTTGAGGGAAGAAAACCATAACATTCCTGAACAGAGGGCTGATTTTTGTTTATACTGGCCTTCCTTTACTGTCCGCTGATCACAGAACACGTCTCTGTGATCATAACCATGACTGGATTAAGACTTCCGCATGTCACAAGGTGTTTAATGTCAAAAGGACCTGACCTGTAAGAACACAGTTTGTTATAGGGAGTAAGTTTCATGTCTGCTGTTGAGCTTAAAGACCTCTCTCTGGTGAAGATCCTTTTTTTTTCTTTGTTAACATGTCCAAAAGGTAGATTTAATGTGCTAGATGACACACCATTAGTGGAATAAGCAGTCAGATGTCATGGTAAAGATTCTGGCTGAAACATGACGGTTGAATTACTCCAATGTTATTACTTTCCAGTGTGCAGTAGAGAATAGTTAGCATAGTTTTACAGTGTTTGAGTAGAGTTGGAGGTGAGCTGGTGTGCTCAAGCTGCAGCAAGTGGGAAAGGATGCAATGAGAGAGAGGCAGGGACTTTGTAGATCTAAATATTCTAAGGAATATAATAGTGCAGAGATATATCTATTTCATTTCAAGACAGGAGGTGATTGTTGTATGGGGGAAAAAAATTAAATGTGGAAATTTGATTCAAAGAGATGAGTTTTTAGGGATTAAATCAACAACCACAGAGAGAATTTAAGAACAGCAAATCAGGGGCAGGGCCAGAGGTATCTAGGTGGGACCTCCTCAACTGGAGGATGACATGTTCTTAACTTGTTAGTGTTGCGAATGGACATCAAAGCAAGAAACTTGTCTCTGTTCTTAACCCAGGTATTTCGGTTTCACAAAGCTGGCTCACTTTTAACCAGGGTAGCTCTCGGTACTAACGGCTCACATCCGCTACAGAAGATCAACTTTACAATATTAGATTAAAACAACTAACTGAACAATCAGATCACAGAATTTCAGATCTTCCATGAGAAAACAGAGCTTCTAATAGTTCACAACACACAATAACAAAATTTCTTTCATTCTCTACAGAATTACCGTCAGTGGATGCTTTTATACTTCATGCTTTAATTCCATCACTGCAGATCGGAACAACATAAAGCAGTTTGTTGATAATAATCAGAAATAAAAGAAAGATGGCTATAAAAATAGTGATATTATTGCCACAACGGAATTTTCCTGCGGGAATGTCAGATGAAGCACATTAGCAAATCCTCTTCTATGACGTGAATATGTTCATGGTGGGATAGGAAATCAGAGTCATTAGAGGCAGCTGATACCAGCTTTGAGATAGATGCTATTCGTGACCACTGTTTGGCTCATTCAAGCCAGGAGCCCCAAAGTCCTAAAACCACCTGAAGTGAAGATGATGAAAGATAATTAAAAGACCACAAAGAGAGGCAGAATGACTATAAAGTGACAGAAAACAACCACAAGGAGAAAAAAAAGAAGTTCTCCCCGATTTAAAAATGTTCGTTTTGTTGGATTTGTCAGCGGAAACATCCTTGGAGTGGTTGTACCCATGCAGTTTGTACTTTTATTTCTCTTGTTGCATAGCAGGGCCGTTGGCTCTCATACAGAAGTCATGACTGTCCCTCTGTGCTCACACAATGCATATCAATAAATCAATTCCACTATTACAGCTCAGGTGGAAATAACACTGTAGCTGCTCCATCATTAATCTATTTGTGTGTAGGTCAATCTCTGAATCAACAGGTCTCTCTGTGCCTGATTACAGCCAAACTACCAACCAGGCTGAACTCAGTCAGCCTCTAATGCCACACTTTCTAATACTTCATCCTGTAAACTGAACCCAGTGCCATACAAATGGGAGTCTGCCGCACTGATAGGAGATTATAAAAAGTAATCTGCAGCAGCAAACATTGTTTTCTAGGGATTAAAAAAAAACTTATTTTCAGTGGGCATGGCAACATGGCCATGTCATTATACAGCTTTGATACTGTATGGATCTGTAGAGGCAGTGCGTCCTCAGAGCATATACAAGCATTGGTGCATCTGACTTTGCAATAAGGAATATGCTATTTAAAGGAATCCAAACAACCCATGAGGATGGATCACATACCTGCACTCTGGCAACAGTTCAACTTTCACACTGTCATTTGAGACAAGGAGTCCTACCTTGGTCGCTGCTTCCTGCAGGAGGAGATTCCTCAAAGCCCTGGTCGTCAGGACTTTTACGTTTCTTCGACATTTGCTGCTCTCTGTTCGAGTGATTGATCGATCCACCGCTGGATTGATATCTGCTGATAACGTGAGATACTTTCAACCGGCAGGGTACAAAACACATACAACAGTCTGGGGGAGGCGGAGAAGAGAAATACGAATAAATCTCAGTCCCATTCATTCAGATCCCTTCTCTGTATGTGCCCTTTCCAGCGTGCTGTGCGCGCAAAGTTACCATGTGGTGGCCAGCCGAGCATCTGGAGGCGCAGCGAGGCATGGAGCCGGTCAGCTCGTGATTCTCACCGTAATCGACGAGATGCGTCTCCGGCGGACAGTCCGAGGCTTATTTCTCTTGACAAATGAAGAAATATTTGCAGCTGAAGTGATTTGTCGATCACGTGTGTCGCGGATACGCGTGAAACCCGCTCAGATGGAAATTACGCACTGAAGGCACTTGTTGATCGCGTCTTTGTGAGAAAAAAGTGGTTTTCGTCACTCCGGATGTGTTTTAAAAAATCATTTCAGATTTTCAGCATTGTATGAGGTGTTTGGCTTGGATGATGCCCGGCGACGTCCAGACTTCAAGTCTAATCAGGCATGGATGACGCACAGCCGACACAACGGGAACTCTTGGGTATCTTGAAGGTAAAGGCCAATGTAAACGGAGATTATCTGGACGTAGTCTGCCCGCTAAAGTACACCGAAACATGTGTCCCCTCTGGCACATTTGAGCCGCCACACTAAGTTGCGAGGCAGAAAATGCTCTCGCGCAACAACTGTTAAGCAGTCTTGGATTCCTCCAAAGCGTAAAATTGGAGACAGTGTACTAAGTGCCGTGGGGGGAGTGCGCGTACAGTACCTTCTCTGTTACAACACCGTGAGTCCAGCGACGAGTACAAACACCCTATTGTCTGTGACACGTCTTGCGCAAGACCTCCTAATCCAAGTGCCAGAGTAACATAAATCGAACAAACGCGCATTGTGTTGTGAGGAACCAGTCTATGGACGAGCCGTTTGCTTTCAGTGGAAGTGCGCGGGAGCCTCAGAGCAACTTCAGAATAAGCAGTGGATAAATGCAGCGGGAGAGTCGTGGTAATTGCGCGCACTATAGAGGAGGCAATGACGCCACCGGTCTGGCTTTTACAAATTGCTTGATGCTAGTTTTCCCCTCGGGTCGAATCAGCTCTGAATGCCAGAGAATAAAAGAAGAAAAAAAGCACCCCTTCTCTCTGCAGCCACAAAGAACTGTGGGTGCTTGGAGATGTTTTAAAAGACATCCAGTTGGATAAAACTGCTTCAGTGACCACTTTCACACATTTATTTTCCTTTGAGGAAAGTCACAAATGGGTGCCTGACACCAGTTGAGTTAAAAAAAAAAAAAAGCCCCCCTGCGCTTGTCTTCATTCCCTCATATGCTGATTTATTTATGAACACTCCCGGGTCAGGGGATCATATTCCATTTACTACATCTGGTTTAGATTTCCAGTGCAACACCTATACTGTTTCTTCCCTCACAAAAATGTGCAGAAATGTGCACACATGAATGGCAAGCGGACAATACTTTTGGTTTTCAAAAAGCCCGTTTCTTTGCAAAGAATTGCTTTCACGCCACTGACGCTGGTATTTCGTGGTATTTTCTGGAGGTAAACACGCCTTTCTCTCCTCTCTCTCCCTCTCCGGCTCCCCCTCCCATCCCTCATTCACTGCAGCTACTGACGTCAAGACATGCTTGCGTCAATGCTCCCTGCTTTGACAGAGAGCTTTTTTTTCATTGGGATCATAATGGGATTATTAGGCTTAGAGAAATACCCTGCTTCGTGGCTTTGAGATTTTTTTTCTTTTTGGATAGACGTCCATTATCTTTTTTCTTGCTTAAAATATTATTCCACAGCAATAAGAAAAGGACATGAGACGCATAATTGGCTCTTAGTGCAAAGACTGAGTGATTGTGTATCATCACAATCTGATTGATGATGCTGTTCTTGATTTTCTATATATTTGTAACAGTTTATAACAGCAGTGGTCATAAGCTTGAAGAAGCGACAAGATGAGATGAATTCACGTTTGGTGGGCATGGATCTGCACAAAATGAAGCAAGTAACTGACCTATGTTCTGTATTAAATAACTCAGTTAATATCCTACTGTAGACAAAAACAGTACACACACACGTGGTAACTATAGGACCGAACCATTCAGCATGCATGAGAGGGTTATACACTGAGACTGGCTTCGAGACATGAGTGAATCAGTCAGTTGTGTATATTGATTAGCAGATTAGATGTCTGTTCCTTCCTGTCAGTCTGCCTGTACAAGGCGGAGGATGTCATGATGTCCTTATACACTGACCTTGATCTTCTGGGCTGAATGGGCTCTTGTGCCTCTTGGCTGGCCTCGCTTCGCTTCAGTCATAATGCCATTTTTAACACTTTCTCAGCTCCATCTATTGCTCTGCGCTTTGTGCGACTCTATGCCTTAATATTCAATCACAAATTCTATGCAGATGTCAGTGTTGTTGAATTTTCTCTTTAGGTAGCCGGGCTCTGCTGCTATTGAAAGTTTTCAGCAAAAAATACCTACAGGGAAGTGCAAATACAAAGCGAAAGATTTAAAACGGAAGAGACACGGGTCATGATGTCACCAAAAACATACTTTTTGCACAACTGAAAGTGAATGAAATCTCAAAAGAAAGGGTTGGAATTGTCATTTTTTTCATAACATTTTAAAAAACAAACTGAGCTCGGACTATTTCCAAGCCACAGCAATCCAGTGAACAATCACGATTAGTGTCTGGTTTCAAAACTGTGTTATTTTGGGAGACTGATGCTTGTTATGTTCTTTCTTTTGAAGACATGTTGATACCAAACACTCTATAAAAATGGATGAACAAAGGAAGAGTTTCGAAACTCAGTGTGGTAGTTCTGGCTTTTGATATCTTGCCAATATCTGACTCCTCCTATAACTCCCGGCTAATCCCAAAATGAGCAATGACCCTGAGTAACGTTTGAGCCGTAGACTGTTCTATGACAGACTATGATCATGCACAACTTCAAACCTCAACAAAATTTCAGCAAGGTCAGTAATAAAAACATCCTCTACCATACGGATGTCATGAATGGGGAAATTAGCAACAGAGACCAAAACAGTTTGCTGCACCAGACTGTAAACATGTCTATTTCTCCTGTAAATTTGGACATTTAAAACAATATGAGGATAGATTCACTTTTGTAGCAGCCTCAAGTGGCCGTTTGAAGAATTGCATTAGCTCTATTGTATACCCCTGGTGGTTGCTGCTTGGTTGATTCAGTTAAAAGCAAAACAAAGAATCCTTGAAAGTGTATCTACATCCTTGTTCTTTTGTTGGCTCCTGCTCAGGGTCACCTCGGCGGATCATCTGTTTCCATTTTTTCCCTGTCCTCTGCATCGTCCTCTGTCACACCAGCCACCTGCATGTCCTTACACGTCTCCTCTTTGGCCTAGTTCTTTCCTCTTGCCTGGCACCTCCATCGTCAGCATCCTCCTCCAAATATACCCAACATTTCCCCTCCACACATGTCCAAACCCACTCTGTCTCACCTCTGTTTTTGTGTCCCTCAGCTGTGTCTGTGATACATTAATTCCTAATCCTCCTTACCGAATGGTGCATTTAACTCAGCTATGTCCAGCTCTGCGACCAACATTTGTTTCGCTGCAAAACATCAGGAAAACCACCAAACTTAGTGAAATATATGCACAATCAGAAAAGACAATAGCTTAATTCCTCCTTGCTTTATCTCACATCTGTTGAGACGTCTACTGGACAACTGTAGACACTGTTTTTGAATCCAATGTTCATTTATCCATTATCTATACACAGCTTAATCCTCATTGTGGTCACGGGGGCTGGAGTCTATTCCAGCTGACTTAGGGTGAAGACAAGGGACACCACGGACAGATCACCAGGCTATCACAATGCTACACATAGAGACAAACAATCACACTTGCATTCACATCTGCAGACAATTTAGAATCACCACTTAACCTCAGTATGTTTTTGGACTGTGGGAGGAAGCCGGAGAGCCTGGAGAAAACCCACGTGAGCCACTATGCAGGCCTGAATCTAATGTATGAATCCAAACTGCAGCAATTTTTTAAAATGTTTTTTTAACAAAACAGCGCGTCTTTAAATATTCTTACACATTGTAGGTTGCCAAGTATTTGAAGCCAGATTAACTGAAAACAATTCATCAACATGATTACAGAGAATTCATCGTCATCATCGCATCCAACTGCAGGCCTGAGTCACATGAGGCCACATAAAGTCCAACACCATCAAATCTGTAGTGTTACATGAACATTTCCTGCACGATGTCCTTTCTATGACAACTGAGACGACACAGGAGTTTACTTTATTTAGTGCTTAGCATCTCTGTAATTACTTTGTGAATTTTTATGTTGTTTATTGTATCAATAGTGGGATCAACACTTGATTCATCACTGGTAAACTGAGCATAACCCTGATGATGGCAAAATGAAGAATATTCATGTTTCTTTTTAAACTTGAAAACAAATTCAGATGACATTATAACTGAATGTTGGTCAGATTGGTTCAGAGTGTCCAAACTGTGTCCAGAGCTGTCCCTATGCAGGTCTGTTCAGCATACTGAGATGTTAAGCTGTAGTTTATGGCTGATTAAGGCAAGAAATGGGCTAGTGGTCTGATTCAGGTTCACCCATTTGAGAAGAAGGAAAGCTGAGAAGAGTTACCTGTGAGACATCTGCTCACACCTTTGGAGATTTCTAACCTCTCGATTGTAATTTATGGAGGCTTCTATTGAGATCACAAAGTGGTGATCCAGATCCAACATATTGTAAATCCAGCTTTTACAGTTTGCAGAAGAACCAAAAGGAAATTTGCTGATGGATATAAAATCTAGAAGTTAGATTCATTAGAACACAAATGTTGCAAAAAAAAACAAAACATGCAATAATCCCAGTGTAGTATGCACTGACATGACTGAATACAGTTTTCTAACCTAATTAACAAAACATACATTGGAATTCCAACTATTGCAAGTTTTGTACAAGGGGATCAAAAAGAGTACTGTTCTGTGCATTTAATAAATTGACAATTGTTTTGTTTTGTCAATGAAAATACCATTAATCTTATCTGTTATTCACTAACAGTCTCAAGCAATATATTTTATGATCTTTATTCTGTTTACAATCAATGTAAGACGTATCATGTATGGAGAAATTATCTCCAGGGTTTCATTTGATGTGTTGTACAACCATGGGAAAATTGAAAAACAATTTATTCAGTTTGGTATTGTCAAAGGGATAAAAAAAAAAAAACACGTTTCATATAGAAAAGATCGAGCTTCAAGAGGTTAAACTGAGGATGCCAGTAGTCCAATTTATTCATAATGCATCCGTTACAACTTTCCAGACACAGGAGATGGTCCTGTGTGACGAAGGAAGCTGTCCAGAGGGATGTGAATGGAAACAGGGTGTTAAAGTTGAGTGTCGTTTCTCACTCTGACGTCCACACTCAGTCATACACAACCCCACCAGATAGAACCGTCCTTCAGATGTACAGATGTAATTCCTCACCCATGTGTGCAAAATAGTCCTTCTGTACTTCTCTGCTGGAGGAGGGGTTGAGTTCTCTTGTAATAGATATTTTAAAATTAAGTTAATTCATTGAAATGCTACAAAAAGCAGTAATAATCCATATTTAGCCAAAAATGAAGACATGGAACAAACACAAATTGATGTTTTACCTTCAAATGAAACAAAGAAGTGTTCCTCATGTTACTAGGGGCCTGTCATGATTTACATGAATCCTGAAGGTCTGTGGAAATATGAAGCCCCTGATAATTTACTCTCCACTGGGCAGTCTGTTGTAGCATTTGTAAGTATGAAACCTAGCTGGGTCTGATAAATCACACGTGGTGCTTCTGTGGAACCTCTTACTGAATCAGTACAGCTTTGTACTTTTACAACACAGAAAATGAAGAGTTCAATAAGCAGTTTTATGAATGACATGGAAAGGTGTATTATCTGCATAGCAGAGTATTGACATTGGATCCCCATTTTCATTTTATTTTTAAAATACTGTGGAACATACTGTCTCAATGTACTACAAAAAGGTTTATTTATCTATTTACAGTGCATAAACCATGATTTTTTTTCTCATTTACACTATAAACAATGCTTAAAATCATCAACAGTTTTCTGCTGTACATCTTTTTTGCTAACTTCTGTGAATATCATGGAGTTATGCTTAATATAAGCAGATTAAAATAGATGTTGGTGGACGAACATTAAAGTAGATGTTTTTTTTTCTTGCTATCCTGAACAGCAATATCAGAAGAATTCAAGAACAAAATAGACCAAAAGGAAAACTAGCATAGTTATTTTGCTTGTTAAGCCATAAATAGTTTGAATTAAAGCCTTTGCTGCATCTCATTTGCATCAGATAAACAGTGGAAAAGGTTTGGAATGTGAACATCCTGATTTAATTCAAACTGACCACAACTGAGAGGAATATCTGGTCTGTGGAATTTAATTTGGGATCTCATAAAACAGTTTATTTTTTAGTTAATTCTTCCTGTCAGTCACATCAGATCAAGCATCCTGCAGAAAAAGTTTGATGAGTGTCTCTCTCTCTCAGCTCACAGATATTTTCCCATCAAAGGGACGGAGGTGTGACGGGGGTCCAGGCTGACGGTAGTCGACCGTGTGGCGAGACTTCATACTGAGCAGTGGCGTCATGAACTTCTGGGACTGTGCTGCTGTCATACATGGGAGAGCCAGAGGAGGGCACTGTGACTGAGTGAGACAGGCTGGGATAGTGGCTGCTGGACCCTCGAAGGAACTGGGAGCTCAGACAGTTGTTTATCCCCCCATTCTGGGACACTGGAGTCAGTGGAGAGTTACTGACAGACCACAGGCTGGTGTACTGACTGCACAGAGAGTCAGGCAGAAAAATTATCACTCATCTTTTCTTGGAATATTTTAAAAGTGTCACTCATGTAAAAGATAAAAAGTATGTGTATTGAATTTGCCTTATATATTTATGTGTTACAGAATGCTACACAGAGAATGTTAGGTTAGACTTTAGAGAGAGTTTAGGAGAGAAGATAAGATTTAAAGCCAAATTTATCCATATTAAGTCACTTATGAAGAAACACACACCATATTTGAATATAAGATGATTTTTTGTTTTGTTTTGTTTTTAACAGCCTTTTGGGGCTTTTATTGCATTTTGGAACAATCTCAGACCAATGTGTTACACTTCTGTAAAGTCAGAGTTAAGGTTCATTTAAGAGTTTTGAAAGCTTTTTGTTGTTGTTGTTGTTGTTCTAATTGATTGTGTGGGTTTTAACCCAAGCTGAAAATTTAACTAGATGTCCCTAATTTTTAAAATAGAAACTCAACTCTGCTCTAAAGCATGACATGTATAAAACTAGTTGTTTTTTCCACAAATACCTGATTTGTCGTCAGTCTTTGTATGATATTCTGCACACATTTATACTTCTATTTCTTTTTTTCACCCATATTATTAAGTTTATTGTTAAGTTTCTAGATATTCCATCACAATTTGTACCTGTCTTTGTTGGGTCTTTAATTGCTGTGTCCCTGTTTTGAATTTCAAAACAAACTGCATATAGACATGTTTTATTTCTTGTTACATCATCTTGTTTATGTTTCTAAGCAGATCCAAAAAAATAAACCATAGAAGAACAACACAAACCTAGAGTTGGTACCAGAGGTGGAGTTGTGTGCCACGGGCATCATGTTCGAGTGCGCTGGCATCTGAAGACTGGACCAGTTGTCATGGCTTGAGAGCATCGACAGACAAGGCGAGGAGTTGTCAGTGTAACTGGCTGCAACACAAAATGAGGCACTGGGGATTAGTGGTTTAAGATATATCAATCAGAAATCAAATTTCGCCGCCTAACTTGTCGTATTCTCAGTGTCTTTCTGGACTTGTCCCCCTGATATCAGTCTGACAGTTGAAGGGGTAAATCTTATGCATTCCTTGTCTGAAGCCAAACCATTTACAGCTCTGTGGCTCCACTAACACAAAGGCCAGAGGAATGCAAAACGTTCCCGGGGCAGCAGCATTCGTTTGAGTTTCTTGTTAATAGTCGGGGGAGAAGTGCTGGGATTCTTGGATGTATGAAGGTAAAGGGAGGAGGGGGGCACTCACTGGGTGAGTTGGTTCGATGGCCATACGGGCTGGCGTAGGGGGCAGAGCGGTGGTTCCTCAGAGTGGAGTAGCGCTCGCAGCCGTGGGATGGCGAGAGGGATATAGGACTCCCAAATTGGCTGTGAGGACTGGCAGGAGGGCAAAGGGAGCCTGTGCCTGGAATAAACCAGCTACCTACTGGCTCCACAGAGGAGAAAAGAAAGGATGGGATCAGATGAGCACCATGGGTTTACCAGTCTTACATGGAAAAAGTACAAATAAATATAAAATAACTGAGGTGTACACTTACATTGAGAGTAACCAGATTGTTGGTTTTCATTGGCATCTTTCTCAGGTCTTTGTTGTCACTCCTGCAAGAATACAGATTGTTTTCTTCCCACGTGCACACATTGCTTAACTAACCAGTCACTGCAAATGTTCTTTACATTTATACCTCTCCTTTGCATCCAGAAAGGCCTTGCAAAAGGGTTGTATTTTATTTCAGCGAAGTTATCTAAAATTCAAAAATGTATCACATAAAAAGTAATTAGAGTGGTGGTTTGCATCAATAAACCTCACAAAGAGCGAACCAAAGCGTGCGTAAATGCCGTGCGTAAATTACGCACCTATATTACACGCATACACAAAAGACTTTATGTATCACTTAATGTTAATATTATTAGTTGTTGAGCTATTATTATTCATTTTAAAGTAAACCAAAAACCTTCGTATTGCCAACCTCTTCGTTTTGGTATGCCGTCACTGCATGAACTGTGTCTCTGGGAATGAGTGGCTGGTGATCATCCTCCGCGGCCCTCCAACCCGGACTATATGGATGCGTGGCTCATACTTGTGTAAAGAATTAACATTATCTGGGGAAAAGGCAACAACATAAACATGATCATTCATATACCGGAACCACACTCCCACGTGTATTCATTTTGAAATTTAAAGACTTGAATTTGGAAACGAATACGGAAAAGAAGACGGTGGGAGGAAATCCACTTACCTGACCTCCTCCGTTGAGTTTATTAGTGAGTTTGACTTTACTAAAGGAGACGGGAGCCTTCATCCAGTGCGCCCCGAAGTTCGGAGAGTCCGGATGGATGTACACACAGCTGGGAGTCTGGGGTTCAGGTTTGCCACCAGGAACCCACTCCCCGTTCACATATTTCCACCTGTGGTTGTCCGCAGATGCGAAGTCCAGCAAAAAAGAATACATAGCGTTGGGGTCCAGTCCAGACACGTTCACTTTCAGCACTGGAAACATGCGCCTTGGAGGAAACATGAATTAAAAGTTAAGAATTAAGTAAACCTTTCATTTATCTGTCTGTCTATCTTTGATGCTCACCTGCCATTCTTTGTAACAATCATTTCATTTGTAAGATCCTTAAACTTTTGCCACAGCTCGTTCTCATCCAGGGACACTTTGAGCTCTCTCTCCGTGGGGTCTCCCTTCTCGCTGCCGGCCTGCAGCTCACTCTCCACGGCGCTGAGGAGGTGATCCACCCGGTACTGGACGGCCTTGCTGGGACACTCGCCAGCGCCTGTCGCCATCCTGTCCAACAGCTCCAGGGCTGGATGCTTGTAATCACAAGGATTATTGAAGAACCTTAAGCTGCTCCAGAATCTCTGTGCTCTTCTTGTGCGTTCACACAGAGACACTTTTACAGCTCCTAAATATATAGGCCGAAGAGAAGCTCCATGTCAGGATGGGTGTTTGGAGCAGAGATGGTTGGCTCGTCTCCTCTTTGATCTTTGCGGGCTTGTCACAGATTGGCTGGGAGCAGCCATATCATTGAAGCCCACAGGATGACAGCGTTTTGAATAAAGCAGTTTAACCGTCTTTATGACATCAACCTGTAAATATTGACACTTAGATCAAAGACACACCTGCAGAAACCAAGCCACTGTGGGCTGACCACGGCTGGGCTGCAGTCCGCCAAGGGTCAGACTGTAGTCCACATTTATATTTTATTTCTTTCACTTTTATGAGAAACTTCGTCCAATCATAAAATAATTTAAAAGCAGATGAACTGTTCTGACTTAATAAGCCTTCTCACATTTGAAATGCATTTCAGTTCTGTGTTTGTGGGTTCTTCTGTATCATTGATGGATCAATTAATAAATAGATGACTACATAAATAAAGATCACAAGATGCACTCAGATGCAAGAACCTTCTCCTTTATAATTTTATTACAGCTTTCACTTAATAAAAAAAACTACTAATTTCAGATATTTATCATCCCTCATTAACTCTAAATGCAAATTAAAAATAATATTGATAGTTTTTTAACATTATATCATAATGTTATTTTTATTTCAGCAAACCTACACATGTATTAAGGCTTTACAGTAATAACAATTGACATTAAATGGATAAGTAGTGTTATTTTATGACTGTAATACAGTTTACTATGTTGTGGACAAAAGACATGTGATTTTAACGTAAAAAAAAAAAGAGTATAATGGATTTTTCCAAGTTGAAAGACATTAAGAAGTCCACAATACTCATAACTGACAACAAACATCACATTTTTTTTAATCAAGAGATGCTATGATTGTGATAAATTCAGTGATCTGTGTTGTCTGTATAGTTTCTCCATAGCTTAAGCCCACAGTCAATTATCTAAGAAGAGAACAGAAATAACAGAAATGATCAGAAAAAAAACACCAAAAGAAATAAAACAGTTTTACAAAAAAATGTATCCACTTAGAGAAATACTTTTACCTGGACATTTTTTGCTCACACACATCTTCAATGGATAATGGATCAGGTGTTTGATGGCAGCTCGCCTCTATGTCCCAATCCAGAGACTCAAAACATCCATGACTGCCAAGAAAACACCCACACATGCACAATGCCAAGTATCAATCAGTCTTTTGCCTCCAACAAGCAAGCAAACAACAAAAAAAAATAAAATTTGCACATTTGCTTTCTTGTACCTGTCTGAGGTCCCTCTGCTCAAGTGTTGGGGACAAAATGGTTGGGGATTTTGGACACTTCTTGATTGTTTCGGAGAGCAGAGACGTAGCTGACTGGTTTGGCTCTGCTTCCCTTGTTTGGAGTCAATGACTGGAAGGACCTGTGAAAGAAGAGGGAAGGATAAACACCGTCACCGACAACTCAGTAAATGAAACATATGCAGTGATTTACATCCGTGTAGTGCAGCTGTGTCATTCTCATAAATAACCACCGCATGCTGCTCATGCTGTTGCTATGGAGGCTCCCAAAAAACAGAAAATTAAAAACAAGCGTTAAAAGCAGATTGTGTGTGACAGCTATGTGTTAGCTTCCGTAGAGCTCTGTGGTGTTGTGTTGTGGCTGGTTTGTGTTTACTAACCAAATCTTGGACACCTCGTTCCTGCTGCCAGCACAGCGAGTCTGTCTCTCTGTCCAGCAGTCTGGACCAGAGTTCACAGCAAGCAGAGAAAAACAAACCCCAACTCAGTTTAAGGAGCAGTTGAAAGACTTCTTCAACACACTTCTCATCTGCAGTGTCCTTATTGGTTCTGAATGTCACAAAAACTACAACAAAAGCTTAAAAAGATCCATGCCAGTTGCATTATGTCCTTTATGTTTAATCTGTTTTACTGACCTCTGGGTGAAAGCCATGTTGCTTAAAGAAGATCATACATTTGCCTCAGCTGTTTCAAGTAAATCTCTGCTTTCCAGCTCTCTGTGGAATCTCAGGGACTATCTGGTTTAAGACAAAGTACTGGACATGAGTGTGTCCCTCTGTTGTTCTGTGTTGAGCTGCTACGTATTAATGGCCGACCTACCAGATCAGGCATCTTGCTCTGGAAGCTCCTCGTGAAGTTTGGCTGCAGGCTTGCAAATGTGGGGGCTTCCATCTGTGGGTGGCACATGTTACATTTATTTATCATTTCCTTGCCAATCAATTTGTAGTTTGAAAAGAGACCTCTCTTGTGTATGAGCCGCGGGTAACCGTGGCGTAAAAGTCAGAGGTGTTATAACCAGTGTCATTTCCCACAGTCCTAGCGTCCCATTGGCGCCTGTCTCTTCTCCAACCCAGCGGGAACTGTCACACCAGGGCACTTTCCTGATGTTAGTATGCTGCACTGGGAATTAACATTATTGATCTACATGGTGCCATAGATCCCCCAGCCCATACACCCCACTGTTAAAGGATAATGCCAGGTGCAACTCAAAATATATCTCAGGAAACATGGAGCTTGTTCGACTCAGATTTGAGTTCTTTTAAAGCTTAAAAAACCCTTAATGGTGGTTTAACACATTTAGTACAAATCACGTACTACTGTTGGCTGTGGATTTTAATTCTGATCTTTCACCTTTACCGCTGGCTTTACATTTGACCAAATTGAGTGAGAATCATTTTGAAAACACACAAGCTCTCTAAGTTATGATGTTACATTAGATGCTGAACATCTGCTTTACAGTTGGACATTGTTGTATCATGATTAAATTTACGAGTGTAATTTGATTTGACAAAACTTTTCTGTTCAACCACAAACTACCTCTTTCAGATAGGTATCCTGGGCATTCACTGTGATCAATTACATACCACAAGCAAGTTTCTACAAGCTCACTTTGCATAGAAATAAATGGAAACTACGAGGCTTTCAAACTGTGAAATCCACAATGGAGTCTTTAATGTTGCCATACGAAGTCATATAAATTGGGGCAATACTATAACCAGGTGGTTGTGGACACCACATGGGCGCAAAAGATTTCAAGTCAATACGATTCGACTCCCAACCAAAAACAAAATGCCTAAAAGAAGAAACAATCAGATCTAAGTCATAAATTTTGCATAATTTGAATTAAGTGGGCTAAAAAAAATGTGAAAACTCTGGAATTATCATTTATTTTGTTCTCACGAACATTTCACAAAAATATAATGCATTAGATAATCAAAAAAGTCAAGTATATCAACAGAAAAGCAAACAGAGTTAACAATAAAGTAGACTGGAAGCAAATCAGACAGAACTTGACAACCTGCCTCAGGACAACACAACCCAGAGATCTGTGGACCTCACTCAACACAGAATAATTCAAGAAAGACAAGAATGCTTTACTTATTGGAATGTATAACAAGCCCTGGGAGTAAATATGTTTCCCACACACTTGGTGCTTTAGGGACCTCACTCAAAGCTTGGATTGACACCTTGAGGCTGTCAATAGTGATGACTGGTCTGTCCTGCAGCAGGAGATCTGAATGTTTCAGTCCAGAGCTGTGGTGAAGAACCTCTCCTGCATGCCTGCTGGCTTTGACCAGTCTCTGTTTGCCTTCCCCAGCTCTCCCTTCAGCCAGGCTCATCCTCTGTTTGCTTAGCCCATTTTGACACAGAGGTGAGAGAAAAAATGAGTCCTGCATGCTTGCTCATATATGCTCATCTCCGCAACTGAGCATAACCTCTTCTCCAGGGTTCTCTGACTTTCTTCACCAGCCTCTCTCCTGATCTGATATAACTGTAAATATTTAAAATGAAGCACTGTGTCCTAGAGTAACTTCCACTATTCTTTTGTCTACTTTCTTTATACATTTCATAATCTAAGCCAAAAAATCTACTACTTTGCTATGTTTTCCAGCGTTTAATGATAAATCAAATAAAATATGAAGCACCAAGCAGATGGCTAGCTTAGCTTAGCATTGTAATTGGAAACATGGGAGAGCTGCTAGCCTGGTTTCAATGCTGTCAAAATCCTTATTTCAGCATCTCTAGAGCTAAAAAAAAGTATATATATACTATGCTACATTTGTTTTAAAATGTGTTCAAAAAGGATAAACTGTGGTTTTAGAGAGTTGGGAAAGAGACTAATTTTTGGCTTGGAAGAGAGACTTTCACCCTTAGGCAGTCAGTTAACGTCCAAAGATGCCAAGAATGAGCATTAATGTATTAGTGAGTGTTGGAGGTGTACACTGCTATAGTGCTAAGCTAATTAAATGGTAGTCTCATAATTACTGCACAGATGTTACAGTGGCATCAGTCTTCTCACTGTACTGTTGAAAAAGCACCAAATAAGAATATTTTAGAAAATATCGAACTGTGGCTGTATTTAAAACCGCCTATACTCATTTGCGGCAAAAATGTATCAGTTGAATGCAAAAATAAAACAAAATCTGCATTCTACTAAAAAAAATACATGGATGCAATATTGATTTTGATGAAATCTCAAGTATGGATCGAATCAGTTTACCTCGCCTGCTGTACAATGCCACACAATGTACATGCTAAAACGTTCTTAGCAACCATTTAAATTGTGGATACTTAGTAGACAGGGAGGAACACAAAGTAAAGTACCACTTAATTACATGTTTGTCTAAGTAGACTTGAATAAATAGAACAGTTCATAATTGTGGCAAGGCTACTTCTTAAGTTAAGCTTGCTAAGCTAGTGCTTATGATCACAAAGACAGTAATGTTAACTTAAGCGAACTTTCAACATAAAACAACACAACATACACAACTTAAATCTATTGTTAAGTTTGGGTTTTTTGTCATTAGGAACAGAGCAGGGCACAGAGGCCTTTAATCTTTAACAAATCTCGTGCAAGACTCTGTGCAGTAGGCCATGAAATGTTGCCAAAAAAGGATTTGAGTAAGTTAACAGCATGTTTTTGCTCATTGGGTAGATATCTTAAAGGGGAACTTCGGTTTTTTCAACCTGGGGTCTGTTTTCATTTGTCATTTCATACATGTGAGTGATGGAGAAATGAATTTTCGACATAGCTCCAGTATTTAGCCAGGCAGGCAGCTTAGCAGCTCAGCTAGCGAAAAGTATGGGGCAACTTGCCCCCCCCCACGTCAAAGTCCACCCTAACGTGCTTTTTTTCCCCACACTGACCGGCTCGGATAGTCTCAACGAGTGTCCCACAACATACGAGAGATGAGAAGTGAACGAAAACCTCCACATTACCTGGCGATCGCTATTTGTTGTGGTCTGTATCCAAATCTCAGGACACTAGAAAGCAAATCTCGTTCCGAAATCGCACGATAGCTCGCATTTCGGAACGAGATTTGTTTTCTAGTGTCCTGAGATTTGGATACAGACCACAACAAATGTTGAAGAAAACCAAAGTTCCCCTTTAAGTGTTATGATGCTACAGTTTGGGCTTTTGTTGTACTGTCATGAAAATGGCAACCACTTTATTGCATATTCTGTCAGCCAATAATATGTACAGTTTGAAATACAGTCTTTATCTCCCTTATTTTTTATTCTTCATCGTTAAATGTAATTATCGCACTGAAGTGAAGCTTGAGCTAAGTAACTGGATATACTGTACAGTTTTAAAGACATAATAGTAATACACTTTCTGTTGAGTGCATTCTGTCAGTATAGGTGTCTGTGTGTTGGTTTGGGGAGGCAGTTGCAGGTTTTGCCTCTAACTGCCCTTGTTAAGTGGGATTACTGGCCCTGTGATTTTCACACTAACCTTGAGAAACATTTGCTCAGTTTCATTCTCTCCTGGCTGCCATCGAAGATCCGGTCCTGCTGAACTCTCCACTGAACCAGACCCTTGCGTTAATAATCTGCAACACAGAGACATCAGAAAGGAGTCCATTTATATCACAGCTGGAGGGGTGAAAGATCATCTACCAGACATCAGGCTTTATCCAAAGGAAAACTGGTCACCCTTTTACAAATGTGTAAAAACATCTCTCAGCATCGCCTGGCTAACTGGGTTTCTCTGATGTGTGACCTGCCACAGTAAATGTTGTGCCGCTAATATATTCCTAACGGTGTGTTACTTCTCAAGACGAGGCCATAGTGTGGTGCAGCTCACCACCGATAACACTGCACACTCGGGTGACAACACACTTTGTCTGCTGGGTGCAAACTGGCTTCAAGGAGGACTCCTGAGCAAGGCAGCGTTTACTCACAGGACAGTGCAGCAGTAACAGATCTGTACAAACCCCCTGAGCTGCAGAGGTATGAGATGGAGGAATGAGGATGTGGACCTGTCCACTCATACATGTACAGTATTAGTGCTTACATGTTAGCAAGTTACAAAGCAGAAGCTTAACTATTACAACACGTTCTTCTTTTTTCCTAACAGGATCCTGCAAATTAAACTTCACCACACCAGCCCTGTCTTATGTACTTTTTCCACTCATTGAGCTCAGTAATAGACACAGTATGTTCTGGTCAATCTAATTTGCAGACCTGTAATGCATACTTGTGAAATTCAACATGTTGAGGAGAGCATGACCAGATGGCACAGAGATAGCAAATTACTGCATCGACTGTCCAATAAATCACAGCAGCTAATAACAAACGTATAAATAGACACAAAGCGGGACAGATTGGATGAACTGGCTTGTTACTTAAAACAGAATTGAGGACTAAATGGACTCCTTATTTTGGTTTCAGCTCTAATTGCTTTTATTTTGGGTATTTCTCATAGATGTGGGGAATGTGCTTATGGCACAGGCAGGCTGTGGGGGCAGGAGGGGCGTCTGTCTCGCCGTGTTTGTCTGTGGAGTGCTGAGATTTCACACTGATGGAGAACTTGTCAGTTCAACCTTCACTCGCCTTCTTACCAAGCTTCTAATGTCCCCAGGCTGAAGCGCTGTTTCACAGTGGCAGCTTCGTACGAACATCATACAGGCTGCCACTAAACAGAGTTCATCCCTAATTAACAACAAGGAAGACAGCGGCCGACACTGTTCTGCTACACATTCACACATGGAAACACAAAGGACACTGAGGGTGATGTAAGCAGATTCAGAATGTAAGTTTAGATTAAAGATATAAAGTGTGAAATTTGTATTTTAAACTTTGCCTTCTTTAATGGCCAGTTGTTGTGTGTCTGGATAAATGACATATCAGGAAACGAGATGGGGTTTTCAGAGTTTTCTTAGTTAAAAATATAAATGTTGCAAGTAACTTTCCAGACCTGTAAAGCTTCAACTTCAAAAGGATTCTTTTTAAAAAGGAATTTTGCGTGTGCAGCTGAAAAAACAATTAACATCTGAAAATGCTATTTGAAACAAAAATCACTGGAAGAAGAAATAAATGGCAGTTGAAGTATGAGTGAAACAACAAATTAGAAAGTCTCACATAAGTTAACACTCGAAGTTCAATGAAGAAATTGAAATGTTAGCTGGCATCTGTAAAAAATAAAGCTAAAAGGGATTTGTTGTATACATTGCTGGAATTGAATGACAATGTGAGTTTAACTATCAGCTGAAGTGACAGCAAAATCTTACAGTTTTTAAGAAAAACAAAGCATTTGCCAGTGGAATTATATATAATGATAAAACATGTATAACTAATCATTAGTGAAACCACAGTGCAATTCAGACTCTAACAGCTTTCAGATTAGCTCTGCCACTTTTGGTAAATGGAGTGCTGTTTGCCTGGAAGCCCATAAAGCTCTAAAAGAGAAGAAACTCTCCAAACAGTTCAACATCTGCTCGCAGCTCTGGCATGAAGTGACACCACTGCCCAATTGCTATATCTCTTTTGAGGTGGACATAATTACAACATTTTCCCCTGGATGATGTTTGTAAAGTGAAAGCGGCTGTTGGAGGAGTAGAGTTTCCGCAACGGAGGGGTCAGATTGTGTTTGGTCATCTCACTTCTACGTGAGTAATCAGTTTTCTCCTCCAGGAGGCCCATGCTAAACAAGCCTCCAGTGGAGCGGCTGTTTGTTCGTGAATCTAGTGCAAACAAAGATCCAGAATACTTTCAGCAGCTGAGTAACATCTCCTCCAACACAACACTGGCTATATCTGGGATACGTAAAAGTCCAAACATAATGCTGGTCCTCAGACATGTGGAGGACACTGTAAGACTTGATCTGTCTGACTGGACAAAAGTCTGAGGTTTGCTGCTGCTCAGATAGAGCTCATGGTGTGTCATGTTAGAAATTATGATCATGCAGATTTTATGTGATCAAAAAACTAATCCAGACACAATGAATTGAAAGATTTCACAACCTGAAATGGCAGATGTGATCCACTTGTCTTTTGTTACCAGCAGTGCAGAGATGTTTATCTGATGTTGTATCAGTGGCAGATCTGCTTTCCAGCACTGTAAGTATGCAAACATGCTCACATCTATTGTTCTTTTTTTCACGGTAGATCTAGAAAGAAAATTATTTGACAAAATATGTGTAACCCAACTCTTTTTCCTGACATCCTGTAGACTTCTCTGTAGCTGTGACGGGGGAATGTTATACTTGATGCACCTATAAAAGTCCTCCAAGTCTTGGTGTGTTTTTAGATGTCCACGCTCAGCTAACTGCTTCTGGAGGTCAAAGATCTTAGAAAAGTGTTACATTGGCAAACGTTTTCTTTTTATAGTCATCACAAGGGACAATCCATAGAAAAGAAAATATTAAAGTGGGGTGTTTTTTGGGTGTCTTTAACATTCACATACGACGTAACACTTTCCCCGTCATGGCAAAACTTACCAGGTAGTAACAGCTTTTGGGCAGGGTCTTCAGGTATGAGTGATTGTGCTGCAGCTTAGAGAAGACCAACTTCTTTTGTCTTCAGAGGAAAAGAAGAAGGAGGCAGACAGACAAGAGACAAGCGACAGAAATGGAGAAGGACAGAGAGTTTGTGGGAATGGAGATTTAAAGTGAGCCTCCCTTGTTCCAGTGGCTGGGAAACACAGCACACAGAACAAATGAGAAGTAAACACACAGCCACAGGAAGCCATTAACTGCAGCAGGGACCAATTAGGCCTCAGCAGGTGTTCTTGCTTTTGCCTGCTTTGGTCCCGCCTCACCTCTGACAGAGCCTCGATCTGAGCTGAGGAAACAACGGGTAGTTTCATTTGCTCAGCAATTTGAAGCAAAGGATTCCGACTGGAGGGCCTCTAAAGCCATTTATTGTGTCCTCTTTGTCCCCCTCCCCAAGTGCAAGTCATTAGAGAGGACAATTACATCCTCCTCAAGAAGCTCGACTTTTACAGGAGGGGAAGATAAGACAGGATCTCTTCTCATGTTAGACCCCCTCTATGCAGGCGCTCTCTGAAGCATATTGCTCTTTTCACACCCAGAGGAGACACAAGACAGCCAAAATCAAAGTTAACCACAGGAGCTACAGCAAGAGGGAAAGTGATCAAACAGTAGCAACTGAAATTTGTAGTGCTCAAAAGTGAAGGAATGGATGGAAGACAAGAAAGGCCACAATGAGTTGAATTAAGCAGCTAAGCATTAAATTGTGGAATGTTTAGATGAAAAAAAAAACAAACAAACCAAAGTTTCATTCATTTTCCTGGAGTTTTTCTAATATTTTCAATTCAAACCAAGTCTAAAAATCAGGTTGCTCAAACTGGAAGCTTTAACTTTAAACTTTTTTATTTCTACAGAATAAACGGAGAATACTCGAGTTAACAGAGTCAAACTCACTTCAAAATTCCTAATTTCATCTGTTGCTACTGATCAGTATTAACCTACTAAATCACTCATACTGAGTCTTAATGTCCTGCATTAAGATCCTGTGAGTCCTGATGTTCTGCATTAAGACTCACAGATCTAGCTGTGAAGTGTAATTATGTTAATGATATGCATGTCACTTCAGGAGTAAAAGACAGTGTGAAGGTGTTGTTGTCTGGACAGAGAGGCTTTTGATTTGCACAGTTGTGTATTTGAGCGACAGTGTAATGTCTGCTAGGTGAATAGTGACCTGTGGAGCCAAATCTGGCCCAACAGCAAAATATTTTGAAAGTTTCTGTTTTTCTGTTTTTGACATTCGTAGTTTATGTCAAACCTTTTCAAGTGGAGATACAAATATGAACAGACTCTCACAAAATGCAAATGTACCAGGCTTTTTGGACAGACCGCGGTGCTACAACAGATGCTATTAAACTGAATTCAACCATAAATAAGTGAGACAATGAATATCTTTAGTGTCACAACACAAAAACACAAAACATACCTTGAGTCACTTGTTGTTATCTGTAGAGGGGCTTATTTCACCGAGCAATCATCCTTTTTATCAAAGCATAAGTACCTTTTGTTGATCTCAATTTCAAAGTAGAATGTTAAAATTTGAATTTTAGAATGTTATGATTTGAATCTGAGAATGTTGCGTTTCAAACTTTTAATTTTAGGATTAAAAGCTTAAAATGTTTTGATTGTAATCACAGAATATTATCAATTGTTGATAGTTGATAGCTGCTAAGCTGTAGAATGTTTTGTTTTGAAATGTTGGTTTTATTTTTAAATGTATGACTTGAATCTTAGAATATAGTTTTATTTATTAGAATAGTATGATTTGAATCTCTGAATGTTATGATTGGAATATTTACAATGTTAAGCTTTGAGTCTTTGCATGTTATGTTCTGAGTCTTGGAATGCTATGATTTGAATCTGAGACTGCTGTAATTCAAACTTTTAATTTTGGGATCAAAAGCTTAAAATGTTTTGATTTTAATCATAGAATGTTATCAGTTGAATTTTAGAATGTTATGATTTGAATCTTAGATGTTACAATTCACATTTTAGAATATTATCATTTAAATTTTTTAGAATGTCATGATTTCACTTTTAGAATCTTATGATTTGAATCTTAGAATGTTTGATTTTAATCTTTGTACAATACCAGTCAAAAGTCTGGACACACCTTCTCATTCAATGTTTTTTATTTAATTGTTTTAAGCATTGTAGATTAATACTGAAGACATCAAAACTATAAAAGAATAGATATGGAATTATGCTGTAAACAAAACATGTTAATCTTCAGTATTACTCTACAATGCAGAAAAGAATGCAAATAAATAAAAAATCATTGAATGAGAAGGTGCATCCAAACTTTTGACAGGTAGTGATTTGACTTTTAGCATGTTCTCATTTAAAATTTTGATTTTTTTTTATTTGAATCTTGGAATATTTGATTTGATTTTTAGAGTGGTATATGATTTGATTTTGAGAATGTGTGTTCTGATTCAAATTTTAGAATGATGTGATTTCAATTTTAGAATGTTACTTTTTGAATCTTAGAATGTTATGATTTGAATATTTAAAATGGTATTTTTTGAGCTGTTAAGTGTTATAATTTCAGTCTTAGAATGTTAACACTTGAAATTAAAGAATGTCATGATTTGAATCTTAGACAATGAAAATGTCAGACGAAGCAATTAAGATAAGTCCGTGGATCTGGATTCAGACAAACAATGTGAGTTGGGGTCCAAAATAGAGTAGGTAGAACAGTCTTACTTCTTGGGGCTTGTGTGTACGAATCCTGGGTCCATTGAATGTGATAATACTGTAAGGGTTGTGTTGTTAAACAGGTGTGTCCTGCTAGTGGATATAGTGGACAGTGGGAGCTGGTATGGAGGAGGGTGGGTCTGGGTCACGACATCACTGGATCTCTAGTGGTGTCCAACTTAACAAAACATCAGTGAAGGGAGGTGCCCACTTGATAAGTCTGGTGATATGCCGGCACTTGCTGCCCATCTGACTTATCTATCTCAGGATATTAGGGACATACAAAGCAATATTGTAGGCTGCAAAAGTTATCTGTAGAGGGCGTAGTAAAGGATTTTCTTCACTGAGCACTCATCCTTTTTATCAAAGCACAAACATGTTATGGTTTGACTCTTAGAATGGGTCGATTTTAAACATTGCAATGTTATGATTTGAATCTGAGAATGTAAGAATTTTAATCTTTAATCTACAATGTTAGGATTTGAAGTTTTACAATTGATGAAAGGCTACTAAATTTATTAGTAGAAGGCATAGTAAGTGGGGGCTTCTTCACTGAACGGTCGTCCTTCTTGTGCTTGTGTCAAATATCCTGAACTAAATGACAACAGTTAAATATATTAAGGACACTTCAGTGTTTCCAATGCCTCTGCAAAACTGATCCCCAGTTTAAAAAAAACTGTGTGAGCATTGCTGACCCCTGGTGTTGAGTTGGAAACACAGCTAGCACAGGCAAGACTAGATAATCAAGAGTTCTGCTGCTCAGGAGCCTCAGATCCTGCAACGTTGCACCACAAACATCAACTAAATATCAACTAAGGCTTGCCCTGAAATACTGGCTGTATTGTAGAGAAACACTGTGTCAAAATCCTAAAAGTAAGACCTTTATTATTTCAGTTAGTGTAATTTTAGTCCATTTCCCCAAATTAACTTGTTTAATGAAAGTACCAGAAACTTAATTTCAGACTGATGTATTGCCTCCTAGAACAGACCGAAATAGTGTGTTAATGCTCTAGGAGCACCTAATGGAAGCAATGACTTAGAAAATAACCCATAGCTGAAGGATATTTGCCACTGTAACAATTAAAGACTGAATCTCTTGAGTTGAAGAAATTAAAGGAAATTATAAAATAATATTTTACAGAGGATTATTTTATTTAAAACCAAAAAATGTGAATATTAGACAAATACCTGCAAGTTTTTCAACCTCAGCAAATCATGCACAAGATCATTAAAGGTTTATGAATTAAATGTTAAGACTTCATTATATACCTGCTTAGTTTCAGTCTCTGACTTGTTCTGTTTCCTCACCTCTTTGTTGCTGTAGTAATCTTTGTGAGTGGACGTTGTCTTTGAGCAGGGCCGCCTTGTGGCGATGCAGAACACAGAACATCTCCGAGATAGTGCATGTCCATGAAGGCCTCTAGATGGCGCTGATGGATAAACAAAGACACAGTTCAGAAGAAATGAGCTAAAAAGAAGGATCACCTGAGTATGGAGGCGGAGACCAGTGTTTTGTTATTGGGTAAGGATATCTACTGATCACTGTGTTTAAAAAAAAAACACAGTGTCTTTTCTACAGAGAGCAGAACGAGGGTCTTAGTAATTATCAATGTCCTGAACATTAAAATATTGGTACAGGATTTAACAACTTGCTCCACCTGCGCCCAACGCCAGGCCTTGGCCTCTTGGTCTGGGTCTTTTCCCCTGTCTTGAATTGTCGTCTTCCTACAGAGCTCGCCTTTCTCTTCATCTCCTGCCTATCAACAGCAAAAACCTAATTTAGACGCTGTGGGAGTGAATCAGTCGGCTTGCCAGAAGATTAAAAAAAGAATACACTTTTGGTAATCCCTGCCAAGAGCATCCTCCCACACAACAGCCTGACATTGTGTTCTTGCAATTCAAAAATAAAATAAAAATATGTGCAGCAGGGATATGCCCACCTCCTCCCCTACAGAGCCCTCACTCTATTCCCCTGATCTCCTGCATGCCTCTAGGAAAGAGTTTTACTAGGCTATGATCTGCCCTAAGCATATCAGTGGGCAACAGTGTCCTTATTTAATCCTGATGATGAATCATACCTCACAGATGCTGCATGGGAAAGTGTTTGGGACAGATTTTCACAACCTCAGCTAGCAACAAATGCACTAAAATCTAAAAAAATATGAGATGCAGAGGATTTTAAAACATGGAGCCTGTTATTAAAAAGAATGCAAAGCTAATTGGAGTAACATGCCACAGCAAATTTACCACAGAAAAGCTACATTCTCCCTTTTACAACCCCTTAAATGAGGAATAAAACATGTTCGAGCTTTTATGTGAGGACTGCACTCTCTGATCTAAGTCTTCTCTGAGGTCGGCCTGTCCCTGGGAAATGCCTCGTTCTTCAGGGGCTGCCACTGAATGACCGCATTACTGAAGTTTATGGGCCGAGACTGTTCAGGAAGTGCCTGCTTTGTCTTTTCTCACAAAAGCTGCTGGAGACACAGGATTTATCAGTTCCGTTGCCACAGCAATACTGTCGCAGAAGAGCAGAGGGACCTGCAGTTCTTTTGCTCTCACTGCTGTGTGCAAAGTGTCGGTGACAGGGTGAGGACGGCGTCCATCTGTGCCTCCTGCCACAATAAATCAGTGGAAGATAGTGTAGCTGCCCTGCTGTATCATGCCACTCTCCTAGACAGTGAGCATGATACCGCAGAGAGGTGGACAGGAGCCTGCAGCCATTTCTTTCTTACTCTTAAGCAACCAAAATAGAAAATACAGACATTAGATGCTGAAAGTGTAAGCAAACAGTTTGTGGCAGAGGATGAAAAAAACAGCTGAACACTGAGACCTGCAGGACTGGATTTAACAACCACAAGTGAAAAAGACCTCAAAGGGCAGTTTGGAGAAAGCGTTTCCACTTGTAACCAAGCCAACCATTGCAACTGTTGCTTGTTCCTGCTTCTTTAAACTCACCCTTTATCCAGCTGAATACAAGTATTTGAGCTACAGCAGACATAATAATGCAGTTCTTACCCCCAGGACAGACACTGTCATAAACAGCTTGGCTTCGGGCCCAGATCAGACAGCAGTGAATGAGCCACGTAAACAAGGCCACAATTGAAATGACACAATAGAAGAGGATTACACAACTTGTGGTCACCAAGCCAGTTGATAATATCATTAGAGGAGCCGTGGAGAACCAAACGGGTCTTGGTACACACTGTATTGGCCCGACCGTGATCTCAGTCTGCACAATAAAAATCACTGAATGGGAACATCTATTCAGGACAAGATGCTTTATTGTAGCAGCTTGTTTGTTAAATCACATGCCATGAATGAGAAAATGTGTAACGTCATGTACTGTAGTACAATATTTACAAAGTCGGACACATATCTGACACCAGATGAAATGCTCCAATGTTTAGCCATTCCTGACAAAAAATGTCATTTACCAGTAGAACAAAATGGGGAAACTCTCACTGCTGATGTGTGTGTGGTTTAAAATACCTTGCTGGCACAGACGGGTAATAAGTGTGCATCCAAAACATAGCGAATAATGCTTGACTAGTGCAGATATTTGGACTCAAGGTTCATGACAAAAATCCATCATCAAGGTAACCTTCAGTGAAAACAGGCAGGTGACTGACAAGAAAAAAAGAAAAGAAAAACAATATGACCTGAGGATACAAGTAGAGGTACTTTTAAAAAATATACCTTACCAGATGTTGGTGTTTGAGCCCTTCATATATTCTGTAATATTTAAACTTTTGCAGTCTAACAGACACTCCTCTGTCCAAGTTGGCGCTTTAAAGTGAACACTGTGAGAAAAACTGTGGTTACCAAGTTACAGAACAATGCGGAAAGTTAACCTCACTGCAAACAACCTCCTCACTGATCACACAAACACATTTAAAATAAGTTTGTGACAATGCATAGAAGCTAAATTTGTATCCGAGGCCTGCATGTGGTTTCGTTTTTTTATTAGTACAATAAAATGTGGCGAAGTGAATCAACAAAGAAGCCAAGAAGTCATTTCATGGATTCATTTCTCACTTGACTCTCATGTTTGGTTTTTTATATTTTGAGTTTATTTTTTGCTGAAAACAGTCATATTCTACCTTGGCCTTTTTCTGAAACAGCTCTTTCTCCCTGAGCAGTACACTTTCAGGATAAAAACATCATTGAAATGTCAGGGTTAAGCTTCCAAACTGTGAACACATTTGCAGCAAGTCATACAAATCTGGCACTTTGGGGTGAAATGCTCTACCAGATTGTGGTGCCAACACTATTTATCTCGAATACTCGCATTGCTTAGTTTGATGTGACAAAGTAAAGTAGACTGGAGGTAATTTCCTGAAGGGATTGTGCACCTGGGCCCTACAGTACTCTGGTCAACCCTGCTTAACAGGAAATCTAAGAAGCTTAGATCACTAATGCCCAAATGGTCCCAGGTAGCTACAGTGGCAACAAAGAAGCCTTGAAAATGCTGTCTGGGAACTGGCCAGAAGTGTGAAAGAAATCTAAATGACTGCAAATCAGCATCATGTAACAGAATCATTAGAGAGGCACAACACAAATCGGATTTTAAAAGATTCAAGTGGGCAAGTGACGATTACATAATTTTTCCAACAAAAAAAAGACATTTGACTTAAAATGGCTTAAAATCAACAGCTGAGAAGGAAATAAAAACATTTGACAGTACAAATATTTTGTAAATATTAAATACTGTACATCAATGATAAATCCCTACAAAGGATAAAAACCCTCTGATTAGAGGGAAAATAAACGTTCCAGTTTGGTTTCAGCTGCAGGCGAATATGGAGCCCTGTTGTTGACAGTTTATTGTTCTCCAGCACAAAGGAACGTTTCGGTGTTCCTTTGCAAACCTCTCTGCCAATCCCCAAACGCCCCGCTGAAAACAAAAAACATGTGCAAAGGACGAGAATATTAAGGTTTTAACTGTAACTTCAAAAAAGGACTGAATAGGCATTAAACTCGTGAAGCAGCCCTGCTGCATGGGACGCAGGCTAAGTTTTCAAACCGTACTTTAGTTGAGGAAGCGAATGTCGAATTTCCTCTTATCCCAATGCAATTTACCCATTTCTGTCCATTTTCATAAATAAGTGGCATTTCTAACGTTGTGACATCTTTTATAATGATTCCCAACCAGGCTGACATTCCTCTGGAGAGGAGTGGGTTTTCTCTCCTCATCTACAAGCGTTCACATCACAAGTCTTACATTTAAGATGCCATTGCAGCATAGCACACGCTTCACGAGTCCATTAGTCCAAGTTTCCAAAATGAAAAACCAAAAGCCAGGTGTCAGCAGCCTTTAAGGTGCGGAAGTGTGGAAAGTTTGTCGACTTTTCCCAAAGCAGCGGCGTTTTCGACCCCTTTCAGCCACTCTTTGCATTTCCTTACAACAGTCTCATCCACATCTCCGTCCTCTTCCTCGTACTCCACATCATCGTACTTGTATTGATCATTTAGCAGAGATATTTTAACGATGGCGGTGATGTCCTGCTCTGCGCTCTCTCCTTTCCCGTTAGGAGCGCAGCCTTTGGAGCCTCCGTGCGTCTTTTTGGATGGAAAAACTCGCCTGTGCCTGAAGTCGGTGGAGGCGCAGCACTTCTGCTGCTTTGCCATCATCTGCTTCTCTAGATTCCGTTTCTGGATGACAAGAATGGCTTCAGGGGTGAGACTGAGGGTAAACTGAATCTCCTTCTTCCCCTCCTCTTTCCCGTGGAGATGTCTGCTGGAGTCCATGGAGCTGGAGCGTCTGACTCCTTCGGATGAATCCTGAGCTTTGGGCACCGACAGCCAGGAGCATTTTCCCTGCGTTTCTTGCCCACTGACTGGCTTCTGAGACGGGCTTTTGTTCTTCTCTTGTTGGGCTTTTCGCCCTAAATTCCTTAAATTCGCAGACGCCCAAGAAGTGGACTGCTTGTCCTTCTCGGACCCCGCTTTCTCTCTGGCAGATTTGCTGGTTTGTTCAGTCTGAGGAGGCACTCCGTTGGCTTTCTTTTTTCCAAACAGCTCCCTGCCAGGCGACGAGATCCGCTGGTGGAGGCTGATGGGTGGAAAAGGCATCTTTGTGGCTGGAAGTGATCAGGATATAAAAACGTGCAAGTGCAAAAGAGAAAACCCTGCGCAAAGCGACGAGCGGCGCTCTCCGGGCATTATCCAGCAGCGACGTGGAGAGAGCAGGGATGCGGTGCACCTGTTGTCCGCACTGAGTTCAACTGGTGCGCAGACACACAGCCCGGCCGCTTTATGGCGGGGCTGGCAGGAAGGCGTGGCCAGGACACGCACCGACAGACAAAGCCATGAAAAAAGTGGTGATGTCATTTCATAATTTTCAAGAACTTCCTGAAGCGATGATCCACATCCACCTCATGTTCCCCTCATCTTCCCTCACAGCGCCACTCTGTTGTGGACCACCTTTAATATTTGTTTAACAGACAATCAGCCTAAAAGTATGAAACATCCTCAAATAATTGTGACTGTTAGGATATAAACATTTTAACTTATGTGGCCAAAGAGCATGTTTATCTGGTTCTTTAAAAAATATTTGATTCTTTCATAAAAGAAACTAACTTAAGAAGCACAAATTTCTTGGGAATGAAGCTCAATTTCAGCCACACTTTTTCAAAAAGGTATCTCTAAACTTAAACACGTGGCAATATTGTCCCTTTCACATTTCCCAGAAAACTAAATGTTTTCATGCTGTGAACATTTGTCTACACAACCAATAAACGTGTTTGGACTATGATAAGTTGTGGAAAGCACATTCTTCACTTAAAGCAGCCCAACACACCTATCTGTGCCTCCCCGTAGTCGACACTCATGGTCGTAAATAATGTTTACTCCTATAGATGCCTCCCATATCCCCATCTGTCCTTGAACTAAAGTATTTCAGCAGCACAATGACATTCTGTTTGATTTTATCCTGTCAGTAATGTCAATTATCTGACATGTATAGGTGGTTACTTTTGTTCTTCCAGCCATGTAGCCTATGAAAGACATCTGGGTGAATACACAAATAGTCTGCAATATTGATTTTTCTTTGTTTCTGCTGTTATCTGCACTTTCAGCCAGACAGCTCCACAATTAACTTGATGCGATTTTTTTCCTCTGGTATAAAAGGAAATCAATACGTTTCCAAATCTGTAGTTTTTAACGTGGTTTATTTGAAACTGCCTGCAGCTTTAACAGTTTGTGAAACATTTTGGAATTTGAGTTAATGAACAGATTTTATTTGTCAAATTTCTGGATAGATATCATCACTTTGGCACTTCTAACACATCAAAAAAAATCCATTTAGGCCAAACAGTCCCCCGACTCGCTCATTCTTGGAATCAATAAACGGCATGAAATCACCCCTGACAACACAGGCCGAGTTATTTATCCATTTTTGCAAGATGATCTGGATCATTAAGCTGAAGAGGATGTAAAGACTCGTTTAATTCCAGAGCTTGTTGTGGCGTGGGATCCCACTCCTCTCTGACATAACAGCGGATTAGAAGTAATGAAGAGGAAGGAGTTGGGACACTAACAGATTGCTGAGGTCAGGATGCTTCCCCTTCATCCTCAAACTTTGGCGTAATCGAAAAATGCTGGGCAAAGGAGGCGAATAACAAAAACAACCACGTTCCTGCCATTGAAACGAATTATTTTAGCCCTCAGATTACCCTTAGAGGGATTTACAGGGCCTCTGTGAAGTTGGTTGAACAAGTAGTCCTAAAGAGAGATTTTGTCCATGCTAATCCACCACATTATACAAGCATCTAATAAGTTTGGGGGCGCCGCATGACAAGAAGAGAATGCAGTTATTTAATCACACTAAGCACACAAACAAAACCTTGAGGCATGGTCTGAAGCAAATTGTACAGCTAATACACAAATCCCATCTCTCCCACTCTCAAATATATATGCATAGTGTAAATCAAAATATGAGATATTAAAGACTGACTTGGTCCAAGGATTTCTGTAAAATGAAATGCACCTTCTCATGATAATGTGAACATCTGCACCACAGATGGGGGTAGGCAGAGGTTATGAATCTTCTGGAGGAGGTTGTCATGACAACCACATCCTCAAAGGCTGCGGCATCATGCTGGAGCAATATAGGGAAAACGATGCGAGCTATACTGGGTTATTAGGTCACGTTAGACTCACAATGCTCAGAAAAGCGTAATTAAATGGGTCATTGCTACATCTGGCAGGAAATCTAGTTTAAAAAGAGAAGCATTTTTGAATGCAATTTGATGAGTAGAGGGGGAGGCAAGTGTGTCGAAATGCAAACTGAAGACCGAGAGACCAGACAGGAGCTGCTTCTTTTTTTTAATCTCTTTAGCTGAAAACACCTCAAAGAGCTGTGGGTATCACACATCCCAGTGCATCATCAGTGAAGCAGTGAGTCAACTGCCAAAGGGAAAACAATCACATTTGAACATGGAATAGCATCTGAGAGTCTATTTATATATTAGTGCCTCATACATAGACAGAAAGCAGAGAGGCAATGTTTTAATAATGTTTGTGTGCAAGAAGCCAAAAAACCTTTAAAAACATCCAGAAGAAAACTAAATCATGTACTGCTTAAGTTGTAAAGTTTGGTCTATATATCAACAGTTCTGTTTATATGTACAGTTATGTTAAGGTATTTTGTTGTAAAGTACTTTCTATAGAAAAGTCAAAATCAATTCCCTGCACTTAAACGGTATAAAATCCTTAGTAAATATATGAATATTTTTAAATATATTAAGCAATAAAGGCACCCATTATTCTCACAAAAGCAAAATGAATGAGATGTGTTATAATCCTATTATAATTATTGACCTTAAGCTAGATTTAAAAGGCAGAAAAAAAAATCAGTATGAAAGAGTCAGAGTAAAAAGTGGAGATATGGTGTATAAACAATATAAACGTATATTTTACAAAGCCACTGTTACAGCAGTTTGCATATTAGGACCAGTCTTCTTAGAAAATTGTGGACTCCTGAGTCCTAACTCAGACAGGTCGTGAAGCATTTCATCACAGCGTCCCTGTTGAAGGAAAAAAAAAATCTAATTAACAGCCAGAAATTTGAACAATAAAAAAAGGGGATAAAAGAAAAAGGAATGAAAAAAATGAGAATTGAGTGTTGTTCTAAAATGGTCCAGGAATAAATAAATACAGCAGGGACAAAATTCCATCAAGCGTATGAAATTAAAAGCGACAAAAATGCACTTCGGTCCTTTGTTACGATGATTTGGGTGGGGCTCGTCATGAATAAGTGAGCGTGTTTTGGCGGGGAAGCACCACATGTTCAGGGTGACGCAGGGGGGGGGGCTCCCTTTCTCCAGGTACGCTGTGGTGAAGGATGATGCAATAGGAGCGATCGCCATGGCAACCACAGACGGTTGCCTACTCCATTTCCCTTCACAGTTTGCTCTTGCCATCGGTACGTTGCTATGCAGACTTCCCCTGCAGCCACAGTCAAAACTCGATGGAGGAGGTGTAAAAAAAAAAAAAAAAAAAAACCCGTCAAGGTTAAAAAGGAGAAGGGGGGATCACAAGCAGTTTGAAGGGGAGGAGGGGAGGTTGGTGGACAGACAGGAGACAGACTTCTTCAAAAGATCTGGTTTGATCCCCGGTGTATAAACAAGAAAAAGATTTAATACCAGAATCCTCATATTCTTCCTCCTGTACAGCCTGAGGTCTGTTTTTTTTTATATTCATTGAGGTTTGATGCTATTTTTGGTCCCCTGAAAACTGCATGAATAAATGAGTAGTCCCAGAGGTCTTTCCCCCCGTTTTTGATTAAACATCAGCGCTACAGTAGGCTTGCAGCGCTGTGGGAAGCGCACATGCAGCAGGTTTTAGTCCCTTAATTTGCTGGCATGAGAGGTTATAAATAGGCAACTCGGTAAAACACATTAAAGGATCAAGTCCATTTGCCATGTGGTGTTGTGACTAGCCAGGTATCAAAGTTAGCTCAAGAAGCGACATGGATGGGAAGTACGGCAGTCTAATGCTTTTAAATGTGTCATCTAAAGGTATAGAGGCTTGAGATTAAAAATATTTATCAGCTCTGGAGAAACACTGTAAACAATAGAGAGCCAAGTGGTCAAATCTAAATTAAATGAAAACTGGATTAAAGTAAGAGGCTTAAAGTGACAGGATAGTAACGTGTTGACAAAGAATGTCAGACATACAATAACAAAGGAAGTAAAAAATAAGTGATCGTCTAAAATTAGCTGTCAAATGTGCTTTTATCCATAGGAATTTGGTTTTTAGGTAGGTGGGGGCGATATGTTATAAGGTCTTTGTCTCAGCTTTGTATTGTTGTTAGCATTTGGGCTGGGGGAGGGGGAGCACGGGGTGGACGTCTCTCAGATGTCAGGATGGATTATAGGGTTGCCCAAACACACAAGACACTTAGTGCGGGGGCTGCGCGGGGTCTCTGGCCTTCTCACCAAATAAGATCTAACCCCACTTACAGCTGGACCGACAAAACAACATCACACTTCATGCCTGACTCGGGGACAGCTCTGAGGTGGGACATTTTGTGAAGTAAACATTTGAGTATTATCTTTAAAAATTGCATACTGCGGTGAGATAATTCAAAATGAACAGCTTTAAAACTGTAAAATTTATATGAAGCTTTATACTGTGTATGATCAAAATTAAAGACAACAAAGAGCCTGTGAGAAAGATTGTTGTGTTACTATAAAGTTTTTATTTTTGCTATGTATGCAGCTTTAGACAGCTTGTCTAGATTTAATTAAAATTTTGCATTGTGCTTTACCCCTATAGAGCTTAACATAAGCTCATTACAAGCAGTGTTAAAGCTAAATTGGGGAAGAAATGTTTTCGTAAATCTGGCTAAAAGAGCATTATTTTACAAACAATCATTTCATTTTGATATTACGGACTAAGCGATGATGTCACAGGGCTAAAGCACAGCAGAGTGTGAAACAACAAGCTGCCATTTGTTTGACACGAAGAGCCTCCAATAGTCATAGTGGGGGATTACAGCCATATGGTGGAGGTAAACAGAGGCAAGAGGCAAATAAAAACATGTTTTCATCGTAGCGTCGCTAGTTTGTTTTGTACTGTTCAGTGTCATTTGTCACTGAGACCTTACTGAGATATGAAAGGGAATTGAAAACGTTTTCAAGGTCTCTTTTGACGGCATCTTTTCCAGAAATGACTCAAGTGAAAGATCACAGTCAGTAAGCAACACATCCTGCTAAAAATAACACGGAGGACGCAGGCATATCACCACGAGCTTAAAGCAGATGTATCATAAATAGCATAATACTGTTTTCTTACCTGGCAAATGGAATGTAAGAGATGCTATACCTGAAGAGAAAAGCAAAAAAAAGGATGAAGGGCAATTTTCTGACCATGTAAAGGACAAACACTGACTGAAGAAGAAGACACTGTCAAAATGAGGAACATGTCCAGTAGCTACCTGCTCAAAAAGCTCTATTTATAATACATGATATGTTTGTATGGTATGTCATGGTATGGAAACTTTTGTAATGAATGATCAGATAATGAATGTAATGCCTCTTTTGGGTCCCTCTTAAAAAGGTATAAAGTTAAAAATTCACTTTTATGCCATGGATGACTTCAGTGAAACACTTACAGCTACACTGGTACATTTTCCTGTAATTCAACATGATGTATCTAGCTGGCATGACTGAAAATCCCAGAATCTTTACTTGAAAGTTCAGGTTTGTTTTGATAATGCTCGTCTTCACATCATTGTAAATATGTGATTTTTTAAGAGATTAAAGATTAAAAGCATTAAAAACCACGACAGGAAACACAGGACCTATGAAAGGTTTATAGGGCTTAACCAAAGCATAATAACGGCCATTTGATGAAAAACACACAAAAATGTAAAATACGCTTAAATAATCCATCAAATAGTCGCCACTGGACCGACAAGTCTTTGATGTAGCTCGGCGGGGATTAAGAAAACACGATTGTGAATGAATTGGATACACTGTAAGCTTTGCACTAATGAGTCTGGACAGATTGGTCGACCAAATACCAAGTGCAACAAAAACATGATACCCTGTTCTGGAATGATTACAGCTAAACTTCAGCTTAAAAAAAAATCCCTCATGAGACAACGAAATATATTTTAAATATGTGAGGAATCTGGTACAGCAGTTGAATGATTAACTGGAGCCAAAGCCGAAGCGCAACAGCAAGAAATCCTCCTCTATCTTGTTAAGCAGAGCTCTGACACTTCTTAGAAGTACTGTAGCAATTTTTCAAGTGAATAATCGGAATATCTAATCTAATCAAGTAGATCAAGAAACGGTCATTAGTGCTGTTTTGTCATTAAACTTCAGTCCGTCTGTCGAGTTCTGTGTTGAGTCTGTTAGTCAGTAATGGTTCATTGTGAAGCGGTCACTTAGAATTCCCCCTGAGGACTGGACTTTACCCGCCTCCGTGTGGGTCAGTGGCGACGTATTACAGAACTACCTCCGCGCAGACGTCTGAGTGCTTGCGTGGGATTGCTCTATGCCCCCAGTCTGTTAAGAATGAGCTTGGGATGTGTGACTTGCGGTTGCCATGGGGATGCCTTTGAGAATGCAGGCAGAGCGGAAATGAATGTACTATATGTAGGTGCAAGAGAAGCAGTGCAGTTACGAGTCTGACAGTGTTGCCCAGTGATGCACTGAAATTATCCGTTCCCTTCCTCCTGAGTTGCTGTGGATGAGTTTCCACATGAAGTCATGTACCGAAACTCTTTTGTCAGTGCTGTGCAAATATGTCCAAATTAATGAGGTGGTGACATGTCAATACACATTACTCACAGGTCTTATTATTCACTGCTACAGTGAAGCTTAACCCCACTGACCTTGTGGCAGCCAGTGTGTAAAGGACCAAGTCTCATCATTATATGTTTGCTTTTCTCAATTAACTAGCTGTAGGATTCAGAAAGCCAAACCGAAGACTCAATTTGGAACCAGTGTGTACACTACCAGCAGTTACTTGTAATATAAATTAAACTACATGTAAAAAAAAAAAAAAAAAACTTATCAGAATTTCCCCAAGATAAATTTGATGTTCTGTCCACACAACAGTTCAAAACCTCTAAGTATTACATTTACATTCTTGTAAGACAACAAAAAGCAACAAATCCTTACCTGACCAGCTTAAGCAATTAATCAATTTGCGAAAATGCTGAGAATCTTTTCTAGCTCAACACACTCAAAGATTGAACCTTAATGAGCACAATTAAGGCAAAATTGGGTTTTTGTTTCAACTGAAAAGAGCTGATTTAAAACTTTCAAACTAAGCAGTGTGAACAAAAGCGAATACATAAAATGATTTCAGGACAAAGACGCTCAATAAACTTTTGAAAACTGCAATAAAATCTTGCCAATGAAATCATGAATAGACATCATGTTCTGTACAGTCTGTGAAAGGCACTGAAATCCTTGAGGTCTTTATTTGACATACTCTTAAAATAACCTACTGAACTAAGTAAAGGCTGATGGATGCCACATACTGTCAACGGACTGTTTTCACCAGAGACACCTGGCGGTGATTTTATCTTGCATGTAAGCACACAGGTACAAACACCCATCTGTCTCCACTTGCCAGAACTACACATGTGGGTTTAAGCAAGCTCCATACTGATTCTGGCACTACCTGTTCCTTTAGAAGCCAAAAATATACTGACCTACAATGACAACTGGCATCCTGCCTACAATCCTACTACCACAACTCTGACTCGACCTGCATTTTGAACAGATGTAACTGTCTGCTCTGGCAAACTAGGGCAAACCAATTTAATCATTGCTTGAGCATCTTATCATTATGTGATACTTAGATGGCCGTCTGAGTTTAAAAAAAAAAGAAAAGAAGAAGCTTAAAATATACAGTGGTTTGAAATTAAATGTTAAAATCAGGTATAGTGTTGTTGACAGTGCAGTAAGACAAGTATCATGCAATCTTGTATAGTTTCAGCCAAGCATGTGTATACAGGAGTGAAGTAAGCTCAATCATCTGCAGCGTAATTAACTCAACCCACAAGTAAGACAAGTCAAAGCAATGTTCTCTTCACTGGAAAGGTGGCTTCATCCGAATAGGTGTGAATGATGAGTTAATTGCCAACTGCACTAGAGCTAAGGAATGGCTTTGAGTGGCAGGTCTCACTTACCATGTCATTGCCAAAAACTGCAGAATGCAGAAGATGAGCGCCAATACCTTTTTATGCCACTGTAAAATAAAGTACAAACCAATTATTGCACAGTTAAAAGCAGTTCTCTAAAACAATAAAGACTCTGTTTTCGAATCGGTTTGTCATACTTACCCAAAACGCTGCGCAAAGTGTTAGGACAAGGCAGAGCTGGTGGAAGAAGATAAGGAAAAATTATCCTCTTGTACGCTTGCAGAATGACATTTGCTATCAGAGAAATCAATTCTTTTCTGACCAACTACAACCGTAAATCTACCAACAGAATACGTGAACATTGTTAAACTGAAATGTGTTGTTAATTAAGTTATATTATTTTCAGTTGTTCTAAGATTACAAGCTAAGTAGAACTGTTCTTCAAATGAACCTGGCTGTCTAATCCAAAGTCATAAACCTCTGACAACTACTGTAGCAAAGCATGGAGTAGAGCAAGATAAAACTCGAATATCCAGTCAGACAAGGGGCTCCAATTAATAGCAAAATATTTACCAGCATGACAATGGTGGCTATCAGTCTTGTTTTTTCAAACATGCGCTTCAGCTGTTTAAGTGGTCCCATTAGGAAGCAGGTGCTGTACAAGAAATAAAGAACAAAAAAAAAAAAAAAAAAGTTATGTTGTAACACACTTAAGTTAAAATGTTAATTCAGGAAATTTGCATTTTTGTCTTCGTATCAGGTAAGCATACTTTTTGCTATTTCCAGTGATTGTCTGTTACACAGTACAGCCACTGTGAATATGAGTGATGTATTTTTCAGTTTCTGTAGGAGACATACTTTCTTTTCTCTGTTCAGCCTGCTGCCTACTACAACTCTGTCATATTAAAACACCATCACATTAGGGAACTTTACACCTCTATATGTAATAAGCATTTTCAGTCAAAAATATAATTGTATTCAATAATTTTAACATCCAAAAATAAACAGGCCAGGATGATTGTAGCACCAGAATCACATGGCCAACATAATCAATTTTACACTACGTGTTACAGTTAAATATTTCATGCCCAACACCACGATGACACATTTAGAACCTCCTACATGATACGTGTGTTACGTCAGCAAATTTAACAAGACAAAGGCTTTCCCCAATGACGAAGCACGCAGCTCTGGGCTCTGCAAAGCCGAGTGGGCTGAGGGAGTCTGTGGAGCGTCACATCTGTTAGATGAGACATGAGAGTAGTGTGTGTGACGCAGGCTCTTTCTACTGATCTGCTGAGGGAGATGGATGCTTTTTGTCGAATGCTCAGTGTGACAAACAGTAATGATATCCACGCACATGCTGCTTCTGCAGACTGAGCGAAAAAATGTGTCATCTACACAGCGTATAACTGAAAGCAAATCTGATACTGTGATTTAAACAGATTTAGTGTTGAGTTTGTATTACATTACTGGTAGGTGTTCTGATTGGCAGTTTATCTTTGACAATTTATTTTGTGGTTACAAAATAAATATAGTAACCAGCCTACAGAGGTACAACTATGTACAGGGTGTCCCAAAAAATGCAAACACACTTTAAATAATTGTAAACTAGGTGATTATTATAATTTGTTTAATTTTCAACATGTAAAAGAATTTACAAACATCATTCTATTGTTTTGTCACCACCTGTTCTCAAACTGATGTCCGTTCTGGTTCAGACACTAGCGCGAAGCGATGGAACAGCACACATCATAAAACAGTTCCCTTGGTATTTGCGTGCATTCACGATCAATGGTTGCTCTCAATTCAGTGAC